>NW_023270316.1:43818273-44539716 GCF_011800145.1 Mirounga leonina
AAGAAAGAAAGAAAGAAAGAAAGAAAGAAAGAAAGAAAGAAAGAAAGAAAGGAAGGAAGGAAGGAAGGAAGGAAGGAAGGAAGGAAGGAAGGAAGGAAGGAAGGAAGGAAGAGAAGAAAGAAAGAAGAAAGAAAGAAGAAAGAAAGAATGAACGAAAGAACAAACGAAAGAAAGAAAGATGAAAAAATAAACTAAAAATGAGAGGAAAAAATTAAAATAAAAAATCCTATTTCTCAAGGTATGGAGATGAGGAGAATTTCTATTACTTCCTACCTATTAAGAAAAGAGTATAAAAATATGAGTTACCTGGGAGACCACAGAGACAAATAGCATGGCCTGTACTTCTATGAGTCATCAGGCCCCAGGAAACCCCAAAATAGGCCACATATCTTTGGCTTGTTTATACTTACAGACTTTCTCTTAAGCACAGACCTATAATTAACTTCCCCCTAGCATCCGACTGTGGGAGACCATAGCTGGGCTTGTGGAGATGAAATCTCGAATAAAATATGAAAATAGTGTGTTTGTAAGCATTCTATAACTAGAATATATAGCTCTACAATGGCAAAAACTTGGGATCTGTACATTGGGTTTAAGCAACGTGGGTTACCATAGTGCCTCAATTCCTACTAAAAAGCACTGTTAGTGAGGAACTTCCTTCAAACTATTCCTGAATCTGCATCCATAGTTCAGACCAAAATTTTGGAGTATCTGCAAGAGGAAAAAGGGAGGGACCAGGTTGTGGCATCCATCAAGGATCCTGACACTCATGTGTTTCATATGGAAACATTTGGAGTATTGTAATGTTAATTTATAAATTTAGTAAAAGTTGCCTTGGATGAGTCCAAGTAACCTCACCAATCCTTAAAACTGGACCACTCTGTGATCTATCTTACCTTATTCAGACTTAGAAATCTTCAAACAATTATGAAAAAAAAAAAAAAAAACAGAAGAGACTGACTCATTAAAATAAACAAGCAAATAAAAGTAAAAATATCAACATCAATAATGAAAATAAAAAACCACATATATGAAAGAGAGCATAAACAATTATGTAAAAGTTTATGAATTTACATTGAACACCTGAAATATAAACTATTTTAGTTTAGCAAAAGACAGCATAAAACTAAACAAAACCTAAAAAGTGAAAAAATATTTTAAATACTTACGACAAAGTTCTTATGTTACTAATACAGAAAAAGATCTATATACTAAAGAGAAAGAAACACGATTCAGATGGTAGCAGGCAAACAGATAGTATTTTGCTTCATTTTCTTATCACTTATTGTATTTAACCTTTTAACTCTTTGGAGATATTCTCAGTAGGACTAAAACAAAAGATCTGTTTGGTATTAAGCTAATCTGAGCAAATATTCTTTTGAAACTCTCAATGCTATCAATAATGAAATAGTGTGAGGTGTTAAGCCATGAGGCAGAAAGCACTTCTTGTTAGATTAAACAGTGTTAGAATAAAAAGACCTAGATTGAAATTATGTCTTCACATCTATTGGCTGTGTTATCCTGGGAAAATAACTTTATATTTTTGAGCTTCACTTTCTCTCCAAATGGAAATGATGCATTTCAAATGATGAAAAATGTACCATTATTGTCTGTACCACTCAGAAAATACTGCTATTTTACTTGTAAGATGCCATCAAATATAAGATCCATGGTTATTTCAGAGATGATAAAAATTTTAAATTGTAAAATCAATAAAATATCATAATATAAATGAGGTATGGATACAAAATGAGGCAATACATGCTAAAATGGT
Source organism: Mirounga leonina (assembly GCF_011800145.1). Lineage (NCBI taxonomy): Eukaryota > Metazoa > Chordata > Mammalia > Carnivora > Phocidae > Mirounga > Mirounga leonina. The sequence continues at coordinate 43,820,048 of NW_023270316.1, forward strand.
TTATAAATTAAATCAATAGGATATTAATTCTATATCCACAATCTAGCATTTCAATATATACTACAATAAGCTGTTCCCTAGTTTGCTTCCTGTATAGACATTATGTCTCTCCAAAGAAATCATAAATCATTTTAGAGCATATAATTTTTGGTACTGCCATAACGCCTAGCATAAATTTGCAAAAACAAGGTACAATCTGTTCACTTTTAGATTTTGTCGGAAAAAGTCAAAATGACTGATATTTTCCTAAAACTTACTATTTGAATATCTTGTATAAATAAGAAACTCGAAAAGCTGCTACCCAATTAGACATTCAATTGAGGCATTATGAAGGAACAGTCAATACGTTACACTGCTAATATGTATTTTTAGGACACTTAGAGTGTACATTTTATTGTTCAGAAACAATTCTCCATGGGTTTCTTATATTTCTGCTCATCTAGCAAAGTGAAGCACTGACTATTCTTTGACCCACCTTGTCTTTTTAAGGATGTTTGTATAGTGAAAAGGATGAAAGGACAGGCTTGCTTAAAACCTTCCAACATAGAGAGAACGCCGCTCTGGAGCAAAACTAACATATGCTTACTGTTTAGTGTAATAAAGATAAGGTCTCCCCCTAGGGCAAAGAGTAGGCATACTTCAGGTCCCCGAGGTTTAGGGTTCCTTTCCTATAATGCAACTACTGTATGCACATGTATCATCTCTCTTTAATGTTTCTGTATGATGGTTAGAGTCTTGGAAAATGGTACAAAATGATGACACTCTGTGTCTTGCTATTGCTGTGAACAATAAACTGTCCTTCATCTCTGACCCAGGAGTCTTGTGTCTTCTATCACCATCCATGAAACTATAGTAGGTTAATTTGTTAGCTTGCAAGTAGGATAAAATTTTTAAATTTTCACAGTTGTTGAAATTTTAACTCTCTTTTTTTAACAATGAATTTGGTATGACTTATGGTAATGTCTTACACAATAATTTTTGTCCAGGATTCTTCTTTCGGCAGTAAGCAAAATCTTTTTCTCAAATGATATAAAAATATAGTATCTTAATAACAAAGAAATTTGCACCAAAATTAGGCAATTAAAGCCATTATTTAGGAAGATATGGCTCCACATAGATGTTTGAAAGGTTTCATTTGTAAAACTTTTTCAGAGGTTATTACATTTAATTATGCCTGAAAAAATGGGTTATTCTAAAGGAAGTCTAAGAATCCATTCAGGTCTAGGATTATATGAATTTGAGATGAGACCGTTATTGATATTCCAAAATACTAAGGTAGAAAAATATCAACACTATGAATAGCATGGCAGCCTACAATTAGCACATGTTCTTCTTATATGTTCTTCTGTTGTCAGTTCTCATAATGGAGACTTACAAAAGCTATCATTACATTTCACCCACAGACTCAAAATTATCACTTCAGGGAAGCTGACCAAAGGTAACTCTTAAAGTTAGCTCAAGTACTATGTCATTCTATAATATGGAGTCAGTTGAAAAAAATATTATCTAATTTGCTACATATAAGGTTATTTAACAAGAAAGGAGGTATGGCTCACTGCAGGTATCTGACATTGCTGCTACTTCATTTAAATTTCTTTTTGGTGGATATAATATCTAATAAGAGGATTTTTGATATATTTAATTATCATCACTTTTTATATACTTTTATATACTCACTTAAAATACAAAGTTATAGCTACATATGTTTATAAAAGGTAAATCACCACAAATACGTAAATTCTTATTTTCAGAAAAAGGTAAATTAATATTAATTTCCCTTTTTGATATATTTTGCTAAAATAATATATCATCATATTTACTATGCAAACATTTATATTATAATGATATATTACAATTACTGTATCAGTGAAACAGATAGTTAAAGGGATAAGAAAAAAAACTGTTCAGGGGCTCCTGGTTGGCTTAGTCGGTAGAGCATGTGACTGTGGTCTCAGGGTTCTGAGTCTGAGCCCCATATTGGGCATGGAATCCACTTAAAAATTTTTTTTAAATTAAAAAAAAAAAAACAGTGTTCAAAGAGAAATGCATTGAAGACAATAATAAACAAATGTCAAGTGAGAAGGGAAAAAGTACCAATTTTCAGAAGTAATCTATTCTGAAATGTTTGTAGCTTTTGATTTTACTCCTGGCCCACTCCCAAATTATTCTTTAGAATCTACCAATCCATAGACATTTGATATGATGATTTTCAGATATTATGATTTCCAGATATTAAAAGAATAATTTCACCCTCACTGAAAAAACCATAGTGAACAGTCATAAAGTCAATGAGACAAAATAAAAGTCACTAAGCATTTAAAAGTTGAAAGTTCTTTATAAATTATTCTGTTAATTTGTACCTATCTACCAGAGAGTCATAATGCAATACATGTATACAGTGTTTGGCTCAATCATTCTAAAATCTTTAACAGTTTAATTTAGATCATAGATTGATCCCTAGATTCATATTGATAATTAGCCATTTATTATTTGCAGAATGTATTTCCTAAGTCTTTCTCATAGAAAAGTATTTATGAAAATTTTATCCAAGTTATGCAAATCTAGTTACCAAAATAAAATGATTTATCAAGGGAACAGAATGGAACTGGGAAATATAGATGGTACTTTCCTCGTTTTCACAAAAAGCAAGGCTATGGTACATTACTGAAATTATTTAGAAACAAAATATTATGAGGAAATAAAATTGGCCACAAATTCTTTTTACTCTCACCATTGAAAAGTGAGGTTAAGGTCCTCTCCCTGGGAATGTGAGCAGGTTTTGTGTCCATTTTGACCGACAGACATGGTGGAAATGATGATGACAGAGTTTCTGTTCCCAGGCCTTACAAGATTGGCAGCTTCCATTTCCTGCCTCTCAAATTACTCACTCTTGGAACTCAACTTTCTTGCTGTAAGGAGCCTAAAACACTTGAGGAGACTATGTGCGTAGGGCGCTGTAGACAGCCACAGCTGTGTCTCTGATGACAAGTCGCATCAACTGTCATCCATGTGAGCAAGCCATCTTGTAAATCTGGTCCATCTGAGTCTCCAAGACATCTCCATCCCAACAGCTCTCTGACTACAATCTCATGAAAGAGAGAACCACCTATTTGAGCCTAGTCAAGCCACAGAATTGTTACAGAAAAATACTGTTTTTAAGCTACTAATGTTTTAGGATGGTTCGTGTTATTAATCAACAATAGATAACACAAATATATTTTAAATTATACATATATAAATACATGTTTTAAGTATTTTAAATTGTTTCATAAGAAAAAAAAAACTATTTTTGCCACAGATGAATCTTTCTTCTTAAATTTTTTTTAGTTCAAAATTTAAAAATTTTCCAGTTCTGGTTTGATTGAGAATATATGCTCCATCAGGTATATTGGGTATTTTAGTGTCAAGTTATCCCAGAAGGAAAGATTTCATGGTGAATCTTGAGGTTCCAATCTAGTCTGAAGAGTTGCTAATTATGGAGTTGTATGTGATTAACTTGTGGCTAGAATGAATAAAACTAAAATAAAATTAAAACTTTTTGCTAGACCACAAACAATTAAGTATCCAGACTTTTCACCTCATGAGTGATCATGTAGAACAAACTAAAACACCAGTGATCTTTATTGTTGAAATCAATAGTCCAAGACTATTAAAGATGATCAAGTTATTTCCCTTGTTGTTTCATTATCTATTGTCTATCTCTCCCTGTATATCCCCATATATCCACATGCCCGTACATACAAACACACATTTATTAAATAGTAAAATCTTTGGAAAATATGCAATAACACCTTGTTGGAGAGAACATTTTAGAAGATGACTGGTCACATGAAAAGCAATCAAACAAAAGCAAAAATGTAACAACTGATAAAGAATTTATTACTTCATTCAAAATCAACAGCTAGATTTTTTTTTTTTTAATCCTGGGGTTGGTTATTCATGTTCCTTTATTGGCAAATATGTCCTACCTAATTCAATCTGAAAATTTCAAGTTATTTGTCAATAGCTCTATTTACAATAAACATTACAGCTTGGCATATTTGAAAAGTCTTTACCTATTATCTGTCAATGGTATCTGTATTTTCTTCTACACCCAAGATTAAAAGAAACAACATAGCATGTAAAATTAATTAAATGTAATTATGACCTTATCACAGTGATAGAGTATAGCTCCAAGAAACACATCTATTTTTCTCTTGCTTAAAATTTAAGTTAATTTGGTTGTGAAAAGCCTATTTTCAAAATTTCGTAACTATTAAATGCACACACAATTTCTCTTAACTCTCTTACAGAACTTGTCACTTTCCTTGCTATCACATTACTAACAATCCCTCCGGTAAACCTGAGTAGGATTGCCTTGTATGCTACAATCTATTGGCAAATTTCCTCAAAGTAACGCATTTTCACCATTGAAGGTGGCTGGGGAATAACAGATACAAAAAAAAGACTATTCTTCCCTTATCTTCAGAGAGCTCAGAAAAGCCTAACTAAACCTAGAGAGAGCATAGCTGAGTAGTAAAACCTTATTTCCTCACTACAGTGAAAACTAATAGAGAAGAATGAGTATTCAGTTTTTGATTAGCCAACCAAAGTATAGCTCCAGATTATGGAGAGGTGCACAGAAGTTAAAGACTGTGGAAACTGCGGACTACTTTGGGGCATGAATAATATTTTAGTGATAATCAAGATACATCTATGCTTATAAAGTTAAGATCTTGCAATTCTGGTATCACAACTTGGAACTGCTTACAACTAAATCAAATATAAATTAACATTTTGGTGCCTCCAAATTGTCTTTTTTTTCTCTCTTCCTGTTCTCCAACATATACTTTATACAGGCTTTATACCACTAGCTGCTTTTATTTTATCATTTCCCAAGATATAAAAATTTCATAGAATGTGGATATTCACAAGTCTAGATATAATGCCTCAGGCCATAACATAAAATACCTTTATCTTTTTATGGCAGTTAAGTTCATCTAAAGGAATTTGTTTTATAATCCTATATTTTTGGCTAAGAATTTCCCATCTCCAGTAATTCGTGTCTTTAAAAATACCTAAAATTTATAGATCAAAACTACAAGAGAAAATAAACAAATAAAACCCAAACCAAATCTCTATTGTGGTGGTGGTTGTTGGTTTCTAACGTATGAAAAATGAAAGGTGTGGAAACCACTACTTTCTTGTCCTTATATCCAATCACAACAATTTAAATTTATAATTTTAAATTATTAAGTGTTGCTTTTTATAATCTTTGAATAGACACAAAGCAGCTCTTTATGATAATGGGAATTATTATATATATGTTTTAAATCCATTTGGAAGGTACTATTGTTTCCTTTGGCAAAGTATATGCCACACATTCAGGAGACAAAATTTATCCCTTTCTCATAGTAAATAATAGAATAAAATCTATCCGCTGTCACTTACAGCTTTCAATAAAAATCCCCAATGATCCTCTGAGAAAAATATGTTTTTCTAGATTTGGTCACCATAAATATCCCTGTGTATAGTATACTAGAGGTTTTTTGTTGTTTTTTCCAAAAGCAGCTAAATATTAAGTGGATATCAACTATAACCAGAAATATGTTGCTACAGAACCTTTACTTTATTATTATTATTATCAATTTTCTTTTTTTTTTTTTAAGTTACGAGCAGAGTCAAAGTTGCCAATCATTCATTTTGCTGTTGCCAAGTAGTCAACAAGAGGGCTCCTGCTCTTATAAGCTGCCAATTTAAATTGAACTAAATGATGCATAGCCTAAATCACATACATTCTTATTAAAGTGAAAAAAATAGGATATAAAACAGGTAAGGCAAAATAAATACTGATCCCGAAGGTCTCATTTCACCCAAGGAAAACTTATAAATTGAGCTTATGAGATTTGAAATTACACATGGTTTACAGTAAATAACCACTAATGTCTCCTCCAAATATGAGATTCTATGACTTATGACAGATACATATATGAAGAACGTCATGCATTTTATCCCCACCACATCTAGCATGTGTATGTGGTAGTAAACCACAAGGGGAGACATTCTCAATCTTCAACCTTCAATGAACTATATGCGTAAGTTTTTACTTTTTACCCTGCCTCCCTGCTGCTAGAGAACTTTCCCTTCATTGACTCACCCTTTTAATTTCCATGCTGCTGAAGTCACCATTATTCTCAATCCCTTTAAGCTCCATTCACTTCCTGATTCAGCTCCAAAACCAGGCTGGGTTGAGGAGTTTAATACCCAAGATTCAAAGACATTCAAAGAATCAATTTGCAATTCTTGCTATCAAACTATATCTTATAGGTAATAGAGATCCAAAACTGCTACTTATATTTCTATTAAATATGGCAGGAAATAGGCTTTAACTTGGTAATCCTAAAACCTTCTGTGAAAAAAAAAAAAAAGGTACTATGAATTTTCAGTACCCAACAGATACCTGTAGGATAAAATTCATAATTAAAATGTAGACTCTGATAAAGAGCTAAATGTTTGACAAAATCATCTATCATCATGGAGTATAATTTGTCATAATAGTTTGATTGAATGTACCTGTCAAAATGATGGTTTCCTACAAATATGCATATCATTGTTATTTGTACAACACTGTCCTCACCTCAGTGTTAGTGGAAAACTGCCCTTTGAGCAATTTAGAATGGTTATCAGTCTTCCTACAATCTTGTAAAATAAGATTAGAAAATAGATCCACTGGCTAAATACCTGTTGTGTGCCTGGTGCTTGACACAGTTTATTTGTAATGCTAGGAACATTTTGCAAATGAAGAAAAAGAGAATCAGAGAGATTAAATGGCTCTCACAATGTTAATGAGATTTTAATCTGCCATTAACACCCAAACTGGGGGGCTTTACAATATAACACTATACTTCACTTTTATACTCTCACTACAAACCAATAAACTAAGTAAGTAGAATATATGCAGATGAGGAAGTCAAAATAGGCCCACTGATGTGCCTATGGTCACACAGTAAGACAAAAGTAGAATATAAATGTATTAGGTTAATAATTTCTTTCAATGAAATACTGTTTTTGTATAAATTTTAATTCTGGGTGTTTATGTTGTCCCTAGTTTTAAATTCTGCCTTGCTAAGGTTTTTTGTTCCTCAAAGTTTTATGTTAGTTATTTTTCTTCATAGATTAGATAGACTATTTTAAACAAATAATGAACAATCTTAAACACAAAAAACACTCAACTTAAATAATAAATCTAATTTGCTTAAAACAGTCTAATAAGTGGTCTCTAGGTAAGTACTTAACAAAGGAGAGTTAATAAAATTTAAGAAATCTGAACTTAAATAAAATGGCCACTTAATGTCTTCATATAATATATGCTGTTTTGACTACATAATTATGTATTTATTATAGGAAATTTAAAATATATATACATAAAGCTCACAAATCAATATGATGTGACTTTTTCATAAGATGTGACTCTAAGTTTTTCTTCTGATGCCTTGAAATAAACTCAGCTTTTGCGTACATGTTTTATAGGTATTATCAGTGCCATCAGCATGACAATATATGTTGCTGTTTGCTTTATTGTACCTTAATATGTCAGTGCTTTGTAAGAATTCATTCAAATTTAAATCATTAATAATTGGCATGCCACTCCACAGTCCACATACAGACTTCCAAACTAAGAATAAATTAATTGATATATGAGTTGTATTCTTTTTTAGAGATTGCTCTCTGGCAGATGGATTAATATTACCTTAACTCATAACAAAGCATTCTAAAAACTAGTATAGATAAAATTACATTGAATTATTAATTGTGTAGACAGCCTGAGGTTAATAATGATTCTGAGCTGCTCACATTTCTGAAAGCACTTTATTCTTCTAGCCATGGCATTGCCAGAAACAATTACTAAGTCAAGAAATGAGAAGGTAAAGTTACATGGAACTGAAATCATAATTAGTCTCTGACCTGGTTTTGATACTAATTAAGTTCTACTCTTCTATTTTCTTTTAAATAATGCAGATGTGCCTTTCTCTTCTTTTCAAAAACATGTTTTAATATTTACCATTAAATGATGTCCTGTACCACATGGCTCTAATCCAGGGGCATCACTAATGAGAACTTAATAGTTCTTAACAGTTTGCCATTAGGCAGTTCCAATGTCAACAACCCAGAGAGGTTAAACTGATACAAATAAATTGTCCCCTTTGCCTTCTCTTTCCACAGAATGCACTGAAGCAATTCATTTTACCCTGGGGGTTTGATGAGCAGGAAAATTCCAATTTGTTTCTTCACTGACAGCCCCTAAGGTTACATTACAGCAAAAGTTGTGAAATGCACAGGATCACTGTGATCTTGACAAATAATAGATATTAGCCAGAATTTGAGGTTCAAAAAAAGAAATCACTGAAACTGACCTTTGAAGAAAATTTGGTATTGAAATAGAATGGTAAGCAGGTTCATGGGATAGGATTCCTGCCCAGTAAAATCCAGTAATCTTTAAATATCAGGGTAGCAGCTTGAAAAAGCTCTGTTGGCCTAAAATCAGTATCTATAGTTCTGACTATGCTCCTGAAGTAGCTCTGTGGCCTCAGACTTAAAAAAGAGTCAGCAGAGGAGTAATATCAAGATGCTGACATAGGTTGTTCCCGACTTCAGTCCCCCTCACAAGAAGACCAACTAACAACTTTCCATAGACAAAACACCATTGTGAAAATCCCAAAACCTGGGTATGAGGGTGAAGCATTTCCCCAAAACACAAAGACTGAGGACCACATTAAAGGAATAAGAAGACAGCTTTGCTTTTACTGCATCTTGTCGCCCCCAGGTTGGCACAGTGCTGCACTAAGAGGGCCCTCTTAGGCCTACTATTTCTCCAATGGGAAAAAGAGAACTGAAGGTGGGTATTTGCATTTGTAGTACTGCAAATTTTTTAAGAGGCCCACACAGGAGTTACCTCATGGGGACCACAGGGAGAAACTGGATCTCAAACACTGGGGATCTGATAGAAACACAAAGGGGTAGAGCTTACAACAACCAATGCTCAGATCTTAGAGACTTAAATTCCTGCTTGTAGTAGCACCCAAGCAGAAATCTCAGCCAGTGGCTCTACCCATCTGCAGAACTGAGCCAGTGACCATGTCTGGCTAGGGAGCTTGGTTGATAGCTCTACCTGATTTGGGTTCCAAGCTAAAGGGCCATACTGGTCATGGAGACTATTCTTTGTGCTCACCAAGGAAGGAGAGCAAAATTAGCAGCCTCACTCAATTTATTTAATATCTAAGCATAGCTTCCAGTCCCACCCCACTGGGAAGTCTGGCCACAAATGCCTGTCATCTGTGCATACCAAGGAGCCTGAACATTGACCCTCTCTCTCTCTCTCTCTCACAAATAAGTAAAAATCTTAAAAAAAAAAAAAAAAAGAGAGAGAGAGAGACACACACACACAACATGTCATTATATAATGATAGGGGGATCAAATTATCAAGAAGCTAAAACAATTGTAAATACTTATGCACCTAACATCAAAGCACCTAAATATATAAAGCAAATCTAACAAAACTAAAAGGATAAAAACACAGCAGCATAATAATAAATGGAGCTTTAATACTCCATTCTCAACAATGGATAGATCATCCAGACAGAAAATCAATATAGCAAAAGCAGATTTTATAACAATATACACCAAATTGACCTAATAGACATATACAGAACATTGCATCCAACAACAGAAGAATACACATTCTTCTAAAGAACACACAGCACATTTTCCAACATTGATCATATGTTTGGGGAGAAACCAAATTTCAACAAATTCAAGAAGATAGAAACTATAAAAAGTATTTTTTCCAAACACAATGATATAAAACTGGAAATCAGTAATAGGAGGAAAACTAGAAAATTCACAAATAGATGGAAATTAAACAACACACTCCTGAACACACTCCTGAATAATTAATGGGTCAAAGAAGAAATCAAGTGGGTTATCAAAAATACATTGGAACAAGACTTCTGAGTAAGACAGTAGAATAGCAGGATCCGAGGCTCACCCATGAATACACCTAGATAATACTCACACTAGGGAGGAAGGACTTAAATGTGAGACCTGAAACCATAAAAATCCTAGGAGAGAGTACAGGCAGTAAGTTCTCTCACACTGGCCATAGCAACATTTTTCTAGATAGGTCTCCTGAGGCAAGGGAAACAAAAGCAAAAATAAACTATTTGGGAGTATATCAAAATGAAAAGCTTTTGCACAGCAAAGGAAATAGTCAACAAAACTAAAAGACAACCTACTGAATGAGAGAAGTTATTTCCAAATGACATATCTAATAAAGGGTTAATACCAAAATATAAAAAGAATTTAGAAAACTCAACACCAGAAAAACAAATAATCCAATTAAAAATTGGGCAGAAGTCATGAACAGATATTTCTCCAAAGAAGACATATAGATGGCCAACAGACACCTGCAAAGATGCTCAACAGCACTCATCATGAAGGAAATGTGAATCAAAACTACAATGAAATATTACCTCACACCTGTAAGAATGGCTAAAATGAAAAACACAAGAAACAAGTGTTGGTGAGGATATGGAGAAAAAGGAACCCTCATGCACTGTTGGTGGAAATGCAAACAGCCACTGTGGAAAACAATATGGACATTCCTGAAAAAATTAAAAATAGAACTACCATATGATCTGGTAATTCCACTTCGGAATATTTACCCAAAGAATATGAAAACACTAATTCAAAAGGATATATGCACCCCTGTTTATTGCAGCATTATTTATAGTAACCAAATATGGAAGCAGCCCAAGGGCCCACCGATATATGAATGGATAAAGCAAAAGTATATATATATATACATATATATATATATACACACACGTATACATTGTATATATACAATGGAATATTACTCGCCAAAGGTAGGAATGAAATATTGCCATCTGCAACAACATGGATGGATCTAGAGGACATAATACTAAGTGAAATAAATCAGTCAGAGAAAGACAAATACCATATGATTTTACTCATATGTGGAATTTAAGAAACAAAACAAATGAACAAAGAAAAAAGAGACAAACGAAAAACAGACCCTTAACAATAGAGAACTGATGGTTATCAGAGGGGAGGTGGGTGGGAGGGGTGGGCAAAATATTTAAGAGGGATTAAGAGTACATTTATCTTGGGGCGCCTGGGTGGCTCAGTCAGTTAAGTGTCTGCCTTCGGCTCAGGTCATGGTCCCAGGATCCTGGGATCGAGTCCCACATCGGGCTCCCTGCTCAGCGGGGAGCCTGCTTCTCCCTCTCCCACTCCCCCTGCTTGTGTTCCTGCTCTCGCTATCTCTGTCAAATAAATAAAATCTTAAAAAAAAAAAAAGAGTACATTTATCTTGATGAACATTGAGTAATGATGTATAGAATTGTTGAATCACTATATTGTACACCTGAAACTAATATAACACTGTATGTCAATTATACTGGAAATAATTTTTTTAAATTAAAAAATATATTATTGAGTCAAATAAAAATGGAAATACAACATACCAAAAATTTTGGGATGCAGCAAAAGCAATTCTAAGAGGAAAATTTACAGCTAAATACATACGTCAAGAATAAAGAACAATCTCAAATAAACAACCAAACTTTACACCTCAAGAAACTAGAAAAAGAACAAACTAGGCCCAATGTTAGCAGAAGAAAGGGAACAATAAAGATTAGAGCAGAAATAAATGAAATTGAGAATAGGAAAACAACAGAAAATATTTTAAAAACTAATTGTTGGTTCTTTAAATGATAAAGAAAATTCACAAAACTTTACGTAACCTAACAAGAAATTTTGATAGAGGACTCAAATCAATAAATTTGTAAGTTAAAGAGGAGACATTAAAAAGGTATCCCAGAACTACAAAGGACCATAAGAGACTACTATAAACATCACACATCAACAAATTGGACAACTTAGCAAAAATGGTTGAAGTTTTAGAAACATACAACTGACCAAGATTGAATCATGAAGAAATAGAAAACCTCAACAGACCAGCATTTATAACATGATTGATTAGTAATCAACAAGCTCCCAACAAAGAAAACCCAGGACCAGGAGATTTCACTAGTGAATTCTATAGAGAGTAGATTGGTAGTTGAAGTGGGGAAAAGCGCATGTAGTCCTAAGTGCATGTAGTTATAATACAAATAAGTTCTGGGAATACAATGTACCACATGGTGGCTATAGTTAACAATAATGTACTGTTAACTTGAAAGTTGCTAAGAGAGTAAATCTGAAACATTATTAGTACAGCCACAAGAAAAAGGATAAATATGTGAGGTGATGGATATGTTAACCAAACTTATTTTGTTAATAATTTCTCAATACAAGCATAAGTCAAATCATCACACTATAAACATTAAACTTACACAATGTTATATGTTAATTATCTCAATAAAGCTTGAAAATCAAAAAAGCAATAAAATAAATACTTAATACCAAAAATAAAGTCAATAGAAATATCAGGTTGCTTGGTGGTGCTGAGGCTTTCCTGCTAATTCTAAAAACTGCGTAACTCTAAGTGTATTTTTCTTCATCATGAAATAGGATGTCAAAATTAGTAATTTTTAAAAGTAGAGTGGGATAGGGGCACCTGGGTGGCTCAGTCGGTTAAGCATCTGCCTTGGGCTCAGGCCATGATTCCAGGGTCCTTGGATGGATCCCTGTGTTGGGCTCCCTGCTCAGTGGGGAGTCTGTTTCTTCCTTTCCCTCTGCCCCTCCCCTCATGCTCTCTGGCTCTCCCTCTCACTAAATAAATAAATAAATAAATAAATAAATAAATAAATAAATAAATAAATAAATAAAACATACATACATACATGAATACATAAACAAACAAATAATCTTTAAAAAACTTTTTTAAAAAGTAGAGTGGGATAGAGGAGACAGAAGGGAATAGTATTAAATGTGTTCTAAACAAGGTGCTTATTAACTATCAAAGTCAAAAAACATTTAAGTAAACTTTCTGCTTAGTAGTTTGCCAAAGTATAACTTTTAGTTAATACAAGAACATTTTGAGAGAAACAGGTGCATTCTTATATTTTGTAATAAAAGAGAACATAATTTAGAAATTGTTCATAGTGGGGCTATGTGGCTCAGTCAGTTGGGTGGCTGACTCTTGATTTTTGGCTCAGGTCATGATCTCAAGGTCATGAAATCGAGACCTGCCTTGGCCTCCATGATGGGTGTAGAGCCTGCTTGGGAGTCTCTTTCTCCCTTTGCCCCTCTCCCTGCCACCCACCCCCGACTAGTACAGGTTCTCTCTCTCCCTCTCTAAAAAAAAAAAAAAAAAATTGTTCATAGTATACGGAGAACAATGTTGAGAAAGAATTTTAAGGGAATAAGAAGTATTAGATGTACTCAGTACAAAGTATTAGAAGATGTGGTCTATGTTCATTAAGCTTAAGCAAAGGGAGAATAAATAGGTATAAACCTAAGACATGGATGAACACTATCAAATTTGATTGCATGTGTGTACATGTATAACATCATAGCAAACCATCACTTTCTCCTATTACCTCAATCTAGACCACCAGGAGTAATAGCTTCCACTCATACCAATGCAGGGAATACGTATGTGAATCCATTTGTTTGTACTTTTTCCATGAGCATTTGTATGTACAGGGGGCTTTGCAAGTGAAAGTAATATCAAACAAGAAGTCAAGGGTCTAGATAAAGAAATATAATTAATAAACTATTTCAGCTGAGCTGAAAAAGTGACACTATTTCACTTTGCCTTGTGATGAAGAGAGTAGCTAAATAATTGGGTTTCAGCTGAAGAAATGCTAACCTCACATCATCAAGGACGTAAAAATACTGATCAGTTTCCACCATGTTTTGAGTAGCCTTAAGGTCAAAGAAATGATTATAAATGCATCTACTTGCTATAAGGAAAATTGCTGAAGGGAAGGAAAAAAAATCAGCTAAAAATTTCCCTATTTAACATTTTAAAAAGAATTTCCTTATTCAGCTCTTTAAAAGCCTACTTAGTTACAAGATGACAGTTTAAAATATTGTAGCAACAAATCAAGGTGAAATAAAGGGCGATGGTGGTACTATCACCAGCTAGACTCCAAGGTCTGACCTTCACTACCCACCTGCTTGTCCTCACCAACCTTTGTCCCACATTTTTCATTAAGCTCTTTCTTCCAGCTTATCTCATATAACTCAGGCAAATGGAAAACAAAACCGCCCCTCGAGTAATAGCAACTGCTCTGACAAGACCTCCAGCAGGCCCAGACCACTCAGACCAGTTTGAGCTTAAGCCCTGACTTGTGCCTGTGTAGATGGACCATGGAGTGACCTCCAATGAGCAATGCTTACCTTTACCTCATTATAATACTAAAATCTCCACCCAAGGAAGAACACAAGCCTCGTTACACAGCATACAATGTTGCCATGTTTCCTTAAGGCGCATGCACAAACTTATGCCCACCTCTCCATCTGATGACAAGGCTTCCCTATCTAAATATTCATCCTAACCCTAAATAAAAGGAACCTTAAATAAAAGGAACCTTAAATAAAAGGCTTGCATGGGAGTCAGGGCTCTGGAAGCCATTCCTTGTGATCTCCTTATTTACTGCAAATCAACTTCTCTTTGTGGGACAGCTCAACCTGATGTAGTTTCTGACTCACCAAGGAGCAAACTCATGTTGGCTCAGTTATAGTACTGTGAATCTGTAATTGTCCTGGCACCACAAAGACATCACTAGGCTTTGATTGGACAGTGTACCTAGGGATACCAGCAATCATAAATAAACCAATATATTGTGTATTTGGGCAGAGAAGTCCTTTAAAGCCCCGCCTAGCGGTGAGTTCAATGATACCTATATACATCTGCCTTGAGGAAAACTAGCTCTTAGAGGCTCTCACCCCCCCCTTCTTCTAGCTCTATAAATGGACTTATACCACATCTCTTTTTTCTGACCAGTTACTGACCCATGACTCTATTATGAATGCTGGAAATATCCCTTATTACCTCGATACTTTAGTTTTTGTGGCAATGGGCATGGACATAATGATCTCTCAGATTCTCAGAGTTCTCATCTTCCCCAAGTATTAAGAGTAAAGGTTAATAAAATGGCATTTTTAATACAGTATTTCTACCTTTGTTTAATTTTATGTCTTAGAAAACATTGTTTCCTACTGATAAATCAGTTTTATTGTTAGTGTAATAAGACTAATATTAGAGCCTAACAAGCATGTAAAATGACATTAGATTTTCTTTTTTAACTTTGGTATCTAAGACATTCATTCTAAATGTCTAAAACCAGCTCCCTAAATTTAACTTTGGTTCACAACATAGTTTTAACATATGCTTATTTAAATTAGGCTTGTACATACATTGTCATTCTGTGTTATTCATAATTCCATCAGATTCCCTCAAAAGCCACACAGAGTGAGACAAATATTAGCCACGAATTCCCAGAGAGAAATAGTCTCTGAGAGAAAAGCTCAGAGCAGTTCAGCATTGCTGAATCAGTCAACTGCAATGATTGACTGCAGTCAGCTATCAAAACAACTGTTACGTCACAGCCGGAAGGGTGGCAGCCCATGCTGAACACGTTAGAGATAAAGGTCAGATTATGTATTATCAGAGCCACTTGTGTATCTGGTACTAATGCCATTGTCACTATCATTCATGAAAGTGGAAAAAAAATAGCATTCAATGGCTAATGCCACAGAAATGGCATTATCAAGGGAAAAAAAGAAATTGAAGAAATAATTCTGTGTGTGCATTTAAAACAACGAATATACTGGGGCGCCTGGGTGGTGCAATCGGTTGAGCATTCGACTCTTGGTTTTGGCTCAGGTCCTGATCTCAGGGTTGTGGGATCAGGCCCCTGCATCAAAGTCTGCTTGGTACTTTCACTCCCTCTCCACCCCACCCCCCAGCTCTCCCTCTTTCTCTCTCTAAAATAAATAAAAAATAGGGGCGCCTGGCTGGCTCAGTCATTAGGCGTCTGCCTTCGGCTCAGGTGATGATCCCAGGGTCCTGGGATCGAGCCCAGCGTTGGGCTCCCTGCTCAGCGGGAAGCCTGCTTCTCCCTTTCCCACTCCCCCTTCTTGTGTTCCTGCTCTCGTTGTGTCTCTCTCTCTGTCAAATAAATAAATAAAATCTTAATAAATAAATAAATAAATAAATAAAAATGCTCTTAAATAACCAGTGGTCAAAGAAAAAATCACAAAGGAAATTAGAAGATATTAAATAAATAAATAAATAAATAAATAAATAAATAAATAAGTCTTAAAAAATAAATAAAACAATGAATGTACCATAAAACATGTCTAATAAACATGGGGAAAAATCTTAAAAATTCATTTCCAACAAGTATGTTTGGTTGTTATAAACCTAGCATTAAACACGAATGAATGTTTTCAAATTGCAGAAAACAAAACAAAACTCTTACTAGATCAAAGACATAAGTCAGTCAATGATTAGTCTTTGGAACAGAAATTAGATTTGCCCTTTCATTGTCATTAGCTTTAATAGCTATAAAACAATTTTGAAATATATACATGATAATCTTTGTTAAGAATTATAAAACTTTATACTCAGAGCATTACCACTTTTCATCTTCATAAGAGATCTGTAAATGGGATTTAAATTTGATATTCTTTATGCAAGATACGTGTTTTCTATTTAAGAATAGTACCATTAATACAAAATTATAAAAAAATTCTGGATTAAAGTTTTCTTTCTTGTTCTATCTTAAGATCATAATATTCTGAGGCATAGATCTTATAATATAGAATAACTCATGATCCATGAGTGTTGGGTAACAAAAAACTTTCTTAAATCTTCAAATTACTTAAGGTCTTGTGAGCAAGGCACTGACTACCATTCATTCAAGGATGTTTGTATAGTGATCAGCTCAGAAGACAGAGTTGGATAGTTCTTCCCTCTGGAGCAAAGAGCAGGTATGCTTACTGCACATGAAAGATTCAGAGTCCCAACACTCATATCCTGTCATGCATCTCACTGAGTATACAAGTGTCTTCTAACACTCCTCATATAGCCCTGCAGAAAATGGGACTCAGGAAACATAAAAAAGTGCTAGTACTTTGGCTACTGCTGTAGCTGTGAGCAATAAACTGCCTTGTTCCTGTGAGTGAAAAACTATCCTTTTTCTCTGATGCAGAAGTCTTATATCTTTTGCCAGCATCCATGAAACTGTGACAGGCTAACTTATTAACTTGAAAGTAGGTAAAATCTCACGCCATTCACAGATCTTTGCAGAAAGGGACCCCGAATTAACTGCCAATTGATTCTCTTAAGTATTGTGGCAATCTGATCCATGTAATAACTTCTTGTTTGTTTGTTTGTTTATTTTAAATCACAGAAATTTATAGCACAAAATCTGAGTTAACCCTCACAAACAATTCTATTCATCTTCAAGGTACAGATCATTTGAAGAAACAGAATGCCTAACTATTCAACTATCATGGGAAACATGGGCTCCACCTCGCAAAAAGATTCATATAAGACTTTACCTAAATTAGAATGGGTTTAGATATTGGGCAGCCAAAAAGAAACTGATTAGTACAATATAAGAAAATGGAGGAAAAAAAAAAAAAACTAAAAAAAAAAAAAAAGCCCACCAATAGGTCTATGAATTCTAGTACTTTATAAACAATTTATGTAAGACAAAAGTTTTACTACTTCTTTTAAGTTGATATGGTGTAATACATCCAACATTTGTTTTCTTTTAAAGATTTTATTTATTTATTTGAAAGAGAAAGTACAAGCGGGGGGTGGGGGGCAGAGGGAGAGGGAGAAACAGACTCCCTGCTGAGCAGGCAGCCCAATGCAGGGCTCAATCCCAGGACAAGTGCCCCACATCCAACGTATTTGTATATTGTGATGCTTCTTTATGTTTTCATTCTCTTTAGTACCTCTGGTTTGTTTTCCTCCTTGGGCTTAATTACTTGTATTTCATTTTCAAGTACTCATTACTATAAGAATAAATATACTTAATGTTTCCTAAATTCCTCAAAAATAAACATATAAATGTCTGAATATATAGTAGTCTAAGCTATCCAACCCCCAAATCAGATATTCATTCAGCTATCTAATTTATGATAGCAGCCTTCAAAATCAAATTCAATCAAATTATATTATACTGAACACTCTAAAGAAGATGACTAAAATAAATTAGCTAGGTAATTAGGTACCTCCAGAAAAAAAAAAAATCTGTAATTTTGCTGCCTCTACCTTGCCTTATCCTATAACCTGGTTGGTTATAAACCAACTGCATTGAATCAACACTCTTGATGTAATGCTCTGTTCCACTGGGATTTATAAATCCCTTATCAGTTATCATTGTGCCTCTCTAATATATGTAACACAATATTTGGCTCCTCGTAGGTCATGAAAACACTTCTGTAACTCTTATTTTATCATAGAAAAAATAAGGTATGAGTTCAAACATTAGGGAAACCATAAGTAAATATTATTTAAATTTTTATATTATAATTAAAGAATATAGGTTTCACCACCATCTGTGAAGTCTTTATCATTAATCAGGTGATCAGTTGTGTTGCTTATGTTTAAGTAATTGTAATGATAAATTATTGTCACAGCAATGATAAAAATGAATGGGTATCTCTTTTCCTTCTACCACCTTTAAGTTAATTAAGGTTTTGATTGCTTTCTTGATAGAGAAGACTTAGACTATAATAACCACTCAAACCACCAACATTTAAGACAGAATTTCTGACTTCAGGCCAAAAGTTTCCTTGAAGTGGCACTTTCCGAAAATTATTTTTATTCCTCTCTGTGGGCACTACCTGATGGTGTGACCACCATTAAAAACTACTGTATTGAATGGGTTAGCTCTTGGCAGAAAAGCTGGAGGAAAGTACTAAAAAAGTAAGGAACAAATTCCCCCACTAATCATACACTCTGTAAGTTGCTCCTCTAGATATTAGTGGGTAAGTGGAAATGCAGAAGCATAGCACACCTTGAGTGATAAGTCCTATAACAAAAGTACATATAAAGGTCAATGAAACACAGAGGATGGGGTGATTAACTGTTAGCATAGAAAAGATGAAGGAAAGTCCAGGCAATGAGAACAGCCTGGACAGAAATGAATAGCATGGCTGTTTAGGAAAATAAAAGTTCAGTATGCTTGAAACAGTGTGTAACGATCTAAAGAAGAATGGAGAGGGAACCAGTATGATCTATGAGAACGCATTCAGGATGAATCATATACCGATGAATCTAACATGTTACATATATTTTTTTAAGATTTTTAATTATCTATTTGACAGAGAGAGAGACAGAGACAGAGAGAGAGGGAACACAAGCAGGGGGAGTGGGAGAGGGAGAAGCAGGCTTCCTGCCAAGCAGGGAGCCCAACGCAGGGCTCGATCCCAGGACCCTGGGATCATGACCCAAGCCGAAGGCAGACGCTTAACGACTGAGCCACACAGGCACCCCATAACATGTTACATCTTTAGCTTAAAACCCTAAGCTTCATTAACACTGCATTAATAATAGGTTCAACCAATTCTTCCTTTTTGTGAAAATCCTCCTTTACTTTGTCCTTTATCCATCTTGCTTGGAACTGTACAAGCTCCTTTTTTTTTTTAAGATTTTATTTATTTATTTGAGAAAGAGAGAATGAAAGAGAGAGAGCATGAGAGGGGGGAGGGTCAGATGGAGAAGCAGACTCCCTGCTGAGCAGGAAGCCCGATGCGGGACTCCATCCTAGGACTCCATCCCAGGACTCCAGGATCATGACCTGAGCCAAAGGCAGTCACTTCACCAACTGAGCCACCCAGGCGCCTCTGTGTGAGTTCCTTTCATCTGTACGTGACACATTATTTCTAGAAAATATTCTTTATTTATCTTTAAACTTTATGTCACCATGTCACCATTATCTCCACTGGATATTCTGGATGTAAAATGCATGACTTTCTTCAAGTTTTGTTTTGCACTTTCTATCTGTTACTGCATTCAGTAAGCCCTAAACCCGGAATATACAGAGAATTAATTTACTATTTTTAATGTAAAATATATCAAACATGCAAGTGTCTAAAACATATACAATTGACAAATACAAGTGATGAAATCATACTCATCCTGGCAGATTAATTTTTCCAATTATTCACTCTCCCATTCTGAAAGAGAATCCTACATCCTTTGCTGTGTGTTGTGACTTGCAGTGTCTTCTGCTGAAGGAGTGAACTGTCCTGGCCCCATCAACACAGGGCTTCATCATGTGACTCTGACAAAAGGGAATGAGTGGATATGATGCAGTCCATACCCAAGCAGAGACTTTGAGAGTCACTGCATGATTCCAACAGCTGTCTTTCCCTTTTTCCTGCACTTCCCAGAGGGGAGCATCTCCTGCTTAAGCCTGGATTCAAAAATGAAAAGACATATGGGGCAGAAGCAGAGCAGCAACTGATACACAATCAACATGTAACCTAAAAGACAGACAAACTTGTGTTAAAAACCAAAAAGAATTAGAGGTCATTTATTATTGCACCAAACTAATACACTCATGTCCTCAAAACCCAGGTTAAGATACAGCAGATCAGCATTCATTAAAGGTTGGTAAGAGTAGGGTTGTAGTAGAAGCTGCAGATAAGGAGTTAAAGACAAAGGATTGTATCTTAAATAGAAGTCTTAAAAAGAAATATATCTTAAATAGAACAGTAATGGCAGGCTTTCAGAAGGAGGAAAGGCATGCAGAAAGGATCAAAAATTCAGTATATGGGATTGAAACAACTGCTATCCATATGGAAAATAAAACAAAATTGGATCTTTGCCTTACAGCACAGAAAATTCCAGGTGGATTAAAGACTTAAATGTGCTAAGGAAAAACATTTATTTAAATATAAAAGAAACATAAGGCAATATCTTTAACCTCAAGTTAGGAATGGTTTCTTAAATAAAAGGTAAAATATATAAACTGTAAAAGATTGATAAATTCTGTTGCATTGAAATTTTAATTCTTACACAAAAATCAGGTAAATGCAATTTTTAATAAAGTGACAGACAGTCTGGGAGAAGCCAACCAACCTACCGAGAATTAATAGATAACTTAAGTAACTCCCCAAATTACTATGAAAACAAAAGACAATTCAGCTAGCAAAAGGAACAATAGATAGCAAAGCAATTCTCAGAAGGGGAGGCCAAAATAATCAATGAACATATCATAAAAAGTTTAATTTCACTACTCATTGAGAAAATAAAAATTAAACCAACAATGAGAGACTTCAGATTGGCAAAAATGCAAATGTCCAACAACATTCAGCGTTGACCAGAAATAGAGAAAAGGGAACACTTGGCCACTCCTTGTGGAAACACAGCAGGTACAAACATCTTAGAGAGCTATTAGACAATATTGCATAATGTTGAGGGGGTAGGCAGAATGATGACCTCAAAAATGTCAGTGTCCTACATCTAGTAACCTGTAAATATGTTAGGTTATATGCAAAAGGGGATTAAGGTAGCAGACCTTAAAATTAAGGTTACTGATCAGCTGACCTTAAAACCGGGAGATTATTCTGGATTGCCTAACTGGACGCAATGTAATAGCATGAGACCTTAAATACGGACCTTTCCCAGCTCTGGTCAGAGGGAGATGTGACTATGGAAGAGGTCCAGGGGATGAAATGTGAGAAGGAGTCAACTCTTCATCTCTGGCTTTGAAGATGGAGGGAGTCACAAGCCAAAGAATGTGGACAGGCAAGAAAACCAAGAAAAAGCAAGGAAACAGATCTCCCTGTATCTCCAGCAAGAAATGCAGCCCTGCTGAAACACTGTCAGACTTAGAGTCTATAGAACTCTAAGATAATAAATATGTGTTGTTTTAAGCCACTCAAGTCTGTGATAATTCATTACAGCATTCATAAAAAACTAATAGAGTAGGAGAGGTACATACCCTAACAGCCAGCAATTCTACTTCTAAATATAAGCTCTTGGGAAACTCTTGCACTTTTGCACAATCAGATATGAATACAGCTGTTCACTGCTGCATTTTTTTGTAATAGAGAAAATTGGAAACAGACTAAGTGTTATCAATAGGGGAATGGATATAGTCACACAGGTTATGTTCTAGAACAGTTAAAATAAACCAACTGTTTCTTTATAATTCACCATAAATAAATTTCAGAAATACAGTATTGACGGCAAAAGCAATTTGCAGAAAAATACACATGGCATAATACCATTTATATAAAATTTTAAAACACACAAAACAATACCATTACATTATTTTTGAATACATACACATATGGTGAATTTTTAAAAACTCGACTGGGAGAGATACTCACAAGCTGCAGAGTGGTGATTTATTCTAAGACACAAAAGAGAGAATGGAATAGAGTGTCTGCAGAGAGAGATGGAGCATAAAGGAGGCTTAAGCAATTGCATCCAAAGAGTTATAAAATGCTGGTAAAATACTCAAAACAAATGAAACAACACACGAACATTGTTAAAAAGTAAATCACAGGCCCCAAATGGAGTCACATTAAGGGCCCATGGCAGTAAAACCAAGATTTAATAGCTAATCTAACTACAGTCTCAACCTCCCCAGGAATGTGACCGTTAACCAGCCAATCTGGAAATTCCTGGTGAACACTAGGAGATAATTCCTGATTGCTCCTTCAATTCCCATCAGGAGAGTTAGGACTTTGCCCGAAGCAATACATTCCTTGCTAATAAATTCCTTTCTCCACCTCCTCTCTGCCTTTAAAAACCTTCCATATTGTACAGCGCCTTGGAGCTCCTCTCTGCTTGCTAGACGGGATGCTGCCCAATTCATAAATCATTGACTAAAGCCAATTAGATCTTCAAATTTACTTGGTTGAATTTTGTTTTTTAATGACATTTACTGAATATTGACAGTAGTTGTACCGGGGTTTCACATATTTCTTTTAAGTTTCAGTTGTTATATATTTAAGCATTTTTTTATTTCAGACTTTATGTTTTATGGTTTCCACTCCTTGTGGAAACACAGCAGGTACAAACATCTTAGAGAGCTATTAGACAATACTGCATAATGTTGAGGGGGTAGGCAGAATGATGACCTCAAAAATGTCAGTGTCCTACATCTAGTAACCTGTAAATATGTTAGGTTATATGCAAAAGGGGATTAAGGTAGCAGACCTTAAAATTAAGGTTACTGATCAGCTGACCTTAAAACCGGGAATTATATTTCAAAATAAAGAAAAAAATAAGAAGTGGAAGCTCTGAATTGAATTCTAGCTCTGATAATTACTATGATTTTAGGTATGAGATTAGAGAAATGATATATTTGATGCTGACCAAGAATTCAGTGAAAACTTAAGAGAACAGGCATTTAATCAGGCAATTAGAATTGCAATTTGGGAGACACAGATTCAAGCAGAAGCCTGAATTGTGTCCCCAGAAAGACAAAGAGGAGAGCAGTTATATAGGCAAAAGGCTACGAGTGTAGTTCTCACCCAGGTCCTCAATGCAAAACAGGGATTGAAACTAGGTTAACTGGGATTGGTTGAGTTAATATATAAATGAGGTACTGAAACTTGTGAAATCACACTGGCTCCCAAGAATGGGGATGAATTAAGTCCAGGCTGGGGGCTTACAACTGGCTGAAAGGTTTTTTTTAAAAAGTTCAAGGTTCCTTCCTCCTGTGAGAATGTCCATAAATTCCTCCTCCCTTATGGTCTCAAAATCCCTGTTTTAAAAAGAGACTGCCTTAGCTAGGCTTACTTGCTTGCTCCATTTTGAAATATTTCAGATTATGCAATGATATATATGAGCACTTACAAATGTAAATAATAATAACTAATTTTGATAAGAATCTAGGCTTGATGTGCCAGGAAATGTGCTCAGTCCTTTACATGTATTGCTTCATTTAACCCCAGAACAGCCATCATGTGGAATGAGTCAGGATCCATTATTACTCTCCTCTCTATAACTGGAAAATCAGAAAATATCCTAAGAAAGTTAAGCATTTGCCCAAGATCATATACGTTGGTGAAGGGCAAAACTAGGATTCAGTAACCCCAGTGAATATGAACCACAGGATGTGCTCTGAATCACTAGGTGAACCTCTGGGCACCTCAAAGTAAGGAGAAGATAACGTCTCTGTGTATATCTCAAA
This sequence comes from Mirounga leonina, assembly GCF_011800145.1. Classification (NCBI taxonomy): domain Eukaryota; kingdom Metazoa; phylum Chordata; class Mammalia; order Carnivora; family Phocidae; genus Mirounga; species Mirounga leonina. The sequence goes on from NW_023270316.1 coordinate 43,844,177, forward strand.
ACCTTTCCCCATAACTGATGATACATTTCAATATCTCAATTTTCCAGATAATGTAAATGAGGCAAACTTTCAGTAGAGTTTGCATGAACCTTAATTGTACAAATACATGTGAATATAAAATATCTGGCAACATTTTTCACCCATAATAGGCTTTTTTTCACTCCCTGTCCTCCTGCTCTGTTTCTCTACCTGGAATGCCCTATAAGCAAGACTCATAAATTTGAACCCAACTGATTTAAAAAGGTATGCTGCTGATTTGCACTGGTCTCAGCCTATCAATAGAGATGTTACAGCTAGAAATGCTTGGGGGCACTCACCTGACCCAGGCAAGCTCCTTGCAGACTTCTCCCCTTTCAAAACCAATGTTGTAGCTGGACCAGCCCTTATGACTCTTATGATGATTGTAAGATGCCCAAACAATAATGTTCCTTACATCAGGGAACTTTGAAAGACAACATTTATTACTCAGAAGTCCTGGAGGGAACCCAGCACGCCTGGGGCCATACAGTGTGATCACAGGGAGAGAGTGCTGGTCTGGGGTTCTACTTTGATTGGGGTGGGGGTGGGGGTAGGGTTTCTCGGGTTCACTTTTTATTGGTGAACTTAAAACATAGGAGTGGGAATTAAAGCGAGGATGGAAAAAAACCAGAGGTCAAAAAAGTCCATTATTAAGTCAACCAGGTATCTCTAAACCAAAGGAAACGTCTGCGGTGGACCCGCCTGGCTCTTCCCTAGTCCTTGACTGGCAATGTGTTTATTCAAGACACCAGTCTTTGAAGTGTCTGCCTTCACAATCAAAAACTTAAGTCAGGCACTTGCATTACAATAAAAAAAAAAAAAAAAAAAAAAAAAAACAAAAACGTCCAAGCAGTGTACTACAACTGTCCTATCATTTTCTTCTCTAATTAAAACAAACAAACAAAACTGCTTACCATCATAATTTCCAAATAGGGATAAAGAAATAAAGTGTAGTTAATAGTAAACTTGCTAAGTATCCATGAAAATTCTGAGACCCCCCCCAGTTTTAGTAAGTATTGCTTTTCTGTAATACTAAAATGAAGCATTTGTATACCCTCAAATTGCCAATAATTGCTCGTCTACCTAGGGGAAAAAATGGCAGGTTGTACCTAAACTGAAAATTTATAATGAAGAAAAATGTAGCTGTCGATAGTTTCTGCATCAATACCTTTACATTATATATGCATTAATATATTCATAAAATATCAGTGTAGTTGCAGTTTTTCATGAAAATAAGGTAACTAAAATTATAGTTTAATAATGAGCTATGTAGCCAGAAAGTAGAGTTTACAACTGTTATCACTGGAACAGACGAGAAAACTAAACTTTTAAATAAGTTATATACACAAAGTATTTATATTAATAACTGTGCAAATTAAATATGGGACCAGACTGATCTCATATATAGTATGTTATAAAACGGAATATTGCAACTGTACTGTCTTTCAGAAGATTAATAATTGAGATGATTTGTGTTATTCCAGCAAAGTAAAAACGCTTGGAGGATTATACTGCAAAATATTCAAAGTTATTATTATAATCATCTAATTAATGGCTTGATGAAAGGAAGCTTCACTTTGTCTTGGTTTGCCCACACCTGTCTTTTATATTGTGATCTATGAGCAGAAGTCTCCAGACACACATAACAGAAACAAGTAGTTTAATTTCAACAAAAATTGTTCTTCTAAATGCTAGTTTTTAAAAAAAATGCTGTTTTTTTTTTTTTTTAAAGATTTTATTTATTTATTTAAGACAGAGAATGAGAGACAGAGAGCATGAGAGGGAGGAGGGTCAGAGGGAGAAGCAGACTCCCCGCCGAGCAGGGAGCCCGATGCGGGACCCGATCCCGGGACTCCAGGATCATGACCTGAGCCGAAGGCAGTCGCTTAACCAACTGAGCCACCCAGGTGCCCCTAAAAAAAATGCCGTTGATATCTGTTCATATCTTGATATCTATTCTGACCAAAAAAAAAAACAAACTTGCTTCTTCATAGTTCATTCCTTTAAGGAGGATAAATAAGGATGAGCATAATAATAACTCTAAATATGACATTTTTCCTGACTAACAGGAACAAAATGGCCAAGAGGATACAGGTGGAACGGATTCCAAACTGGAGACATGGTATTCAAATGACACAGACTGACAGTTTCTCACTTTGGCACTTCCGTGCTCTGCTTTGATTTTTCCTATTCCATTGCCTTCTCTTTCTTGTCATAAGTAAAATCACATGGCAAGTCACGTACTGTAATGAATATAAAAATACTGAAAATAAGAGCCAATATCACTAGGACAGACTAGAGATAGCAGTAAGTCCAAACTTTCACTTTGGATAATAGAAAATGCTCAGATTTTCTTCAGACCTACATCTCAAAGGAATGTCTAATTTTAAATTTTTGTAAATTGTGATTGACTTTAATCCTTAACAAATCATGATCTACTTTATTTTGTGGAGGTTCTGCATAGCTTATTTTCCATGGCAGTTTATTCTCATGAGAAGAGAAAGCATATGAATGTCCACCCTAACAGACCTACTCGGCTTAGTTAAGAAGACTCCTGTCCACTGCCTAATTCAACATCTGAGGTGATAATAGGGTGAACATCCAATTCAACACTGACAATTCAGAGCATCTTTCAATTCCTATTTATTGTCTTCACTATCCAGCAATGAGGAGCACGGTAAAAATACTGCCATTGTAATTAAAAATATGAGTGAGGGTGGGAATAATCTGATGTTCTGATCCAGAAAGAAAAAAATATATAATACTTAACCTGGGTTTTTGTTTTTTGTGTTTTTTGGTGTGTGGGTTTTTTTTGTTTTGTTTTGTTTTGGTTTGGTTTTTACATTACCATATACTTTAGAAGAATAAAATTTGTAAGAACTAAAAACTTGGTGGTAGCATGATCTATCCAACCTCCAGAACACTTAGCTCAGCTTCTGGTGCTACATTGCAAACAATGTTATTCTTCTGGCCCTAGTTTGTGATCATTTAAAATATAAGCATAATAATCACTGTGTGAAAGTAGAGGGAGCTTCATTTAAAACAAAGCCAGGAAGTCCTGAAGGGCGCACTCTCACACAGGTCCCTCTGCAGATTTCATAACCAGCAGGAAGAAGGAAAAGAAGTATTCTGACAAGGGAGGACATTTTGCACACAGGAATTTTATCTCCTGCTTTTAAGAAAAGGAAGATCCCTCCCTCCCCCAGGAACAGCGCACTAACCACCAATGAATATTAGCCACAACCTAGAACTCTTGTTCTTCTCCAATAAACTTTTGTTCAAAACAACCCTCTTCAATTTCCTCCTAAAACCTAATTAAAGTTGACCTTCCCTTTGTCTCTTCGAATTTGTCTATGGTGCACCATAGCTTGCTGGTCCAGAATTGCAATTCCTCTGCTATTCCCGAATGAACTCATTTTTTCTTTTTACTTAAATAAAATTGCTCTTGCTCTGTTTAAAGTTAACAATTAATAACCTCTATAATTTTTACTAGAGGCAGATTAACTGCAAGTAACATTCTGATTCAGATATAGTATCTAATTTCTTGTTGAATCTTGCTAAGTTATTTGCCTTCATAATATATTATGGCAGGTTTCCAAGGGTTAATTATGAGTTGCATAAAAGGCACTTCCTTCAACTCATTCTAATTTATTGTTTCTCACTAAACATTTCCCAGGAACTTGGCTCACTGAAGTCTCAAGGAAGTGTTACTTTCACTTGCCCCCCCATTCTACTTTCATCTGATATATATAGTCAACAACAACTAATTTCACAGCTCAGTTATTTAATCCTTGAAAAAAAGACATTTCCTCAAAATATGATGATAAAAATGAGTTGGGGAAGCTGTACTAAAAAAATTCGTAGCTTTAAAACTGATATTTATGTAAGCTGTATTTATGAGTTCCATCAGTTTAGTTAGACATATACTAATAAATTTTCTCTAAACTCGGCAAGAGAAGATAACTTATAGATTCATATTTCTAATAATGTAACACCAACATATTATTTCAATTATGCACTCAAAGCTTAGAAATGGAAGATTATGATATATAGGATAATAGATGATCATCAAATGACTGTAATACCATAATTCAGAAGATGGCCACAGCACTTGAGTAGTTTATGAACTGCAGCAGGAATCCCCAAGTGCATTCATACCTTAAATGGGAAGCCATTACTGTTACAGAAATGAAAACATTTATTTAAATCTTAACAAATTTCAATACCATACCTGAAAGCTCAACACTACACATTTTAGCATCTGCCTCATGAGAGGAAAGCTTTTATATCCAAAGAATAATTCACTGTAGGGTCTTTAAAGCTACATTTTAAAATTTCAACTAAGGTGAGTACTGTGTATTGTGTAAGACTGATGAATCACAGACCTGTACCCCTGAAACAAATAATACATTATATGTCAATTAAAAAAAAAAAGATAAATGTTTGTCAAAATCTATCCAGCGTGATTATCGAGAATGGAGGTAGGGGAAGGGGCCAGAGGAGCAAAGACTTTTACTTTTTCATTGAAGTGGTATTAACTGTTCGATAATCTTACATTTTATTATATTTATAAAAATACAAAAGGACAACTGGTTTGGTATTTTCTTTGTTACCTGATGCTATAAAAAGGATGTGCTCCAGAAGACCAAAAGATTTTTAGCAATATTTAAGCACGGACACGTTTCAATTTTTTTTTTTTTTGTATTTTGCTATGAGTCCACTATGAATCTCTTCTCTGTAAACATATTCAGTTTTGAGGAACTACATTTTCAGCTTATTCCACCTAGTTTGTGTAATATCATTGTTTCATATTTGTTTTTAAATGTATATATTTCAAGCTTTATAAAGTATCCCCTAGTTTTTATAAACTAGGAAAATATATTTCAAGGACATGTCATCTTAATAAAATCTTTCATGTAGTGGGTGTTCACCAGTGCCATGCATTTTATAGACATTGTATTCTACTTTAATAGCAGGTATGTCAGATGTTATACAAACCTACTGTAAAGACGAGAAAAATGAGCTTGAGGAAGGTGAAGCAATTTGTCCATGAGAGCAAAAAGAACATAAAACCCAAAGCTGTCCAGTTTCAAAGAATACTCTACTTTGACTGTTGGACTCTACTTTCTCTGTGTGCTCTGGAGCTTTTCCTTTCTAAAAGACCATTTCGCGCTCCTCTCTGCTGTACCTATAAATGTATAGATCCTTATGGGCCAGTGCGCCCTCTACCGGGACTGTAGTCACCCTGCATGCAGCCCACCTCTGCCCTGTATAATGATGCGGCATGAAAAGCTCAGAAAAATGGGTGTGCTTTGCTACTTCTCTGCTAGTAAATTATTTAGCAGAAAAACCCTATTTTATACCTATATCATATGGTACTAAACATATGAGTTCATAACCATTTGCATGACATTTTGCAAAATTTTCATCCCCTTTATCCATTTCAATGTTCATTTTAACTAATGTTCATTCATATATAAGTGAGAAATGCCACAAAGGGGCTCACTCATAATGGGTTTTGCTATCATTTACTTTTTAAAATTTTTTTATTTTTTTACTTTTTAAATTTCCAGACTAAAAATTTCTAACCTATTTAGTGTTAAAATAAATCAAGGAAACCTCATTTAAAATGGAGCTGGGAAAACTGAAATAAGTCAAGCAGAGAAAGTCAATTATCATATGGTTTCACTTATTTGTGGAACATAAGGAATAGCATGGAGGACATTAGGAGAAGGAAGGGAAAAATGGGGGGGGGATTGGAGAGAGAGATGAATCATGAGAGACTATGGACTCTGAGAAACAAACAGGGTTTTAGAGGGGAGGGGGGATTGGTTAGCCCGGTGATGGGTGTTAAGGAGGGCACATACTGCATGGAGCACTGGGTGTAATATGAAAACAATGGATTGTGGATCACCACATCAAAAACCAATGTTGTATTGTATGATGACTAACATAACATAATAAAATTAAAAAAAAAAAAAAATGGAGCTAGGGAGCTCTGAAGGGGGAGCTCTTGCACAGGTATTGCTCATGGTAAGAAGCATACCTCCTGTGTCCCAACAGGAAGAAGCTTACTTTACATACCCTAGCAGGAAGAAGGAAGCATTTCTTCTTACCTAGCAACAGCCCAGCCAATGAGAACTAAGTGAAAAAGCCTCTCCCAGCTTCCTCCTTTCCCCTATGGAAGTATGCATCTCTCCTCTTCTCCAGACTTGCTTATGGTTCACCATAGTTTGCTTGCCACAAATTGCAATTCCTCTGCTCTGCCTGAATGAATGAAGTTTGCTGGTAGAATAACTGGCTCTTTTGTTTTTTTAAGGTCAACATTAGTCTCTCCTGATAGGATACATTACCATCACCCCAAATATGCTATTTTTTGGCTCTCTAAATCTCCAGTTTCATAGAGTTTTTCTTGAAATACAGCTCTCAGACTCACAATTTTCCTTACACAGATGGCCAACAATTTGGTTCCAAAGATAATTAATATTTCCCTTTCATTTATAACACTCTTTCCAAAAGGGACCAGCATTTCACTGGCATTCGTTTAATGTAAACACAGGGACATCTGAATTCTAATATTTTCTAGAATTCAGTTAATAGACTCTATATAGTACATATTTTGCTTATAAAAGGCATATTCTGCATTTTTGTGAAATGCAAATGTTTACAACCTCATCAAATCATATTTTCGCTCACTTTGACTTCAAAAATGATATTTTACTTGCAATAGGTTCAGTGCAAGCCTTTTTTTATTTAAAAACCTTTATGTTCTTATTCACAAATACCTTCCCAAGATACTGTTTTTTGACATTCTTCTATCCACCATACTCTAATTCCATACTATCCAATTCTCTCTTTCTAAATACCCTATATTTTACTAGTCTGCCATTTCAATCGAGCTGTTATTTTTTGCTTCCCTGTTTAAAGAAAAAAACTACCATTCTTCAAGAAAGCTTGATAATGCCCTTGCTGTATGAAAACGCCAAATCTTTCCAGTTAAGATTCATAAATAGCTTTATATGAATTATATTTATGTTATATCTTGAAATACAATTGCTGACATATTATCCTCCAGATATAAAGTAGAATCTCACTAAGGTTGGAGGCAATGTCATGCACACCTTTTTTCACCCAAAGACCAGGAAGAATTCTCTTCACTTACTAATATTCAACATATCTTTGTAGGTTCAATCCAGGGTAAATCCTCTAGTCTCTTTAATCCCTAACACAATCTAACTTTAGTAACTAGAACATCTATTTTGATGTAATAGTTAAAATTTCCAACTCTCTGCAGAGGTAAATCTGCTCCCCACCTCTAGCTGGGGACTGCTTTAGGCAGGTGCCTGGAATGTGTAGGGAGGTATGGGTGTTCTTCTGTTTCCCATCACTAGCCTATGACTGGGGCCTTGCTAGCTGGAAGAGATGGGAAGGGCCACGTAAGTCTTACTTGCTAGGTACGGTCATGGTGACTTAACTTTGTGACTCTTGGCTTGCTTGGCCTGGGTTTAAAGCTGATTTGCTTTTCTTGTAGGGAATCCCTGATCCATCTCCAACTTTTTCCTGCTAATGACTACCTGCACCATTAGGGGAACTGCTCAGATAGGAGCTGACCCAATCCCTGTAGAAGCCCTCAGGCATTCTTTCCCTTACTATAAGCTGTATATGTAGGTGAGCTCTGATGCAATGAACGTCTACGTGCTGCTCTTAAAACCAGCCAACTTGTCATGTTCTCTTACTCTTTAGATTTCTCAGCTGTCAGTCCAATACAATTCCCCTGAAGTCCCCATAATCCAGAGGATACATATCAGGGGAAGGGAAGGTTCAGGGTTTTCAAAGCTGCATGCTATGGTCTGAATGTTTGTGTCCCTCCAAATTCATAGGTTGAAACCTAACCCCTAAGATGATGGTATTAGGAGGTGGAGCCCTTAGGAGGAGATTGGGTCATGAGGCCAGATAAATGAGAGCCCTCATGAATGAATTTATAAAGTGCCTTTGTAAAAGAGAGACCAGAGAGCTCATTTGCCCCTCCCACCATATGAAGACACAGCAAGAAGTGAGCAATCCACAATGTGGAAGAGGCCTTCACCAGAACCTGACCAAGCTAGCACCCTGATCTTGGACGTTTGGTCTCTAGAAAGAAATGTCTATTGTTTATAAGCTACTTGGTCTCTGATCTTTTGTTACAGCAGCCCAGACAGATAAGACATGGTGTCAGAAACAAGAGGTAGCTATTTGATTTGAAGCTGAATCTACCCCTCCTTCTCTACAGAAAGACCTAGAATCATTGACTGTTAGAGCTTGAAGATGTGTTAAAATCATCTAATCCAGAACAGCCAAATTATAGATGAAGAAACTGAAATCTAACCGTTAAATGATTTAACCAGTATTTGATTAACTTAAGCTCAATAAACATTACTGAATCGTTTTTTGCAAGCAGTAATGGGAATACAAAAACAAATACAACACAGAATTGCTCTTGCAGGATATCTAGTTATTAGATGAACTGCTATTACAATCCAGAACTCCTAGTTTCTCTTCCAAAGTCTTATCTGCACTCCACATTAGGAGGAAAGTTCTCAAGTTTAACATACAGAAGAATTTCCCAAGGAGCGGTTAAAATGCAGATTCCAGAGTTCTGCTGCTGGAGACTCTAATTCAATGTGCAAGGTCCATGAATCTTCATGTTAACAAGCACCTGCAAACTGTTCTGTCCCAGAATTTAAAAGCACAGTTCTGTTTTGGAGGGGGTCCTGCCCACTGATCTCAAGGACAGAGAGAAACTGAGCATCTGTGTCATTCAGCTCCTGTCCTATCATCCCAGAATTTGCAGGGATGGGATTTGCCATCATCCCGAAGATACATGCTTTAGAGTCCACTCCGGTGTCTCTACTTTCCTAAAACTTAATTTTTCTGGGGTTATTTTGGAGTTTCCTGTGAAGTCCTGCAGATCATCCCCTTGTTCTGAGATTTCCTGATGATATTAGTTCCTGAGGTCTGTGTTTCAATTATCTTCTACCTTTCAGTAAATAGAACCTTGCACACATAGGACCTATAAGGAAGCTGTAGTACATTGGATTGATTACATGTCCGTTCTTCCATTTTCGTAACACGTTTATAAAATATGAAATTATATGAGAGAAATATTTATAGCAATATTGATTTCTTTTGATGCTTTTCTAGCTCATAGTGTGTTAAGATACAGCAAGGCCCAATGTCTTGAGATTTAAGCAGTTCTGATTAAATGGTAAGAAACAGACTGCCAACCAGGTACCAGAGGCATGGAAAAACATTTCTCAGATAATAAAATGTGGAGTTTGGGTACCAATGTGCCTCTTCTTCAGTCTCATGGGAAGAACTGACCCTCATTTCTAGTCTGTTCTGACCAATAGCCCTCTTCCACATGGACTGAGACCACTGAGTTTTGTCACTCTTCCATGAGAGGCAAGGAGAAGCTTTGTTCTCTCATTTAGAGTGATGAGTACATTTATTTTCTGGATTTTCTAAAATGTGCACAAACCACTTACTACTTCTGTATTTGTTTTAAAATGCTGTTAATCTGCAATTAGCTTGCCTTTATCCTTAGCATAGGTAAGAGTTTAAAGCCTATCAACTGATAACTTAAAATGGGATTAACTTTCCAAAATAGCATTTAATTGAGAAGAGAAAGTTAACCAGGTGTCTGAATGCATGTTAGTGCTTCCTTTAGGGCACTATTTAATTTGGTGATATAATCGCCTTACCTTTTTTTTTTTTTAAGATTTACTTATTTACTTATGAGAGAGAGCACACGCGCGTGTTGGGCAGGTGTGGGCAGAGGGAAAGGGAGGGAGAGAATCTCCAGCAGACTCCTTCTGAGCATGAAGCCCGTTGAGGCGCTGGATCCCACGACCCTGAGATCATGACCTGAGCCAAAATCAAGAGTCAGACGCCTGATTGAGCACCCAGGTGCCCCATAATCTCCTTACTTTTATAAGGAAAATAATCTGTAAGGCTAATGTTCTTATATTTGTGTGGCAAATTGGAATAAATTAAAAAGCAGAAGTATTGAAGGAATCATGATCAAGTATTTTTCTACCTAAAATTGTCTTCTCCCAGAACCATTGTCTGTACTATTATTCCCTTAACATTTGCACCCATCTTTATCGATTACCTCACACGAGCATCTACACAGCACATCTTTTGATGCTCATTCACTGATAAGCATGATGAGAAATCACCTATTTTGAGTTGCTGCCTAGGCATTTTACAGTTTGACAACCCTGCTCACACCTGGAGCCTAGACCTTTGGAAAAGGACCCTAGCTTAGGATTCCTGCCATAAGTTGCCTCTTTGCTTTTCCTGAGGTATGTTTTAAAATAACTGCAGAGTTGAACCACCCACAAAAAGTTAATGACCTCTCTCCAAATCACCTCAGATACTGGTAGATGCTGGATACTCAACAAGGAGCTTCTACTTTTTAGACTTTCTCAGATCCAAATCCAGAGGACTGATGCATAAACAGATATATTACAATACTGCATGACAAATGCTATCAGAGTTACGAACAGATCTATGAGACCCCCCAAAAACAAAGTAACTCACCATTTCTGGAAAAGCTGAAGGAAACCTTAGAGAAATTGCTCTCAAGTGTAACTCCACATTAACATCACCTGGGAAGTTCTGGAAACAAATGATACGCATGCTCCAGCCCAGACCAATTAAAGCAGAATCTCTGCAGGTGGGCCCTCAGCATTGATAAATGTAAAAATCTGTCCAGGTTATTATAATATGCATCTAGTGTTAAGAACCACTGCTTTAAAGGAAATGGCAAATAAACATAAAATGAAGGATGAGGTGCAAATCTATGTATTTAAGCAAAGGTCAAGTTAAGTTACCTAACAGTAAATGAGAATGTTTTGTTAGTTTTCCCCTTCCGAGTTGTTCATGTTATTTTACTAATTCCTGATTAGTTCATTTGAAATGCAGCAGAATTTTCATACTTCTTGAATTGAACAATTATTTAGGAGTAGGCTTGTCAGCCCCATAAAACATTACTTATCATTTATTTATTTTATTGAAGATTTTATTTATTTATTTGACAGAAATAGAGCACAAGTAGGCAGAGTGGCAGGCAGAGGGAGAGGGAGAAGCAGGTCTCCGCTGAGAAGGGAGCCCGACAAGGGGTTCGATCCCAGGACCCTGGGATCATGACCTGAGCCAAAGGCAGACGCTTAACCAACTGAGCCACAGTTGGTGCCCCAACATTACTTATCATTTTGAGCGTAAGAAAATAGAACTAAAGTTAAGGTGACTGGCTTAGTGAAAGAGAACAAAAGATTTAGAAAACAGATTTTTCAAATGTCAGGAGGTAAGTACTGTTCTTATGTGTTTATTCAGGATTTAGTTTAAAACATCTGGAACAAACTATCAACATTCCTAAAATTCAGTTGACACAACTAATTTAAAAGATATAACATAGCTTGGGCGCCTGGGTGTGTCAGTTGGTTGGGCGACTGCCTTCAGCTCAGGTCATGATCCTGGAGTCCCGGGATCGAGTCCCGCATCGGGCTCCCTGCTCAGCGGGGAGTCTGCTTCTCCCTCTGACCCTCTCCCCTCTCATGCTCTCTCTATCTCATTGTCTCTCTCAAATAAATAAATAAAATCTTTAAAAAAAATAAATAAAAGATATAACATAGCTTATATAGTTTTTGTTTGTCATAAGTGGAGTTTGAAGTTAATGATTAGTAATCATTGACATCTGCTATACTGAAACCATTTATTGGTAACATCTCACTCCAAGAGTTCCATGAGGCCCCACCCATCATGGCTGACCTAATTATCTTCCACTGCTAACCACATGACCAACTTGCTCAAATAAAGTTGTTCTTCTCTCCAATCATACGGCTATCTAGATTTCTCCCCTTCCAAAATCTGGGCCGATCAAAATTCCACCTCTTCTGCAAATTCCAGAGGAATATCAGCAGTCATCACTAGAAGTCATATGCTTATATTTTGAGTTCTTTTGGGGGGGGAGGGGCAGAAAAGAGGGAGAGAGAGAATCTTAAGCAGCCGATGCAGGGCTCCATCTCATGACCCTGAGATCATGACCTAAGCTGGAGGCACATGCTTAACCGACTGAGCCACCCAGGCATCCCTAAAATTTATTTTTTAAAATTTCTTTCCAACCACTATCTTCAAGTATGTTATGCCTCATCTTTTTTTTTTTTTTCCTTGTTATACTATCATAAGAAAATCTCACTGGTTTCGGGTCACTTTCAGGTACTTAACCAAACTAATCTAGTCCAACTAAGAACTTTAATTATATGTAGTTGCTGACTTTTTCCCTTTGCTTGTCTACCTACTGAGAAGACAACCAATTAAGAGCCGGTAAATTACTGCCTAAAATGACAGAGGACATCTAAATGAGGAATGAGATGCCAGTTTCCCCTTCTTGTCTGCACCTCAGATAGTATGTCTGTTAGATCCCTACAAGTGGGGTGAGAGATTTGCCTGTTACATAAACTCCATCCTCTCTATGACATCTGCCTTCAGGATTCCTCTGTTTTTATATAACTATGCTTGTATAGACGGCAAGAGAGGAAGGCCTAGGACTGAGGAGCTAGCAGGACTATTATGGCCACTTTATTTACAGGCTTGGAGAAGGCACCTCTCCATCAGAAAGGTTTTCCGGGTATCAGCTTCTTTCCTTTAGCAGTCAGTTCTGAGATCTCTACTATCTTCCATGCAATGATATTTACTGAGAGACAGCTATTCCATATTATAGAACCCCATTATCCTCAAACCGTGGGCACCCCAGTGAATGAGACACTGAGTATGGTGTCTTGCACATAGCAAGTAATCAATAAATATGCATTGAAGACTAAGAGCAGACATAAACATAATATCATGAATAAAGTTGTTGAACTGAGGGATGCATTGTTTCATTACATACACAAGGTGTATTAGTAGAAAAAAGAAGAAACAGTGTAAGCACTGGATACAGACCCTGGATAAATCAAACATAAATCATATTGCTGCAACCATAGGTAAACCAACTGAGAGAGATACTGGGAGAGATTGATGAATGGTGTTGAGTAATACGGGACTGAGGACCAAAGATAATATTTGGTGGAGAGGGTGAAACTGAAAACACTGGATGTTGGGGCAGAAGTTTTGAAGTAAGTTCCCTTGAATGCAGGAATAAAACAGGTCATGTCTTTAGTTTAATCTGTTATGTGCCCCACGTGTGAGAAATGGAAAGGTAGGTCTCTGCCCAGCTCTCTCAAAATATTTTGGGAATTAAGAACAACTTACATGAAACAGCAAACAAATCACTAAGAACAGCATGGAATGCAGTAACAGTTGAAAAGCTATAGCGTGTATGTGCTGCAAGGGAGCGGGGACAGTGTGACCGTGGAGAACCAGAGTAATCAGTAGGATTCTTGGAGGTTTTGAATAGTTCCAGGAGGAATGATGCACACAAGCCTTCATGATTTAAGGTTTCAGTGGGGGCAGATTTTCTAGTGAAAAAGAAAAAGCATGAGGAAGGGAAAAGCAAGCTGGAGATTTCAGATACGAAATAGTGCAGCATGATTTTGAATTCTGCAAAATGACTATACATTTGTACAGCTGGATAAAAGTAAAAGTGAACCTCAGAACTTCTAGAAAGCATACAACACCAAACTGAAGCTCTAAGATATGTTTTCATATCTTTCAGTGTTTATATGTAAAGGGAAAGTAAATCCATTTTCTTCCTTTCTCCCTCTTTCTAACTTTTTATTTCATTCTCTTATTTTTCTTTCTTCCTTCCGTTTTTCCCCTTATTCATTCATTAAACACATATGTTCTGTGCAGCTACTATATAACAGGTGCCAGGAATAAAGCAATGAGCAAATAGTTTATATTCTACTGGAAGGAGTAAAAAATTAACTTTTGTCAGTGATAACTCATATAAAGATAAAGTGAGATAGGATAGAAAACAGTGCAAGGTGGAGGCCTTAGCAAAATTTTAAATATGCATACAGTGTTTTTAACTGTAGTCACTATATTATACTGTGTATGTCTAAGACTATTTAATCTTGTATAATTGAAACTTCATATACATTTTTGAAAGAAATAGGAAGGAAAAGACAATAATCCCTACTAAGGGCTTATTGTACCTTAATTAAAGGAACTTTTGTCCTTTAATATTTTGAATTTTATTTTGGTTTGGTGCCCTTTGGGTTTTGCACCATAACAATATTCAGGGAGGGTGAGAGATGTCTTCTCTCTAATGTGGGAACAGTGATTGTGAGGGTGGAGGTAGCAAGTTGACTAGTCTATTCATAAGAATGCTCCAAGGCAGATCCGTTCTAGAAAAGAGAATATACAGAGGTTGAAGACTGAAAATAGTATTCCCTTAAATACATCTGGTGCTATGTACCCTTTAGAAAGATTTTGTATGCCCCCAGAAGCACACATACCCCATCTTAAAAACTTTTTTATTATCATAAAACATATATGATAAAAGTTACCATTTTAACCACTGGTAAAAGTACACTTCAGTGACAGCAAGTACATTCACACTGTTGTGCAACCATCACCACCATACATCCCCAGAACTCTCTTCATCCCCCCAAACTGCAACTCTGTACCCATTCAACAATAACTCTCCATTCCCCCTGCTCCTCGTCTCTGGCAACCACTGCTCTACCTTCTGGCTCTATGGATTTGACTAATCTAGGTACCTCATGTAATATACATACATAGACTGTGTAAGTCCCGGCCCCTTTTCTGAGGTAAAGCCTGGTGCTCCGTACAAAAACAGTTATAAACAGTATGGATCGTGCTTTCACACCACTGTTCTCTTTATGTACTCCAGAATCTCAATTTCTGTTATCAAAATATAAGAAACATGTGGAAAATTCTTCCTCCTTTTATGCTAGTAAGCTATTTTAACAAATGATTAGATAAAACATATCTACAAGTCTCATTTCGGACCTAAGTTCTCATCCAGTGGCTTTCCTTTCTCATTTTGCACCATCTCAGTGGATACTATCACTTAATACAGAGCAGATGCTCTGCTTACTTGATACTGAATTATCCATTTATTTTAAAGTTGTGAAGGAGGATTTAAAATATGCTAGTAAAAAAAAATGATTTTTCTCTCTCTTTTTAAAAGATTTTATTTTTAAGTAATCTCTACACCCAACATGGGGCTCAAACCTACAACCCCGTGATCAAGAGTTGCATGCTCCACTTACTAAGCCAGCCAAATGCCCCAAGGATTTTTCTTAAGGGAAAAAAAAAAAAAAAAAAAAAGCTAAAACAAGAAAAGATTTCTCCTCTGATGCATTTTCTAGAATTTTCTTTCCCTTCTTTTTCCTCCCCTTTTGTGTAAAAACACTACTATTTCAGTATGATCCAGTAAGGCTCAGTCACTTACTGCCAAATTTATGATCCTATAATGATTTCTCATTTATTATTTACAGACTGCCTTCATTAGGCACAAAGCTCACAAAACAGAAAATGGATATGGCCAGAGTTTTAAATAGCTCCTAAGGAATGAGTGGCACTTGAAAAACACTTTACTACTTAATTTATATTAACAATCTGAAATTACAGGGATATGAAATGCAACAAAAATTCTCTACTCTAGTGTTTCCTTTTTCTCACATTTTGAATAGAGGGAAAGTAAAGTAGACATACTGTATAAATACTGTATTTACTTAATTTTATGAACTATTAAAGATATGATAGGTTTTTGAGAAATAACAAATTCCCAAACACTATGCTGTGTATGCATACACATACAAAATGTTCTTTACCAATTCAATACCACAGCTTTATACACAAAATTACAGGTCACTTTTTCTTTTACACTCAGTATTCAAGTCTGAGTCAAAGCTTCTTCACACTCAGAATCAATATTCCTGAACAGTGTTGCCATTAGCAAAAATGCACATCATCCCAGGGATGCATTGCTATTCACAACCATTATTAGTCATCTTGACTTCTTTGCCAATTTTAGAACTCGTAGTATCATTTTGAGGCATTTTGAAGAGTACAGCATTTTTATAATAATTTTCTCTTTGGTTAAGCTCATAGTTTCCCTTTCTTACATGCTTTTTAAAATTAAGTGTATTGCTAGAATTTAAAAGTTTTAAGGAACTTTTTTCAATTGCATTTAAGCCCTGATTGATACACTTTCAATATACATTCATCAATTATACCATCTTCTCTTAGGCTTTATAACTTCTCAGTCTATTCAGAGATATTTTGGAAAATCATTTTAACAAAAGTGTGAAAATGTGAAAATGTGTGTGGCTTAGCATTAAGAAAAAAAATTTCCATGATGTTAACCAAGGAAGATATACAAATGGCCAATATGGCCCATGAAAAGATACTCAACATTACTAATCATCAGGGAGATGCACATCAAAACTACAATGAGGTATCACCTCATACTTGTTACAATAGCAGTTACCAAAAAGAGAAGAAAATCCAGGGTGGGTGAGGATGTGGAGAAAAGGGAACCCCTGTGCACTGCTCATGGGAATGTAAATTGGTTTAGCCACCATGGAAAACAGTATGGAGTTTCGGGGTGGGGGGTTAATTAAAAATAGAACTACCATATGATCCAGCAATTCCACATCTGGGTCTTTAGCCAAAGAAAATGAAAACACTAATTTGAAAAGATTTATGCACCTCTATGTTCATTGCAGTATTATTTACAATAGCCAATATATAGAAACAGTTTAAGTGTCCATTGATGGATGAATGGATAAAAAAGATGTGGTATGGGGGCACCTGGGTGGCTCAGTTGGTTAAGCGACTGCCTTCGGCTCAGGTCATGATCCTGCAGTCCCGGGATCGAGTCCCACATCGGGCTCCCTGCTCGGCGGGGAGTCTGCTTCTCCCTCTGACCTTCCCCCCCCCCATGCCCTCTCTCTCATTCTCTCTCTCTCTAAAAAAAAAAAAAAAAAAAAAAAGATGTGGTATGTATGTATATATATATACTCAGCCATAAAAAAGAATGGAATCTTGCTGTCACATGAATAGAACTTTAGGGCATCATGCTAAATGAAATAAGTCAGCAAAGACAAATACCATGATTTCACTTATATGTGGAATCTAAAAAAACAAAACAAAATAAATAAATAAAACAAATAAAAAACGAAGCTCATAGATACAGAGAACAGATTAGTGGTTGCCAAAGGAAAAGTGAAGTGGGAGGTGGGCAAAATGGATGAAGGAAGTTAAAAAGTACAGACTTCCAGTTATAAATAAATCATGGGGATGTAATATACAGCATGGTGACTATACTTAATAATACTACAGTGCATATTTAAAAGTTGCTAAGAGTAAAAGTTTCATCACAAGAAAAAATTGTATAACCATGTATAGTGATGGATAGTGGACTTATGACAGTGATCATTTTGCAGTGTATACCAATTTCAAACCATTATGTTGTATACCTGAAACTAATAGAGTGTTATATGTCAATTATACCCAATTAAAAAAAAAGAAAAAGGCAAATAAGAACATTCTGGAGGTGGATAGTGGTGATGTTGCATAACAATATGAATGTCCTTAATGTCACTGAACTATATGCTTAAAAATAATTAAAATGGTAATTTGTATGTTACACATATTTTACTATAATAAAAATGTTGAAATTTTTTTAAATTAAATATTCAGTCATAATAATTTAACATTTTCAAGAAGTCTCCATGAATTATGGATATAGAGATATGGTAACCACGAGCTTGACTGTAAGGTATAGAATAAGCTGAGATACTAGATAATAAAAGCATAATGCTATAATCAGAAGCAAGATATATGAACAGTAACATCTGAAATTTGAAGACATTTATAAATTTTTTCTAACAATATTCAAAATCATGCAATAAATTTAATAAAACTTTAATAAGTTTCACTATATTTAGTGGTAAATGTTTAGAAACATCTTTTTTGTTTTCTTAATAGAAAACAAAAAGCCACATATTATTGAGGAAGTACTTTGTTTTCCTTCAGTGGTTAAAAAAAATTTTTATTTTTTTTTGGAAATTTACATGGAAAATATGATTACCATTGAACCACACATGCATTGCTCAATAAATATCTGTGGAAAACAAAATGCTGAATATTTGAAGAAATATTTATACAAACAAAATACATAGTTGAAAAGTATAAACATTTCAATAATGAAACATAATAATGATTAATCTTTTGTGAATCATTGAAAGGAATATGTACATACCACAGAAGATATTTTCTCAAGTAACCGTCTAAACCACTGGTGTAGTTGCTGCTTTGATTAGGATATTTTTACAAATTCAGGGATAATATATCAGATACATTCATTTAACACATCATTCATAGTTCTTATAGCAAAAACATTAAAGCCAGTTAAAGCACACAATGTTATAGGTTATTTTTGATGTAGTTAAACCTACCTGAAGAAGACCTTGAAATGTACTAAAATCTTAAAATATGTTGAAATGGGTGACATCTTTTGTACCACACATTTTTCCTTGTACTCTATGGTAAAAAATTTAAAGGCTTTATTCAATTTTAAGATGAGTTATACATTTTTCTTTTACCAAAGAAAAAAAGAAAAAAGCAAATACAGCCATTATTCAAAATTATTGACATTTTTAATTGATGGCAGGTGGTTGGTTCTCTGTCATATCATAACTAATAGGTATTTTTAAGTAAATAAACACAGTTAAAAGTCTCTTTACGATAAAGATGGACCTTCTAGTAATGAGTAAGAAAATAATTGTTTTCAAATAATCTCAAATTATGGAAAGAAAACATTAAAAATGGGTATTTGAATTTCTTTTCTAGTTTAGAAAGTATGATAATTACTTGTAAAATGGTATCGAGCCATTTTCTCATCTGTCAAAAGGATTTTTATTAGGAATAAACAAGTTAATACAATGCTATAAGCACTTAGTAAGTCATGACTATTATTATTTTGTCATCTTTACCACAATTATTTTACGTAATATATTTTGTGCCCTGACTTTAAGGCAACAGATTTTCAAACTTTTTGAATATATGTCTACATATTCTATATATTACAATTAACATCCATTTAATTGGCAGAACAACACTATCATTCTAGTACTATCTTGATGTTTCAGTGGCAATATATTGCTTATTCTATTAGATTAATTTACCCATGCTTATTATTTAATGCCAGGAAATTACCTGACCATATTTTTTTCTATTAGCATTGTCTCTCATTATTTCTCAGTACGAATCCTTTGGTTGTATCAAATTAATGTGTGTTTTTTTTTCACCAAATATATATATCATGGCCACATTTTCATATTGTTTTCCCAATATAAATAGTTGTCTTGCCTCATAACACTTATCCAAATGTGATCCACTTTTCTAGACCCAGATTAAATTAGCTTCCACCACAAAATACAGATCTTTTTCTCTGAACTCCTTTTGTTCCTATGCCACAAAATGTAATTGGCTTCTTCATTCTTGTTGACATAACTATATCAGATTTTAAGTGTTTAGAAAAAATGTTTATGTTTTAAATTTTCTCATAGATATATGATCCCACATCTTCTAATACTGTGGTATTTAATTTAATTCTTAAAAATTTATTTTAATTGTTGAAAGAACACCAAGGAAGACTATAAACAGTGAACATTAAAAAATGTATTCTTAGACGGCTTCCATCTTACATAATTCAGAAATAAGGGAATGCTTTTATTTAAGAAAATCTAATATTGAAATAGTTTACTGAAAATTAGAAAACATAAATTATGAAACTTTTTCATTTTTTAGAGCAATCACTATAGAAATGCTTTATATAATTAGTGTGTTTTAAATATATTTTATTTAAAATAATTAAACTTTTAAATAACTTTAAAAAAGAACAAGCCTTTCATGAGATTCATAGTTTTCTTCTCAAGTCTCCCTCTGAGAAATCATGACATTGCATATTTTACCATAGGTGTATAGCATAAACTCACTAAGAGAATGTCAGAAATGATTCTGTAACTATACTTATTTTCTCATTTGGCTTGAATAGGTTTTTAAGCCATCTGAAAATCTTTGATCATGAATATGAAAACTCATTTAATATCTCTATGATTCATGTTTGAGCACAAATAAGCTTTATATGATGGCATGAATATTTTTCATAAAATATGAATTCTATGAATCTTGCACTGGAATAAAAATTCAGATTAAACTCATTTTGACCTTTGTTATGTTAAAATAGCAATCATACTTTTGAAAAGGCATATTTATGTAAGATACTACTTGTCCGAGGCATAGCCCATTCTTGATATTGTTAACAACCATGCACTAAGAAGATGTATTCTCTAAATGATATATGGAGAGGTAATCTTTCTAAGGATGGTACTTATTTAAGAATATGCCATTCTATAATAGTTGTATATTGCTTTTAAATTATAAAATACCTTCTCATTATTATCTTATTTGATATTCCATACAATCCTAAGTGAGGATAAATTAATTAAATCAACTTTTTTTTAAGGGTTCACTAATGTGAGGTCTTGTTCTATACACTTTCACCTCCATTAATTCATTTAGTATTAATAAAAATTCTGTCGTGTGTGTGTTTAGTATAATTTTGCCAGATGGGAATGACAATGCCCAGAAATCCTTTCGCTAGGTCTAGGAAGATATGATTAGATAGTGGCAAAGTCAAGATTCATGTTTTTTTAACTTCAGAATGTATTCTGGTTTGAAACAGGCATGGCAGATACCATCTTCATTTTATTAATGAGGGTTGAGAGCTATCTAAGCAAATTAAATGTTTGCCCCAAATCAAAAACAGAATGTAGCTATTTGAAAACTCGACATCAACTTTCAGCACAAAGGTCTTCCCACTGTTCCCTATTACAGGCTCACTGTCACGATGCGCTATGACACACTCACAGACACACTGCCCTGGGATGCAGCTGTCCATACACTGTGAGCAGAAGAGAGAGAGCAACTAGAAAGACTGGAAAGGCAGAAAGAAAACAAAACATAAACAATTCATTGCCTCTTCTGCCTTGATAAATTGCATTTTCCACTCTTACTTATTGAGACAAAATTAACCACATAAATTGGAAATGAACTGAACACCCCACTACACACTGACACACACGTGCATACGTTCCTACACATAATGCACACTCCACACTAACTTGTTAAAGTCCGAGAGCAAATGCTTCAGAAATCCTGATGAGGCCCCCCCAGCTACTATCTATGTCCCTGCGGCCCTTAAGGAGTAAAGGAACAGCCTGCTTCTTTAGATGGGAGGCTAAATCTTATCTTTCCATTTCCCTGAAAATAGTTATCAATCACATCACCTAAAGATTGAACTATTTAGAATTCTTCAGTATATTTCAGTTTGCATATCTCATTATGTACATAGATATATTCAGAGTAACTCGCAATAGAATACATTTTTAGTTTCAAAGTTCACATTTTTCCCTAATTAAAGGATATTTATACTTAAAGAGACTTCAGTTTTAAATCCCTCATAGAGTTGCCAGAGACCATTCCTTCAGCCCAGATTGTCATGGATATCCTCCAAGTTCTCCAATAATGTATTTTTTAATTTCTCTTCTCTTAACTTTTCCTAGCTACATTAATTAGAATCCTGGTTTGCTCCTGTAGCAAAGTACAAAATAGTTCTTGCTTAAAAAAGATACAAATGGAGATTTCTTTCCCATAATAGACTGAGGATAAATGGTGCTTCATGGTGTCAGGAGACCATATCTTTCCCATGTAGGTGCTCTGTCATTCTCAGCACCTGGTTTTCATCTTGTGGGCTAAGGAGGCTGCTCCAGCTTCTGCTAATAGCTCTGCAGGCAAGGAGGAAGAGGATGCAAAATAAAACCACTCCTCTGGGAGGGTACCATCAGGCAGGGTCAGCAGAATGTGCTCTCACTGTGTCCATCTCTTTATATTTAGAAGTACAATTAATTATTTGATATTTAATTTGCTTACAGAAATATTAGCTCTATTATTTTCTTGGATTTGTCATATAATCATGTCATACTGATGACAGTATGTTTCTTTTTTTTTTTTTTAGATTTTTATTTATTTGACAGAGAGAGACATAGTGAGAAAGGGAACACAAGAGGGGGAGTAGGAGAGGGAGAAGCAGGCTTCCCGTGGAGCAGGGAGCCTGATGCGGGGCTCGATCCCAGGACCCCGGGATCATGACCTGAGCCGAAGGCAGACGTTTAAAGTCTGAGCCACCTAGGCGCCCAGACAGTATGTTTCTTTCTTCAACATTTTTCCTTACCTCCATGTCCATGCTAAGACCTCCTCCAGCATGTTAAATAGAAGTACAGTAGACAATTTATCTAGTTCCTGACCTCAAAAGGAAAGATTTCAAGTTATCAGTGCAGCAGGTAATTCATAGATATCCTTCATTAGATTGAGGAAGTTTTCTTTGATTTCTTGGATAACCCAAGTTGTTAATTATACAGAGTACTTTTATATATAGCTGCATTCATTCCTCTAGTATTTTAATTTAGGATGTGTGTATCTATGTTCATAAATGTGTTTGTTTTATATTTATTTTTTTACTTAAATTCAATTAGCCAACATATAGTTCATCATTAGCTTCAGATGTAGTGTTCAGTAATTTATCAGTTGTGTATAACACCCAGTCATAAATATGTTTGTTCTGTAATTTTTCATTATGGTACTATTGTCAGATTTTGAAATGCATTTTTTGCAAGCCTCATAAAAGAAATTCAGGATTTTTTTTTTTTCCAAACTCCCACCAGTAAAGTTTGGTAAACTTAGATACACTTTTTTTATTTAATGCTTTCTAGAAGTCTTCATGAAAGCCATTTGCTCTTACTATATATCTAAGGCTGCAGCATCTCCAATTATTTCTGACTTGCTTCTCGTTGCCTTCTCTTTCTCACTAGATGAATCTTGCCAGAAGTTTGTCGATTTTCTTTGACTTCTCTAAGAAACAACTTTTGGCGTTGTTGATCCTCTCTGTTGTTTATTTGTGTTCTATTTTATTAATTTCTATTCTTTATTATTGTATTCCTTTAATTGTGTGTCTTCTGAGGGAGGGTGAATGTCCTTTTGCTAATACCTTGAGACAATTGTCAAAGGCTATGCATTTGAAGCTGAAGATCTTCCTCTATGTTCTTTTTTTACCGACATTCTGAAGCACCATTTTTATCATTCAAATAAAAACATTTTTAAATTTACATTATGATTTCTTCCATAAATCATAGGTTATTTAGAAGTATATTTCCTTTTTTAGGTTTTTACTTTGATATAATTTCAAAAGTATATTAAAATTGTGTGAATGGGATGAAGAACAGTATAAATCTGGTATCCATAAGCCAGATTCAACAGGTGTTAACTTTTCCCCTGTTTATCATTACATGATTCCCTTTCTCTACATGCACACATCCTCATATCTTTTATTTTTTTCCAAACCATTTGCCATTTGAGATGAAATTGCAGACATGACATACCTTTATCCTGAAATACTTCAATATGTATTTTCCAAGAATAGGGACATTCTCTTATATAACCACTATACAATTATAATCAGGAAATCCAATTTGGATACAATACTGCTATGTAATTCCCATTCAGTATTTGAAATTTGACACTTATCCCAATGATGTCCTCCACTACTTTTTTTTTCTCTAGATAATGCACCATATGTAATTGTTTGAAAGCAAATTTTTCTTTCTTCTTTTTTTCTAAGCATTAGGTGGCTATTTATTGATTCTTTCTGAGAAAATGTCGCAAATATAAGTAAACTTGTACACAGTTATATTTTAGAAATCAGCCAAAGGAGATCAAATAATATCATATCTTGTGTAACTACAGTGATTTGTATCAGAGGGAAGGAAAACACAAGTTACCATTGTAGTTTTGCTTAAGCTAATGCAAAGGGATTGCTTTTTTGGAAATGGCCATTATGTGGGAAGAAACCTAACCAGGACAACACAGACCAAGTATGATTTATATATGGTCCTGTTTGATCACTGTTTTATAACTGGACAGCATGACCCACTACTGGGTAATGACATCAGCTTCATGGGTCACAGCTAGTATTTTGTTATAAAATATAAAACAGAAAATATTAGAGGGTATAACATGCAATAAAGGAAAATACTCTCTTCAAACTTTTGTTTTTATATGTGAGTGTGAATCAGATTATGGTACAAAATATACTGACTTTGCCTTCACGGTCCTAAAAGTCTAAGAAACTAGGTTAGATCATCCCAGTCCCAGTAACATAGCCTATATGATTTCCTGAATTTTTCCAAAAAAAAATATGTAACTTGCATTCCTTTTGGGAGCAAGCATAAAAAAACTTTTTTCATCTATTTTATGGCTTTCCTCAGTAGAGAGATTTTTTAAACTCATGAAATATCAAGAAGCAGGTAAAATATTAAGAATACAATTTCAATAACCTATAAATTTGAATTTCAATAAAATACACTGGTTTCCATTCAAATATGAGTAACAGCTTTATCCTAGTGACCTCTTGTAACAGATACTGAAAGGATACTCTGGTTGTGTTCTTAGAATCTGGAAAGGCACTTAGAGCCCCTGTCATATGCATCATCATCAGCCTTCTATCCCAGGACAGAAGGACCTTACAGAACCTATCTTGGCTTACGATGCCCAGCTCCTACTGCTGGCGGCCCACTTGGTTCTGCCTTGGCAATGCATGATCTCACATGCAGGTGGCTTCCTGCTCCTGTTAATCCAGTCAGGAAGGCCTGCACACGAGCACGGTCCACTCCCAACATGCCATCCTCACAGCTGCTGCCACCACCTGAACTCTTCCCCAGCTCCATTTCCCACACTGAGTTTCCCTCCTGCCCTTTTCCCTAACCAACCAGACCCCACCATCCCACAGCAAAACAATAGGAAATAACTCTCTAGAAATGCCTAGAACTATAGTTCTTAATTCCCAAATACAGATGGCCCCAACTTATAAATGGCTTGAATTACAATTTTTCGACTTTATGATGGTATGAAAGCAATACACATTCAGCAGAAACCATACTTCAAAGTTTGAATTTTGATCTTTTCCCAGGCTAGCAATATGAGGTAAGATACTTTCTCCTAACGCTTGACAGTCAGCTATGTGATCATGAGGGTCAATGACTGATACACTTACAACCATTCTGGTTTTCACTGTTAGTACAGTATTCAAGTCAGCAAATTACATGAGTTATTCAATACTTTATGATAAAATAGGCTTTGTGTTAGATGATCTTGCTCAACTGTAGGCTAATGTGAGTGTTGTTTTTTTTTTTTAATTTATTTTTTAAAGATTTTTATTTATTTATTTGACAGAGAGAGAGAGACAGCGAGAGAGGGAACACAAGCAGGGGGAGCGGGAGTGGGAGAAGCAGGCTTCCCGCGGAGCAGGGAGCCCGATGTGGGACTCGATCCCAGGACCCTGGGATCCTGACCTGAGCCGAAGGCAGACGCTTAACGACTGAGCCACCCAGGCGCCCCTAATGTGAGTGTTTTGAGCACATTTAAGGTAGGCTGAGCTAAGCAATGATGCTTGGTAGGTTAGGTGTATTGAATGCATTTTCCACTTACAATATTTTCAACTTATGATGGGCTTACGGGGTGGGGCATAACCCCACTATCACTGAAGAAGGTGCATATATGCAGATTTTTGTAACTGTCTTTTTTCCCTGACTTTATTGTGCTTCAGAGCATACCAGGGATCACTTTTAAACCAATTCTGAGGCTTGAGGGTTCCTTGGCCAGGTAGTACTTGCATACAAGGGTATATAAATCCATATGAAAGCCTAACTCTGCACCAACATTTACAACAATAAGTATGTTTCCGTTCCTTTTTTTTCTTTAGTTCTTTTGCTCAGTCCTAAAGCAGGCTTTTCTAATCTTAGGGATGGTGGTTGTGGTTAATTCTTGTCAATCCTTACCCAGGGGAGGGTGGCCCTTTATGATACCAGCTTATCATGGAAAACTTTCAAGCTTAATTTAAAGAGATGCCTCTGGGTCCAGGAAGACTTCCACCCACCCCAACAGGCTAGCTCCTAGACTCCACCTAAATGCATCCAAATTCTGAAATCACGTATACAAAATATGCAAATATGCTGTGGACAAAAAAAAAGATCAGTGCTCTGACATTTTGTGTGTCACTCCTGGGTTTGGAAAAGGAGTTGCATTGGAGGAAGCAGGAACAAATAAAATAAGCATAATTCTTGTGCGACATTTGTCCACGAAAGGAAGCAGCGAAATGACCGAAAGATCAATGTTACAGAGTTTAGGGAAACTTGTCATTTTCAGATCAAAGAGATTTAAACTTACTTTTTTTTTTTTTTTTTTTAAGTGTCTGAGTTGGGGATTTGATTTCGGTTGGTCAATTGGTGTTTCTTGTTGTTTTTAAAGTGGCTATCTGAAAACATGTTTGTGTGGTCAGTCTAACACATCTCAGAAAATCAAATCCAAGAATCATATTTTAATGTTACTAACTGTTCATTATTGAAGAGTCCTTATTTTTCAAAACCTGTTTTTGGATTCTAAGGTGGAACGGTGGAAAACATGAATTTCTTGTTGTATGTTCTTTTCTCTACTAAAACACGTAGAAAATTTTCACATTTTCCAAATGTTCCTTCTGTCTTACTATCAATTTATCATTTACCACCTCTGTATCTGTCTACATCTGAAGAGGAAAATTACCCAGAGCAGGCCCAGGCCGGCAGGCCCCAGAAGATGGAAAGTTACAAGCAATAGCAAGAGATTACCAGAAGCCCTGCTGGGAGCAAGAGGTAACTGACAGAACAGCCGATTCTGCTTCTGTAGGCTTCCCGCCACAAGCTTCCTGCACTGCCCTAACCGCTGCCTTATCTGCTGTTCCCGCCTAAAGCAAATCCCACCCCCCCAGTTTAAACCCACCTACCAGCAGTCAGCACAGTCTTTGGAACCGGACCCCCTGCACTGCCCTATAAAAAGCTCTGTAACCCTGCTGCCTGGGGCCCAGAATTTTGAGTGCGAGTTTGTCTGGGTCCACCGGGTAAAATAAACCCGAGTTCTCCTACCCCTCCAAGTGTCACTTGGTTCATCACCGATCTGACTTATTTTTCCATAATACATCTACCTATTTACTTGCATATTTACTGTATACATTAGTCAATGATAAACAATATCTACACATGGAATTTTTTCTTTGGGCACATTAGTTTTTACTAGGCCCACGATGCACTTTTTCCCTTAGTGATATTCCAATCTCCCTCCATGCATTCAAAAAGCACTCACTGAAGGCTTAATGTATACTGAAGGTCAGGGACACAAATATGAAGGAAAAAAATTCTCATAAATCAAGAGGGGGAGAACAGTGTCATGGAGGACACAATCTTGCAAGTAAATACGTGTTACTCTGTATAGTTATTAAGAAAAGATAAAATATAGCAGGTATAAAAAGGAAAGAACTGAAGTAGGAGAATGAGGTTCTTGTTTCACAGAGTCCAAGAATGAATCTCACCAACAAAGGAGAGTGAATATAGAGACAGAGTTTTATTAAGTGAGGATACAGAAAAAGCTCTCAGGAGTGAGAGGCGTCCTGACAGGGTTGTCACTGAGGGCTTTTAAGGTTGGACTGTTATTGAAGGCTAACCAGGGTACTTAAATCCTTTTAACATCTCTATTGATAGCACCATTGAGTAAGGACTAGTGATGACATCTTTAATGGCTTACTTCCTTTTTAGGGTCTGGTAATTTTTTGTTGGTCACAAGTAGCTGTTATAACAAGACAGCACTCTGACACCTAGGGCAGGGTGGTCTGATTTGTTCCCTTATCTCTGATTTCCTTACACCTCGCATTTCTGTGATTTTTGTGAGCCTGAACCCTTAGGCCCCTACCTTTCTCTCCCAACCTAGCCCAGCCTGTCCCTTACTCCAAATGATGAACTCTATAATCAGTTTCAAAAGGAGAAAGTATGGTTGATATAGACTTTGACAGGTGATAGGACCTCAGCAAATGGAAGAAATCTCAAAAAGGGCATTCCATGTTTCTTTTCTGAAATATCTCATGATATATATTTGAACGAATAAAATCATGGGGATAGGGCGCCTGGGTGGCTCAGTTGGTTAAGCGACTGCCTTCAGCTCAGGTCGTGATCCTGGAGTCCCAGGACCGAGTCCCACATCGGGCTCCCTGCTCAGCGGGGAGTCTGCTTCTCCCTCTGACCCTCTCCCCTCTCATGTTCTTTCTCACTCTCTCTCTCTCAAATAAATAAATAAAATCTTTAAAAAAAATAAAAATAAAAACAATAAAATCATGGGGATAAAGATTTATATTGGAAGGAAAGAAGAAGTTAACATCCTGTATATGGTGGCTATATAAACATAACAAAATATTCTTTTCATTAGATTTTGGGCATATTGATATTCTCAGTAAATAAATTCAAAGAATGGTCTGTATGTATCAAACTAAAAGAATAAATGAAGTCACTTCTACAGACCACTGTGGACTCTGAGCCAGGTCTGCTCTTGGATTGGTTCCCAGAGCTGCCATTGATTTCAGTAGGAGTTGCACACAAATCTCAGCATTGAGACTCGCTGATGGACAGGATGTTATTACAAAGAGCAAATCTGTACTATGTTTCAAATATCAGTAACAGCCAAAATGGAAAAAAAAAATGGCAGTTAATCAAATGTCAAAGCAACATCATGTAGAGCCAGTTTTGTCCCTAGAAAAGTACATGTGGTTCCTTGTGACTGAGTCAAGTTTCATCATCTCAAGACTAAAATACATGACCTTCTCATTTTGAAAGGAGAGACTTTGACCAAATGGCAAATCCCTTTAATCTGCTTTTAAAAAATCAAGGAAGAACACATGCATTTATATGTCTGGGGGGAAATGTAAAACAACAGAAAAGAAAATGAAATGTATAAAAATATATGAAAAACATAGCATTCTGATTTAGATGAATATCTACAGTTGAGAAACACAGTCAGAGTGACTCCTTCAAAATGTCAATCTGGTTATGTCACCTCCTCTGATGGAACTCTTCAGTGGCCTATCTTTTTTTCTTACAAAAGATACAAAATGCCTTAACACGAAACTCAAGGCTGTGCATGGCCTGATTCCCACCTCACTCTACAGTCTCATCCCCACCATGTTGCTCAGGTGCACACCCTGTCCTCTGGCCCACAGCTGGTCTTCCATCCTCGTGCCCTCTTGCATCCCAGGTCTTTTATATAAACAATTTCTCCTTCCTGGAAGGCTCTTTTCTTCCCTCTTAAGCTAATCCCTACCCCTCCATTGGTTCAGTGATCACTTCCTCAAATAAGTGAGCCAAGTCAATTTCTATACTATCAAACCCACAGAAACATGTTCCTTTACATTTTGCCCCCCTTCATTAGTCCGCTTTATGTAAAGACCATGTGTATGTTGCTCATCATCATGTCCCTGGTACGTAGCACACTGCCGATACCTTGGGAAAAAACTCAATAAATATTTGCTGAGAGGGTGAATGAGTAAATGAGATATCAAGGCAAATTTTAGTAACAATCACCATAATACTGGTTGAATTACTTTGAAGGCAAGAAACAGATAACAATCTTCTCTAAGTGAACTGCCCACAGACCATTAGTGCATCTCTTTTATTCATAGATGGGGGCTTGTACACCTTCCCCAATAATTACGATTCCCAGTGACAGATAACTATGGAATCTAAAGAGACGACTCTTATATCTCTATTCTGTCTCTGCTATTTCCATTGTGAAAATATCATTCAATACAGATTGTCTCTATGGATAGAGACTTGCAATCATACTCTAAGTGACTTTCTAGAAGCAGATTAAATACATGAAAAAGTTTAAATCTCTAGAACATGTTGTCTTAACTACCTTAATGTGCAAGGGAAAACAGCTTTAATACTCGTAATATCAATTCTCAGATCACGAAGCACTAAAAATAAGCATTGACAAGGACATTGAGAATGATTCATTAAAACAAACAAAAGAAGAATAAATTCTGCAAGAGAGGATTTCAAAATATTCTTAATGCTTATGATTAGCTGAGTATACTGCTGTGTTGGCACAGTAGGGTTGCTTTTAGTGAATCCCAATCCTGGAAAGATTCAGGATGATATTATAAAAATTGTTAGCAGCTTACTATTAGTAAAAGCTTTTAAACAATGTTCTGCTTAAATGTGTTGTCTTAAAATTTTCAATGGTTAAGAAACATAAAGCTATTTATTATTAATTTCAGGAAACTTGTGTGTCATGAGAGCCTGAGGCCCTGAAGTGTAATTAACAGAACAGAATTAACTCTCATCATAGAAAAAAAAAATAAGAAAGCACAATAGGAGAACAAGAAAAAGTCTAAAAACAGCTGTAATGGACAAATAGTATTAACACCAGAAAGCCCAGAGACACTTAAAAGTGGTGACAACAACTCTTTAAAACAGTGGCAAGCAAACTGAACCATCTGTTTCCAGAAACAGAACTTACCCAAAGGTGTTCCAGGCCTTTGCAGAATCATCAGTGAATCAAGCACACAATCTAATGTATCTATGGGCAACCAGAAAATATATAAATAGAACAGTACATTTTTACACAGTTATGTCTTCAATATTACTTATTAGTGATGTACCTTTGAAAAGAAAGAAGAAATCATCCTCAGACTGTGTCAGAATCAGGCATCGTGAGGAATGTTATCACAGTATGTCAAGCTATAAAAGAAATCCAGTATTATATAAGATAATCCATACAATAATAACATATTGAGTTTATATTATAAGTAGATATTTTATCAACTTTTATCTTAGTGGAGGCTGAGAGGCTAACTAATTTACTCAACCAAGGTGGCAAAGTTCTTAAATGGTAGGGAGAACAAATTTTTGAACTGTTATTATTGACTTTAAAGTTAAAGTCCACATTTTCAATGCAGTATTTCATATATACTATTGAAGAAAAAGAAATGAAAGTCCCAGACTCATCCTAATACCTGCAGAAAAATGAAATCTGCAGAATTAAAAGGATGTGATTTTTTTCTAACAAGGTTACTTCCTTTTGGGACACTGATTTTTTAGGAGATGAAAAGTGGGTGAAATCCTCTTCCCCATCTAAGGAAACTCATGACATGCCTAGCTCCAGGAGGCACCTCTTAAATGAGATTAAACCAATCATTAAAATCCCTTTGCCTTTTTTCTGTATTTCAGCTGTCCAAACATTAGAGAATTATTCCATGACAAAACGACTATTATTCATCTATAGGTGGGTGACACAATCAGATAATAGGATAGGATTTCTCCTTCATATTTAGAAGACAGACTTTTGTCCTCTTATTAGGCATGATAAACAAGGGAGCTTGTTGCCCTATGACTGCTGGCTGCCAAGGTGTGACCATAATAGAAGCCAATCTAAAGACGAAGCTGACATAGGGAGGCCAGAGTCAAGAGAGTCCACAGACAGTCTGACACTTGACTATCCTATTACTGAAGCCTCCCCTAACTCTTGTTCTGTGGTAATTTTTGAGTGGTTTAAGTCACAATATCCAGTACTTGTATTTGAGAACTTCCTAAGTGATGTAAGTGATATTTGGTTAATCAAATATAAACTGGATTTTAGGATGAATAACTTCTCTAAGATGTGGGTGTAACATAAACTGCATGGTAAAAATCTTTTCTCTACCACCATTTTAGTTTACATTCAAGAAAAAGAAAGTTAAATAAAAATTGTAATACATCTATCATCCCTAACCCAACACAGTGTAATGTAGGTACAATATTGTAGTTAATTAAAATTATTTGGAAAAATAGCCATAATGATACCTTGAGTTACAGAATAGCAAAATACTACTTTTTTTTTTTTTAATTGCCAAAAGGTCAGATTATGTTAGGCCTGGTTAAAAGCTTTCAGTGGAATTTCATTGCACTTATAATATGCTTTTCTATCCAAGGGTCCTACCTAACCATTCAGTTAATTTGGCCTCAGGTATGAGGAACCACTCTTTCAAATGTCAGGCCTCAGTGCACATGGTACCTCCTCCGGGAGACTTTACCTTTCCACTCTGTCTAAAACCATCTCCTCCTTCAATGACTATTTATCAACTCATTTACTTCCTTCATAGATTTTCTCTCTAGCCAGAAAGTTATTTTTTGCTTAATCATTTCTTTACGTGCTAATCTCCACCTACTCTCAGGAGATTATAAATTCCATCGTGACAGGGAACTGCTTGTCATCCTCAGTATTAAATTCCCAGCAAATAGAACAGTGCCTGCCTCACAGTAGGCCATCAATGAATATATGCTGAATAAACGAGTGAATGACTCAATAGATGGATGGCTTTGAAAACACCAGTGATTTCTCAGTTTTGTTTCAGAGTACTCTCAATAAGAAGTGGAGTGTACTTTTGCATTCAAATAATAAAGAAAGCACTATTCCTTTTTAGTGGTCAATCAGTTTTGACAAACCAATCTTAAAACACTTGCGTGAGATCTCCTCCCTTATCCTAACACTTTATTAATTTTCTATTTTATAAATTAAGCTAGAGAGCCTTCTCTGAGTGATGAAAAACACATCTTTAGATGGCTGTGACTGGGGAAGGAAGGATCGTGCAGCCCAGACTCCTGAAGTGCAGGGCTTCTGAATGGCCTACCCACCTCCTATTCCAACTGAAAAATTGGGTCCCAACTATGTTTCCTCGATGAATAGCTTGGCAATTTCAAAGCTGTGAGGTTTTTTTTCTCTGTTTACATGATGTTAAATTACAGTGAAATCCACAAGCATTTAGAAGTACAAAGACCGCAAGGCCTTTTCTGACACTCATTTCACATCTACAATTACCCAACACAAAATACATGAGAATAATACTGACTCTTCAGTATGATTTTCTTTTTAAACGAAATGAAAAGACTTAGATGCTAGTCTGTACTCAGTTTTTCCACAACTTGAATTTAGTTGGCAATATAAAATACTTTTTTCATCACAGATAATAGAACAAACTAATCCTTAAATTGTGATATTCCTGAGTTGAAAGTAGGGTTGTTCTCCTAATCCTTGGTAAGGACAACTGTTTAATCAGCCAGGATACTGTCAATACTCTACTAACCATGTGTTTTGTTTTGTTTTGTTTTCCCTGTATTCTGATGCTTTGACATCTGGGGCCTTGCTGACCCTGGAGGATTGCTGCTGAATTAGCCAGTCCCTACAGAGAATAAACAACTCACCCAGAAGCATGCTTTTCAAATGCAAACCAACCAACCCAGAGTTCACCCCCACCCCCCAACAACCTCCATTATCAGGCTCTCACACTTAGGCCACTATCCACCTGCCCTTGCCACTCTGGGGCCAGGTGCCAGACATCTGTGTCAGAGACCCCTTCACCAACTCTGCTCCTTCCCCGTGTGGACTTTTTTCTTGGCCACTGTGATTGTTGTCTTCTGATCTGTTGCCATTATACCAAAGCCAAATAGTAAGACCTCCTAAAACATGTACATAAGGTATGATTGTATGGCAAGAGTTATAAAACAAGCGTTTCTGAAAAGGAAGAAACATGTTCAAATTTCTCAAATAGGTTTAAAAAAAAAACCTGGAAAGATCCTAAACATTGGAAACTGAGTGAACAAATACCAGATGTGTAAAATAGATATTATAATAGCTTTTCCTTTTAATGGTGTTCAGAGGTTTTCACAATTATGCTTTTAATGTGACTTAATTCTACTGTTTTCTCTATTATCTTAAGTTGTATCACATCTATTGATTTTGAAGAAACATAATACTTCAAATTCCAGAGGGACTTCAAGTTACTCTATTACATATATGTTGTCTACCCATCCCCCCCAGCATTGTAGATTTTTTTTCTGATTCCTCCCTCTGGAGGTAGGGGTGGGTATGACAGGCTCATCTAGGGATAAGACCAAAAATGAGTAAGTAGGGCAGAAATGTAAATCAAGTCCTTGAGAAAGATGAATGTAGTGAGAGTCATCAAGTACCATCCTCATACCAGTCAGCCAGGATTTATTAAAGATTTTTTTAATGCTAAGCATACTGTTAGGCATTAAGTACATTAAACATAAAAATTATAAAGTCCCCATTTGAATCAGGGTTTGATCAGAGAAGCAGAACCAAATGGGTGATAGAGTAAAAGGGAATCATTATAGGGATTAGACCCAACACAATATGAGAGCTAATGAGTCTACACAAGGATGTTGCCTTTTTGTCTAGCATTCGACCTGAAGTCATGATAGGTCAGCCTTGCATATAACTTGAAGGAGAATAAGGATGAACTGGAATGTACAAGGGTAAAATAAAATTTACCTCTGTGTTTCACCACATTGAGATGATGCAGTTGGACCATATGCACGGACCCAGAAGGGGTACTGCAAGACCAGCCAAGAGGGTCGTTGGCTACGCACAGGAGAGAAATTAAATGCAAGCTAGCAAGAAGTGAGAGCAGAGTTTATTGAAAGTATAGAGAGAGTGCAGATACAGAGAGAGTGTCTGGGAGACTCAGAAAAGAAAGGAGAGAGAGTCTCATCTTTGCTCAGGGTCTGGACTTTTTATTGAGGACTGTGGTCTGGTATGTGTGTCCTCTCATGCATCCAGAAACCAGTTAGAACAAAAACATGGCCCCCAGTATCCTTCATGGGTCAAATATTCCTTGGAGCTGGAGGGTCTTGGCATCTAGATGTCTAGTGCCTGTGGTCTAGAATGCGCATATGATGGTTTCATCTGGTCATTCTCACCTGGTCCTTCCTTGGATGTTATCTATTGTGCTGAAAGACTCTACAGATACCATTAACTCCTGTCCCTTAGAAGGAGGACATACACTATTTGTTCTATGAAGCATGTATAAAGTGGGGAACAGGTCCTGGCAAGCACAGAAACAGGAAAAGGAATAAAAAGCAGATTTTGATGGAGTCCTTCAGTAGGACTCCTACTTCAATAGCCAAACTGTGGAAGATGCCCTTTAACAGACAAATGGATAAAGAAGATGTGGTCCATATATACAATGGAATATTACTCAGCCATCAGAAAGGATGAATACCCAACTTTTGCATCATGGAACTGGCGAGATTATGCTAAGTGAAATAAGTCAAACAGAGAAAGACAATTATCATATGGTCCCACTTATTTGTGGAACATAAGGAACAGCATGGAGGACAATTTGGATCTGCAAAGGGAAGGTAAGTTCCAACGTGGCTATGTTGGCATAATAAACACCATAAAAGTCCACCCCTTGTCAAGCTGGCATCCATACTCACCTCTTTTAATCATACTTAACCTCTCAGGAAAAATAATAGTAAAGTCGTGCTTCTACCTAAAATCATACCAGTATCCATTATACAACCAAAAACACACTAACTCTTTCTTAAAAAAAAATAAATTTTCTCTATCCACCTTGGGTGATGTTCTTTTCTAGCTGAATCACATTGACCCTCTGCTAGTTTAGAACTTAAATACTGAGATATGAGGTTGACATATCTTATGTTAGATTATGGGGGAATGGGAGAGGGGAAAATGCTAATTATTTAATTAATGGGTTTACAAATAGATTCATATCAGAACAGGAAGAAATATTTATAACTATTATAATCCTCAGTTTTGCAACTGCTCATGTGTTCCTAACAGCTCTTTATAACTATCTTCCTTGACTCCCTATTCCACATTGCTTTTCCTCTCAGCAATCACTTTGCCTGTCCTAAGTTTTTGCTTGGTAGAGTGAGCCAAACTTTCTTCCCTGAGTGGTTGGGTCCATTAGCAGTCCTGCCTGAACAGAGTTGTGGTTTTCGGCTGTCTTTTACCATTTGTCCTAGAAGTACTGAGCAGCCCTCCAGGCAATCATCTCCATTGCACACATTGTTCCTTATAACCCCATTATTTGGTAGTAGCTCAATTTCTCTAGGATATTAGAATTATTCCCCACCACCAGTACAATGGCCCCCTTCTTTGTCCATTGACTCAGTAGCACGAGGAACCCAAGTTGCTAAATGGCAACTTCAACTTCAAATTTAATGGAACCCTTGATGGGACCCCTGGCAGAGGCATTCCTCCCTTGTGAACTAAGACGCCTAGATCAGAAAAGCCCAAATTCACAATCACTGGAAACAAAATTTTTGTTAGCAAATTACTGAGGCATAAAAAAGAGAAATAACTCCCATTTCTATCTTTGAGCCCCAGACCTGTGAATACTGGCTAGGAAGAAACAGCACCACCTGTTAATCACTGATTGAGTGAAACTACATCATAAGGAAATTACCCAACCCCTCAAGATATTTCCAAACAAATGTGGTTATACTTAGTCTTCAAAATGTCATTCCACTATTCTCCCTGGACAACTGCTTCAGGATGATAGGAAATATGGTAAGATCAGTGAATTCCGTGAGCATGATCCAATTGTCCCACCTCACTTGCTATAAAATTAGTTGTTTGGTCAATAGCAGTGCTGGGTGGAATACCATGATAATTAAGGCATTCTATAAATACACGAATGAAATACACGAATAGCAGTGCTGGGTGGAATGCCATGATAATTAAAGCATTCTACAAATACACGAATAAGGCATTCTATAAATACACGAATTCTACCAAAAACATTGTGAACAGAGAATAAAAATCTGTATCTAGAGTATATGCTTATCTGGTTGATACTAATGCACTCTCCCTTCCATGAGGGGTGTGTTTCAATGTAATCAGCCTGCCACCAGGTGGTAGATTGATGCTCAAAGACTGGTGTTTTTCCAGATTAGATTGGTCACTCACTGGTGACTGTTGCCAGACAGGAATGTAGATCCCATTGCTGATCCCATGAATAATAGCCCTGCTGACATGGTCACTTGCATTGTGAGGGCACAATCTAATATTGACAAAAATGATTATCTTGTCCACAAAACTATGAAAATACCCCTAGTCTGAGGTTACCTTTTGGTGAATATTTTCATGGGTCACCAGTATCTTTATATTCTCTGCCCCTTTGTAAAGATCTTCCCACATACCTTTACTCCAGAACTTATAGCACCAATTTTCCAGACCAGTTGTTTGAAAGACTCTGATCACTCAGCAAAACCATTACTCACTGCCTATAATAAATCAGTGTAGCTCCATAACTCTGAACATCTCTCATTCCAGACAAAGTGAACAGCCATATGCATTGCTCAATAATCTGCCCACTTAAAGAATTTCCCTTCACCATAATCCTTCAAGGACACCCTGGAATAGGGTACTTTTTTTTTTTTAAGATTTTATTTATTTGACAGAGAGAGACAGTGAGAGAGGGAACACAGCAGGGGGAGTGGGAGAGGGAGAAGCAGGCTTCCCGCAGAGCAGGGAGCCCGATGCGGGGCTCGATCCCAGGACCCCGGGATCATGACCTGAGCCGAAGGCAGACGCTTTAACGAGTGAGCCACCCAGGCGCCCCGGGGTACTTTTGCACTCATCTATTTTCAGGTAATTTCGGCATTATCATATAGAACCAGTGGTCAACCAGATTCACTTTTTTCCCTTAGTCAAATGTTCATAGGGAACTCCCTATGAAAGAGGCAGATTGAGAGAGAGGAGGAAAAGCAGCAGGAGTAAGAGACATAGGTATCTAAGTCAAATATTTATGCAACTTTTTTATGCCTTCAGGACATAGTTGGACCTGATCTTTTATAAACCAGGTCATTTGCTAATGGAGGGCTGCTGTGCCTACCATTGAACTTCATGGTTTCGTAAGTCAGATATATCCCACAGTTTATTATGATTTTGGAGCCTAGTTCAATGGCAGCAATTCTATTTGCATGGATGGTTTACAAAAAATATCCATCCCAGAGCTCTTCACAAAAGCTAGAGCTCTCCTCACAAACATATTTCTTACCCCCTTTAATGAGAGGAGTGTCCTCCAGATCATCCTGTGGACAGAGTTTGGAATTGGCTAACCAGGCTTTATATGATAAATTTGCTCTATCAATCCTAATCTCCCCTAAAAGTGTGGACACCTTTTACAGTATACCAGCCAGATTATAGAATTTAAACTTCGTTTAGTGTAACACATCTTTGGGTCTAGGTTTTACAGTCTTATTGAAAGAACAGTCATAGGATCAAAAGCAAGAAGCAAAGACAAGGGGTAAAAGTAAAAGTTGAAGGGAACAAATTGAGCTAATAATCAGATGATGTCTGCAGTTGTGTGTATGTTTTAAAGACAAAGAGGATTTACTAGGCCATAATTATAATTTTTTAATGAATAAACAACCTTGTGGTTCTTTAATACCTACACAGGACCTCAGAAATATCACGAAAGTTTAAATTTGTTTTAATATACACATGCTTACAACTTCGGCCCCACATCCCAATGGCCTGCTGCATCAATTCAGTTGAAAGTGTGAACCTTCAAAAGGTCTTTGAGGAAATACTAGATTTATTTTTCAACAACTTAGTTAAGGGTACAAGATAAAAGAATGATCACAGGAAGCCCCTTTTCACCACAGGAAAATGATATAATACATCAATACTATTGACCAGTAGGGATAAGAAAACCCAGTCTGATTCCACCCTGAGGTTGAAATGAGGAAGTCTGCTCTTTCTCTGGCGCTTTAAATACAACTAGCCAATACAGAACAAGCCTAATTTTCTGTCTTGGTCTACAAATGCTCTCCACTCCTTCTAGCTCTTGTCTTTCTCTTCTTCTGACCCTGAGCTCCATGTTCTGGTTTTTCACAGCTATGTTTAGTTTTGGTGTGCTTTCTCAGCTGACTTGTTTGTTTTTTCATCTCAGGTAAGAGAGAAACCCTCTGCCATAAGCAGCAGTTTCAGATATAATAAACTCTGATTAATTAACTTCACAAAACTATAATTATAAAGGATAGCAACTAGATCTGTGGTAAGATAGAATGGTACAAGAAAACTATCTGGGTATTCTATAGAAATCATTCTTATTTCTAGTGAGACAGTCATGAGAAGTCCTTGATTCTTCAGTCTAATAAAAAAGGTAAGGAGAAATTATTATAGGCAATTATTTATTAGTACATAGCAGTATAATACGGTAATATAGTTCTTTATATGATATACTGATCACATGCATGATCAAGGACTATTTCTGGGAAAGAGTCACCTGTTTTGTTAGGCTATTAATTTTTTTAGTTAAGTATACAAAATGTGCAGAACATGCTATTTTCTCTGGCTATATTGGTGCTATATAATGTGCATGCAGATGTCCCTCCTTCATATTATCTATTTGCATATGTCCCTATACATGAGCACTTATATTTATAAGGGCCACTGGGGAAGATGAGAAAATGGTAGAAGAGGTGGCTGGACATCCATATTCTACTCAGCTTGTATTTGGAATTGGGTTTGAGTTCCTTGTTCTGGATTTAATTGTCATATGGTTAGAGGGGTCAGTACCAAATTCTGGCAATATTTCTTTTTCATAAGTCACTGTGAGATTCTGGAATATACTCAGAAGCTAATTGAACTCTTTTTTATAAAAAGACTGTGAAACTCTAGGGACAAGTAGTTGACCCAATATGAGGGCTATTCTTCCAGGCCAGCCCAGCATCCAGCACGGACTTTTGGAGGATCTGTGGCTTTGGGAACAGTGGAAGATGACATCCATGACAAAGATATTGACTTGTTCTTGTTGCAGACTATTGTTGACAGTGGCAAAGGCAAGCTTCCAGGAATTAGTCTGTAGGAATAAGATATTGACAAAGTAGGTCAGAGCAGAAGAGGAGGAAAATGGGGTTACCACATAGGTAGAGCAAATGGTAGACTTTTTATTATAGCTTCTTGTCAAATGTTCTCTTGGAAATGTCTCTGAAATGCTGATTTTTTTTTGTTGGGTTTTACAAAGATCCCACCTATATGAACAGGTATAGATGGAACCATTAAACTGTAAACACAAAAGCAAAGCTAGGTAAGTCATGGGAATAAAAGGCACAGCATAGAGAATATAGTCAATGATATTTTAACAGTAATATTGTAATAGTGCTGCATGCCGGTAGTTAGACTTGTGGTGAGCATAGCATAACCTAGAGAGATGTTGAATCACTATGCTGTATACCTGAAACTAATGTAACATTGTGTGCCAATATACTAAATTTAAAAAAAAAATTTTAAAAAGCAAATTTGACTTCATTTGTCTGCATAGACTTGAAGGCCAGGAATCATAAACAAAAACAAAACCCAAAAAACCCTTTCAAAGTAGTGATAAGTTTATTTGAGAGGGAAGAAAAATAAGTAGGGACTTTCATTCTCTTCATATTTATTTTTAAATGATTTTTTTGTTGTATTCCAGAAACATTTTAATTTTTTATTTAAAAATATATGATGGGGGGAGCCTGAGTGACTTGGTCGATTAACAGTCTGACTTCAGCTCAGGTCATGATCCCAGAGTCCTGGGATTGAGCCAGGTGCCACCCCCAAGTCGGGTTCCATGCTCAGTGGGGAGTCTGCTTGTCCCTCTCCCTCTGTCTCTCTCCCTCAAATAAATAAATTTTTTTAAAAAGTCTTTAAAAATAAATAAATAAAAATATATTGGGGAACTTGAGTTCATGGAGAATTTCTTTGTTAAAATTGTCTCCACTATAAGTAGCTTCAGTAAAAGTAGGAATGTGGATTATTTGAAAATGCATTTTTTAAAACCTTGATGCTTTTATTTTAGGCAATTCTCATCAGTTTTGTGTGCTGAATCTACTTTTCATTTGATTGGTATGATTGATTTCTATGAACTACATGATGGCTGAGAGGTTATTTATGGCATTTGGCACTGAGACTAAAAACGTAATCATAGGTTGTACGTTATTTCTAAGAAACTGATGGTATCATACTGTTATTTACTTCAGATTTCTTCAAGGGTTTTCCTTAGTTTTATTACATATCTTCCAATTAAAAAGCATGACAGAAAAAAAATTCTTAGAGTAGGCATGTTTAATTTGGCTTTATACATATTGAAATCATTTTGAAAGGGAAACTTGTTTATATCAAATAGATTCAACTGTAGCACCCAGTATTAAAAGCAGTAAACTCTTGTATTTATGTGCTTTCTGAGTTGGGTTGACTAGGAGGTGAAATGGACTCGGTAGTTAGTACATCTGCACTGGGATCCACCAGTGCCAGCTCTTTTGAAATCCTGAACATGGCCTCAAATTGGAGCAAAATCCTTCACTAAAAAGATGTCCTTCAAAATAGTCTGTTGCTATCACTGTTTTCATTAAAAAGTAAAATTTGTTCATTTTTAAAAAAGAATACCTAATTTTTTCTTTAAACGTGTTTTGCTGATCAGAACATACACCCCTCATAAAAATTTATGGGCATACATGGAAAACTAACTCCAAGACATTGCTGTACTTTTGCACATGAGCAGACTGCTGGCAGCTCATCTCCCTGATTATGCAAAGATGGAATTATAGCAAGAATTACTGACAGGCTGGTACGTTTGGATTTCCCACTTCAAAAGTGGTGAATTGTTTCCTTTATGTTCTGTGACAAATGACCTCCCTAGCTGCTTGGCCATGCAGAGAAGCTCGGAACAAGCACAGAAGCTGACAGGACCGCTAATACTGGTGAAGGCTGATTGCAAAAAGTAAATGTCCGCTGAAGAGAGATTCTTCCAGTATAATCAGGTAAATATTCTTTGAGTTATAAATATTCCATGAGCTGATTCTTGAAATTACTACCAAGTGTAGCAATAAATTTAAAGAACACTCAAACATTGTGTACACTATTTAGAAAAACTTTAGAAATAATATGGTCAGTAACAGCATACATATATATACATATATACACACACACACATACATACATATATAAATACATATATATACACACATAGGCATATATATGTGTGTGTGTATATATAATGACTAAGAACAGAAAATTGAAATGGAAATGTCAATCGTGAACTTTTCCCCTTTCGATCTTTGATTTAGGAATAAATATAATATTTAGTAATAGATTGTCAAGAGACTTCAATTATGTCCCCAAATTTTATAGTACACTGTTAAGTATATACATAGTGAGCTATTTATGTAAGAATTGACATTTCTATTAGACTTCTTGATACCAGAGTCATCTTTCTTCTAGGAAAACATATCTAGATCAGGGTTTTGAATTTATGGGATATTCTACAAGATAAGAGAAATTGGTAACACATCTTGATAGGGCAACAAAGTCAAGAGATAGATTTTAGGATAGCACGGTCTTGAGCACAGTTGCCTTAACGAGAGATGTAACAAAGCCAAACAAATACGAAGCAGTGTTCACAACTCGTTGTGGAGGAAAAATGAAAACCCAAACAGTTGCCCTGTGCTCAAAAAAGGTAGAGCTTCCAGAAGCATGAGAAAGAAACTTAAAGGATTGATTTATTGTGACTGAAACCCATTTTATAAATATAAATTTAGCCTCAGGAAGCATCTAACTATAGAACAGCCATGGGAGAATAGGGTTGTTCTTTCTGATCAACGATTTCAGACTGTTTCTATCAATCAGAACTATCTGAAGAAAGCTTACTTAAATTGACTAGATTGCCATTCTTGTGCAGGTTAAAGGCCCTTTAGATTCTACAGATGTGCAGATAAAATAAGTTGTTTGGTTTGACCAGAAATTCTTGGAAAGTCCTAGAGACCACACAGACAACGAGAAAAGTTTATCAACTATCATTACTGATCTATAATCCTAGCACCTGTCCTTTGAGGAAACAAGACAAAAATTATTTCCTCTAATACACAAATGATAAAAATGCAAGTTCAAATGGCAAAATGTTTAAGGTCACAGTTGGTTAGAAACAGGATGTGAATTAAGCCTCTTAAATTCTAAGTCAAATATTCCTTCCTTTAGGCCAGAATGACTTGTAACCTAAAGTCTTTTTCTCATTCTTTTCCATGCCTTCGTGTTTTTCCAATATTTCTGTTAATGCCCAATTCTCTCTCTCTTGCTGTTCCTCCCTTTTATGAAAGTGAATCTTTGACATTTTACCTTCCCCTCTATGCCAATCAGAAATTTAGTTATTTAGGCAATTCAGGATAATATTACATAATATTCCTCCAGCTAGGAGTTTTTGAATTTGAAATTATATATCTTCACTGGCCCTATAAAAGGAATTGTGGTCAATTGTCTGGATTTATGTCTATATTTCTTGAGCTCTAATTGTGTAACACAACTCACTTTTGAAATACATATGAGTTTTTTTTAATTGCAGTTATCTTTTAAAAATTGAAGGTGCTCAGCCTTCTTTAGCCCCAATTACCATACTATCATCTATGTCTGAAAAAATCATTTGAATTTCTTCCAATAAGGAAATAGTTTCTTCGCTGAAAATTCTTTGGAAGCTTCTACTCTTCAAAAGTATTATGAACTTGGTGCAATGGCTGAGTATTAGCATTTACAAATTAAGTCAATCATCTGACAACTGCAATGAACTTCCTATATACAGATATTCTCTGCTGAAGAGGAGCAGAGGTGGCCCAACACAACTTTTCCCACCCCAATCCACTCCTCACATGATTCTTAAAAAAAAATACATATATATATATTTATTTATTTTAGAGACAGAGAGAGTATGTGAGAGCAGGTGGGAGGGACAGAAGGAGAGAGAGAGAATCTCAAGCCAATTCCATGCTGAGTGTGGAGCCCAACTGGGGGCTTAATCCCAAGACCCTGAGATCATGACCTGAGCCAAAACCAAGAGTTGGATCTTAACCGACTGAGCTACCCAGATGTCCAACTCCTCACATGAATCTAACTGAAAATAAACCAAATGCTTAAGTCAAGAAATCTTGTTTATTCAA
Source organism: Mirounga leonina (assembly GCF_011800145.1). Taxonomy (NCBI): domain Eukaryota; kingdom Metazoa; phylum Chordata; class Mammalia; order Carnivora; family Phocidae; genus Mirounga; species Mirounga leonina. The sequence continues at coordinate 43,887,901 of NW_023270316.1, forward strand.
ACCCTTTCACTTCTCATGTCTATGGTTTTCAAATTAGAAGGAATCAAACCATGAAAGGAGCTTATTCAAAATTACAAGTTGTGTTTTCCTTGGATACTTGTAAGATTTGTTCCCCTTTGCCCTCACACAGCAACTCTGGCCAATTTAACATGTTGATAAATTATTTATCCCATATGCTACTTATCTAAAAAGCATATTATGCTAAGAAAATAGAAGATATATGATAACCCTCTATACTTCAGCTGATGAGTTGCTCAAAAATATTAACACGAGGGGTGCATGGGTGGCTCAGTCAGTTAAGCGTCATCTGCCTTTGGCTCAGTCATGATCTCGGGGTCCTGGGATTGAGCCCCACATCGGGCTCCCTGCTCAATGAGAAAACGGCTTCTCCCTCTCCTCCCCACTAATGCTCTCTCTCACTATCTCTGTCTCTCTCAAATAAATAAATAAAATCTTTAAAAAAGTATTCACACAAGTAAACAGAATGTTAAAATCCAAAGGTTTCTGGTATCCCCATCATATCACATCTTGTTCTAGCTCAGTAAATCACCTCACATTTTACCTCAAAGAGAAAACTGAAAATATCAAATTCTCACTTCTCTCTCAATCAACTTATTTATATTTATAGCATCATGTCCTCCTTCTCAGCAGTATAAACAAAGATCTTCTCTCTTGTTTAAGGCTGTTTCCTATAATACTTCTCTAGATCTATTTTACTCTCTTCTCCTCAGACTTTGCTCTCATGCTTTCAATTCTTCTTTCTCTCCCAAGTATTTTTCTTCAGTACATAGGTGACGTAAATTCTCTATCACTTTAAAACAAGACAAAAACTGCATTAAGAACAAACCCACTCTTTTTACTGTGTGCCAAAAACGCTGATTGTCTCAAAGTATTCATTTCTCTTTTTTTCTTGAACTTGTGTTTTGCCATTTTATTTTCCCAATGTTATATTCTTTCTTATTACCTTGTCCATTATCAGAGTTTTTATTTCCAATTATAGTCTATTGGTTCCCCAATCTACACATCAGCCAAAACATCTCTCTTGACCACACCAGTTTATCCATTTGTTTATTGAAATTCTCTATCTGGATATTCTAAAGATACACCAAATCAGTATGTACATAATAGAATTCATTATCTTTCCACCAAAATTTATTCCTCTTGAGCTTATTGTTGCTGACAATAACATTTACCCAATTACCTAAATCATCCCATGCTAAATTTTCACTTTTATTTACCTCCCATATCCAACTGCTCACCAATATTTAAGTTCTGACCTTTTTTATGTCTCTCCAATTCACGTTTCATTTTGATGTTTTCTTGCTTGAAGCATTTGGAGAATGCAACTTCTGGTCCTATTCCCCTCAAATCCTCCTCATTCAAAAGGAAATAACCAGTAAATTGAAACTAGTAATGTATAATGAAGATAATATAATGAATAAATAAAATAATGGAGTAATGTGTAATGAAGTTGGGTTCATACAGAAAAAAAGTTGGTTTCACTTTAGAAAAGTCAATGGTAGTAATGCACTTCATTAAAAGATGAAAGAAAAAATTGATATGAATTTCTCAATAGATGCTAAAAAACAATTAGATAAGAGTAGATAAAATTCAAAGTATTTGATAAAACTCAGTATGCACTTATGATATAAGAAAATGTGATAATTCCCAGCTGGCACTATAACTGAGGTTTCAGAAGGACTCCCACATTTTTTTATCAGTTCAACTGTTGTGGGTGGTGGGGCACATAGTAAGAACAGTGAATCCCCTTGCCTCACTGCTTTCTCTGTAAGACAGTTCTGTGGTGTGAGGAACCTTGTGAGGGAATCTGTTTCAGTGAATATGAAATTCAGAAAGCTGAGCTTTAGTGGTTCTGGCAGAAGTAGGACAGGCAGAGAAAACAAGTTCATAACCACAGTTAGTATCTATTCCAAGGAGGATAAATCACTGACCCTCCATTATACAACAGGACCAATGAAAGCAATCTTTCATCACCAAGCAGTTGGGTAGTCCCCCCTGGATTTGATGCTATAATGGGGGCTGTCCTGTCTTTGTTGATTTGGGAGTCTTAGCAATAGCAGTAGCCGGATCAGCATCAGAGAGGAAAAACCCAGTTGCTGAATCCTGCATCCTGATGCCATAACCACTAAGTCTAAGAGACTACTGAGCAAGCGCTAAGGTGACAGGCACAAGTTGCCTGATAACTGCATAATGAGTGGCTTTGTCCATCTGATCACTGATATCATCTTCTGCAGTGAAAGCTCTTTGGTGAGCATTTTATGGCTTATAACTATTGTCACAGTGTGAGTACATTCCAAGAGATCCATACATATACTTCTTACCTTGAACCACCTCCAATTCTCCAATACTTTTCCTTTTATGTTTGAGAAAATTTGACCAAATTGTTGACTAATGGTCATTAACTAGTTCAGAGTTTTGCCTCTGATTATCTCTCCTTCTAAGCTAAGTTTATATATGGCTTAGAAAGATTTCCTTCCCCACTGTCCCACGCAGCCACTCTAAAAGGGGCTATAATGTTGCTCCCCACTCTGCGAACAAACCCTGTGTAGACATCTAAAACAAGGCTTGATTATTTTCTCCTTTTGTCATCTTCATATTGATTTGTTAGGCTACAGGCAGAGCTGCTGAAAAAATGATGTCCCAAATAGTGCGTGAGATAAAAGTGTATTTCTCACAGATATTAGAGCAGAGCTAGGAAAGTAGTTCTGACACCTTCGATGTATGGCTTTCATCTCCAGCTCCAAGGCATTTGCTTTAATTTTAATAAGTCTCTCATAAATGAAAAGGGAGAAGGTACAAAAAGAACATTTATGAATCTTTTTAAGGACAAGAAGAAGGAGGGCATCCATTATTTCTTGTGACATTCCATAGGCAAGAACTTAATCACATAGCCCTTACATAGTTGCAAAGGGTCTATGAAATTCAGCCTTCAGGTAGACAATTGTGTTCCCAGCTAAAATGACATCACTATGGAAGGAGGGAGAATGGATAATATAAGACTCTTCACAATTGGCCCTGGTATAATTTAAGGTGCCTTATATATTATAACTCAGAAATTCCATTCCATGATATATATCCTTTTGTACATCTGGTTCAGAAAACATCATGATCATTAATACTTACACAGCATTTAATAAACTATTAAACACTTTATATATTATCTCCCTTTTATTCCCCATGGCAGCCCTATAAATGAAGTACTTTTCCCCCACTGTCCAGTTAGAGAAATAAGGAATAGAGAGGTTAGCACAGTAAGTAAGAGACAGAGATGGAATGTACAGCCTATATAAGTCATATCATGAAGAGGAATATTCATAAAAGGATTGGTTGTAACAGCAACAACAAAGCAAATCCAAACAAAAATGGAAAACAATTTAAATGACTATTGCAGCAGAATGGATAAATAAGTTGTGGTACATTCATATAGTGAAACTTATTGTCACAATCAAAATCAGTGGCTATTTTCTGCTAGAAGTTGCCTCTGCATGGGGTAATGGAATGAACTACATGCCATAACATGCCACAAAATGGATAACTCTAAGGAAAATATTATTAAGGAAAGAAAAATCAATTGTAAAGGAATATATATACTATGACTCTTTTAACATAAAGTTCAAAATCAATCTAAATAAATATTGAAGAAATTAAAGATTCATGTTAAAACTATAACTAGAGAAACTAGAGAAAGTTAATAAATACAAAGTTCTATATAGGTTTGTCTATTGAAGAGAGGGAAAAAAAATGGAAGGTATTTGCAGGAGACTTCAAGGCTAACAGTCTAACAGTTATATATATATATTTTTTAAGACAGAGAAAGAGAGTGGGGGTGGGGGAGGAGCAGAGGGAGAGGGAGAAAGAGAATTTCAAGCAGGCTTCACGCTCACCATGGAGCCTGATGCAGGGCTGGATCCCACAACCCTGAGATCATGACCTGAGCAGAAATCAAGAGTCCGACATTTAACTGACTGAGCCACCCAGGCACCCCTTGTTGCTATTTCTTACTCTGTGTCTCTTCTCTATGTCTTCTACATGTTTTATAAGCTTTTTAATGTATCAATACAGCATTTAATAAAAATAATTCTAAGACAGTGATAATATATCCAATTCACTAAAAGTGAAAATGTATCCATAGGATAAAAAATAACCATATAAAGTCCTTTTTGCATTCATATAAAATTAGATACTTTATATTTTGCAAAAAGAATAATAGATTTATAGTATTTTGTAATGGAAGATATTTAGAAATCAAGTAAATCATGACACTGTGACTACACTGCATGTGGGAATGAAGAATGAGAGTCAACGATGACAGACAATTTAAATAACAGGTGATAAATAAGAGAAACAAATGGAAATAATTTAAATGGATAATTGAATGTCAACTGCATTATTTATAAGCTTCATTAAAGTGAATTGTTTACTCAAGCAGAAATTAAAAGAAAGTGTTAAACTAAACATGTCATATCACATCTTTGATGATAACAAGTCTAAATATTAAAAATATTCTGAGGAAAGCACTGTATCCAAGCTATTGCAAATGAAGTAAAACTTCTTATACTAGTATAGAAATTTCAAATACCTCACAGGAGGATCATGTATTTTCTCCATAATTTCCTGGTGGAGAACATACAATTGTAGCACTTCAATGTGTCCAGAAGAAGAAAAAAAGTATCTTTGGTTTTAACGTATGTCCATTGGCAAGAATACCCCTTTTGTCCAGATGTATTTGCTATAATGGGAGTGAATTATGTACAAGTTCCTTGGGAGGTACCATCACTAGCAGTAGGAAATGTGAAAAACCGTGATGCGTAAATCATTGTCAAGTGGAAAACTGTCCAACATTGTTAGTAAAGAGAAAGCACAAAGGAGGAGGAATGGATTAGCTTAAGGAACCCTAAGGCATTTACCTAACTGATGGAAAACATTTCTTTCAGAGAAAAACTTTGGCACCCCAGAGATAAGTACAATCATACAACAGCAAAAGACTAGATTAATGAAGAAAGAGAGCTGAGGTGTTAAAAAGCTCCTCTGATACCTCGTCTTGTCTCAGACATATGCCTGCCTACAGGTACCGAGTATATGGAGAGCTTTAATTTGTTGAGCAATAACTAAATGCCAAACATTTGGCATCGAGTATGTAAAAACCCTTTCAACAGTTTTGCAAAGTAGGTTTAATCATCTCTATGAGTGGTAAAATTGTAGATTAACAAAGTTAAGCAATTTTTCCAAGATCACACAACTAGTAAGTGTGGAATGTGAACCTAAATGTCTCTGACTATATTCACCACACCAGGCTGCTTCATGAAGTTGTTTTATGGTGTGAAAATGATTTTACTTTTTTTTTTTCACATTATGGGATGGCCTTGGGATAGAATTGCTTTCTAAAGAAAATTCTTCAGCAGAAGGTAAAAAATTGGGTCTAATAACACATGGTTGTCCAACCATGTCATATTTGTATAACAGAACTTGTCAGAAACATGCTAAAGGTAATGTTCACATTAAAATTAACGTAAGACCAAACATTGGTTTGGAAACTCAGGCCTGCTCATAAACTATCTAACTTAGTAATTTAGGATTTAAGAGAGGATTAAGGAATAAAGAGTAGGAAGAGTAATAACTAGATAGTAATTAAAATGGAAATCTGAAATGATGAAATAGATTATATGTACTAATGTCAATGTTTTATTGAACAAGGTAAGAGAAATAAACATATTGGACCTTATATAATAAAAATATATCTTCCAAAGCATGCCTGCTGTGGTAGATCAAGGAAGTGTACCCAGGTAAAAGTAGAAATAAAGAAATAAAAGAGGAAATAAAATTATGTTCAGCCTAAACCCAAGATCATCAAAGACTTATAGAATTTTTAAGCTGGAAGCGACCAGGGAGATCTTCTCTTCTATATTTATCTGCATAATTAAATAGATGAGTAGGTATGATAGAGCTATTTGGCATAGTACATTGCAGTAAATATTCCTATGAAAATTAAGCACATTTATAGTAAGCATTAAGGGGAAGTCATTTCCCAATGCCCTGAACAATTTAATATTCCCAAGATAAACTTTCTTTCTACTCTAAAAGAAAACTGCCTCTCTGATCAAACAAACCAAGTAAACATCTAAGAATTTATCGAGTGCTTTCACATTGCTGTAGATATAACTTATCTGACCTCTATCATAGAAGCTGCTCTAAAATTAACAAAATCTGCATTTCTTTTTAAATATGCAATAGGGACTTTAATGAATGTAAAGAATTTTTAATTTGTTAAAATATACTCCAATGTTCTAAGCTGAATATGATTTTTAAAAAAGATTTTATTTATTTATTCATGAGAGACAGAGAGAGAGAGGCAGAGGCAAAGGGAGAAGCAGGCTCCCCGCCGAGCAGGGAGCCTGATACGGGACTCAATCCCAGGACTCTGGGATCACGACCTGAGCTGAAGGCAGATGCTTAACCAACTGAGCCACCCAGGCATCCCCTGAATATGACTTTTATTCCCCAAATCCTGGAAGCATCTATGACTCCAGGGCACTAAGACAGTCATTGTTCCTTCCATTTACTTTTCTGGTCTGTGAGTCTAACTTGATTATTAAATTATATTCTTTTACAAGAGATAGTACAGTGAACTGGTTACAAGCATAGTCTTTGCAATTAGAAAGAATATGGCTATGAACTTTGGTTTCATCAATTACCTGGTCTCTCAAGTGCTGAACCACAATAAACTAGATTTTAAAAAACTATAAAACAAGGCTAAAATTAGAACTTACTTTGGTGGAGTGAGGACGGCCCAATAAATAAAACACATTTTCCTACAGAACTCTCAATCAGTAGAGAAATACAGGAAGTTAGCATATAAAGACCAAAATATCTCTCCTATTATTAATAAAACATACCTTCATGATTGTGATTTATGTCTATGAGCAAGTCAATGGACCTCCTTGCATGAAACCACAAGATTAGACAGATTATCATACAAGCCTGACCTTATAAATTGTACAGCAATGAACACAGTAGATCATATACTGCATGCTGGTTGGACCTCACTCCTGAGAAAGAACTGTCCAGCAAAGCATGCCCAACTTTACCGAAGAAGTCACTACACCCTCCCTGGTGACAAAGAGTAAAACAGCAAGAGAGAACAAGAGAATTACAAAAATAGATGTCCCTCCATAAAGAAGGGAATGTTAGGTGTGGAAAGAAGTGCCCCTTACACCCACATTTTAAAGGAGTGGAGTTTTAAGTTAGAAAATAAATACAAAGTGCTTAACGTGGTAAATTTTCAACAAATATTAAGTTGCATTTTATTTTGTATTAAGTTGTAGAGTGTTTTGTATATGATGATATCCTTTATTCTATTTTTCTTCTTAAAATACAACACTTTAACAATGCCTAAATTGGTAAGTGGAATGAAGTAAGTGTTAAACCTGTGAACTACAAGACTATTTGTGTTTTCTCTGTTTTCAAAATTGGGGAATTATTTTCCTCATTAGCATTTCCAGACCCCCATCCTTGTAAGTAAAGGAAACTTCTATTACTACACACAATATGAGATTTATACAGCAAAATTTAAAATGCTGATGAGAAAATGATGAGACAGATACTATTATAACTGTCACACACACACTGTTAGTGGAAATTACAATTATTTCTAGAATGCAGTCTTACAATACATATGAAGAGCTTTAAAATAATTTCAAGTATTTTGACTTGATAATTATACTTGGGGAAAAGATCTGGAAAACTAACAAAATAGGAAAAAAATGATTATGAACCATAATTTTCAACTCAGGAATATTTCAAATACTAAAAAAATGAAAAAAAAACAACTTAATTCTTTAAGAACAGGAGCATAGATTAAACTTTGCTGGTATACTTTATATGCAGCAGTGAAACTTGATCTAATGAAGAATATTTATTAGGAGAAATAACTATAAAGTGAAAAGAAAGCTCATGAAATTATATATTCACTTATTGAATAAAATATATTCTATATTTACTAAGTACTAAAGTTTATATAGAGAGGCAGAAGAACCAGAATTGCCAACACAATACTGAAAGCAAAGAACAGAATTGAAAGACTAACACTGCCTGACTTCAAAACTTACTATAAAGTTACAGTAATCAAGACAATGTGGTATAAATGAAAGAAGCAACAAATAGATCAATGGAACAGAATAAAGAACCCAGGAATAGATGCACATAAATATAGTCAACTGATCTTCGACAAAGGAGCAAAGGCAATACACAATGGAGCAAAGACAGTCTTTTCAACAAATGGTGCTGGAACCAGTGGACATCCACATGCAAAAAACTGAGTCTAAACACAGACTTTATACTCTTCACAAAAATTATTCAAAATAGACCATACACCTAAATGTAAAATGAAAAACATATAAAACTCCTAGACTATAACATAGGGGAAAATTCTAGATGATTTTGGGTGTAACGATTACTCTTTAGATACAAAACCAAAGGCAAAGTCCATGAAAGAAATACTTGATAAGTTGGTCTTCATTGGAGTTAAAACCCTCTGCCCTGTGAAAGGCAGTCAGTAGAACGAGAAGACAAGCAATAGAGTGGAAGAAAAAAAAACTTGTAAAACACGTTATCTGATAAACGACTGTTATCAAATATATACAAAGAACTCTCAAAATTTAACACTAGGAATGCATGACCTGATTAAAAAATGGGTAAAGATCTTAACAGTCACCTCATCAAAGACAATATACAAATGGCAAATAAGTATATGAAAAGGCACTCAGCATCATATGTCATTAGGGAATTGTAAATTAACACAACAATGACATACCACCACACACCTATTAGAATGAAAAAAATCCAAAACACTAATAACCAAATGCTAGGGGGATGTGTAGCAACAGGAACACTCATTCATTGCTGGTGGGAGTGCAAAGTGGTACGGCCACTTTGGAAGAAAATCTAGCGGTTTCTTACAAAACTAATCATACTCTTAACATGTTTCAGTAATCATGCTCCTTAGCATTTACCTAAGGGAGTTGAAAACTTATGTGCACACAAAAATCTGCACATGGATACTTATAGCAGCTTTATTCATAACTGCCAAACTTTGGAAGCAACTGAGATGTCCTTCAGTATATGAAAGGATAAAGAAACTGTGGTACATTCAGACACTGGGATATTATTTAGTACTAAAAAGAAATATGCTATCAAGACATGAAAAGACATGGAGGAAACATAAATGCACATTAATAATTAATAAATAATAATAATTAATAATGCATATTAATAATTACTAAGCCAATATGAAAAGACAACATACTCTATGATTCCAATTATATGACATTCTGTAAGTGGCAAAAATACGGAAACAAAAGATCAGTGGTTGCCAAGGGTTGGGGGAAGACAGGGATGAATAGGGGGAGCACAGAGGATTTTTAAAGCAGTGAAACTATTCTGCGTGGTACAATAACAGTGGATACATCATATGTATTTATTAAAATCCACCCATAGAATACCAAGACTGAACCTTAATGTAAACCTATGGACTTTTGGGGATAATGATTTTCAATGTAGGTTCATCCATTGTAACAGGCATACCACTCAGGTATAGGAAGGTGTTAGTAGGGGAGGCTGTGCATATGTTGGAGCAGGGAGTATATGGGAGCTCTCTGTACTTCCACTCAATTTTGCTGTGAACCTAGAAGTGTTCTAACAAGTCATCTATTTTTGAAAAATAAAATATTGATTTTAATTTGATATAGCATTCCTACTGCTTTATTTTCTTTAAAACTTATAATAAAAACATATAACATGATGTATTCATTTCACTTTTTAAATTCATATTTCCACTTGACCTCCATGCTGCAAAAATAACTTAAGACTCTATCTCAAACTAATTATTCAGTTTCTGGTAATATTTAGTGCCAATTAGTCTTTGATGTTTCAAACTAGAAAAAAATCTGTTTTAAGAAAACTTTTACCCTTTCTGCCATTTTATCTTTCAAACCTTTCCTTAAACAGGACACAGCCATGAGAGCTTTACTGTAATAGTTTCAATTTTAACTTAAACAACACTAAAATCACTAAGACATCTTCTTTTTTTCTTTTTAAACATATAATGTATTATTTGTTTCAGAGATACAGGTCTGGGATTCAACAGTCTTACACAATTCGGAGGGGGAGATGAACCATGAGAGACTATGGACTCTGGGAAACAAACTGAGGGTTCTAGAGGGGAGGGGGCTGGGGGGATGGGTTAGCCTGGTGATGGGTATTAAAGAGGGCATGTACTGAGTGGAGCACTGGGTGTTATATGCAAACAATGAATCATGGAACACTACATCAAAAACTAATGATATAATGTATGGTGATTAACATAATAAAAAAAAGAAAAAAGAAGAAAAAAAAGAAAATCACTAAGACAATATACACAATATAACTTTTTCCCTCTGATATTTTAAATTGATGGTTCTCTCTGTTTTCTCTTAAAGCATTACAAAAGTCATCCAGAAGTCAATTCTTTCTACCAGCTTCTGTCATACAATTCTCCCATGACATTTTAATACGCAGATTGTAACTATAACTCATGCCCTGGCCCATTTAATGAGATTATTGCTATTGGTAGTTCAATAAGATTAAAACAACATCTGCAGAACTGTTGTCCTTTAAAATCCTACCTACTAACCTCATAACTTGAGGGGGGAGGTGTGGTGGTGAATATGTTTAAATACTTACAAACTAGAAAGAATGAATCATTCTGAATTATATGCCATATGCTAAGGTCTTTATTTAGTATGCTCAAAAAAGTATTCATTAAAGATAAATACTCTGAGGAACTAGAAAACTTTTCAGCAGATAAAGTCCAGTCTGCACAATACAAAACAGGCAGTCAGGATGATGTGACATTGATGTTTTTCATATTTGCTTTCTGTCATACTGAAAATATATTCTGATCTGCTTCTTTCTCAAAAAAGGGCAACTGTATTATTGAAAGAATGAATATGATAATTAAACAACTGTATATATCATATCTTCTACTTTCATTTTGAGTGATGAACAAAATGTTGTCTGGAAACAATAGTAAGATTTAAGAAATCTGTTCTATTTCCTGATGTAGCCAAACGTTTCTTTGCAGGATTAGAGACAATTCAATTATTCTTTATTCTTCCATTTATTCATTCATTGAATGCCTAGCATTTGGTAACTTACGGTCCATGTTTTACAGAATATAAAGAATATGAAGATATGGTTCCTGATCTCAAGGGATTCACAGTCTAGTTGTAGAAACAGTAATGCAAAAGTTGTATAATAAATAAAATATCTAAAACAGATGAGTGTAGACCACAAGGTTTGCACACACACACACACACACACAAATTCATTAAGGACAAAAGGATTATGATAAAGGGGAGATAAATATTTAAGGCAGAGAGAATGTGGCAAAACATCAGTCAAATTTTTGTTTAGGAAGTATAAAATAAATTCACAGAGTTGGAACTAGTGTGGCATGAAAAGGAAAGCTGAGAAATAATATGAACAACGTAGGCAAGGTACAGATTATAAAGACATTTACGTGCCAGATTAAGAACCGTTCTTTTGCACAGTAAAGGAAACCATCAACAAAACAAAAAGGCAACCTACTGAATGTGAGAACACATTTGCAAATCATATACCCTATAAGGGGTTAATATCCAAAACAGATAAAGAACTTATACAACTCAACACCCAAAAAACCCAAACAATCCAACTAAAAAATGGGCAGAGGACCCAAACAGACAGTTTTCCAAAGAAGACATCCAGATAGCCAACAGACACATGAAAAAATGCTCAACATCCCTCATCATCAAGGAAATGCAAATCAAAACCACAGTGACTTACACCTGTCTGAATGGCTACAATCAAAAAGACAAAAAAATAAGTGTTGAGAAGGAGGTGGAGAAAGGGGAACCCCCTACACTGTTCATGGGAATGTGCATTGGTACAGCCCCTGTGGAAAATAATATGGAGGTTCCCCAAAAATTTAAAAATAGAATTACCGTATGATCCAGTAATTGCACTACTGGATATTTACCCAAAGAAAACAAAAACACTAATTCAAAGAGATATATGTACCTCTATGTTTATTGCAGCATTATTTACAATAGGAAAGATATAGAAGCAAGCCAACTATCCATCGATAGATGAATAAAGAAGTGTGATTTCACTCATATGTGGAATTTAAGAAACAAAACAAACGAACATGTTAAGGGGGAAAAAGGACAAACAAAAAAATAGGCTCTTGAATACAGAGAACATACTGATGGTTGCCAGAGGGGAGATGAGTGAAATAGGTGAAGGGGATTAAGAGTGTATTTGTCTTGATGAGCACTGAGAAATGTATAGAATTGCTGAATAATTATATTGTACACCTGAAACTAATATAATGCTGTATGTTAATTATACCTGAAAAAAAAAAAAAAAGAACATTTCTCTAGGCAGTGGGGAGTCTGGATGATTTTAAGCAAAGTAGAGCTTGTGTATTTAAAAGTATCTATTTAAAGAGATAATATATGAAACTTGGAAAATGATTTGATAGTGCTGAGTCTTTTTAGGATAATTATTGAGTCATCCAAATTAGCTGGAGAACAATAATGAAAGATCAAAAGCTAACCATCAACCCATCCTCTATGCTTTCTCTTTAAGAGACTGAAGAACAAGCCTTAAAGAATGCATAATTAAGATGTTGCTTGTACTAACAATGACAGTTAAAATACAGGACACCCAGTTTTCACATAAGCATTGAGTATTTCTTAGTATAATTATGTTCTAAATAGTATATGGGACATATTTATACTAAAAGAGTAATATCTGTTGCTTATCTGCAATTCAAATTTGACTGAGCAACCCTATCCAGAACATAGACTTACATGGGGTGAATGATGCTGCTGCTGCCATGAGAATCCTACAAGTTCCCCACTTCTCTCCTTACTAAGCTAAAGGCTAAATGTGAATATTTATGGCGATGGGAAATACCCAGTTAGCATCTAAAAACCTGGAAGATAGCCCCTTGGAGGAAGGATACAGATCTAGATGATTGGACTAGTTTTCAGTTTGCTCTAAGTAGAGGCAAAGATGGTAACTTCCTTGCAGAAGAGAATCTCTAGGCAAAAATAAGATATATATTCCTATTCCTTCTCTGTGTTCTATATGTGGTTGACATATATGAAAATACTTTCCAAGAATTTTTATTGAGTCTTTGTTTATATTTTTGGTAAGCCAAGGCAGTGATATAATTATGAACATGGAACCAGCCTGCTTTACTTGAGATGCTAGCTCATTCTAACAAGAAACCCACCTTAGAGGAAGGTTGTAAGCACTAGTTATTATACATAAAGACCTTACAACAGTGTCAGGAGTCTAGTAAGTACTCAGTAATTATTAGCTAATTCATTAACATATTGATAAATACATGAACAATTGGGCTATCAGGTACCAAGAAAGCCAAGCCTGAAGCTATCTCTGCTTGGACAATTCAGTAATGGGAGACAACAAGTTTCTGGATTTGCTTAAACAAACATAATAGAGCTTTTAATCACTTGACCTCAAAACTCTTAACTGATACGGGAATATATTTTATTTAATAAGTTTACAAAGTTTATTTAATAAATAATTTAATAAATCCCACTAAAGCAATGGTCAGTTGCAAAATAATTGAAGATGGTGTCATTGCTAGCTTAATATTTAACACCAAATTTTTTGTCATCAAATAAAGAATAAATTTGGCTAATCATGTGGTAGCCATTTTTAAATAAGGTATATACTTATTTTAATAAATACATTAATATCATTAGTGCATAAAAAGCTAGTAACAGAAACAAATCTATGTTATCTTGAACATCAGGAATTTTCCATCTGGGGTTACATCACACATCCAATGTATACATTCCACTAGCTCAGATGGTACTTTTTCTATAAAAAAATATATATATATATTATATATATATATAATATATATATATATAATTACACAAAGAGGTTTGAAGGGCTGAAAAATCTGTTGCCAGTACAAGAACATAGAAAATGCAACAACTTTGGTATCATCTTTCTCTTTTACTCTTTAAAGTAGTCCCATTTAATTGCTTATGTTTGTTTTCCAAGAGGCTATACCTTCATTGAAACAGTGTAGGTCAAGAGGTTAAAACTCACACGCTATGAAAGAATCTATTCATGAAAGTGAAGGACATCTATTTGTTCTTTCCTTACCCTCTACCTCCCCTCACCTTAATGATAAGTTTATATTTGTATGTCTAATATGATAAAAATCCAATTTCTTCCATTTTATTTAAATGTAATTGGCATATAACACTGTATTAGTTTCCTGTGTACAACATAGTGTTTGATATTTGTATATATTGCAAAATGATCACCACAATAAGCCTAGTTAACATCTGTCAGCATACATAGTTACAAGTTTTTTTTCTTCTAATGAGAACTATTAAGACCTAAGCAACTTTTAAATATGCAACATGATGTCATTAACTATAGTCACCATGCTATACATTATATCACCACATTTATTTTGTAACGGGAAGTTATACCCTTTGACCCCCTTCACCCTTTAGCCCACCTCTGCAGCCCTCCCCCCCACCACCACTTCTGGTAACTACCGATCTGTTTCCTGTATCTATGAGTTTGTTTTGTTTGTTTGTTTTTCAGATTCCACATATAAGTGAGATTGTACAGTATTTGTCTTTCTCTGTCTGACGTATTTCACTTAGCATAATGCCCTCTATGTCCATCCATATTGTCATAAATGGCAAATTTCCTTCTTTTTTATAGCTAAATTGTATTTTCCTTGCCTATTCATAGTGTATGATCAGTGACATTTAAGTTGCTTCTGTGTCTAAGCTATTGTAAATAAAGCTGCAATAAGCATGGGGGTGCATATATCTTTTTGAATTAATGTTTTCATTTCTTCCAGATAAATACCAAGAAGTGGGATTGATGGATCACATGGTGGTTTAGTTCTATTTTTAATTTTTTGAGGCACCTCCATATTGTTTTCCATAGTGGCTGTACCAATTTGCATTCCGACCAACAGTGTACAAGTGTTCCCTCTTCCCAATTTCTTTTTCACAATTTCTTTAATTGTGAAATTCCCTACATCTTATATTTCTCTTACTTTGCTGCCCAAGTCTTCCAGATAGTTGTAATTTTTCTCTAGAAATTTTTCATCTCTGTTGTAAAGCCCTTGAACAACATGAGCATCTTGCTCTTATTCAGCTATAATTTTAGAATTCTGGCATCTAACCTTCTCTGTAAATGCTTTTGCTCATCCTAACAGGTCCCAGAAGGATCACCTTACATGAGGTATCTTTGTCAGACTCATCTCTTGAGCTTTTGTTCTTCCAAATAAGGAAGAAAAAGAAGAAAAAATGGAATTTCCCTATAGTTCTCATAAGTGTGGCCCAAATCTTTCAGTTGTCTCCCTAATGAAGAATTGTTAAGCTGAGCGAATAACATGGTGATCATTGTCCTTTTTCCCTAATGAAGAAATATTAAGCTGAGTTGGTAGGCTACCTCTATTAGAACTTTACCCCAATACAAAATGGCTGTCCTAGCACTGGACTACATCTTCTACTAAAGCTGATGCTACACTCAAATGAGCATTTTATACCTTTGTCATTGCCCCAAAGCTTCATTCTTTATTAGAGATTTTTTTTCAACTTTATTGAGATATAATTGACAAAACTGTAATATATTTAAAGTATACAGTGTGATAATTTCATATAGGTATGAAAGTTAAAGGATTCCCATAATTAAGTTAACACATCCATTACCTTACATATTTACCTTTCCTTTTTTTTGGTGAAAACTCTTACGTTCTATCTCTTAGCATATTTCAACGATACAGTTTTATATACTTATATATTATCAACTGTAGTTGCCATGTTACACATCAGATCCTCAGACCTTACTTACAACTGAACGTTTGTACCCTTATACCAAACTCCTCCAATTTCTCCCACCCTCTAGCCCCTGGCAACCACTTTTCTACTTTCTGTTTCTGTAAGTACAGTCTTTTTTTTTTTTTTAATTTCACATATAGTAGAGATCATACACTATTTGTCTTTATCTGGTTTATTTCACTTAGCCTATTGCTCTCCAGATTCATCCATGTTGTCACAAATAACTTTTTTTTAAAGGCTGAATAATATTCTATTATATATACATAGACAACAGAAGAATAAGTATGGGGATGCATTTATCCAAGGCAACAGTATGTTGTACATAAGCACACGGAAGAAAAGGGACATGAAGACACCAGATGTATAATGCTTTTCATACCTAGATATATTTTATAAGGTTTTTTTGTTCTTTTTGATATAATTTGTCCTATTTCATAATATTTACTGATTTTTCACTGACATGCAAGTAAGATAAATGTGTAAAATTGTGGATGTAATTGTAAAGAGTTCCTTCATATTTGAGTTTATATTACTCTGTTAGTGTGCAGAATGCAAAAAGAATTTAAAAATGCATATATAGAGAGTATATATATAGCATATAGAGAATATATAAATATATATCTATATAGATCGCATTTTCTTTATCCATTCATCCATTGATGGACACTTAGGTTGTTTCCCTATCTTAGCTATTGTGAACAGTGTTCCAAAGAACATGGGAATACAGGTATCTCTTCAAGACAATAATTTCATTTCCTTTGGATATATATGCAGAAGGGGGATTGCTGGATCATGTGTTATTTCTATTACTAATTTTTGAGAAATATGCACATTGTTTCCCATAGTGGCTTTACCAGTTTACATTCTTACCAACAGAGTACAGATGTTCCCATTTCTCCACATTTTTGTCAGCATTTGTTATTTCTTGTCATTTCGATAATAGAAATCCTAACAGGTGTAAGATGATATCTCATTGTGATTTTGATTTGCATTTCCTTGAAAATTAGTGATGTTGAGCACCTTCTGATGTATCAGTTAGCCATTATGTCCTTTCAAAAATGTCTATGCAGATCCTTTGCTCATTTTTTATTTATTTATTTATTTTTATTTTTATTTTTTTAAAGACTTTATTTATTTATTTGAGACAGAGAGAATGAGAGACAGAGAGCATGAGAGGGAGGAGGGTCAGAGGGAGAAGCAGACTCCCCGCGGAGCAGGGAGCCCGATGCGGGACTCGATCCCGGGACTCCAGGATCATGACCTGAGCCGAAGGCAGTTGCTTAACCAACTGAGCCACCCAGGTGCCCCCCCTTTGCTCATTTTTTAATTGAGTTATTTGGTTTTACAACTGAGTTGTGTAAGTTCCTTGCATATTTTAGATCTCAACCCCTTACTGGATATGTGGTTTGCAAATATTTTCTCTCATTATATAGGTTGTTTTCATTTTGTTCATGTTTTCCTTTGCTGTGAAGAAGGTTTTCAGTTTGATGAAGTCTTACTTATTTAAAAGTTCTCTTGCCTTTGCTTTTGGTGTCAAATCCAAAAAATCATTGACCCATGTCAAGAAAATTACCCTCCATGTTTTCTAGGACTTTTATGTTTGCAGGTCTTATGTTCAAATTTTTGATCCATTTTAAGTTGATTGTTGTGTATGAGCTAAGATAGGGATCCAGTTTTTCATTCTTTTGCGTGTGATTGTCCAGTTTTCCCAACACTATTTATTGAGACTATCCTTTCTCCATTGTATCTTCTTGGCTCCTTTGTCAAAAATTAACTGACATATATGCATGAGTATATTTCTGGGTTTTCTATGCTGTTCCATTGATCTATGTATCTGTTTTTATATCAGTCCATACTGTTTTGATTACTATAGTTTTGCAATATAGCTTGAAATCAAGAAGGGTAACACTGTTCTTTCTCAAGATAGCTTTGTGTGTTCAGGGTCTTTTGGGGTTCCACACAAATTTTAGGATTGTTTGTTCTATTTCTATGAAAAATACCATTGGAATTTTATATGGATTACATTAAATTTCTAGATTACTTTGTGTAAAATGAACAATTTTCATGATACTAGATTTTCCAATCCATAAACATGGAATATATTTCCATTTATTTGTACCTTCAATTTTTTTCAATGTCTTATTATAGTTTTCAGTGCACAGGTCTTTCACCTCCTTGGTTAAATTTATTCAAGTAATTTTTTTTTGCTTTTGATGCTATTGTAAATGGGATTGTTTTCTTAATTTCCCTTTCCAATAGTTCACTGTTAGTGTATAGAAACACAAATGATTTTTATAGCGATTTTGTATTGTTTAATGAATTCAGTTATTAGTTCCAATAGTTTTTGGTAGAGTCTTTAGCATTTTCTATATATAATATCATGTCATTTGCAGATAAGGACAATTTTACTTCTTTCTGATTTATATGCCCTGTATATTTTTTTCTTGCTTAATTGCTCTGGCTAGAACTTCCAGTGTTATGTTGATTAAAGCAGTGAGAGTGGGCATCCTTGTCTTGTTCCTGATCTTGGAAGAAAAGCTTTCAGATTTTCTCTGTTGAGTATGATACATGCTATAGGCTTGTCATATATGGCTTTTGTTATATTGAGATATATTCCATCTGTACATAATTTATTGAGAGTTTTTGTCATGAAAGGATTCTGAATTTTCTCAAACACTTCCTCTGCATTTACTGAGATGATCATATAGTTTATATACTTGTTTTATTAATGTGCTGTATCACACTTATTGATTTGCAGTTGTTGAACTGTTCTTCCGTTCCTGGAATAAAATCTGATTTGATCATGGTGTATGATCCTTTTCATGTATTGTTGAATTTGGTTTGCTAATATTTTGTTGAGGATTTTGGCATCCATGCTCACCAGGGATATTGGCTTGTAATTTTCTTTTCTTGTAGTGTTCTTCTCTGGTTTTGGTATCAGGATAATACTGGCCTTATAAAATGAGGTTGGAAGTGTTCCCCAATCTTCTTTTGCTTGGAAGAGTTTAATAAGAATTGGTATTATTTTTTCTTTAAGTGTTTGGTATAATTTACCAATAAAGCCACGTGGTCCTGGACTTTTCTTTCTGGGAGGTTTTTGATTACGGATTCAATTTCCTTATTAGTAATTGGTCTTTGAGATTTTCTCTTTTGCCATGATTCAGTCTTCGTAGCTTGTGGTGTTTCTGGAATTTATCCATTTCTTCTAGGTTGTCAAATTTGTTGGTGTATAATTTTCATGATAGTTTCTTATGATCTTTTGTATTTCTGTAGTATCAGTTGTAATGTATCCTCTTTTGTTTCTGATTTTATTTGAGTCTTCTCTCTTTTTTCCCTGGTGAGTCTAGCTAAAGGTACCAATTTTTGTTTATAATTCAAAAAAACATTTCTTAGTTTCATTGCTCTCTTCTATTATCATTTTAGGCTCTATTTCAATGATTTCTGCTGATATTTGTTTTTTCCTTCCTTCTGCTAACTTTGGCCTTAGTTTATTCTTCTTTTTCTGGTTCCTTAAAGTTAGGTTATTTATTTGAGATCTTTCTTTTTTCCTAATGTAGGCACTCATCATTATAAATTTACCTCTTTGAATTGCTTTTGTTGTATCTCCTAAATTTTGGTATGTTGTATTTCCATTTTTATCTGTCCAAAAATATTTTATGATTTCCCTTTTGCTTTCTTCTTTGACCCAATTGATTGTTCAGGAGCATATTGTTTAATTTCCATATGTTTATGAATTTTCCAGTTTTAGTGTTGTAATTGATTTCTGGTTTCAAACTATAGTGGTCAGAGAAGATGTTTGATATGATTTCAATCTTCTTAAATTGGTTAAGACTAATTTTGTGTGGCTTAACATGATCTATCCTGGACAATGTTCCATGTGTACTTGAGAATGTGTATTTTGCTGCCGTTTAATAGATTGTTCTGTATCTGTCTGTTAGGTCAATTTGATTAACATGTAGTTTAAATCCAATGTTTCCTTATTGATTTTCTGTCTGGATGATCTGTCCATTGTTGGAAATGAGGTACTGGAATCCCCTGCTACTACTATATTGCTGTCTATTTCCCCCTTCAGATCTGTTAATACTTACTTTATATATTTATGTGTTCTAACATTAGGTGCATATATATTTACAATTATTATATCCTCTTAAAGAACTGAACACTTTATCATTACGTAACAACCTTCTTTCCCTCTCTCTTTCTGAGACTATTTAATCAGCAGTAGCAGTGGTTATTTCTAGCTGAATGCTTCCAATGGCACTTACTATTTTTGTATATTCTTAACAATGCCCGACAAAATAGAAAAGTGGTCAATATTATCTCTTCTAAACAAAATTTGATATAAAAGTTAAGGACCTATTTAGATAACTTGGTTTATTTTTTTCTATTCTTAACCTTTGCACCTACTTTAATTCACTGCTGTTTAAAGGAAAATTGGTTAAAGTAGAATATCCACAGAGCATTATAAGAGCATATTAAATGTAGCAGTAATGACAATGCCTATAAGAGAAATTCTACTGATGACAATATTTTTGTGAAACTAGAAGTAAAAGAAAGGATTCATGATTTATTTATTAAGGAATTATAAATTAGGAATTTCAGCTTGGAAATGTGAATCATTTTTCTATTTCTGAAAGAGCTTTCAAGCTCCAAATGTCCAAAGCAACTTTTAATCTTTCCCCTCACAGCTGACATTTTTCCTATATTTTCTTTCTTGGTTAAAGGTATCATCATACACTCACTTCACAAATAAAGATCTCATAAATATTCTCTATTCCTTTCTATTCACAACCCACATTAAATTACTCACCAAGTTCAGCTTACTTTACTTTCTAAATATCTGTACTTACTATTTTTTTTTTTAAAACCCTGCCATGGGGCGCCTGGGTGGCTCAGTCGTTAAGCTTCTGCCTTCAGCTCAGGTCATGATCCCAGGTCCTGGGATCAAGCCCTGCATCGGGCTCCCTGCTCCACGGGAAGCCTGCTTCTCCCTTTCCCACTCCCCCTGCTTGTGTTCCCTCTCTTGCTGTGTCTCTGTCAAATAAATAAATAAAATCTTTAAAAAGAAAAACAAAACCCTGCCATTACAGTCCAAGACAGTATTATCTCTTGCCTATACTGATGTCTCCTTAACTGGTCCTGCATTTCTGTTCCACTCAAGTCCTTCTTTAAGGGTCCCAGAATTGCTTTTCTAAAACAGATATGCCAATGTTGGTTCTCTGTTCACAAATTCTCAGTGAAATTTCAAGGCCTGTTAAGAACCTAGATCCTTCACATGTTTTTCTAAATTATTCACACTTGACTTCAAACTCCACAATAAGATTTTCTACATTTCCTCCACACTTTGTATCATGATTGCCACCAAGCTGTAAGTTTATAGAACTCAGGGACTTTAATTCATGCATTTATGAATCCATGAAATATACTTTGGTTCAACAGTGATTTTTGTTTGAATTTTTTACCTCCCATGAAGGTTTGTAAATCTCACTTCTCTTCTTGATTGGCTTTGCTCAAGCATTCATCATCTCTACATGGGCTTCCAAGTTTGCAGCTTCCTCAAACCCATCTTTCATGGAGCCTCCAGATGGAACTAAATCTCCATTTGCTTAAAATCCTTTAAACTGGTATTACTTATCTATAGGTTAATGTCTATTCCTTGACATACCATACAACAATCTCTACCAATCACTCCATGCCTCCTTCTGTAGTCTTATCTACTCCTATTTCCTGTCATCAGTTTCCTTAATCATCTGGTCCTCTTAATTCCCTAGTAATTCTTCACATTCACCTGCTACTTCATGCCTTGGTGTCCATGCAGTTTTCTGTGTCTGGCATTATCTCTGACTGTCATCTTTCCAGTATTTAGCTGCATAAGCCTCCTATTCACATTGTAAAACTCAGCTCAAGACTATATTCTCTAGAAAACCTTTCTCAGAGTTTATCTTCCAAATTTATCTTACCCCAGAGTTTATCTTACCCCTCATCAACCAAAGGGTGCCACCTCTGGGATCCTATAGAACTTGGGGCATGAAACTATCATTTTATTTACTTCATTTTATTAAACATCTGTTTGTTTCTATCTCAACCAATAAGTTATACAAATCTTGAGGAGAGGGAACATGACTTTCAATTTCAAGCAGCACCTAGTACAGTGTTTACCAAAGGGTGGGTGTTTAATAGATATTTGTTGAACAGAAGTAAATTATTGATCTTAACTTCTTATTTGTATCTCCAACTTTTGCACCATGTTCCACTATGTTCCCCAAATTTACAATGTTTCTTATATTTTCTGTTTGATTTGCACTTTCCTGGATTTATTCCTGTCATTTTCTTTACTGAAAATTTACATGTTAATATTTTATTGTTCTCAACTGTTCTAGAAAAATACTATCCAGTTTTTAAAACCTATCTCAAATGGCTTTTCTTCCCTAAGGCTTTTGTTGATTTCTTCATCTTGATGCCATTTAACTAAATACCCAGGGTAGTCTGTATCTTCTCACCACTTTATTTGACAACTATGTGTTTTAACTTGCTCTTTTCCTACTACATAGTCTGTTTTATAAGGGCAGATTGTTGTTGTTTTGTACTACACATTACATATCATAATTCTTGTTACAAAATAGATGTTTAAAAAATGTTTATTTGTTTGAACAAAACATTTCTACTCTTCTTTACAACTATCCTTAAAATTACAAGGCAGGTAACAATTTCTGACTCTTCCTTCTTTATCATTTTTTGGATGTGCCATTGATGAAAATAATTATAGTTTGGGAACATAGATAACTTGGAAACCCTCTTACAGGTGGCTTTTTCTCCGAAAATTCAGAGTTGATCTGAACACTTGTAGATAATTAAAACGGTAATTTTTTTAAAAAGTTGTTTCCAAAAATTCCGTATTTTTTTCTTTTCCCTAGTTTGCTTTAGAAAAGTCATACCATTTTCGAGTCTATAGTGGTGTCTATACATTGCTCCTTTACTTACTAGCACTTTCATGATAAAAAATTTTATTCTGAAGGTAGATTTTACAGAAACAATTGAGATGTCTATGATATGAGTAATATAATTCCATTTCATTATATTCTGGTAAACATTTTTTATTAATATAAATTATTTAATTCTAAATAGGAAAACATATGAAATGGATTTTTATATCATTTTATTTGCTCTATTGTTAACTATTTTGCTAAAAATTATTATCCAAAATTTTAGTCAAATAAGCAGTTATAATAAAATTCACATGTTAATATTTTAATACTCCTGAAGTTATTGCAGGGAAAACTGTCAGAAAGAGAGGGAGGCAAACCACAAGAGACTACTAACCCTAGAGAACAAACTGAGGGTTGCTAGAAGGGAGGTGGGCAGGAGATGGGCTAAAAGGGTGATGGGTATTAAGGAGGGCACTTGTGATGAGCACTGGGTGTTAATATGTAAGTGATAAATCACTAAATCCTACTCCTGAAGTCAGTATCACACTACATGTTAACTAACTGGAATTTAAATAAAAACTTGAAACAAAAAATATTTTTGACTAAAGTGGATTGGTACATATGACACTAAGCATTCAAAACCCTATATTCAATTCTGAACTACTACACACTAGTTGCTGCTTATTTTAAACAATTTCCTGAGCCTCACTTTGCTCATAAAGAGCAGAAAATGTCTGTGTTACAAAATGTACAGGATTTTAACCATCATTATATAAATAGATCATGAGAAGGCACTTTGAAAAATTAAAAGTCAAATACAAATATATATTTTATGAAATTTATTAAGAACTAATTATATATAAACTATTCAATAATTAAATATGGGCTTACTTTGGATCCATTACACACTAGACTTGCAGTGCATGTAAACCAGTAAAATAATTTAAATGACATACTGTTGGTCGATCTTCTGGTTGAGATGTGATCAAAAGGGCATCAGGAAAATTTCCATCAAATTTCCCCCCAAATGAGCAAAAAAAGTAAAATCCTACAAAAATTATTCATCTACAGAAACCAAATAAATGGAAAAGAGATAATCTAATACCATAAACTAGAAAAACTTAATAACATAAATAATTTTTTAAAATTATAGATTTTTAAGGAAAGGTCAGCCTAGCTGGCCTCCTGATGGACTGACAAGCTACCTCCCCCAGGACCATGATGAATTGGTAAAAACCACAGATAATAACCCAAATTCTTTAGAAAAACTGGGTACTTATCAGACTAAGAAGGGGTAGAATGGCTACACTCTGGGGAGAAAATGGTGTAATGGCAAAAAGACAAAAGTGCAAAGAGCAGGACTTTACACTGAATTAGGAGAATAACAGAAGGAATGGGTTAATGGCCATGTGGAGATGGACAAGTCCCCTGATATGGTAGAGTGAAGAGTAGTAAAGGATGTTTATGAGAGTTAGAACAGGTATTCTAATAGAGATGCTTCATATTTCAGCAGAACCCTCCAAAATCCTTTACCCTCACCAAATTGTCAGGATACAACAGTGAATGGACACAAATAAGGTTCTGAGAATAAAGAAACCAATCTCAGACAGGATGGGAAGAACTCGAGACATCCCTACATCATATCAAAGCAAATTCCAAACATAGTTACTGATTGTGGGCAAGAAAAAACAAAAACAAAGTATAAGAAGCTGTGCAAATGTAATACAGCAATTCTATGAGATACAAGACTATAATATCAAAAGGCAAAGTACTGTATCTGAACAAATTCTATCTAAAGTAACAGGAATTTTCTCAGCATTTGCTCATCCTAAGACCCTATAGAATACAAATATGTGTGTGTGTTAAGGAAATTAAAGTCACAGCTCAAATAAAGGAAAAAGAAAAAGTGAAGACCCAACTAAGATTATTGCACAACTAATAATAAGTATAAAATCAGCAATAGAAACCAAGAAAACCACAGTACCCATATAGGAGAATGTCTCTAGATTATCACTCTGAATATCAATTAAAATTACAGTGTAATGAAGTAATCAGAGAGAAGCTAATGGCTATGGATGATGGATAAAGATGATCCAAATATAAAGATAACTCATGTCAGTGAAATACAGAAATCAACAAATGGGAGTAGACTTATTCAATAATTAATGTAAGAAAATTTTTTAGAAATGAATAGGAGAAAAAAGTCTCCAAAACTGCAGTTTGAAGTCACACATCATATTTCAGGAAAATTTGTTAAAAATTTTAGTAAAGAATACTCAATGACAACACTGATTTGGAAAGATATATACACCCTATATTTATTGCAGGATTATTTACAATAGCCAAGATACAGAAGCACCCCAAGTGTCTGCTGATAGATGAACGGATAAAGAAAATGGGATACACACATACACACACAAAACACAAACACACACACAAAAGACACACACACACAATGGAGTATTACTCAGCCATAAAAAGAATGAGATTTTTGCCATTTGCAAGAACATACATGGACCTAGAGAGTATATGTTAAGTGAAATAAGTCAGAAAAAGACAAATACCATATGATTTCACTCACAGGTGTAATTTAAGAAATAAAACAAACAGGCTCTTAACTACAGAGACCTAATGGTTGTCAGAGGAGAGGTGGGTGGTGGGGATGAATGAAATAGATAAAGAGGATTGAGAGGTACAAATTTCCAGTTATAAAATAAGTCACAGAGATGAAAAGTACAGCTTAGGAAATATAGTCAACAATATTGTAAACATTGCTTGGTGACAGATGGTGACTATACCTATTGTTGTGAGAGCAATGAGTAATGTATAGAATTATTGAATCATTATGTTGTACAGCTGAAACTAATATAACCTGTATGTTATACTTCGATAAAAAGTAAAAATTAAAGAATACTGAACATTATAAATATATATATATATATATTTACAATGCAAAAATCACCACAATTAATTTTAGAACATGTTTATCACCCACTCCCCACAAAAAACCCCATAGTCAGTAACAGTCAATCTTCACCTCCTCCCCTACCCCCTATATATTCTGGACATTTCATACAAATGTGATCATATGATATGTGGTGTTTTGTGTCTGGCTTCTATCACTTAGCACAATGTTTTTAAGGTCTATCCATGTTGTAGCATGAATCAGTAATTCATTCATTGTGGTCGCCAAATAATATTCTATGATAGGAATATGACACATTTTAGTCATCTGTTTATTAGATGATAGACATTTAGGTTGTTTCCATGCTGGAACTGCCACACACACACACTGAAGAAGCACGCACATATATATGATATATATCCATATATTAAATACGAGTAATGCTGCTATTAAGATCTATGTCAAGTATTTGCTTGAATACCTGTTTTCAATTATTTTGTATATATATCTTAGAGTGGACTTGCTGAACCATATGATAATTCTATGTTTAACTATTTGAAGAACTAAAGAGTCACCAAAGTCTTCCCTAGTAACTGTACTATTTTGTATTCCCATTGCAGCATATGAGGGCTCCAATTTCTTCACCTCTTTATTATTATATTGTCTTTTTAAAAATTGGCTATAGTAGTGAGTATGAAATGCTATCTTTGTGGTTTTGATTTTCAGTTCCTCCATGATTAATAATGTTAAGTGTATTTTCATATACTTCTTAGTCATTTGTATATCTTCTGAAATAGGTAGTTTTTACAATGGAATGACCTCAACCTTTTGAATTTGTTTCAAAATCTCTTTTCCTAAACTTGGAGGTATATTTTAAAGAATTAATATTTTTGTAATCATTAAAATTCAGCAATTATTTTCATTGAGCCTTAGTTTTTCTGTCATTTATAATTTTAATGTTTTTTTGAAATTGTATCTAGAAATGTAGTACACTTTGTGACAGCATATTCATTTCTTTTTCTCTATAAATAGAAACAGTTCTCTAACTATGGATGATGGCATTTGGGTGATTTTTAAAATCACATCTTCACACTACCTGTACTGCTTGAATTTTTTAAGATAAACACGTCAATTTACAATAGAGTGTGTTTCTTAAAAAATAAGAGAGAGAGAGGAGAGAGAAGAGGGGGAAGGAAGGAAGGAAGGAAGGAAGGAAGGAAGGAAGGAAGGAAGGAAGGAAGGAAGGTAGGAAGGAAGGAAGGAAGGAAGAAAGGAAGGAAGGAAGAGAAAAGACTCAAAGCAAATATGCCAAGAAGTTGAAAGTGGTTAAATTTTCAGTGATGGAAGCATTGACTGTTGTTATTTTCTTTGTAATTTTCTATGATTAATTTTTTGCATATTGATCCCTGACTCCTGAAACAAAATGTTTCTACTTCAAAGTGACAAGTCAGTTAACTGTACATGAATAAACTTGAGTGTATGGGCAAGTTGAATATAATATATTGTAATCAATAAGTGTTTAGAAACAGACTTCATGTCACATAGAAAACTACCTAAAAGGAATTATCTATGGGAGGCAATCCAGTGCCCACCCCCCAATAGCAAGAATGCAGTTATATGAGTTTGTTTTGCAACTTGGCTTTAAAGATCAATGTTGTTTTAGCTCGTAGAGATTATCATAAAAATTATTCATTAAATGAAATCTCAATTGGACATATTATCTTTGTAAAAGCCAAGGGAAATAATCCTTTTTTTAAATATTGGAGTTTGAAGTTCCTGGACATGAAAGAACAAAACAAAGACAATTTTAAGTTTCTGTGGCCTCAGGATTCTCAGTAGAGAAGGAATAGACAAGGAATTTTGCCTTCTTAATATTATAAATAAAAATGTGTTTTAATATATAATTTATTATTTAAAATAAGATAAAGCAATAAAATATCATACATTCCCATAGTTTATATATTTGAAAATTTGGTAGTATCTTTGTTAAAACATTCTTCCAAAAATATTTTAAAATCTTAGCTTCAATATCAAAGGAGTGACAATTTGAATATTAGTCTAAGCATTTACTATTATTTTTATCTATCTATAGATAGATATCTGTATCTATCTTCCATTTTAGATTCACCAGTATCCATGTCTCTGTAAAGGAAACATTTATCTTGTATTTTGTATTACATTAAATTAAAGTGCAGAACAAACAATGAATCATGGAACTCTTCATCTAAAACTAATGATGTAATGTATGGGGATTAACATAAGAATTAAAAAAAAAAAAGGTAATTGTGAACTGACAGAAATACATCCAGTGATTGCATTGAGCTATTTGCTCAATACGAAGCAAAGAACTATTAGACCTGTAGTCACTGTGTCAGGAGAAATTGTCTATGGAACTGGTGTCTTTATTTTTTAAAAATTCCATGACTCTAACATTTATAAGATTTACAACTTTTATAAGATTAAAATGCATTAAATGTAGACAATTCTTAAAACTGAAAAAAAAATTAAAGTGCAGAATATATAAAGATGAGGTATGTAATCATTTTATGTAAAAGATCTTTTCTGTTGGGGCGCCTGGGTGGCTCAGATGGTTAAGCATCTGCTTTCGGCTCAGGTCATGATCCCAGGGTCCTGGGATCGAGTCCCACATCGGGCTCCCGAGCTCCTTGGGAGCCTGCTTCTCCCTCTGCCTCTCTCTCTCTCTCTCTCTCACGAATAAATAAATAAAATCTTTAAAAAAAAAAAGATCTTTTCTGTTGTTTTATGTAAGGGTTCAATCACTAAATTGTACACTTGAAACTAATATTACATTGTATGTTAACTGGAATTTAAATGAAAACTTAAAAAAATAAAAAATCTTCTAGACTATTTTGTTTTTTATTTAAGCATAATGGTAATTTACATAATTAGGATAAATCATTAGTGGAAATATCTTAAGTATTGGAATTTCTCAACATGTTTCCAAACAACGTACTGCCTTATCATTGTGTGCTGCCTACATACTACTGGATTTTAACCACAAAAAGGGACATATACTTTCACTGTTTTGGAATTTTTTTGCTCTATGATGACTAAAAATACTCAATCTTGAAATACATAACATATATTTTATAGATGTTTACAATTGAAATTTTCAGAATACTGACACAATGTAACAAAGGGTGTTCAGAACACAAATCTCCAAAGTGTAAACATCCAATATTATTTTATTTTTATATTTATTATTTAACAATTCTTGTTACAAATACAGAAAGGAGACCCCCAAAACTATGTTTAGGAGAAGTTAGTCTAAAATGAAAGAGAGGTAACCTCCTATTCTAACAGAGGAGAAGAATGTGTTCAGATGGAGGGAGACAACTGGTTTGATATCTGGAAGATGAGGTTGATCCTTTCCAGCGTCTTCTACTTTATTACAATTTTTAATAGGAATGTCATCTGTTGAGGGTAGGAGACTTGAGGAGGTGGAGGTTAAGGGAATGTGGAGAAGTTTTGAAATAACTCTTGTGGGAGGTGAGAGTAGGTTGCAAACAGTATGAATATAATGAAATGGTTGAGATTTTTAGTTGTTTTTGAGGTCAGTGAATATTATAGTATTCAAAATCTGACCAGCTTCATTCTCCAGAACTTCTTAGCTTTCCAGATGAAGACATAAGACATTGAATAGTTGGGGGTTGTCCTTGGCTAGCGGATTGCCATACAGGGAGAATGAAATATTGAAGCGTCAAGAGTGTTTAGGATATGGGCAAGTATAATTGAAATGATCTACTGTGGATAATAAACTGGATGAGGAAGTAAAGACGGTTTTCATTTTGGCAGTCCAGAATTATAAAACTGTTTATCATTCAAATTGTAAATTTATGCTTGTGCTTTAGTGTTAGAACTAAAAATGATTGTTTTTCCTTCTGGATAAATGTTTTTGTCTAACGTTTGTAGTATCATGTTTATTTTCTTTACTGCTAAATATTTTCCAGGATCAATTTCTTACCCGTTTTTAACTGTGAGATAAAACTTCAGAATAGTGCATAAGCTGTATATGAACAACTTTGGGAATAATTATAAAGTGGGCAAGTGATAGACCAGTGCCTGGCCTGATTTTCATTTGTATTCCTGCCTAGTCACCTTTCCTTCTCCTCTTCCCAGAGATAACCCAATATACTGATTTTGTGAGTATATGCCCTTGAAATTATTTTTCATTTTACCACCTATCTGTGACTTCTGAAC
Source organism: Mirounga leonina (assembly GCF_011800145.1). Classification (NCBI taxonomy): domain Eukaryota; kingdom Metazoa; phylum Chordata; class Mammalia; order Carnivora; family Phocidae; genus Mirounga; species Mirounga leonina. The sequence continues at coordinate 43,917,903 of NW_023270316.1, forward strand.
TACACAGTCTATCTGCCTGATATGTGATAGAAACATAGATATTGTATTTGTAGGCAATTTGCTTCTTTTATAATCAATGCAGTTGTAAGATGCATGCAGGTTGTATGTAGCTATAGCTCATTTATTTCACTTATTTTTATTTATTCATTATTCACTTTATTTTCCTTTATTGGAAAGGAATTTCCTTAATCAGACTTATTGACTGCATGTCCCCTTTATACTTTTAAAAATTGAGAACAGATAGTTTTGGTTTATGTGTGTTACATGTATCAAATTTGTCATATCAGAAATGTAAACTGGGATATTTTATAAGTATCTATCTACTATAACAATTTTTACAAGTTTATTATAAAAATCTCATTTCATGGCAATATAAATGACATAATTTCACAAAGTAATTACATTTTGAAAAAATTTAATGAGAAGAATGGCACTGCCTCAGTAGAAGGGCAAAATTAGTTTTAAATTAAAGGCTGTTTTTTATATTTTGAAATCTCTTTAACACCTGGCTTAAGAGGAGATTACTGGATCCTAATATCTACTTTTCCATTTAACCTGTTGCAATAGGCATTTAGAAATATATAAAGCATAGAAATATATAAGGAAAATCCAGTCTCACACAGGTATGCAAAAGGAAAACAGAAGAGAATTTTAGTAGTTTTTAAGATAATTGTATACATTCTTTTTGATACTGCATAAAACTTAAAACATGTAAGTTTTTCAAGTTAAGTTGCAGTGTGAATCTGACATCATTGCTATGAACTTTTTACTTTAAAATCCATTGATCTATCTTTACCTCTGAATGGATCGTTACCCATGCATTATTTGGAAACATCACACATCACTCATTTGGAAAATTCAGTTCTTTAAGTTATAAAAATCTTCCAAGTGTCAACACATTTCATTAAACAATATCAAGAACTCTGTCAATATCACTATCAATCTCATCAGAAGACTTTAGGCAGTGGACAGCTGTCAAACTCCCCCTATTGGATACAAGTTTCCTAAAATTCTAACTTATCAGGTTCAAATTTTATCATTGGCAACAAATACCCAAAGTTGTTTTCCTTGAAGTGACAGGCTCACTTTATTTTAGAGAATATGTGTGCCAACTACTTAATTCCGAATATCCACAAATTGCATCATATTTTAGTATTGAGCAGAAATGCTTTATGCATTCCCCTTTTCTCCCACAGAATATTAAAAACATATGTACTCAAGGGGGAGGTTTAATGACATTACCTTTTCTTACTGCTCTTTTGAAGACATTCTTAACTGAAATGCTTTTCCTGCAAATGGGTGGCAATGAATAATAGTGCTACTCCGATTTGGTGCCACAGCCATGCTTTGTGTTAGGGTACCAGGATTTTATTCATCATTACTTCGCATAGTCATTATAATGTCAACACAGTGAGAAAAGCAAAACATGCCTTAATGTTATTATGGAAATAATTCTGACCTTGCAGAACCCTGAAAGTGTCATAAGGACTTTTGGGAGGGCATGAACAAAGATTTGAAAACCACTGCAATCTGGTATTCCAAGGTATGAATATATCACAATTTACTTAACCTTTCTATTAAAAATGGGCATTAAATCTTTCTGAATCTATTCCTATTGATTCATTTTTCTCCTCATTATATATTATATTTTCGTTATTCTTTGTTTGCTTGGTAAGTTTTTAACTGGATGCCAGATATTGCAAATTTTATTTTGTTGGGAGCTCGAAGTTTTTTGTATCCCATTAAATGCTTTTGGGCTTTATCCTGACATGCAGTTATTTGGAAGCAGTTGATCTTTTCAAGACTTGCTTTTAAGATTTGTTAAAGGGTAGCAGAGCAGCCTTTAATTTAAAACTAATTTTGCCCTTCTACTGAGGCAATATCCTTCTCAGTACTCTCCCCATTTATTGGAAGGTTTTCCACTTCAGCTCATGGGAACCTAAACAATTTCTGAATTTGTTTGAGGTCTGGGAATTGTATTCTATTTCCTTTCAGGTTGTTCTTTCCTTGGCCCAAGTAGCTTCTTCCCACACATGTGCAGATCAGTACCCAACAGAAGAACACACCGTAGCTCTCCACAGCTCTCATTCTGTACAGTTGTCTCTTTGTACAGCTTTCTCTTCTCTGTACTCTCCCCTGAAAATTCTAGCTGCCTTGTTGCAGCAGACACACTCTAAGGATTTTACACACTGGTAAATCCCCTCCCCTACAGTGTTGGCAGAATCTGTGACATGGTCCTAACAAATAGACTATGACAAAGACAATGGAATTTCACACCCTAAATTTGACTATGTTACATATGACTCCATTTGAGCAGACTGGAGAGAGATTCTCTTGCTGGTCTTGAAGAAGCAATTAGCCATGTAAGAATTCTGTACAGACAGTGTCACATGCCAAGAAGTTGTAAACTGACGCTAGGACCTGGGAGAAGCCTCGAGTCAAGAGCCAATAAGTCAGGGCCACAGGGAAATAATTATGCAAAGAACCTGAATGAGCTTGGAAGCACATCATTCTCCAGGCTAGCAACAATAGCCAAATTATGGAAATAGCCCAAATGTCTATCCATTGACTGATGAATGGATAAAGAAGAGGTTGTGTGTATATATACATATATATATGTATATATAAAGGCATATTACTCAGCCATAAAAAAGAATGAAACCTTGACATTTGCAATGGCATGGATGGACCTAAAGAGTATTATGCTAAGTGAAATAAGTCAGAGAGAACAAATACCATATGATTTCATTCAGATTATTTAAGAAACAAAACAAATGAACATAGAAGGGAAAATAAAGAGAGGTAAACCAAGAAATAGACTCTTAACTATAGGGAACAACAAACTGATGGTTACCAGAGGGGAGGTGTGAAGGGGATGGGTTAAATGGGTGATGGGTTTTAAGGAGGGCACTTGTGATGAGCACTGGATATTGTATGTAAGTGAAGAATCATTAAATTCTATGCCTGAAATTAATATTATACTGTATGTTAACTAGCTGGAATTTAAATAAAAACTTGGATAAAAAAAGAAATTTGTATTTGTGAGTTATAGTAAGAATGGTGTTCATGACAAAGATAATGGGCTATTTGACCTGCAGTGTATGACAGAGTAAGGAAGGAAGAGAATGAATGGTATAAAATTTCTTGAATAGCTAGCAAATGCCAAATCTCTGACTTTTAGAAACTTACTATCTGACACACATAAACTATACCCCAGGGACTTGGTAATATAGAAACATACCAGATACAGAGAGGATAGTCAACTCAGTTATTTTATTTATTTTTCCTTATTAGTATTACCAGCTTCCATCAATCACCATAAATGGTATTATTTTTTCTCAATTTTTAAATAAATGTTGATATATCTGGCTAGAATAAAAAATAAGAAATATTTTGGCAACATTCTATAGTTGGCAAAATACTGACAGATAAGTAAAAGTTAAGTTCCTAAAATTATGTTTAAATCCATCAAAATTCATTTTTCATGTGAATATATTTAAATAATTTCTGACCTTGACTGCTCCCTGACATTTTCTATTTGCAGAATAACAGAATGGGAAGTGAACTTATCCAAGTCCCCTCTCCAAAGAAATTGTTAACTTTAAAAAAATTATTATGAAATAATACTTTAAATGCAATTGAAAAATATATTTTATCTTCAAACATCTTTGGGTAAACTCTGAAACTGTGGATTCAATTAGTCATATAATAATACTCTTTTATAAAAGATGCACATTGTTGGGGTTATCACCTGTTCCTAATTTCAACTTGAATTAGGTTCAGATTTTACAACATATTTCACTTCTCTTTGTGACTGCAAGCTTTAATGATGCTGATTTTCTTGTTTTATTTAAAGATATGCCTTTATTTCCAGTAGTATATAAGACTAAAGTGAGCTAATTAACTTTAATGGAACCCATTATCAGGAAACAGAAAAGTAGAGTATCTAGATAAAACCTGTTGAAAGTTATATGCTCTCTTTATAATTACAATAACAGTCAAATGCTGTAGTTTCCCTAAGCTGGAAATGTGTGTGCTACATGAGACAGAGAAAAATGACATTTTCATACACAGTCAGTTTGAGTATATATGTGACTGCACTGATTTATTAATGTGAGCAAAAACCAATGCAGTGAAAAAAAAATTCCAATTAGTCTTAACAGGACAAAAACTACAAAAAATATACTGAGAAACAATTTTAAACAATATGGGATACTTGTAGAGAGTTGATGCTCATAGCTTTGCATGCATTTTACATGCAACGAACACAAGGATCAGTGATGTTATAAACAAAAGAGAAAGGAGGAAGACACAAACATGGATGAATCATTGACTTAATAGCAGAGAAATGAAGACAACCAATCTGACCCTATCTTTTGGTTATCTGCAAGGGCCCTAAGTAGTTGATTTCAATATTAAACAGGTGTGAATTGGACATCATCATGTGCGATGCACAAAATGATCTGAGGCCAGTTGCAACCAACCTCTGATTGCTCTACACAAGTGTAGTTAACACACACATAGATCAACTTCAACTGAAGCACATCTTTTCATCAGGTATGATGCAAAGCTTGCATTTGATGGTAGAATTCCCTATTATCACACCGCTGTTTATCTAAAGCTAATGGAGTCATCCTCTTTCTGAAGTTTCCTATATATAACAACCATGTCTGCATTTTCCCAGTTGTTCCATCTCACTTGTAATAACAGGTTTCTACTACACTCATCAAAGAGTCCTTTATTCAGTCTTGGGATATTTAGCGCATTTTGTGTTGAGCACTGGAGACATACAATGATAGAGTACATGGTTGTGTACCCATGAAGTTTACAATTGAGTAAGACAGACATTAAGACAATAGCCACTTGTTTAATTAACTATTTGTGCAAATATAACATAAAGGAGGCACATAGTATGATATGAGTGCATGGAATTAGGGAAAAGTAAACTAATTCTTTAGAGTTCACTAATGCTTTCCTGAGAGTACTAACTGATGTTTTTTAAAAATGTATCTGGATAAAGAATATGTGAAGAACATATTAGGATGAGAGAACCCCTTTATTATCTTATGAAATAGCAAAGAACATCCTCATAAATGATGGTGGAGTACAGTGGGAGGAACAGGTTAAAGGGAGGAAAAACTATGCCTGAAGAGAGGACTTAGATTATGGTAAATTGGAATAGCCCACAATTCTGATTCATTCATTTATTCACTTATTCTAAAAAATTTATTGTACACTCTACAATGGTATAGGGCATATCTGTTTACTAGTTAAGGATGACCATATGTAAGGGGAAAGAAGAAATGAAGAAAGAAGAGTAAAAAGTGTAAGAACACTGAGCAAATTCTTGTGATACAGGTCACAGTGAGGACACAAAATTCAATGAAAACAGTAAGTTCAGTTCTAATCTAACTCTGGGCAAAAAAAAATGTTCCCAATAGTTCATTTTTGCCCTTGCGCCCCTTGCCTTTGGCGATGTTTCTAGGAAGAAGTTGCTGCAGCTGAGGTTGAAGAGGTTGATGCCTGTATTCTCCTTTAGGATTTTGATGGACTCCTGTCTCACATTGAGGTCTTTCATCCATTTTGAGTCTATTTTTGAATGTGGTATAAGGAAATGGTCCAGTTTCATTCTTCTGCATGTGGCTGTCCAATTTTCCCAACATCATTTGTTGAAGAGACTGTCCTTTTTCCATTGGATATTCTTTCCTGTTTTGTCAAAGATTAGTTGACCACAGAGTTGAGGGTCCATTTCTGGGCTCTCTATTCTCTATGTGTCTGTTTTTGTGCCAGTACCATACTGTCTTGATGATGACAGCTTTGTAATAGAGCTGGAAGTCCGGAATTGTGATACCACCAGCTTTGCTTTTCTTTTTCAACATTCCCCTGGCTATTCGGGATCTTTTGTGGTTCCATACAAATTTTAGGATTATTTGTTCCATTTCTTTGAAAAAAGTTGATGGTATTTTGATAGGGATTGCATTAAATGTATAGATTGCTCTATTGGGACTTGATCAAGATAAAAAGCTTTTGCACAGCAAAAGAAACAGTCAACAAAACCAAAAGACAACCGACAGAATGGGAGAAGATATTTGCAAATGACATATCAGATAAAGGGCTAGTATCCAAAATCTATAAAGAACTTATCAAACTCAACATCCAAAGAAGAAATGATAGAATCAAGAAATGGGCAGAAGACACGAACAGACATTTTTCCAAAGAAGACATCCAAATGGCCAACAGACACATGAAAAAATGCTCAACATCGCTCGGCATCAGGGAAATCCAAATCAAAACCTCAAGGAGATACCACCTCACACCAGTCAGAATGGCTAAAATTAACAAGTCAGGAAATGACAGACGTTGGTGGGGATGCAGAGAAAGGGGAACCCTCCTACACTGTTGGTGGGAATGCAAGCTGGTGCAACCACTCTGGAAAACAGTATGGAGGTTCCTCAAAAAGTTGAAAATAGAGCTACCCTACGACCCAGCAATTGCACTACTGGGTATTTACCCCAAAGATTAAAATGTAGGGATCCGAAGGGGTACATGCACCCTGATGTTTATAGCAGCAATGTCCATAATAGCCAAACTACGGAAAGAGCCAAGATGTCCATCGACAGATGAATGGATAAAGAAGATGTCACACACACACACACACACACACACACACACACACACACACACAATGGAATATTATGCAGCCATCAAAAGGAATGAAATCTTGCCATTTGCAGTGACGTGGATGGAACTACAGGGTATTATGCTAAGTGAAATAAGTCAATCAGAGAAAGACATGTATCATATGACCTCACTGATACGAGGAATTCTTAATCTCAGGAAACAAACTGAGGGTTGCTGGAGTGGTGGGGGGGTGGAAGGGATGGGGTGGCTGGGTGATAGACATTGGGGAGGGTATGTGCTATGGTGAGTGCTGTGAATTGTGTAAGACTGATGAATCACAGACCTGTACCTCTGAAACAAATAATACATGTTTAAAAAAAAAAAAAAAAGGAAGATAGTAGGAAGGGAAAAATGAAGGGGGGGAATTGGAGGGGGAGACGAACCATGAGAGGCTATGGACTCTGAGAAACAAACTGAGGGTTCTAGAGAGGAGGGAGGTGGGGGGATGGGTTAGCCTGATGATGGGTATTAAAGAGGGCATGTACTGAATGGAGCACTGGGTCTTATATGCAAACAGTAAATCATGGAACACCACATCAAAAACTAATGATATAATGTATGGTGATTAACATAACATAATAAAAAAAAAAATGTTCCCAAATGCTCTGTGAGTGTTGCTATCAGCCAAGATAGTTTCTGAAAATCAAATAAAATGTTTCTTGTTGATTTTGAAGCTGTGGCCAGTTCCATGCTGTTCTGGAATGTTTTTTCCTCACTTTATAGATATAATTATATGAATTAAATGATCATAAACCCATATATGATAATCGCATATGTGAATTTTTGCATATACATCAAAAGTTTGAAGACATTTTCACTTACAACTTTTTTTTTATAAATTAGGCTAATTTTTTTTTAAGATTTTATTTATTTATTTGACAGAGAGAGAGAGAGTGAGAGCAGGAACACAAGCAGGGGAGTGGGAGAGGGAGCAGCAGGCTTCTAGCTGAGCAGGGAGCTGGACCCGGGGCTTGATCCCAGGACCCTGGGACCAGGACCCGAGCTGAAGGCAGACGCTTAATGACTGAGCCACCCAGGCGCCCCTCACAACTTTTAAGAAGACTTGAAAAATTGAAATGCCTAGGAGGTAGGTTGGGAGAAGCATGGGTATGAGGTAGTTGAGTATGTAAAATTCCAGATTAAAAACAGGCATTCAATATGTGTAACTGCTATTTTACAACAAAACAGGCATATGTGTCCCTTATTCCATTTAATAATTTAAAATAATTGGCCTATATAGAATGGCAGAAAAAGGCTTTCTGTCACTGTGCCTAGTGGCCCATTTCAAACACAAGAACAGAATTATGTAAAGAAGTATAAAATGAAATTTAATATCTGTAAGGTTTTTTTGTAAATTTCTTTTAAAAAAGTTACAACTCATGATTTAGCCTGTAGAGTTTTTTCTATAGTATCATATGTTACTAGTTTTCTTTCAATTCTCTTTATTCCAGAGAAGATATTTTACCTAGACATATAAAGTACTATTTAAATTCTTCTCCAAAAATACTATTCAACTGTAAAAGTATCATCTCTTTTAAAATTATATGCAGTATGTCGTGTATCCTGTAATAAAAATAATCAAGTTTCATGTACTGGCTTAATAAACTTCATGTTTCCCTGGGGTTTAATACATTTATTTTGCATAAATATAAAGCATATTAATGTTTTTAGTGGTTAATATAGCTTTTAAAGAAACTAGTTCATTTTCAATGCTTTTAAACCACTAAAATTAAGTTATACGAGACTTTCATCTCTATTAATCAAATTGTAGAAGCGTATTAGCTTGGGCTACCATAAAAAAATTGCATAGACTGGCAGCATAAAAATAGAAATTTATTTTCTCACAGTTCTAGAGGCAGTAAGTCTGATACCAGGGTGTGAGAATGGTGATGTTCTGTTGAAAACTCTCTCCCTGGCTTTCAGAACGTGCCTTCTTAGGATATCCTCAGATGGAAGAGAAAGAGAGCAGTTTGGTGTCTCTTCCTCTTCTTATAAGGATGCTAACCCATCATGAGGGCTCTGCCTACATGACCTCATCTGAACATGATTATCTCATAAAGGCCCCACCTCCAAATACCATCACATTGAAGGTTAGAGCGTCAACATATGTAATTTGAGGGGAACACAATTCAGTCCATAACATTAAGTTTTATATTCAGAACTCTCAAATCTGGGACAAGTATAACATATATATGTAATAACCAATGGATTAAAAATTTGCCTTCAAATGCCTATCATTTCATCCATAAGCACCTACACAAAGAAAGTAGCAGGGGAAAAAAGAGTTGCTTATATGAAAATATATAGAAATTCCAAAAAAATTTTAATCATTATAATGCCTATATTTGCATACCATTTTATAAATGTCAAAGTGCTTTCTAAGCACTTCTTACATAACTGAAGTGATACACCTGTTTTAGACCTTTTCATTTTTCCTATTAATATTCACATTTCAAAAAGTCTGTTTCTTAGGATTATAATGTTGTTTGTGGTTACTTAAAATCCAAAGAAATAAGTAGACAGGTCCCCTGCTCTGAATCTTTGCTCTTTCAAAGCTGACATTAATATAACCTGTCACATTAAAGGACATTTTGAGTTGATATGAATACAGCCAAGCAATCCTCTTACTAAAGATCTCCCACACATAATCCTCTCATGTGCAGATGACAAACTGACCTGAAGTTCCAATTTTGAGCAGAGGCCTGCTCTTTATGACGTAGGTCAAAATAATAATTTTTACCTAAAAATTCACTCTTTATACAAAGAGTTAGTCTTTGTTTCACGGATATTTTATTTGACATATTTCTGTGGAAGCCTAATGAAAGAGTATATGACTACTTCCATCTTTTTATACCTGAATAATTTAAATATTTATAGACAGAATGAAAGTTGACAAATGCAAATAATCAGCCCTAAACAATATTGTATTTTAGTGATAAGTAGAATGTGTGAATTTTCTTCAGCTGCTCTTCCAGACTCTATAAGAACATCCTTATCAACAAATACTTTATTAGGATAAATTATTTTACATCAGTGAATCTAATACCACAATGATTCTGAGTTGCTGTATGATTTGAAACTTTAATGCTACCTCTGAAAAGAAAGGTCATTTTGGATACTTTTTACCAAATTGTGATTCTGGGGGAACTAGGAGAATAATGCAATCCAATTAAAGAAATAAAATGATTGGAACATATATTTAAAAGGCTCTTGTGTGGAAGTATTAATGTAAAGAGAAGAATCAGCATATTTCTTCCATTTATTTTCTAAGAAGGATTAGAGACATAAAGTAGCTGGCTCATTTGAAAGTCATTCAGATTCTTAGAAAATGCATGAATCACACAATTTAATTTACAAAGTCTGAAATGCTGTCATTCTTTTACTTTATAGTGGAGAATCCTATTTCTAGATACATAAAACTGCATAGAGTACATTTTGATTCAATACTTGAGAAGGAGTAAAAAATGTAGCGACATCAGTTTACTAATTTATTTTTCTAATTAAATTGTCTTTAATCTATATTGTTTTTAGAAGATCATTATGTTAATAAATGGGCATAAATGGGAGCTAATCATTATTATGTTAATTGCAAAGATGAATGAAATCATGTGCCAAAAGCAACAGATTTACACTTCTTGCACACCCAGCACATTTATTAAAAAAAAAAAAAGATTTAAAAATTATCAAAGTGGTCCTTTGCTTTTAGAAGAAAAAACTAGAAGTTAGAGATTATTTCATTATATTTTGTATAGTTAGAAAATTCAGAGTCAGTGAGTTTCCTGATTTAAAATAATTATGCAGTTGATCAAGTGACCTGAGTTGTCTTACTTCCCTAGTCCAGTGCACTAGACACTCAGTTTTGCCTGCCCCATTCTTCAAGCATGCTCATTATTCCTATGAAGTGTCTTTTCGAGTCCCTTCCAGATTTTGAAAGTCACATAGGAAAGTACATTTATTAAAGAAAGTAATCAAGGCTATGGAATCTTCTTGGCAATCACTGATCTGAAATATTCAGTGTGTGACAAAGGTTTGGATTGAAATTCCAGGAGCCAAAGAACTGCCAAACCTAATGTGAATGTTCTTACGTGGTTTTCAATTTATATTTGAAAGATGTGAAATTATTTTACATGGAAACAAGTAGAATGGTGTTAGGATAACTGCAAAAGGAATCAGAATAGAATGTGCCAGATTCTGACTCTCAGAATTCTGAGTCTGTGGGATGTGCCGGTCTTGTGACCCTGACCAATGACTATCTTGCCTCTCAAGCTATTTCCTGGCCTGTTACATGGGGAAGAAAACACCGACCTCATGAAATCGCTATGAGGATCAAATGGGAGAAGCTGTGGTTGCTTATTCTGTGCCATCTAAAAACACAGATATGTAATGAGAAGATAGAAGTTTTACATACCATGAATTTCACTACTGTGAGATAATAAATTTATGATGATATATAGATCATTTCTTAGATTTTAAAGGCCAAGAAATGTCTTAGATGGGAAGTTACTATATCTAGTTATTTTGTTATGTTTCTCTGACATAAACGCCCTCAAATTAATTTCTATTATAGAATTGTGACACAGAGGATTTTTTGTACAATAAATTGTCAATCTTAAGTTGCTTTTCAGAAGTATACAAAGATTTTTATTTTTATAGGGTTATTAGTCTAAATGTATCAACATCAAATGATACCAGCGTGAATATAAGCCAGGCAAAAATGTATATGTAGAGCAGGAATGAAGACATGTAATAGTGGGTTTTGCAAAACAATCACGAAACACCCTTCATTCACACTGTATCTTTGCTGTCCCTGATCACATCATCATCCATACCCTGAGGCTCATAAGGCAGAACACACACACACACCAGGAAAAAAGCAAAGCAAACAAACAAGAATCACTGTACTTGAAAATTGACTATTCTCATGTGCAAAACACTTAAAATACTGATCTTCTGAATCCCAAATTTTAAGATAACATCCCTCTAGTATGTGCCAGAGACTTACATCATTTAATTTTCACATATGCAGGAGTAAGACTTTAGATATACTAAGAAACTTTAGACAAAACTAAGAAGATACAGAGCCAAGGTTCTTCCATAAATGCCTACCAAAAAGCAAGTGCCCTCCATCACTAGGGTGTACGGACTTTAATTAGCCAGCACACTGTCTTGTTTTCAGCTGTCAGTGATCACAAAAATTGTATCACAGTCATTATTGCATAAAACTAATATAATATCATAGAAAGCATTAATGTACCTACTGAAATTTAGAGCTTACAACTTCAAAGATGGTAGTAACTGTCAAGTATTCCATTATTAGTCCCTTTAGTAACTGGAAAGCTTTAAAATAAACCTGTTTGGAAGTGTCTATGTGGTTAAAAAAAAATGGAAAAGAAAGTCAGTCAGAAAAACATTATTTAAACAATGCCAAATTCTCCAGGTCTACATTTTCAAATACGTCAAATACAAGGAATGCTACTTACTTTATCTTCTATAGAATGACCATCTTCAGATTATAAGAGATTTTTAGGACTTCTGGCACTTTAGAACTACGAGCATATGGCTTATAGGGCTGGTGCTTCATCTTCATGGACATTACTGTTTCACTAGAATTCCTAAATGAGATCCATGAGGTCAACTCATATATATATTTTTTTACATTCCGGCGTTGTTCACCTCCCCTACTAAGTTCATATCACCCTTTGCTGGACACTGCCTCTTCCTCTTGCTCTTCTTCCTCTTCCCATGTAATCAGTATATCAGAATTTTATTTCATACCATTGTTATTACATCCAGTATTCTTTTACTTAGGAAAAGGGAAAGCAGTCACTGCATTTATCCTCTGTGAGCTGCATACAACATCTCCCTTGAATGAAACTGTCTCCAATGCAGACATATTTTTCTTTCAAATGTCAGGAAAAATACAGCCTATTTCATTAGCCCTTATTATCTCTTTAATATTGTATGTAATGGTCCTCCAGTATTATTTCTTCTTTAGATATTAATTAAGAAAAAATATTTCCTTATTTCTACATACAGTCCACTGGTATCTCATCCTTGAAAAAGAAGATAGTTCTTCAGGGTTCTTTCTAAGGGGAGAACGGCATGACAGAGAAGAAAAGAGACAGTATCTATTAGTCTCTGGGTTTATATCTCCAACAGTTTATACCTATTAGGGAGATTATACTTGTTATATGTGAAGTAAAAAACACTGGGACAGAGAAACTGTCTTTGAGAAAAAATCATGATGAATAGAAAGAGAAGTAATGAGAAGAGAGAATTAGATGGGATTTGTAGGGCATTGCATCATGCTTCCCTGGTTGGATGTCTGGGGATGCATTAGAGATGTGGAGTCTGAGAACAAAGGAGTCTCTACTCCACCTGCTGGGTTAGAGATCCAGTGAGACAATAATACTGCAGGTTAAGGAATGGTTGAGTGAAAGCTTGCACTTGCAGTATTGGGTCATTGACAGCTTACATGTGTCAATGAATACCTAAGGGGAACAGATCTTCCCCTACCCCAACACACGCATCACCTTGGATCTACATGTACTCCCAAGATATAGTTACAACTCCAGAGAAAGGAGATAATACAGCACAAAAATGACCAAGATGATATTTTTCTTTCTTGGTGGAATAGAGATTCAAAACATAAACTGAGTTTGGCTCTAATTATAACTGTGTTTGTAATGCCTCTCCCTCCTTCTCTCTATGACAAACTATGAACCTCCTGAAAGCACAAGCTGCACCTTAATCATTTTATGTTCCATTGTCTGATTTCATCAATAAATGGTTGACAAATAAAAAAATAATGAATAAATACAGGTTGTAAGTTAGGAGGTAGAAATATTATCTAAACTTTAAACCCTAAAGTTAGACCACAGCTGAGTTCGCTGATCAGATTTCTGTTACACGGTGTTTTATGGACTATGCTATCTGGAAATACCTTAACAGGTTTTACTTGTCATTTACCTCCCTTCTGTGAGCCATTCCAGGAAAGCTATTCTTTTGAACACATAGTCACAATTTCACCCCTTGGTTAGTGCAATGAAAGAAAGTACTGGGTATATCCTAAGTCTCCTTCCTGACAATGTTTTAGAGGAACTGCTGATAAGACTTAGAAAAGACTAAAAATATTTGCATGGATAAAGGAGACTGAAAAAATGTATAAAATATATCTATTATAAATTAAATATATTTTTAGAATTATAGCTTCACTATTAGGCATTGATAAAAAAGAGTATTTTAATTTTTTATAATTTAACCATGAGTCTCTAAAACCTCTAAGAGAACGAAAGTTTTAGTAATATTTAATGGTTCCTAAAATTCAGAGGGTAATTATTAAAACATGTTTTAAACTTAAAATAGCTATTGGACTTCATATTTTAAGCAGTGTTATAAATTATAATGATATGGTTTTTTTTTTTGCTCTAAACTAAATTATCATCCTATGAGTGATGGAGGCTTTGACCAGAACAATCTCAAATAGCCTGAGATTGTTTTATAAGATATCTAATTCGCAGTGGCTCACTGTAGCTTCAGTACTACAGTGTAGAGAGATGTTGTTCCTGGAAAAGGGGAGCTGTGATGTAACCCTCTGGGACACTTTATTTTTTTGTTGTTGTTGTTTAAAGATTTTATTTCTTTTTATTTATTTATTTGACACAGAGAGAGAGACAGCTAGAGAGGGAACACAGAAGGGGGAGTGGGAGAGGGAGAAGCAGGCTCCGGCTGAGCAGGGAGCCCGATGCGGGGCTCGATCCCAGGACCCTCGGATCATGACCTGAGCCGAAGGCAGACGCTTAATGACTGAGCCACCCAGGTGCCCCTGGGACACTTTATTTTAACTTGTTCTCTTGTCGGAAGTATTTGACTTTTTTTTTTCCTCTTTAACAGTCTTTGTACGTCTAAGAAAAACTGGCCTTATTACAGCAAAAAAGAGCATAAGCAATAGCAGCTCTATTTTGCTGAAGCTCCCATCTTTTTCTTAAGGAATAACTGTTCTTACTCTATTGTCCTACTTGACCACACTTAATTATGTTAACAATTGTTATTTATAAAAATTTAAAGGATGTTTATAATAATTAGAAGGTCTTTAAAATTTTTCTTCTGGGATTGTTTACCTTAGAAAAAGATCAGCTGGTACCATATGCAAGATGAATAAATTAAGTGAAATAAATTTTCTTTAAAACCATGATTTACAAGAGAGAGGTTTGACTTGAGATAGCCATAATCAGAGTGATGGCAAATATCAGATGCTAGGAAAAATATAGTGGATTACTACAATCGCAATGTATTAAATATCTGCTGCTCATTCATGATTCTGTGGAGCTCTGTGAGAGTGATGAAAGACATCACAGATGTAACCCATAGCTTCAAACAGTTGATTTTGTGGTGAAGATGTGAATATGAAACATCAGTGAACATCACAATATCAGTGAATATGAAACATCAGTGAACAAGATGTGAATATGAAACATGAGTGAACAGAACACAATAAACCACTAAATTACCTAACATAGACAATATAAATACTGACTGAGAAAATTTCAATTAATTCGATGTAAATGTAGAACAAGATGAGACCTGAGGAAAGCTCTGGAAGATGGACAGGATTAGAACAGAAGAATGAGAAGTAAAGGACATTGAGGGTGAGGATGATGAACAATCAAAAGGGGTGGTCAGGTTAAGAATATAGCTGATTTAAGATACAGTGAGGTGAAGAGATCAGCTTAGTGCATAGGAAAGTGCAGTGAAATTATAGAAGATTTTCAAAACCATGCAAGTAAGTATTACCTTAAAAGCTAATGAACAGAAAGATGGCAACTACTTCTAAATTGTTTAATGGCCTGATGGTAATAATGATGATTTTTGATGAAGTTGCTAATAATAATAGAGAGCATTTGTACTATCTGCTGAGTACAGTCCTGTGGTTTTACATACTCTTTAATATGAAATCCCCACAACATCTTCTAAGGTCAGCAATGTTGCCACACCAATTTTACCAATGATGAAATAGAAGTTTTTGTTGTTGTTGTTATATAGACTCTAAGAGTCAGAATAGAGATTTCATACCATATGTCCTAGCAACTATATATAAATGGTAGCTAAAGTTCTTATTAAAAATACAGACAACCTTGGGTAGGATAGACATTTTAACAATATTTATTCAGCCAACCCATGAGTATGGCATGTCTTTCCATTTCTTTGTGTCATCTTGAATTTCTTTCATAGATGTTTTATACTTTCCAGAGTACAGTCTTTCCCCTCTTTGGATAAGTTTATTCCTAGATACTTTATTGCTTTTGGTGCAATTGTAAATGGGACTGTTTTCTTAGTTTCACTTTCTGCGGCTTTGTTATTAGTGTATAGGAATGTTCCAGATTTCTGTACAATTGATTTAGTATCCTGCTACTTTACTTAATTCATTTGTCACTACCCAAAGCAATCTACAGATGTAATGCAATCCCTATCAAAATACCAATAGCATTTTTCACAAAACTAGAACAAACAATCCTAAAGTTTGTATGGAACCACAAAAGACCCCAAATAGCCAAAGCAATCTTGAAAAATAAAAACAAAACTGGAGGTATCACCATTCCAGATTTCAAGTTATATTACAAAACAATAGTAATTAAAACATTATGATACTGGCATAAAAAAGAGACACATAGATCAATGGAATAGAAAAGAAAATCCAGAAATAAACTCAACAATTATATGGTCAAATAATATTTAACAAAGAACGTATGAATATGCAATGGGAAAAAGACAATCTCTTCAACAAATGGTATTGGGAAAACTGGACAGCTACATGTAAAAGAATGAAACTGGACCACTTTCTTTCCCCATAAAGAAAAATAAATTCAAAATGGATTAAAGACCTAAATGTGAGACCTGAAACCATAAAAATCCTTGAAAAGAGCATAGGCAGTAGTCTCTCTGACATCGGCTGTAGCAACCTCTTACTAGATATGTCTCCTGAGGCAAGGGAAACAAAAGCAAAAATAAACTATTGGGACTTCATCAAGATAAAAAGTTTCGGCACAGTGAAGGAAACAACAAAGCTAAAAGGCAACCTACTGAATGTGAGGAGATATTTGCAAATGACATATCTGATAAAGGGTCAGTATCCAAAATATATGAAGAACTGATACAACTCAATACTCAATACCCCAAAAACAGATAATCCGATTAAAAACTGGGCAGAAGACATGAACAGACATTTCTCCAAAGAAGACATACAGATTGCCACATGTGAAAAGATGCTAGTCATCACTCATCATCAGGGAAATGAAAATCAAAACTACCATCCATGAGATATCACCTCACACCTATTAGAATGGCTAAAATCAAAAACACAAGAAACAAGTATTGACAAGGTGTGGAGAAATAGGGACCTTTGAGCACTGTTGGTAGGAATGCAAACTGGTGGAGCCATTGTGCAAAACAGCATGGAGGTTCCTCAAAAAACTAAAACAAACAAACAAACAAACCCACAAAAAACCCCTAGTCTATGATTCAGGAGTTGCACTACTGGGTATTTACCCCAAAATTACAAAAAAACTAATTCAAAGGGATGTATGCACTCCTACATTTACTGCAGCATTATTTACAATAGCCAAATGATGGAAGCAACTCAAGTATCCACTGATAGATGAATGGGTAAAGCAGAGGTGGTGTGTAGATATATATATACATAAATATATATATATATAATGAAATAGTTATATATTGAAATATATAATTATATACATAATATAATATATATAATTGAAATATAAATAATATAATATATATGTATATCGAATGTATATGTATATATATGCAATATTATATGTATATATAATATACATATAATTATATATATGAAATATTTATAAAGTGAAATATATATATAATGAAATACTATTCAACCATAAAAAAGAATGAAATCTTGCCATTTGCAATGATGTGGATGGAGCTAGAGTGTATTATGCTAAGTGAAATAAGTCAGTCAGAGAAAGACAAATACTGTATGATTTCACTCATATGTGGAATTTAAGAAACAAAGCAAATGAGTAAAGGAAAAAAAAGAGGAAGAGAGAGAGAGACAAATCAAGAAACAGACTCTTAACTACAGAGAACAAACTGATGGTTACCAGAGGGGAGGTAGGTGGGGGGGGGATGGGAGGCATAGGGGTTGGGGATTAAAGAGTAGACTTATCATGATGAAAAAAATGATAAAAGAATACAGACAACCTTAAATAGGAGGTAATTTATCAGAACACACAAGAGAAATTAGATTAAACCTAAAAAAATTTGTATTCAGCTAAAATAAAATATTTTAAGAATCACACATGAAAAAATCATGGCTGATAATTTGTCTGAATTTCACTATCTTAAATCAATGTTGCTCAAAATGGAGTCCATCAACTACCTGAACCTTCACGAACTCGGTTGTACATTAAACATTAAAAATACAGCACAGATTACTGAGTGTATTTAAACCAAATAAATCAGAATGTATTGGCAATTACACGAAGAATTGTAGCATATATTAATACCCACAGTGACACGCAGACTAAACATTATTTCTTATTATTCTACTTTCTATATATTATTTCTTTAGATAGATGATAGACAGATAGATAGAGATATATATAACCAGTACTTGGAAAAGACATAGTACTTAGAAAAGCTACAAGGACAACTGAAACATTCTCCTTTTTTTCTGGGGAAATTCTCATGGTTTGCAGGGGAAAAGCTTACCTTTGTTGATTTCTTCACCTATGATGTCTTAAATCAGAACCAGATGTTTGAGCATAGGTGCCTGAATGAATTTCTAAATCAGAAGACTTTCATGTGCTGTTTTGAGGCTTTGGAGAAAAGAGGTGCCTACCAGTCTGACTGCTTCTTCAAGATGACCATCAACAAGATGCCCCTGGGGGGCGGGGGGGAGGGGTGCGGACATCCAGAGTATATGCTGAACAGGAGGCTGACTTGTACTGCTTGCTTTGTTCCATCCTGTCCCTAGGGGGGCTGTACTCTATCTTCTCTACCCTTTTGAATACATAGTACTTAGCTAAAATAAACAAAACCCAAATAACAAACAAAAAAAACTATTATATTATATAGACATATCATTTGTAACTTAATTTTTAGACATACATATATATGTATATAATTGATTCCATTATAAGCCTACACCATTCCATTTTTTTTTAAGATTTTATTAATTTATTTGTCAGAGAGAGAGAGCACAAGCAGAGGGAGCAACAGGAAGAGGGAGAAGCAGGCAGAGGGAGAAGCAAGCAGAGGGAGAAGCAGGCTCCCCATTGAGCCAGGAGCCTGATGTGGGACTCAATCCCAGGGCCCTGGGATCATGACCCAGGCAGAATGCAGACACTCAACCGAATGGGCCACCCAGACACCCCCCCCATTCCATTTCTTTAATTCCTTCCCTAGAAGTATCCATGATTCTCAAGTTGATGTAAATCTTTTCTACCATGCTTTTACATTTTAGGGAAATACCAATTCAAATTAAATGCATGAAATTGCTTGGAAGTTCAAACTGTTGTACTAAATATATGATTTTGTAACTGAATTTTTAGACTTATATGCTTTTGAGATTTTTTTCATGTGGATACACATAAATATAGTTCATTATTTTATACTGCTTTTCAATATTCAATTTATAAAAAAAATCAAAGCTTATTTACCCATTCCTCTACTGAGATAGAATTAGGGTTTTTCCCATCTAATTTTTTACTTTATCTTAGTACAGTCTTATTTTGCACATTTAATAGAAATTCTCTGGGTATAAACTTACCAATGGACTTATTGAATGGAAGAGTATACACATTCAACCTTATTTGGTAATAAAATTTGTCACCCAAAATACATCTGAAGTGTATGAGAATTTCCGTTCATTCTCAGTCATAATAAAGATAATTACCCAAATTGGGACACCTGGGTACCTCAGTCAGTTAAATGTCCAACTCTTGATTTCGGCTCAGCTCATGATCTTGGGGTCCTGGGATAGAGCCCTGCATCATGCTCCGTGCTCAGCAGCGAGTCTACTTGAGATTCCCTCTCACCTTCTCCCTCTGACCTTCCTTCTTCTCTCTCTCAAAATAAATGAATAAAATCTTAAAAAAAGTAACTACCTAAACTGACAATGTTTGGCTACTATGGATATGAAGTGGTAGATCAGTGTTATATGTTGGATGTTCAAGTGAGAAAACTGAAAATCGTCCCATTTATTGGCCATTCCCATTTCTTGTTCCTTAAATTGATGGTTTTCTATAGGCTTGTCTCTCTTTCATTTACTTTCAATTACTCATTGCACTGGGAAGGTTTATGATATGTTTTGATTTATTAAAAATCGTATTGAAAATATAATTTAGGGCGCCTGGGTGGCTCAGTCGGTTGAGCGACTGCCTTCGGCTCAGGTCATGATCCTGGAGTCCCGGGATCGAGTCCCGCTTCGGGCTCCCTGATCAGCGGGGAGTCTGCTTCTCCCTCTGACCCTCCCCCTTCTCATGTGCTCTCTCTCATTCTCTCTCTCAAATAAATAAATAAAATCTTAAAAAAAGAAGAAAAAAAAAGAAAATATAATTTATGCTTTGTCTTTTACTTTTGTAAGATGTGTCATAACTAATTATATCAAATATAATGTGAAGTTCCATAGAAAGGAAAATTACAATTTATTGAGGAAAATTTTAAGGGTCAGACACCCTGGTAGTTATTTTAGGATGTGCTGTTTCACTTTAACTTCATATTAAAGCTCCAGGGTATGTGTTACTACTTCCACTTTGCTGATGATGGCCTCAGTTCAGAGATGTTAAATAACTCACCAATGGATTTCAGCTGTGAAGTAGAGGAAAATTCCACACACATTGTATTTGACTCTGTAGGCCATATATTTTATAACAAAACAATGATCACACTTCAACTATTTAAAACTCATATAAATAAATTCATTAACTTAAAACTCACTTAATTATAAGGATGATTAGGGCAAGTTTTATTAACTCTTGCTTGTTTGATCATTAAATCAGAATATACTCCAAGATGTCATGTATATGAGGAATCCTAAAAAAAAATTTTTTTTACCTCATAGAAACAGAGTAGAAAAGTGGTTTCCAGGGGTTTGGGGGTGGGAGAAATAAGAAGATGGTAAAAAGGTACAAACTTTCAGCTTTAAGATGAATAAAGTCTGAGGATGTAATAGTTGATAACACTGTGTAGTATCATTAAAATTCGTTAAGAAAGGGGTGCCTGGGTGGCTCAGTCGGTTAAACATCTGCCTTCGGCTCAGGTCATGATCTCAGGGTCCTGGGATCAAGCCCCATGTTGGCCTCCCTGCTCAGCCAGGAGTCTGCTTCTCTCTCCCCACTCCTGCTCTCTCTCTCTCCAATAAATAAATAAAATCTTTAAAAAAATTTGTTAAGAAAGAACTTAAATGTTTTCACCAAAAAAGGGGGGGTAAATATGTAAGGCGATGGATGTGTTAATTAACTCAATGGGAGATCCTTTCACAATTATATCAAATTATCATGTTGTATGCTTTACATAGCTCACAATTTTGTTAGTTATACCTCAAGGGACAAAAATGGAATATAGGAGTTAGAAATAATTTTTCTGAAGTTACTGGTGAAAGTAAAATCAGAAGTCAGATATTCTAACCACTGAATCCAATATTCACCTGAAGCTTTAAATTTACCTGAAGCTTAAAAGAGACTACTAATAGGTTGACATAAAATGGCATCAGTGATGCATATGCTATAACACTGCTGATGAGGTTAACATTTTTTTCATTAATCCTTTAATGTAAAATGTATGCTGTGTGGGTGAAGGTTATAATATTTAGCCTTGATGCTAATATATTTGAGCCTATATTATTTTTTTCTTAATTAACATTATGTGGTATATATGATTATTTTATGTATTATATACAAATATTTACTTTGTTTAATTTCAAAGAAGCATAGAAATTTTGGCAAATATTAATTTTAAAGTTAAAAGTACTTTTGAACCAGAGAGTTTTGGATTAGAAGAGAAAGATTTATAAATCAATAGATTAGATGGTAAAAAATAAAAAGAATCAAATAAAGCAAAGGGAAAATTATATATGCCAGAACAAAAGATTTGGAAAATACTCATCTAAATCATTCTCTTAGCTCAGATAAAATTCTGAGGCTGAAATAGGTCATGTGCTTTCACATAGTCCATTGATAAAGGATTGAGAACTTAGTGCTCTACACTTTATTTTTTCTCACACATACAGGTTTTGTTTTCTATCCCATTCAGTTTTGAATGAAGACTGATATGTTTCTAAAATAATGTAGTACAATAACTAATACAACCATTCAGTGCTTCTTCCCCTGGTTAAATAAGTTTTTATGAAGACATTCTGAGTGGCACATTACCACTCACCAGATCAGCCACTCCACTTTCTAAGATCTCCCAGGAACTTAAAAAATTCAGGACACGTAAAGAGAAAGCTTTAAGTAACAGGATCCTATACACAAATGTATATCATATATACAAATGCTTAAGCTTTAAACAGATAACACAACATAAAGTCAATGAAACCTTTTGATTTACTTTATACTTATACTTTGCTTTACTTACACTTTATAATTTGCATTGTTACTTTGTTCTGCACCTACGTTTCTAGTATTACATTAATGAGATATGTTATCTCATTTAGTCCTTTTACAACCACCCTACAAGGAAGCAGTAAAAATCCCAATTTTATAGATAAACATAGGGAGCAACAAAAAAATTAAGCAATTACACCCAGTTGATGTAACACGATTAAGAAGGTGAGTCAGGATTCTAATCCAAACCTGTCTATTTTCTGGTGAAGTATACCGACTCAGCCTGCAAACCTCATTTACCTCATGCCCAATAATTGGTATAATTTTCTTTATCATAAATGAAAATAGGTTGCTCTCATTTCCATACATAGCATCCCAGCATTCCGTAACTGCATTGTGTGTGTGAATCTTGGAGCAGTTCAGAAACTTCTTTTCACCTCTCCCACAGTTGAAAAATCATCTGTCTCAGGAGTGCCTGGGTGGCTCAGTCAGTTGAGCGCCTGTCTTCCACTCAGGTCATGACCCAGGGTCCTGGGATCAAGCCCCATGGCGGGCTCCCTGCTTAGCGGGGAGCCTGCTTTTCCTTCTCCCTCTGCCTGCCACTCCCCCTGCTTGTGCTCTCTCCCTCTCTCTCTCTGTCAAATAAATAAAACCTTTAAAAAAAGAAAAAAAGAAAAATTATCTATCTCTCTCCATTCCCTCTTGGCTCTAAATACTTGGCCATACAAAATTGTGGTTCCATTTTTTCTTACCTTTGAGAAAATCACCCTGGCTATGGTGTGAACCATTTAGCCTATTCCCTGTCTGATACTCACACATGCAGAGCAGAGCGACCCAGAAGGTGTGTGTGCTGCCAGGGAACAATAGTGGGGCTTAGCTGCCTTTCATACCCTCTGGGCTATGCAAACACATCTGGCCCCTCTGTATTCTGATACTCCTTTGTTTACTACAATCAGCATATTTTAGTGCAATAATTTCAACTACTCAAAGCTATCTTTTCTTCTTTGTGATACATTTTTAAATACCTTCCAAAAACTGAAGACAGATTCTAAGAGCATTCACAGATGACTGTTAGGTACTTTTTCAATTTTCTTGCAGTTTAAAGAAAAGCTCTGGGTTCTATTTTAAAAGTTGAGACATTTTATTTTGGAGAAAAGTTTGATGTTTGATGTGCAGTTTCTAAGTTTGTACTTCATGTGTTTTTTGCCATTCAGCATGCTTTGGGGTTATTTTTTATTTTGATGCTCTTGAAATCTGTAAATATAATAGATGGCCTTAACTGTAAATCCCTGTGACATTTTTAAAATAATGCCTAGTTTAAAATATATTTAATTTCACTGATGTCTTTTACTATTTAGAAGATACATGTAGGAAGTGAGGAGAAATCTAAGTTATAAGTTTGATGAAAATATATCTCTTGTCCTTGAATTAGTTTTCCACACTCTATTACATTTACAAATTAAGAAACTGCTGATCAAGATTTAATTGGCAGTGTAGCTATCTGTTTCTGAAAGTATTTTTTTTCTAACCTTTGGTTTGACAATCCCTAAACATTTTTTATTTTATTTTTTTTATTCTTATGTTAATCCCCATACATTACATCATTAGTCTTAGATGAAGTGTTCCATGATTCATTGTTTGTGCATAACACCCAGTGCTCCATGCAGAATGTGCCCTCCTCAATACCCACCACCAGGCTAACCCATCCTCCCATCCCTAAACATTTTTATTCCACATTCACCATAGCCTAAAACTCCATGATTAATTTGAAGGTGTGGGAGAAGCAATTGGAGGAAGTGTTATTTTGAGCAAACTTCATCCTCATTTAATTTTGACAAGTTTGAAGGCATGTTTCATCTCTACTGATTTAAAGCTCTTGGATTTGATTTGTATTTTCAAGCAGAGCTTTGGAGAGTTTTGTTTTCAAACTGAAGAAAAATCGAACCCATCAGACTTTGAAAATCAACAGTAGATATAATAAAATCTCTCAATGCCTCCCCATAGTCTTTCAAGACAAAATTCCAACTTTTTAGTATGGCAAGAAAGATCTCCCTTTATGACTCAGGACTCAGAAACACTCAGTTCTCTGCATCCCTGAACAAAGCCATTGTCCCAGCCATATACGATGACTACTGGCTCTTAAGCACTCAAGGCTCTCTCTAATGGGTAGACCCATGCAGACTTTCCTCCTACTCAGTGCATTCTTTTTCCAACTGTTTTTCTCTTATTAACACCTCCACATTGCTGCAGAAATTAATTAACATTAGTGAAGTCCCTGTATGCTTGAATGTTGTAGCAAGAAGGAACCCAAAGAAGGTCACATAAAAATCAAGCTATGGAAGCAAATGGATCCTTTTCTGAACATTAAAATGGAAGTTACTTATTCCCAGAAATCCATGTGATCTCTGGGCACTGTTTCATCTACAACTTACACTGACTAGAGCTGTTTTTACTTTAAGTCTTAAATTGGTATTATGTGGCATAATTGGTACTTAATGCAAATGGGATTGAGAACTTCAGAAAGTTCTACATTAAGAGCACTGGAAAGAAGCTCTAAATACAAAGTAAAAATTAAGCTTCAAATGGGAATGTACTAGTGTTACGTAGGTCAGAACAATGATCTTATTTGGGTTAACCCTTCTGCTCCAGTGCTAATGTATAGAGAAAAATTCTTCTGTGGAGTTTGTTTTGTCTTGTTTTGTCTTCTTGGAGGGGTGGATGGAAGAAGAAGGAAAACCAATTAGATTGCAATGGCTAACACTTTCATGATGGAGTCCAACTAAGAGAGGATGGAGTTCAGGAGAGGGTGTAGTATTGAAAGTGGAGGGGTGCCTGGGTGGCTTAGTCAGTTAAGCGGCTGCCTTCAGCTCAGGTCATAATCCCACAGTCCTGGGATCGAGTCCTGTATGGAGTCCCCACATCGGGCTCCCTGCTTAGCAGGGGGTTGCTTCTCCCCCTGCCCCCTCCCACCCCACTCATGCTCTCTCTCTCCCTCTGTCTCTCTCGCAGAAATAAATAAATAAAATCTAAAAAAAAGTGGACAAATAAGGACAGATTCACAATATGAAACTGGCACACTTCATTGATGAATTGATTTGAGGGAGATGAGGGTAGGTAGAGGAAATGAAGGAAATGAAGATGATGACAACATTTCTTGCTTGAACATGTGGGTGAAGGCAGTGCCATTTCTTGAGATATAAAAGATTGAGGTAAACAATAGGAATTGGAGAAGAGAAGAGATTGCAAAAACAGAGAATGATTTCAACCAATGGGAACAAATGATTATTTCAAAAAGCATAAGGAAATATAGTTCATAAAACAAATCACCTTACTGTGGGGCTTTATGAGAGCAATACAAATATCAGAAATATTGCCCTTGTGTAAATTCACATCAAAGGAAATCAAGAATTCATTTTCTTCAACAGAGTTTCAACTCCCCCCCTCCATTAATATGCCAGTAAATTATTTCCCTAATATTTGGTAAACTGAATTTTAACATAATTTTAGTACTTCACATATGAATATCCATACGACTCTGGAAAAAAAAATAGAATCACTTTGGATCTAGTAATTATAAAACGTAGCTCCAGAAAATATCTATTAGCAAAATCCATTACGCCTCTAAGGGTTTTGGCAAATTGCTCCCAATAGTGCTTTTAGTAATGCTTTTATGTCTTCCCAAAGCAGCATGTTAGATACAGGGTGGTAGTCACTTGTAAAATTAAGTTGAGGAATTGTCAAAAATACAGAGCAGCTCATAAAAGGGCATCTTCAAGTCAAAGTAACATGTAGCATTTGGAATCTTAAAATTAAGTGAAGTGAAAACTATGTACAGAGATTTCTACATATTACTTTTATTCAACAAAGCAAACGATTATTTTAATAATGAAAACAAAAGCATGTAAAAACAGCATAGATCATAAAGATCTATGATCTTTAATAGACAGATGAAACAGAGTACTCAACAGAAATGAATCTATGAAATGAAGCATAGCTATATTATCTTGTAGCTCATAAAGTACATAAATAACAAATTTTTCATTAATGATGAACTTTGAAAGTCATCCAGATATCCTCAGAGTAATTTCTGATAACCTGTTCATTGAACCCATTTGTTGCTTCCTGAACCCACTCCTTGCTTTTCTTTTGGATCAGGTATCACTACAATTGCCAAAATTCTAAGAAATCATATATAAATAACATGTTAGCCTTATTGTACATATATTTATAAAAATGCAATATATGATGAATAATTCCAGTGTTCTTCCTCTCTAAAGAGAACCATCTCTTATAACCACTAGTGAAACACTAGTTCTTTAAAGTTTTTTTGGTTTGTTTACTAGTTTTATTTTCTTCAGATCAGTCACTCTGACTTACCAGAACTGAGTGTGTTAGACATAATGTGGACAGGGAATTCTCCATTTATTAGAAATAAAGACATCTTTTCTGGGACTCGGTTCACTCATGGAATTCAAATACTTTTTGTTTAAAAAAAAAGGAAAAGAAAAAAGAGGACTTTTCTACAGCTTTTACAAAAAAAGATTTAAATTTCATGAATGAACTGAATCCCAGGAAATTCCTCTTCTTTTTCTAGACAGAATCATTGTAAATGTTGGATATATGTTTACTCTATGAATGAATGAATAAACAAATGAATGGAAGGTAGACCTTCCAGCTTCTGCTGTTTCCTTAACTACGTTTATGCTCAACATATCATCTGTGATCCTGTTAACATACAGGTTAGGTTCTATCATTCTTCTGGCTCAAAACTTTCAAATAGCTCCCACCTTTCCTTGAGTAAATTCCCATTATTACCCTGACCTATTAGGCTTCATGAGGTTGAATCCTCATTTCTCCTCCGACTTCACCTCCTTCTGTCCTATATTTGTTCACTTTAATCTAGCCCCCCAGCCTCCTACAACCCACCATGCTCATCCCAGACAAGGGCCTCTGTACCCTGATTGCTGTACTCTTTACCCAAATGTTGCTCAGTTGGCAAATACAAGGTATTCACTTAAATGTAAACTTCTCAATGAAACATTCCCTGACCACTCTATTTAAAAAGCATATTCTTCATCACTCCCTGTCTCTGTTCTCTATTTTATTTTTGTCCATAGTATTTATCACCATCTAGTACTTCACAAAGTTACTTATTTCTTTGTTTTTCTGTCTTTACAGACTACAATTTATATATTATCCAAGAAGATAGGGTTTTATCTTTTATAGCCCCCATGCTTAAAACAGTAACACATAGTAGATGTGCAATAAATACTTTTGTATAGTGAATGAATCTAACCAACTATCCTGACAGCTTTGAATACTCATGTAATTCTTTCTGTAAATGAACGAAGAAGATATATAGTTTTTTTGACTAAGGCAATAAATATTAAAAAAAAAAAAAAAACAACATTATTACTCAGGCAGTTATTTCGGGGCACACTTCATTTTCAGCCAAATAAAGCAGCAAAATGAATCATGCCTGGAAGAGTCAGTAGTCAAATATATCCCACATCCACTAATGAACTTTATTAAAGGTTTGTGCATAGACTCTAAAATTATTCAGTCTTCAGTTGAGGAAAACTTTCATTATCTTCAGACTAGTAAATAGTCATCATAAAACTCTCTACAACTTCTGCACTGGGCTTGTCTATATATAATAATATCTGTCTCATTTTGACTCTCATCACAGTACTTATCTACATTCCATTCTTCTGAAATGATAAAAAGGGAAATCCACGTGAAATTGAGGTTGCTGTTCACTACAATTGCAAATGATGTTTTGATTGCCATTGACTTCTATATTGAATGGCAAAATGGTGCTATTGGAAAAATAATGATCTGTCAGCATGGCATGGCTGAGAATAAATAAATAAGAATAGCTTGAAACAAGAGCCTCTTCTCTATGTTTTAATATCTCACTTGTGGTGAGCCATCTTTCCAATTAGTGCTAAGTATGGCCCACAGGTGACCCAGTGATGAAATGTCTCTACATTCTTTTCAAAGCCTGTCAGTGAAATGAATTAACAAAAGGATGAGTGACACTTATAAATTAGTTTGGTTAACTTCCAAGCATACCAAATTAAATAAGCTTTTGCCAAGCTTGATTTATAGAGGATTGCTTGGTCTTTATAATAGCCAAAGGAGAATCTTTTATTACAAAATATATTTTATACAGTTTTTATGAAAGACAAGATTTCTTTCATTTCTCAAGCCTTCTAGTTTTCTTGAAATTATTAGCAAAACCTGCCTTAAATTTTCATTATATGTCTACTGACTCAGATTCAGCAAAAATCAACCAACATGCGAAAGGAATTTGGGGCTTCAGTCAAGATAAAATTAGTGAGTCTTTGATTGTTTGCCATTATGTTATCATAATAAAAAAGTATTGTTTGTTAGCTTGATTCATTCAAAGAATATTAGGCACCATTAGCTAGACATTGTTGCATATTTTCTGCTATTCAGGAGTTTATTCTTTAGATGCCCAAACTGCCAAAACAATACATATAACTGAAAAGTCAATACTGCATGAACAGACTGTCTGGAAAGCTCAGAAGATGCTATGATTCTCAAGGGCCAAGAAAAGAGTCTTTCTGAAAAGATGGTCCTAGCAATCAGTTCTGCCAGGGAATAAACAGTCTGACTCAAACTCATTAAGGACAAAGTCCCGATAGCACCCCCTGCCCCCCTAAATGCAGCATGTTTTCTTTTGTCATCTGAATGATATTGTATAGGAAATCAAATAGAATATTTCAAGAGGATCCAGGGTAAGAAGATGCCAGGGAAAAGACCAAATGGCTTTGTGGGAGGATATAAGTAATTGTGTGTGTATACACACCTGTGGGCATTTTTGTGTGTCAGTATGCCCAAGCATATGAATGTTTGGGTATGTCAGCAACCATGGGACTGTGAGAGGGTGACTATTCCACCACCAACAGAATATTGTAGTGATCCTGGTCAGTTCTTCCAGGCACTGTGCTCACTTGATCTTACAGACAACCAAGAGTGTATGCCTACAGACTGGTCACTGCTGCCTAGCTGCAATGTGACCAAGTATCATCCAATAATCTATACTATGCACAGCAGTGCTAAGTGGCATATGTAGGGTAGTATGAAACTATAGTGAAGGTAGACAATAATGGATCCAGGGGATATGGCTGGCTAAACATAGTTGCCCATCAGTAAGAAGTGACGGTTTCAGACTGACATGGCTCATTTTCCACTTAACCCCAAACAAAGCAGCAGTGCCACCAACCCAAGCACTACTCCCATGAGCTGATCAGTAAGTCTAGAAAAGCCCCCTCACTGAACATCTCCCAGTCTGATGCTTTGCCAAAAGTATCTCTTGATCTCATCTCACTAACTCTAACTTGCATGTTTATTTTAGGAATAAATACATGGGTGTTCATCTCCAGAAAGCCTCAAACCCAGTCCTCTTCTTGACCACAAGATAAACAAAGATAAAATTTTTATGTCTGTGTGACTGGAAAAAGGGTGAGTTAATAATGTTTCCTGAAATTCTGTACATAGTGCCTCTTATTTTTTTTAATCAAGAGGAAAAGAAATATATTTTGACTAGAGTATGGGAAGAGATGAACTATGTTATATTAAAATAAATTGTTCATAATCACTGAAGACCTCTACAATTCAGAGCTATGTATTTCTATGATAAATGCAGTATATGGACATATTGCTAAATCATTGAGCAATATACAGAAAGACATATTTATGTTTTATACACATGGTGTGTGATTCAAGAGACACTAGAACAATAAGAATGGCAAATGGTTTCATCTTGAATTATGACACCTCTCCTTTGATAGTGCTGCCTTGAATGCTGAGCTAAGAAGGATTCTGATGTAATTAATGTCTTGAATCAGCTGACAAGCGTGACGTGATCTATGAGCAATGTCAGTGGAAAGGTTGAGGAGGCATATGTGTCAAATATTTGCTCTCCCTGGGGCTAAATAGTTTAAAATAAAATCTTAAAAAGAATCATAACTATATCTAAAACTAACATCTTAATCTTTCCCTTAAAATCTGCTCAGTCTTATCTAGTTTAGTTCATGACAACTCCATCCATCCAGTTGCTCATGCAAAACCTTTGGTATTATTCTTGTATTCTCTAGTTCTTTCATAACACCTACCCAATTCATTAGAAAATTCTATTGGCTCTATCTTTAAGACATATCCAGAACTAAACTGTTATTCATCATTCCCACCACCACCACCTTGCTCTAGGTCACCGTCATCTCTTGCCCATGTTACCGAGAGGCATTCCCAGCTGTTTCCATTTTTACCCTTGCTTTCCCAGAGTCTACAATCCTCAGCACAGTAACTGTATTAGTTTACTATTGTAGCTGAAACAAATTACCAAAGAATTAATGGCTTAAAACAACTATTTATTATCTTACAGTTTCCATGGTCCAAAGTCCAGGCACAGTGTGGCTCCGACAGTTCTGTTTAGGCCAAAATCAAGGTGTCAGCAGGGCTGTGTTCTTTTCTGGAGGCTTTAGGGAAAAACATGCTTCCATAATTGTTTGGGTTGATGATGGAACTCAGTTCTATGCAGTGTAGACCTGAGATCCCTGTTTCCTTTCTGGTTTTTGGTTGGGTGTGGTTCTCAGCTTCCAGAAGCTGCCCATATGCCTTGGTTTGTGGCCTTTTTTCCACCTTCAGAGCTACCAATAGTGGGTGGCATCTCCCCCATACTTCGAATCTCTCCTTTGCCTACCTCCCTCTTCCGCCACATCCCTCTGACTAACACCAGATGGAGAAATTTCTCTGCTTTAAGGTCTTAAGTGAATAGATTGGATATGGCCAGATAATCTGTGATGATCTTACTATTTTATGGCCTGTGATCTAATTACATTTGCAAAGTCCCTTCACATTAGTACCTAGATTAGTACTAATTGAATAACAAGGGAAAGGAACTTTGGAGAATAAAGCTTTAGAATTCTCTCTACCATAGAAGTCAAAGGATCCTGTGAAAACATAAAGTAGATTATGCTTCTCCTCTGCTCTATACCATATAATGGGTTCTTATCTCATGACAAAGTAAAAGCCAAATTTCTTAGAATGGCCTACAAAAGCCTACACAATCTTTTTTTCCATTACCTGTGATTTCATTTCTTATTATCCCTAGTATTCATCTTTTCCTTTAAGAAGACATTTTTTGAGTATCTTAGCCTTTTTGGAGAACTTTAATACTCATATTAAGTAAGCATCCCTTTTTTCTAAAGTACACTAATTTTTAAAACTTTGTATAAACCAGTGTTTCTTTATCTCAGCATTATTTACATTTTAAACCAGATAATTTGTTGCGAAGGGCTGTTCTGCGTGTTACAGAATGTTTAGTACATCCCTGGCTTCTACCCACTAGATCTCATTAGCACAGTTTAATTGTGACAATCAAAATGTCTGTAAAAATGGACAACGTCTCCCAGGTGGCAAAATTCCCACTGGTTTAGAACCACAAGTGTCAACATAGATCTCTTTCTATGCAGTAATACCAAAAGGATAGCTATAATACCAAAAGCAGGTAGGTACTGGTTCCTTAAACTTCTAATTTCAGAAGTCTCAGAACTTTTAAAGCAGCTTATGTAAATATATTATATTGGAATGGTAAAGCAGAAAAGCTTGAAGTTTCTACATTTATAAGCAATCTTCATTCAATCAGAAACATGAATCAAACATAAGTTAAAAATGAAAACAAAATATAGAATGATATGGGTGGGCTATAGCAGTTACTAATATAGAAAAATATAACTGGGCTGCTAAACAATACGTGATCATCATAATCAGTCCTTTGTATGACAGATTTGCAAAACCTGTCTTTATACAAATGCCTGATATAAATATCTAATCTCCTGGTTTTAGGAAATCCATTTTCAATAAACTAAGGCTGCATGTTTAAGGCGTCTCTACTGAATATTTAAAATACATCATAAATAGATTTTAAATAAGAGCTTAGTGCATGTCCTCTGGCATTCAGTGTAAGGTTAGTTACTGTAGAACTCTAGGGTATTACAAGATTTGGGAAAATAAAACTCTAATAAATGAATCTAAGTTATCCTCAAATGCTTTGGTGGAAAAATTATGTATGATGTAATGTTCACATGCTATTTTTGATTTCTGAACAGGAACAAAAGTATCAGTTCAGAAGAAAGCAAAGTCAAGGGCACATTCTAGGAGCAGCAGCAAAAAAAGAGAAATCAAACCTTCAGCTGCAACTACCCATGATGATTGAAAAAGTTATCTCCAAGGTCATCAAAAAATGTATGAACCTTTAAATTAAAACACCATTAAAAGCACAAAGAAGTGTTTCGTTTTCACCGGACTGTAAGCACACTAGTGATGTTCAGAAATAAAAATTAAAAATCAATTACACAATTATTATTGATTGTTAATATTTCTGAACAAATTAGCTGTCCCTAGAATATTGTTAGAATTGATATTTGTAATACTTAACATTCCTTTTTTTTTTAAAGATTTTATTTATTTATTTGAGAGAGAGAATGAGAGAGAGCACATGAGACGGGGGAGGGTCAGAGGGAGAAGCAGACTCCCCACCAAGCAGGGAGCCCGATGCAGGACTCGATCCAGGGACTCCAGGATCATGACCTGAGCCGAAGGCAGTCGCTTAACCAACTGAGCCACCCAGGCGCCCTAACATTCCTTTTAAAAATTAATTAATTAGCTAATTTATTTGAGAAAGAGAGAGCATGAGAGAGCACAAGTAGAGGGAGGGGCAGAGGCAGAGGGAGAAGCAGCCTCCCTGCTGAGCAGGGAGCCCAATGCTGCTAGATCCCAGGACCCTGGGATCATGACCTGAGCCGAAGGCAGATGCTTAACCTACTGAGCCCCCCAGGTACCCAATATTTAACATTCTTTCTAAGATGATTTAGTCTATATAATTCCATGTTTTCAGTTAGACAAAATTAAGATACCATTTTAATTGTTATTGTTTTACATTTAGAGATGCCTAGTGCCTGTAATTTTAGAGAGACCTTCCTTTGTCAATATCTGCCATTCAACCAACATTTCCTGAGAGTCCTCTCTATGCCAGACACTGTTCTTCTGCAGTAGTGAATAACAGAGATCTGGTCCTTCAGGTCATGGATCTTGTGTTCCAGTGGAGGAAGAAGGCAAATAAACAAATTAAGAAATAATGAGTAATAAAACACAAGGCAGTGATAGCAATAAGGATAAAAGGACAGAAAGAGCTTGAGAGACTGTTAGATCAGGTTGTTGGGCAGGACTCCTAGAAGTAGTGATTCTGTACCCGGGCCTAAAGGACAAAAAAATCTCTGACCCTCTGGGAAAAAGAAATAACCATCATGCTGTGTAAAATTAAGTACTCCTTAGGAGTAAGCTGGAGTGCAAGGCATGGTGTTGCTCCCTAGAATCATGGAAGGGAGCAGAGTAAAAATGAACCAGAAGAGGTCACCAGATCCTCTTATTAGCATATCAGCAGTTGTCATAATTTTACATACATCCTAGAAGTATGATACTTTTATGACCTTGGTAATTCTTCAGACAGAAATGAGTCCTGTGATTTCTAAATTAAAAGTGCAGAGCTCCAATCAAATGGACAAGTTCAAATTTCTGTGGAAAGAAACTCAAAATTCAAAGTAGAAAAAAAATAGTAATCAAATACCCAATAAAAGTTCAGAGGACTCTAAGATCAAAAAGAAAGATGTGGTTGAAATCAAAGAAATAACTGAAATGTTTATAGGTCCTGGAGTCAAGGGGAGAGGAGTTAAGAAGTCCAAATCCAGAAGTTCGTGGTTGTCTTGCAATTTTGAAGAACATACTGATTTCTAATACACTGATTTTCTTCAGAGGCAAACCAGTATCTGTCAGAAGATGTACACTGAGTTTGAGCTTGTAAAACTTTTTCTATAAAAAGGAGTCTAATATTCATGAGTAGGAACTCACTTTTTATTTTGGAAAAAAACACTATAATAAGCTCCTACTCTTGAAAACCACAGGACTCTCTAAATATGCCCACTCTCTCTCTCTCTTTTTTTTTTTTAAGTAATCTCTACACCCAAAGCAGGCCTTGAACTCACAACCCAAAGATCGAGAGTCACATGTTCTACCAACTGAGCCAGCCAGGCAACCCTGCCCACTGTTTCTATCCTGATTTGGGAATATGAGTGAGCCCACAGTGAAGGGCTAGGGAAAGCTAAGGCTGAGAATTAGGTAAGAATAAAGGTCATGGGGCTGTCCAATTTTCCCAGCAGCCACATGTAGAAGAATGAAACTGGACCATTTTCTTACACCACACACAAAGATAAACTCAAAATGGATGAAAGACCTAAACGTGAGGCAGGAATCCATCAAAATCCTAGAGGAGAACACAGGCAGCAACCTCTTCGACCTCAGCCACAGCAACTTCTTGCTAGACATATCTCCAAAGGCAAGGGAAACAAAAGCAAAAATGAACTATTGGGACTTGATAAGATAAAAAGCTTCTGCACATCAAAGGAAACGGTCAACAAAACTAAAAGGCAACCTACAGAATGGGAGAAGATATTTTCAAATGACATATCAGATAAAGGGCTAGTATCCAATATATATAAAGGACTTACCAAACTCAACACCCAAAAAAACAAATAATCCAGTCAAGAAATGGGCAGGAGACATGAACACTTCTTCAAAGAAGACATACAAATGGCCAACAGAAACATGAAAAAATGCTCCACATCACTCGGCATCAGGGAAATCCAAATCAAAACCACAAAGAGATACCACCTCATACCAGTCAGAATGGCTAAAGTTAACAAGACAGGAAATAACAAATGTTGGCAAGGATGCAGAGAAAGGGGAACCCTCTTACACTGTTGGTGGGAATGCAAGCTGGTACAGCTACTCTGGAAAATGGTATAGAGGTTCCTCAAGAGTTTAAAAATAGAGCTACCCTATGACCTAGCAATTGCACTACTAGGTATTTACCCCAAAGATACAAATGTAGTGATCTGAAGGGGCACCTGAACCCCAATGTTCATAGCAGCAGTGTCCACAATAGCCAAACTCTGGAAAGAGCTGAGATGTCCATCAACAGATGAATGGATAAAGAAGATGTGGTATATATATATACAATGGAATATTACTCAGCCATCAGAAAGGATGAATACCTACCATTACATCAATGTGGATGTAACTGTAGGGTATTATGCTGAGCAAAATAAGTCAGTCTGAAAAGCACAATTATCATATGGTTTTACTCATATGTGAAGTATAAGAAACAGGGCAGAGGATCATGGGGGAAGGGAGGGAAAACTGAATGGGAAGCCATCAGAGAGGGAGAAAAACCATGAAAGACTCTTAACTACTGGAAACAAACTGAGGGTTGCTGGAGCAGAGGTGAGTGGGAGGATGGGGTAATTGGGTGCTGGGTATTAAGGAGGGCACGTGATATAATGAGCATGAGGTGTTATATGCAACTGATAAATTATTAAACACTACATCTGAAACTAATGATGTACTATAAATTGGTTAATTGAATTTAAACTTTAAAAAAAAGGTCATGGTCTAAGGTAAGGAAGATGACTTTCTGTTGATACCTTCAAAGATATCAAGGCAAGTAAAACCTCTCCAAATTAAAAATCTCTGGTTCTCTGCCCCATTATAATTTGTCTGTGGCATATACCACTTACCTTCTCCAAATTTCACTTGGAGGCATTTATAACCACTAGTAATTTCTTTATCAAATTAATTATAAACATTAACTTTTTATCATTGTCAATTATTAAATGTGTATTTTTAAATCATTAATGTAATCAGGTTATTTTCCATGTTTTTACCCAAATGAATAACTTTCCATTAAAATTCTTAGGCATTTCTAAGCACTCTGAAGGACCTGCATAAATATGATGAAAGGAAAAATTAGAAAGATTAAAAAAACACAATCTTTTGGTTTTAAAATAAAAATTCAAAAGTAGATTGAATAAAATATTGACATTTAGTTCCCCCAAATACATTGCAAGTCATTCGTAAATTCCTCTGAATACCTGTGTAATAGACACTGTTCTTTAAAGTTATTTACTGAGTTCTTTCTATTTTCAGGGATAGGGGACTGCCACAAGGTTAATTCACTTGCATAGAAAGTGAACGAGAACTGTAACAAAGCATAGGGCATTGCCATTATTGTAAGTATATGTATTTAAAAGTGGTGATACTGATCTCTAGAGTGATAAATGAGTAACTTCCACTTGGTAGATGTGTTAAATTTGTCAAGATGTCAGAAGATCCTTTTAACAAAGGAAATAGTAATTTATTATGTTAATAATAACTTGTTAACTGGCATAATGATTCTTAAAATAGAACATTTTTCCTTCTCACTATTAAGATGAGAATTCTGGCATCACTAAGTATCTGCAATCAAATGCCATACCTGCATTTTGAAAAAAGTTAGTATTGACATTTTTAAGTATAAAATGACAGGGTGATTTGTTTCGTTACCAGGGATTTGGTAAATTGCAGTTTAGCATGAGTAATTCCTATAAGCATATATAAATGAAGTGTGTACAAAAATATTGTTTAGGGAATTTTGTATTTGTGTATATTAATTGCCTGAGTTTTCAAGGATGACTGATGCATTATAATTCAAACTTCAAACGCCCTTCAAATTAACAGCCTGTACATGAATTTAAACCCTTACAAAGAAATAGCACTGGAAGCTCTACTTTCTATTTTGAGGGTACCTAGAAATATAAATCAGTCTTTTTTCTTCAGATTAAACTGTCTACTGACCATCAAATTTTTAAATGCATCTGGAATATTCTTTCTAAAAAACAGTTTGTGTAAATGGGTAAAATTTCAAGATTAAGGGAGAAAAAAGCAAGTTAAAAACCCTATTCCAAAGCTTCAAAAATTCACTTTCTCAAAATCAAGAATTAGTAGTAAAATAACTGAAATCAGAGTCCCCTGCTCTCTTCTTAGCACCAACACACTTACTTTAAGATGTGTGGCAAGGAGATCTCAGTGATTCTACTCAATCTTGGCTATTTAGATGAATAATCAACTCAAACAAAACCCACCTAATTTTTATCTTAGAACAATCCTTTTCCAAGTCTCCTAATATTTCCTGGCTCACTGAATCAGGAGTGGTGATTTTAAAAATATTTTTGATAGCTTTTCTTTACCTGTTTTTGTAATTTCATTTCCATTTCCAGACAAAATAGGGGAGTGCTAAAAATAACAAACGTGACTAATTCTCAATTACCTGCAATAAAGAGAAGGCAAATGGGGACCCGGCATGATGGAATAAATTACATCCACTGATAGCTTAAAAATCCAATTTTAACCATTACTTTCAACCTCCTTCTTATTAACAAATAAAATTGGACTTCTCTAAGTTCCATTTCCTCTTCCTTCATCTGAAAAATTCCGATGGAGTTGCTGGCATAAAGATAAATGTCCCAAAGATTGGTAAATGGAGACAAAAAGGGAGAAAAAAATATGGGTCATTTATATACTTAATGTTTCACTACAAATAAAGAAAATTAGGAAAAATAACTGAATTGCCTTAAACATTTTTTCAAAGTACTAACCCACTCACTCCAGAGTCAGGTTTCAAATGGTCACTAGCGTTGGTAAAAACATAGAGAATACTAATATTCCTTTCAACTTTAAAAATGCAGGCTTTTGTATATAATTATAATACAGAACTGTATCTTAACAAATGGACTGCAAAATAATTTTTTACAATTCAGTAACAGTAACACATTTTATTCATTTAAAATATGAATAATTAATATTGTGAGAAAATGTGGATTTGGGCACAGAATGTTGATCTAGAAATCATGAAATCTGATTCACGATTAACCTTATTACCTTGCGCAAATCATTTAATTTGGCCATAGATTCTCATTTGTGTAGTGAAGAAAATGATGATGTTAAGAACTACATGATCTCGAAATTCTGTTCTAGATTTTTTAATCTAACAAGAAACTATCAACTGTAAGCGAAAAATCTGAGAAGAAAACATAATTTTTATTGGATGACAATCTGTGTCTGAGATCTGTGTTATTCCCCATTATACTTACATATTCTTTCATCCTTTAAAATTGAGTGGTGACTGGATAGATGGAGAGGTAAGTGTATAGATAGGTGATAAAGCAAACATAGCAAAATAATAATTATTAGATTTAGGTGGTGTATATATATGAGGGTTCACTGTACAATTTTTTCAACTTTTCTGCCTGAAACATTTCATAATAAAATTTTGGAAATAAAAATCAGAATTCTCTGAGAAATTCTCTACAAATACATTTAAGGTAATATTAGAAGAGAATTAAATATCACATGAGTTGGTCTTTTCTGACCATAACAAGTGTTTTGAGTATATGGAACTACTAGAACTTTTGATAAGGGAAACAAAGGCAAAAGAAAAAATTAAATCTCCTTATTGCCTACAGCCGATTGTCAAGTCCTTGAAATAGGTAGAATGACTTCCTCTGTGAGCTCATCTGCCTTGATGTTGACACTTTGCTAAGGGCAAAAGGCAGTCTTAGCCTGAACCCCCAGGATCCAGTGAGTCTACTTTAACATAAAAATTCCTTTAGGAACTTCCTTTATCTCTACCCTGCAACACATGTTAGCAATCATCCTCCAATCATATGGCCCACTGATACACATCTGAAGGGTCTCATTGACTGAGGGTTTACTAAACAGTAATAAATGACCTTTTTCTAACAATAGCTGGTCCCCTCAAGGTCCCAGAAACCTTGTTTCCAAAATACCTTTGAGGCTTGTGATGTCTCTAACCCCTTCCCAACTTGAAAGTATATAATCAGTCACTGGTCACAACCCCAGTGCAGCCCTTTCTGCCCCCGGGTCCTGTCCCCCTGCTTTAATAAAGCCACCTTTTTGCCCTAAAGATGTCTCAAGAATTCTTTCTTGGCCATTGGCTCTAAATCCCAACATTTCCTACATCACCCTCA
Organism: Mirounga leonina; assembly: GCF_011800145.1. Classification (NCBI taxonomy): domain Eukaryota; kingdom Metazoa; phylum Chordata; class Mammalia; order Carnivora; family Phocidae; genus Mirounga; species Mirounga leonina. The sequence continues at coordinate 43,957,117 of NW_023270316.1, forward strand.
CATACTGCTGGTGGGACTATAAAATGCAACAACCACTCTAAGAAACAATTTGCCACTACCTTAAAAATTTAAACGTTTAACCACTATGTAACTCAACTATTCCTATCCCAGTTATAACCCAAGAAAATAAAAATCACATTTCATACAAGGATGGGTATTCATTGCAGCTTTCCACATAAGAGCCAAACACCAAAGAAAACATGGGTCTCTATTAGCATGTGATGGATAAATAGTTTACTGAAAGGAATACTGATCAGCAATAAAAAGGAATGAAATATTGATACAAGTAACAATACGAATGAACTTCAAAGTCATTATGCTGAGGGAAAAAGGCTAGACAAATGTACATATTCTATGCTTGCAGAAAATTCAAATTAAACTACAGTGACAGAAAGCCTATTAGTGGTTGCCATGGGACAGGGTGTAGAGAAGGAAGGATGGATTACAAAAAGGAAGAAGCTTTTGAGGATGATAAAACATTTGTTACCTTTCTCGTGGTGATGGTCTTTTGGGAGGATGCATATGTTGAGAATTGTCAAGTTTTGCATTCTATATATGTGTACGTCAGTCTACTTCCACTACACCTCAATAAAATTACAAAAAATGACATGAATTGGACTTTTCAATACCATTAGAAGTATTATAAAGTAATATGGAGAACTTTATAATTAAAAAATGATATGTACAGGGCTTTCCTTGTGTAGAATGGCTATCTAATGGATATCATTTCCAAGTAACCTTCATGGGCATGGTTCTTATTAGGTTTGCCAGTTTTGCAGATGGGCTTTGTGGTTGTTCTCTGAGTGGCCACAGAGGATTCCATGCTTGGTATAATGCCCTGCTGTTGCCATCGCAAAATTCTTCATATTTTTTTATTTTTATTTATTTATATTTAAAGATTTATTTATTTATTTATTATTGGGGGGGAGGGCAGAGGTAGAGGAGGAGAGAGAATCTCAAGTGGGCTCCCGGCTGAGCGCAGAGCCTGACATGGGGCTCGATCCCAAGACCCCAAGATCATGACCTGAGTGGAAATCAAGAGCCAGATGCTTAACTGAGTGAGCCAGCCAGGTGTCCCTCTTCATAACTTTTAACCAGGGGGGCTCTCATTGTCATTTGCTACTGCACCTGGCCAATTATGTAGCCAGTCCAGTCCCAGATCATGGAATCGTCATGGAGGCAATTTAAAAGAATGAAGCCTCTTGATAATAAAGAGTAGATCTGTACTTGAAGCATCTGTATCCATGCTTTAGAAATTCTACAAGGGACAAGATATGGGAAATTAGATTGCACAGTGTGGATTTTTTTTTTTTTGGTATCATTGGCAGGATGGAGTGTTTATAGACTAAAAGTACATGGTAAACACACACTTTCCTGATGAAACCAGGAAATAAGAACTACTAGAGCTCTCGAAAGTTAATGAGAAACTACCAGCCAAATTTCTTTCACTTTTTTTCTTTCTACATCAGGATATAAATTATACATCATTCCCTGATATGTGCTCAGTAGTTATAGGCCCTCTCTAAGAGTTATCTGAGAGTCGATGATGTACATGTTATTTGCTATGGGGCTCTGCAGAGACAAACATGTTACACCATCCTCCACAGATGTTTATTACACCACAATTACTGAAACAGACATGCACTGTACTAAATCTCCAAATATAAAGCAGAAACAGAGAATGACTGTAAGAGTAATGATGTTATTCGATCTCCTTCTCCCTCTTTTTTTTTTTTTTTTTTTTACCAACAGACATGATGAATATCAACAAAGTGATCTCTGCACTGTCAACAAGAGGAGATGATTAATAATGCATCCCTAGGTAACTTGCTGGGATTTCTTTGTGAAACAAATCTTACCTTCTAGGTTTCCTCTCCCACTTTAAAAGCTTCAGGTTGTTGCCTATCACTGAGTAGAGGCCAAGAAAAAGCCCTTGCCTTAGCTACAGAAACTGAGAAGAAAAATAACAAGTCCTAGGTCACTTGCTTGATGTCTTACAGCTAGATGCAGCTGCATTTTACAGCCTGTTTATTAAAAAAAAAAAGTTCTAAGACTTTGCTGAGCTATGAAACTTCCTCACCACAGAAAAAATAGACAAATAAAAATTCAGGAGCTGAAAGCAAAAGCAAAAAGAAATAGGTGAGGTGTTTGCATTAATTACCATGAATTGGGCTTGCAGAATGGGTAGATTGATAATAATGGGTATCATACTGCATATTTTCAGCTCATAGGCAAATTGTTCATATCATTGAGGAAACTATTGTAAACACATTATTACAGGTTTGAGTCAGAACTCGGAGGATGGAGGATGCGATGTGTCAATACTCTTAATAATCTATTAAGAGTAATGTCAAATGGCCTGAGCATTTCACCAAAATGAATTTTATGCCTTAAATACTGACAACTTGTTCCATCCATGGTACAGGGATGACCTTGAGCTGATTATTGGTTGGTTGACTGGCTGAGGAATATCTCAAGATTTGCATTAGCAAACAGCTCAAGAAGTTTGACTCTGTCCCGGGTTACCCCTAGATCCAGAGTATAAGGAAAACCAAGAAAATTACTAGACTAACTCAGGGCTTCCAGGTTCCAAGCCAGGATTTCTCAGCCTAATTGTGCCATGACCTTCAGGATCAGATAACTGCCAAATCTCTGATATCATAATTTCAATTGCCTTAGTCACTTTTTTAAACCCATTTAAATGAATGCTCTATAAATTTAAAATAATATATCACACAGATTAACTGAGATCCCCAACTCAAGTTAAATTTGGCCACACTGCTAAAATGGACATTATTCCTGTTTTCACCTTTTAATTGTGTTTTGGTTGTCACTCTCTTTTCAAACTTTACTCTTATTATGCTAACTTTTATCCCTAAAATCTTGGAGTAGATACACTATCTCCCCCTACCCCAAAAAAAGCAGAAGAGGAAAAGTTGTAGAAGTAAATTTGCCTTCCCAAAAGGCAGAAACTGGTCATCCTACCTACGTGTAAGGTTATCTAAGAACTCCGCTCAGCCATCTTTTTGGTAAGATCACATAGAGGGGAAAAAATTCAGGATGTCAGAATAGGAAAGTCCTTAAAAGAAAGCTATTCCAGGTTCTGCTTCTACTCTAACTTTAAAGGCAAAGATTTTCATTTTCACAGTAATACTATTATGTGGGATAGGAGTGCAAATGAGAAAGATACATACTTTAAAAAGAAGCAAGCGCATAAAAAAATAATTTTACATTTGGAGAAGGGCTATGTTCTAGTAAAATCTCTGTTTTATCATACTGACCCCAGCTTGGTTTGATCTATGCCAGAGTTTCTCAGCCTTGGCACTGCTGACATTTTGGAACCAGATAATTATTTGTACTGTACATTCCAGAGCTTTTACCAGCATCCTTGGTCTTTACCCATTATATGCCAGTGGCAGCACTCCATACTCCACAACTCATGACAATTAACAATGTCCCCAGACATTGCCAAGTGCCTCCTTGGTGAAGCAAAATCACCCTGGTTGAGAACCACTGCCCTAAATAGTACTGCTAGAATAACACATGACACAGTCTCCTCACACAGCCTCTGGATATATTGGTTTCTCTTCCTGGCTTGATCTTCTTCACACACACACACACACACACACACACACTTCTCTTTCAGATTTTTAAAAAATGACTTTTTAAGGGACATGTTAAAATTTAAAGGCTCTATTTCCTTATTTGAATTCAACCAATATTTACTAAACACTTACTATATGCAGAGCAGTGGGCTATGCATTAAATACGTTCTAAAGATGTATAAGGAAAATTCTCTTCCAAAAAGGGTTTGCAATCTATAAAGAGGGATTCCAATTACTGGAGCACATTGCAGAGTAAATTAGCACCATAAGAGGGGAAAGATGGTGAGGGAAGGAATATATGACACCTGGGGGCTCCTCGGGGCTCTTTGTACAGTATTGTGCCCCGCCTTGTGCTGCTTCTTGAGAACATATTTAAAAGCTTCTGAATATAAATCTATCTCCCAAAACCACCTTCTCATGTTTAGGAATGTTAGGAGACACAGAAGGGCCACGGATTTCCTTCAAGTGACGTTAAATTTCAAGGCACTTAATCAGAGGTGCGTGGTTACTCGTCACTCTTCAATATTAATGCTCTTACATCACGTTCACTGCCAATGACTATTTGCTCTTCACAGAACTTCAGTAATTAACTGGGAGAATTACTAACTTTGTTTTGTAGGAAAGAACTAAAGGCCCAGAAAAACTCACTGATTTTTTTTTTAAGACTGCTGTGATAATTAACTTTACATTCTCCTTTCAAAATTTAGTATTGGCAGCTTAAATGTGGATTAAAAGTTATATTCTAATGAGTTTAAATTACAACGGACAGTAGCTTGGATCAGAACCTGGTTTGGCTATGAGCTGAACAGCCAGCTAACCTTATCATTAAGAGAGCCACAGGAGAAAGGTTTCATGCATAAACCTTGCCTATAGAAATCTGTAGTGATCCAAGCATTAGTTTCAAAAGAGAGACTATGTGTCAGAAAGTTGATGACTAGAGAAAGATCTTATTTCTTTCCTTTTAGTAATTCTTTGCTTCCCTAATAGTAAGAGCAAAGAAGTTAGGTAGGACATACAAGAAATCTGCTCCTGATCTGGTTCTTTATTTGTTTGTTTTAATTAAGTCTTTCATTTTAATTCCAGTATAATTAACATACAGTGTTATATTAGTTTCAGGTGTACAATAGAGTGATTCAACAATTCTATACATCATTATTCAGTGTTCATCATAAGCATGCTCTTAATCCCCTTCACCGATTTCACCCATTCCCCCACCCACCTCCTCTCTGATATGCTTTATTTTAAATGACTAAACTAGGAATGTCAAAAAAGTAAATGTTATTTCTTTAGCTAACAGGCTAAGCAAGATAAACAGAAAAACAAAGTCCTGTTTTGTGAGAATGCCACAAAAAACCTTCCAGAGCAGGATAATGATCCACAATGATTTATTATCCTGTACCCCAGAGTTGCAGACATAGTAGATTCCAGAAGAGGCCTGATACAGACAATGCTAATACTAAGCAAAGGTAAATAACAGAAGGATGACTGGTGTTTAAATAAACCTCTTAATCTGGTAGCCTGTTTAAATGAATGCTGGCATTAATATTTATTATTAGAAGTTTTAATTAATACTAAAAATTATCATTTTTTAAATTACATCTTATTTTCCATGTGAACCACATCTATGGGTAACCTGCTGGTTTAGACTGCAAGGCAGTAATCATCTTGCCACTGTACAAATTAATTTAATGGAGGGGTAAGTACACAGGAGAAATGCGATAGCTCCTAACATTTTGACCTAATACCAGGTCACAAAGTGGAAGTAAGTAGAATATTTTGATAGGAAAATCATCAGAAAAGACAGAGACCTCATCCATGTCATAACCATGGAAAACGAGATCTGGGGCAGTGGGTTAACTGTAGGCTGCTTTGGTATTTTGATAGCATTAAAGAAGGTATTTAAAAGATTTTTCTAAATTTTGAAATAACTGTGGCTTACAGAAAAGTTGCAAAAATAGTATAGAGTTCTCACTTCACCCAGTTTGCCTTAATGTTAACATTTCATATAATTTTGAATAATTACATGAATAATTAATATTGATACAATACTATTAAACTACAGACATTATTTGCATCTCATTTGCTTTCTCTCTATCGTTCTTTTTCTGGACCAGGATCCTACATTGCATTTAGTTGTCATGCCTTCTTATGTCCTTAACCTGTCAGAGTTCCTTAGTCTTTGTCCTTCATGACCTTAACATGGTTGAAGAGCATTAACCAGCTATTTTCTCCCTTAAAAATATCCCTTAATTTTGGTTTGTCTTCTGTTTTCTCATGATTATATTAACGTCATTTTTTTTGGCAAGAATACCACAAAAATAAGGTTATAACTTTCTCAGAACATCGTATTAGGAAAAATAATAAATAAATGACAATATGTCTCATTACTTATGATCAACATTGTATCTGCCCAGATTTGTCCACTATAAAATTACTAGAACCTTCAGAAGCAACACTGCCCTATGAACACATTAGTTTTAGTCATTGAACCCATTTTGAACTTCTGACACTCAGAGTCATAAGAAAAAATTTTGCATTGTTTTAAACTACTGAGTTTGTGGTAATTTGTTACAGTAGCAATAGGAAACGAATACGTTACCCGTATTATTAGTTAAAATAAGGTATCCAATTTGTTAGATATTTCTGAAGAAAAAGTATTTGTATTGATCAGAGCTTATGTCCTTCAAAAAATAATTTGACCTAGCACTCCGGGAAATAAAGAAACTCTAATTCCACAGACCATAGTAGGTTGGAAACTACATATTTTGGATCTGAAAATGTCAGCATTTACATTTGCTTTTAATTCCACACGTAGCCTACTCCAGAATCAGTAGAGCTATAGTACCTCTTCAAAGATATAAAAATCTGGAAAAACCTTCCAACTCGGTTGGATAAATGAGTGAAGTAGAGAGTACATTAACACCCAGATTTCATAGTAACCAAGAAATTTTAGAAAACCATAAAAGGTTATCTAACTAAATCCTTTGGCTTGAATTTAACTGAATAAAATCTTCCACATACATTTATATTTTCTGCAACCAAATATATGTGTTTGCATGCATGTGCCTACATATGTATATGTAGTGGATTAAATATGGAGTTAATGTTTTTTAAAAAATATTTTATTTAGGGGCGCCTGGGTGGCTCAGATGGTTAAGCATCTGCCTTCGGCTCAGGTCATGATCCTGGAGTCCCTGGATTGAGCCCCACATCCGGCTCCCAGGCGGGGAGCCTGCTTCTCCTTCTCCCTCTGCCTCTCCCCCTGCTCATGCGTGCTCTCTCTCTCTCTCTCTATCTCTGTGTCTTAAATAAAATCTTTTTTAAAAATTATTTATTTATTTATTTATTTGCGAGCGTGAGCAAGCAAGTGGGGGGAGGAACAGAGAGACAGAGGGAGAAGCAGACTCCGAGCTGAGCGTGGAGCTCCATGCAGGCCTCAATCCCACAACTCTGAGATCATGCCTAAGCCAAAATCAAGAGTTGGAGGCTTAACTGACTGAGCCACCCAGGTGCCCCTGAAGTTGTTTTCATTTCATTAAAACTATAGGTATTCCACAAGTATTTTCAATTGTTGATGCAGAACACAATGTTGATAACAATGAGAAAAATACTCACATTATTCTTTTTTTTTTTTTTCCCTTGGACAACTATAAGCATTCCTTAATATCAATTTGATTTTCTCTGGGTTAATTTTTCAGAAAGATCGATTTCTTTTTTTCCTTCAGTTTTACTGAGATATAATTGACATATAATCTTGTGGAAGTTTAACATATATAATGTGATAATTTGATATTTGTATATATATTGCAAAATGATTAACATAATAAGGTTAGTTAACACATCCACCATATCACAGAGTCATCGTGTGTGTGTGTGTGTGTGTGTGTGTGTGGTGAGAACACTTAAGGTCTATTCTCTTAGCAACTTTCAAGTATATAACACAGTATTATTAACTCTAGTCACCATCTATACATTATATCCCCAGGACTTATTCATCTTATAATGGAAAATTTGCATCATTTGATCAATATCTCCCTATTTCCCCCATACCCAGGACCCTGGCAATCATCAATCTACTCTCTATTTCTGCAAGTTTGGCTTTTTAAGATTCTACATAAAAGTGATACCAGGTAGTATTTATCATTCTGTGTCTGACTTATTTCATTTAGCATACTGCCCTCTAGGATTACCCATGTTATTACAAATAGCAGGATTTCCTAATTTTTTATGGCTGAGAAATACTCTATCATGTATGCATATTATATACATACACACACATACACATATGTATATATACATACCACATTTTCTTTATCTATTCATCCACCAGCAGACATATAGGTTGTTTCCATGTCTTCGTTATTATGAATAATGCTACAGTGAACATGGGGGTGCAGATATCTCTTCAAATTTCATTTCTTTTGGATATATACCCGGAAGCAGGATTGCTGAATCATAAAGTAGTCCTATTTTTAATTTCTTGAGAAACCGTCATACTGATTTCCATAGCTGCTAAACCAATTTATACTCCCACCAACATTGCATAAGGGTTCCCTTTTCTCTATCACATTATTCTTAAACATTTCATGTATTTTTGCACCTTTTCTTGGATATTACTTGAAAAAGTCATATACTTCTGTGGTTACAGTAGTACTGTTTTCACTTTGACTGGACACATTCCTTCCTAATCTCACTTTTGCTGCTTTCTTTGATTGGGGCATAAAATCAAAGCTTGATTTTTTATTCTTGACTATTTCTGATTTAAAAAATCATTACTCTTCTAACTATTTTATTTATTACTTTTTTTAATAATCCAGTCAAGAAATGGGTAGAGGACATGAACATACATTTATTTTTATTTTTTATTTTTTTTAAAGATTTTATTTATTCATTTGAGACAGAGATACAGAGAGAGAAAGACAGCATGAACGGGGGAGAGGCAGAGGAAAAGGGAGAAGCAGGCTCCCTGCTGAGCCAGGAGCCTGATGCGGGGCTCGATCCCAGGACCTTGGGATCATGACCTGAGCCGAAGGCAGACGCTTAACTATCTGAGCCACCCACGTGCCTCAGTTTAACAATAAATTGTTGTTGTTATTTATCCAGATTTTGAAAGTACTCTTAAGCAGCTATCTCATTTTGGTAAAATAAATTTAATTTCAGTAATACTGTTTAAAAATTTGGAAAATTCTAAAGGATGTCTTTGGCTATTGAACTAAATGTAGTTTCTTTACATTGACTTAATTCGTTTCAATTTATTTCCTTACGAAAAAAAAATCTGCAGTGCAAAACAGAAACTAAAATAAGTCCAGATGACAAAGGTGATGATTCAGATAAATCTTATAAGTCCTACTTCACATAGAAATATTATCAAATCAGGCATCTGGGTGGCTCAGTTGGCTAAGTGTCTGCCTTCATCTCAGGTCATGATCCCAGGGTCCTGGGATCAAGTCCCATACTGGGACTCCCTGTTCAGTGGGGAGTCTGCTCCTCCCTCTCCCTCTTGTGCTCTGCTCTCTCTCACTCATTCTCTCTCAAGTAAACAAATAAAATCTTAAAAAAAATATTATCAAATCAAGAAACACTTTTTTCTTAGTTCCTAAGACAGAATTAGGAAAACAAGGATTTTCTTAATAATTTTATAGAATTCAAATGAATATCCTTGCTTACTAAAAAAATAAACTTTCCTTCTCAGAACAATGCAAGAAAGATTTTGTTTATATTTATATTATCATATATAAAAATTATCATAAAAATCTATACTAATTACTACTATCACTCATGGAATAAAACATTTCTGAGTGCACACTATGTACAAGACACTACGTTATAGTGACAAACACAACCAATATGTAAAAATAAACAATAGGATACTGAGAAGCTAGCTGGAAGTGTTATTAAGCTTTTGGCTAGATTTTGCTTAGGGCAACACAGGCCAAGAATGGTAATAATAAACTGTACTAAGGCAGCCCAGCATGTCAGGCTGAAGCTTGATGAATGAGTTGGAAACACAAGGCATTAGTGAGCAGGCTTTGCTTTCACTGATTTAAGTGTAAGAGATGAAACTTGGAAAAATAAAACTTCCCTCAGGCAGGGAAAGAGATGCATGAGTGCTTCTCCAGGGGATGGGCAGCTGCCAGTCTAGAAAACAAGCTAACTAGTGTACTGGTCACAGCCAAGAAAGCCAGGAAGCTTTGCCAGGAAGGCAAGGATGATTTTCAACCACTTATCCACCCACCGGGATACATTCACACTTCAGACAGCAGAAGTTGAACCAAAAAAGCAATTTTTTCCCTTTGCAGTCTTTTGTGATGGCTTGATTGTTAACTAGCTTGCCTAGTGATCATGGTGATCAAATTACCCATATTGTCATCATTTTATTTATCCTCTCATATTCTGGAAATATGCAGTTAAATCATTGTTGATTGGTTTCCTGCTAAATATTCTGTATTATATACCAAAATTTTTAGAACCCTATAGTGCCTCCACATGCTTCTTGTTCTAAATTACCTTAGAAAATTAACAGGAAGCACAGCTCTCTTAGAAGCTCAGGGACACTTTTGTATTTCCCAGCACTAATGATAAAACTGCTACCCAAAAAGGCAGCAACAAATATAGGAGGTCAAACAAAGGTGATAGGGACCTTCATTTATTTGTTATGCTACCCTTCCTGTGTCTTATTTGCTTAATGTTGCTCTATCGTTATTAGAGCCCCTACAGTTAGGGAAAAATAAACCATAATTAGCATGAGTAAGTTACCTTTTGGGTAATAGGATTCCTAGGTGAGTCTGGCACAGATTAAGCCTTCCATAAGAGTCTAATTAGAGTGTTACTTATTCTATAGCTACTACTCACCAATTATTTAACATAATCTTTGACACCAGCTTATTCTAACGTCTAAAAATATTAAGGCACTTTAGAAGAGGTCTTTTTGAGATTAGCTCCTATACTTCCTCGAAACAATTAGGGAAGTAAAATAAGGAAAAACCAAGATTATCTTTGCTAATATGATTTGGAACACAAAATGCCTACCTCTATTTCTGTAGCATAATTCTTTCACTGAAGTTCATGATATGATAAGGTTCACAAGACTTGGGAAATTATATCCAGACTACTTTTATGAGTAACTGTGTACTTAAAACCTCTGTATCATTTGTAATATCTGGGAAATTTTGGAAGAGGTTTCAGAATTCTTTGAATCCACTAGTCAATAAAATGCACAAAATATAATAAGATCCAGTAAAAATATACCAGTAGCAGTCAAAAAGGGAAGAGTTCCAACTTTATGCCTTAAATTGTAAAATATAATAGCCAAAACAAGGAAAAGAAGGTTCTGGGTTTACAGAGGCTCAGTTCCTTCCACTGTTCCCATCCTTGCCGAAACTAAATGAAAAAAAAAGGTAAGTGATATCCTCCAATTTTCTGAGTTTGGAGGAAAAACGGTTAATAATGAGAAAGGTCAAGGGGCAAGATTCCATGAGTAGAAAGAAGCTCTGACATACCACTTTGTGAACTACAGCAGAGATAAGAGTGGTATCCAGGGCTTCCTATTCTCCAGGACATTGCACTATCAGAGAAGGAGATGAGGGAAGTTATAAAGGGGCTAATGAATAATAACTTTCTTTTTCTTAATCAGATTCTGAATCTGTCAAAAAAAAAAAAAAAAAGGCAAAGAATCAGTATATGGAGACAAAAAGTTGTCCCTGCTAGTGATAAAACTGCAAAGGAGGATGTAGCATGTAGTTGCAAGGTAGCAGGATTCCTAATACTGATTTAGATTCACTTGCCCATGCACTAATTACCAGAGCTGGAAATCTGAAGACCTCCTCTTGTGAAGGCTCACCCTTGTAAAAGTTAATAGAATCCAAGAGCAGACCAGTGCTCATGCTTCTTCCAAGTACCTTGGTTCCCAAAAGGAAAGAGTGGCTTAACCATGCATGTCTACTTCCATGAGCAAACACCAAGCAAAACCCCTTCCAGCTATTCACATTTCCAAAGGTAGTGGATAAAGATGGTAGTCTGGTGTACTGAGGAAAATGTCCTCTTGGTAAAAGCTAGAGAATTGAAGACTAAGCTTCCTTTCCAACTAAGATTATACTCCTGTCTGGACAGATTGGGTTCTGTTAACAGAAAAGTAATTGGGTCTTAGAAGAAAGACCAAAGTCTCAGATGAACCCAGCCTCATCCCAGCTCACCTTGTAGCCCCCAGATATGCCAGGCCTCAGGAAAGTGAACAGAAAGAAGTGCTAAGTAGGGTAGGGAAAGGTGGATTAGTCCCAAATAAGATGGGTATCAAAGACATCTCTCACATTTCATCAAAACAAATAAAAAGTTTGGATAAATATGCCTGTATCAGAGAAACAAATGAAAAGTAATGGTATGGCACTTTGGTATGGCACTTTTGCAAACATACTAAAAACACATTGAAGGAAAGAATGAACCAAAATGAAAGAAAAACAACAAATGCAGAAAAGAGACAAAGAATGCAGCATGGGAGAAAGTATCATCTAAGAAATAAAAGCAGCAGGGCGCTTGGGTGGCTCAGTCATTAAGCATCTGCCTTCAGCTCAGGTCATGATCCCAGGGTCCTGGGATGGAGCCCTGCATCGGGCTCCCTGCTCCATGGGAGGCCTGCTTCTCCCTCTCCCACTCCCCCTGCTTGTGTTCCCTCTCTCGCTGTCTCTCTCTCTCTGTCAAATAAATAAATAAAATCTTTAAAAAAAAAAAAAGAAAAAGAAATAAAAGCAGCACTACACAAGTGCTGCAGAAACACAAAAAATTAGCATAATATAAAAAGAGCTCAAAATTATATAATTAAAAAATCAGAATGAGATGAAAACATAAGGAAACTTTTAGAGTTAAGGAAACAAATATAGAAATAAATAGTTCCATTGCAAATATATTGCCTAAGTTAAAAGACAGTGATGAATAGAATAGATGTGGATGAATAAGAAAAGATTTGACAGAATCATAATGGGTAAAAAAAAAGGCAAGAATAAAGAAATAACGAATGAGGAGGTTAAAATTATTTAAAGCAGGCAAAAATGATCCAACATAAAGATAATATCTCTCAGATAATGAATATAAGGAGAATGGATCTTAAATATAGGAAGATATGACTAGGCATATTAAGAAGGTATAATATCTCCTGGAAAAACTGATAAAAACAAGCACAATAAGATAAATTATGGCTAACTATTGAAATATAAAGGAAGGTGGAAACCATTCAAGATGGCAGCATAGGAAGACCCTACATTCACCTCCTTCTATGGATATACCAAATCTACAGCTAAATCCAGGGCAATTTTCTCTGAAAAAGACCTGTGAAATAGATGAACAGCTCCTCCACAACAAAGGATGAAAAGGCCACATCAAGATGTGTAGGAAAGGCAGAAATATGGTCTTGCCAACCCCCCCCCCCCCCGCCCAGTGCCACAACCTGTAAGTGGGAGGGATCTCACAAATGCAGAGCATATCCCGGAGGAGTGAAAGGTTCAAGAACCACATCAGGCACTTCAAACCATGGGAAATGCACAGAGAGATGAGCCCCCAAAATGTCTGGCTTTGAAAACCAATGGGACTACATCCAGGGGACACAAAGGGCTATAAAAAACTTAGACTCCATTCATAGGCTTGAGCACAGACTTACTTATCCTGGGACCTAGTACAAAAGTAGCAAGTTGAAAAGTACTTAGTCCACAAGTGAAGGAGATTAATGGCTAATCTTAAAACATGTGGAGGAGCAGGGGTCTGTTGGAACTCTCTCCAGGGACGGAGGCACTGGTAGGTGTCATTTTTTGCAGTCTCCCTCTCCTTGATAGCACTGCATGTCCCAGGCTGGGGCTCCCCTGGAGCTAAACCTGGGAGGTGGGATCACCCTAGCCATGCATTCCCCCATGGCCTTTCCCTGCTAAATCCAGTGGGCAGATGTACCCAGGCATTCTCCTGTGGTCCCACAAAAGCTGGTGGGTACATACAGTCCACAGAGTGAATACCCTTTGAATGCCTGGTTCTGATGGTCAGAGAAACTTGCATTTCTGGGCCCCATGGGACTGAAACAATCTGAGACACAGTTCTTGGCAGGTTACCATTCCCAAGTCACTGCACAGACCACAGACTGAAAAATACCTCTGTCTTCCTGTGATCACTCCTTTAAGACTGGGAGAGATAGCTGCTTCACCTAATACATAAAAACAAACAGAGAAAGCCAAGTAAAATGAGGAAACAGAGGAATGTGTTCCAAATGAAAGAACAAGATAAAATCCAAGGAAAAAAACCTTATGAAATGGAGATAGGTAATTGACCTGATAAAGAGTTCAAAGTAATGGTCATAAAAATGCTCACCGTCTCAAGAGAAGAACAGATGAACCCAGGGAGAGCTTCAACAAATATATAAAAAATATAGGTAAGTACCAAGTCACAGAGCTGAAATAAAAATACACTAGAGGGGTTCAACAGGAGACTAGATGAAGCAAAGGAAAGGATCAATGACCTGGAAGACAGGTTAGTAGAAAGAACTTACTCAAACAGAACAGCAAAAAGTAAAAAGAATTTTTTAAAAATGAAGATAACTTTAGGGACCTATAGGACAATGTCAAGTGGAACAACATTTGCATTATAGGAGTCCCAGAAGGAGAAGAGAGAGAAACAGAAAACTTATTTGAAGAAATACTGGTTGAAAACTTGCCTAACACGGGGAAGAAGGAAACAGAAATCCAGATCCAGGAAGTCCAGAGAGTTTCAAAAAGATGAACCCAAAGAGATCTACATTAAAATGCATTATAATTAAAATGTCAAAAGTTGAAAATAAAGAGAGAATCTTAAAAGCAGCAAGAGAAAAACAATTTATTATATACAAGGAGACCACCATAAGAATATAAGCAGATTTTTTAGCAGAAACTTTGCTGTCTAGAAGACAATGGCATGATATTTTCAAAGTGTTGAAGGCAATAAACTTCCACCTAAGAATACTCTACCCAGCAACGTTTCATTCAGAATTGAAGGAGAGATAGAGTTTTCCAGACAAGCAAAACCTAAAGGAGTTCACCACCACTAAATCAGCCTTACGATAAATGTTAAAGGGACTTTGTTAAGTTGAAAAGAGAGGGCATTAATTAGTAACAAGAAAACATATGAATAAGTAAAAATCTTACTGGTAAAAGTAAATATATAGCTAGGGTAGTGGACTAATAATCACTTAAAAGCTAACATGAAGGTTAAAAGACAGAAGTAGTAAAAATAACTATAACTACAACAATTCATTAATGAATATACAAAATAAAGAGATGTAAAAGGTGACATCAAAAACATAAAATAAGAGAGGGGGAGTAAAAATATAAAATGTATTTTATACATGTATTCAAACTTAATGTATTCATAATACATTATAATGTATTTTATAATGTATTCAAACTTAACTTGTTATCAACTTAAGATAGACTAATATATACGTAGGCTGATATATAATAGCTTTGTGGTAACCACAAAGCAAACAACAATGTAAATACCTTAAAAAGTAATGAGAATGAAATCTAAACATAACACTAAAACGAGGCATCAAACCACAAGGGAAAAGAACAAGAGAAGAAAGAATCAGAGAAGAATTACAAAACAGTTGGAAAACAATGAATAAAATGGTAGTATGCACTTATCTATAATTACTTTAAATGTAAATATACTAAATTCTCTAATCAAAAGTCATAGAGTGGATAAATAAATAAAAAAACAAGACCCATCTATATGCTGCCTACAAGAGATTTACCTCAGATGTAAGGATAAACAAATTGAAAGTGAAGAGATGGAATAAGATTTTTCATGAAAATTGAAACAAAAGGAATATGGGGTAGCTATACCAATATCAGACAAAATAGACTTTAAAGCAAAGATGGGCATTAAATGAGGATAAAAGCATCAATCTAGTAAGAAGCCATAACATTTGCAAATATTTATGCACCCAACATAGAAGCACCTAAATATATAAAGCGCTTATTAAACAGAATTAAACAGAGAAATCAGGAGCAATACAGTGACATCAGGGGACTTTAATACCCCACTTACATCAATGGATAGATCATCCAGACAGAAAACCAGTAAGGAAATGTTGACCTTCAGTGACACATTAGACCAGATGGACTTAATAGATATATACAGAACATTCCAATCAAAGGCAGAATAATACATATTCTTCTCAAGTGCACATGGAAGATTCTCCAGGATAGATCATGTTAGGCCACAAAAACGTCTCAATAATTTTAAGAAGATTGAAATCATATCAAGCACCTTTTCAGACCACAATGTTATAAAAGTAGAAATCAATTACAGGAAAGAAAACCCTGGAAAAATTACAAATATGTGGAGATTAAACAACATGCTCCTGAACAACCAATGGGTCAACCAAGAAATCAAAGGAGAAACCTTGAGACAAATGAAAATGTAAAAACAACATGCTAAAATCAGTTCTTAGAGTGAAGCTTATGGTGACACAGGCCTATCTTCCTAATTGGATGAATTAATATTGTTACAAATATTCATATCAATACTTACCTGGCAGGGGAGATACCATGATCACAAATATTCATATCAAAGTTAAAATGGCATTTTTCACAGAAATAGGACAGCCTTAAAATTTATATGGAACCACAAAAAGATCCTAAATAGCTAAAGCAAGCTTGAGAGAGAATAAAACTAGAGGTATCACGCTTCCGGAATTTCAAACTATACTACAAAGCTTTAGTAATCAAATACTACGGTATTGGTATAAAAACAGCCCAATAGAACAATGGAACAAAACAGAGCTCAGAAACCAACCCATGAATATATGACCAATTAATTTACAACAATGGAGGCAAGAATATACAATGGGGAAAGGACAGCCTCTTCAACAAATGGTGTTGGGACAGTCATATAAAAAAGAATGAAACTGGACTAACATCTTAACACAATACACAAAAATTAACTCAAAATGGATTAAAGACTTGAATATAAGACCAGAAACCATAAAACTCCTAGAAGAAAACATGGGCTGTAAGCTCCTTCACATCAGTTTGGCAATAATTTTTGGATCTGATTTTTTTTAGATTTTATTTATTTATTTATTTATTTATTTATTTGAGCATGAGAGAGACAGAGAGACAGGGATCACCAGTGAGGTGGGAGGGTAGAGGGGGAGGGAGATGCAGACTCCCCACTGAGCAGGGAGCCCAATGTATGGCTCAATCCCAGGACTCTGAGATCAAGATCCTGAGCTGAACAGATGCTTAACTGACTGAGCCACCCAGGCACCCCTGGATGTGATTCTAAAAGCAATGGCAAGAAAGCAAAAATAAACATATGGGACTCTTACCAACTAAAAAGCTTCTGCACAGCAAAGGGAAAAACAAAATAAAAAGGCAACCTACTGAATGAGGTTAGATATGTGGAAATCATATATCCAATAAAGGGTTAATACTGAAATTGTATAATGAACTTCTACAACTCAATGACAAAAAACCCTAAACAATCTAATCAAAAAACGGGCAGTGGATCCGAGTAGGCATTTTTTCAACGAAGACATACAGATGGCCAACAAGTACATGAAAAAATTATCAGTATCACTGATCATCAGGGAAATGCAAATCAAAATCATAATGTGATATCATTTCATATGTTAGAATGGCTATTATCAGAAAGACAAGAAATAACAAGTATTGGTGAGGGTGTGGAGAAAAGGGAACCTTCATGCACTGTTGGTGGGAATGTAAACTGATACAGCCAGTATGGAAAGCAGTATGGAGCTCTCCCAGAAAACTAAAAATAGAACTACCATATGATCTAATAATTCTACTTCTGGGTTTTTATCTCTAGAAATGAAAACAGTAATTTGAAAAGATATATTCACCCCTATGTTTACTGCTGCTTTACTCACAATAGCCAAGATACGGAAAGAACCAGAGTGTCTATCAATGGATGAATGGTGTTAGAAGACGGAGGAGGGTCAGCAAAGTATCCTCTGAACTGAACTGAAAGGCACTTTGAGACTGAAAAACAAAGCCACTCCATACCATTTACACGGAGTTTTATTCAGGTAACTTACTGACAGAGGGAGTGGGTGGACAGATGATCTAGGAGCTCTTCTCCATCCAGTCTGGACCTGAATCCACAGCTTTTATAGAGTGAAGGGGCATTGTGGTGAGGTCAAAGGATAATTATCTACAGTGGCACCATCTAGAGTGCCAGAGGATCTCTACTAGTTATTTGAAGTGACACCCTCTGTATGCCAGTCATCTCTACTAGTATTTAAAGTGGCACCTTCTGTGTGTCAGTCATCTCTACTAAAGTGGTGCCTTATGTGTGCTACTTTAGGGAAGATCAGAACAAGCCTTCTTGAATTCTGGTCAGGGTATATATTAACTTCCAATGGGTCTGGAACATGGAGGGCCAAAGATGGAGTCAGTGTTGTCCGCACTCCTACAAATGTAGAAAGAAGACATGGTACTTTACTCAATGGAATACTACTCAGCCATAAAAAAGAAGGAAATATTGCCTTTTGCAACAACATGGATATGTCTTGAGTGTATTATGTTAAGTGAATTAAGTCACAGAGAAAGACACATGCCATACGATTGCACTTACACATGGAATTTAAAAAACAAAACAAAACCAACTCATAGATGCAGACTGATGGATGCCAGAGGGGAAAGGAGTTGAGGCTAAGTTAAATGTGAGAACATGGTAAAAAAGTACAAACTTCCAGTCATAAAATAAATCAGTCATGGAGATATAATGTACAGGTTGGTAAGTATAGTCAATAATATTGTATTGAATATTATGTAGCTTTATATGGGGAAACTAGACTTAATTGTGATGATCAATTCATAAGCATATACAAATATCAAATCATTATATTGTATACCTGAAACTAATATGTCAATTATACCTCAATAAAAAACAAAAAAATTAAAGGAAGACTTGTGACATCCAGGTACAAAAAGTAAATCACCTACAAGGGAGAAAAATTAAATCTAGACTAATCTCAGATATCATCCAAGCAACAATCAATGCCAGAAGATATGGAATAACTTCCAAAAATTTCTAGGAAAGACACTTTGATTCAGTACCTACCTAAGACATGAGAGTCTAAGGACACCAAAGGGGCAAGAGCTCACAGGGCAAGGTATCAAAGAAGAAGAAGCTATACACAGAAAAAACTCAGGAGATCTTCAGAGTCCACTTCAAATATTCAGCACATGTTACAAGGAAGTTATACAATTCTGGGAAAAGAACCATCCTAAATGATTAGAGGGGGCAGTCAATAATACACAAAGAAGGCCAGGAATAATCCCTTTTCCACAACAGTGAGACTTGCAAACCTTATTATCATGGAACATTAGAAATGTTTAATCAGAAGTGTTTTGCCCTAGCAGTGTGGAATAATTAGGCTAAGACTAAATATTGCTCTGGTCTAGCCCAACAAATCATAAAAGGATCAAACTGTTTCCAAGAACCCTGACTGGATCCCAGAAAAAAGTTCAAGAAGACTTATAGAAATACAAACATATCTAGAACTCAAGTTAAAATTCATAATGCTTGACATCCAATAAAAAATTATGAGGCATGCAGAGAGGCAGAAAAACATGACACATAATGAGGGAAAAGTCAATTAATAAATGGACTCAGAAGTAACACAAATGTAAGGGTTAGTAGAAAAAGATATTAGAACAGTTTTTATAACTGTAATTACAAATTTAAGTAGAAACATGGAAAATATTTAAAAAGCACCTTCAAACGTCTACTGATTCAAATAAAAACCACACTGAGACACCACCTTACACCAGTTAGAATGGCAAAAATTGACAAGACAAGAAACAACAAATGTTGGAGAGGTTGTGGGGAAAGGGGAACCCTCTTACACTGTTGGTGGGAATACAAGTTGGTACAGCCACTTTGGAAAACATGCAGAAATTCCTCAAAAAGTTAAAAATAGAGCTACCCTATGACCCAACAATTGCACTACTGGGTATTTACCCCAAAGACACAGATGTAAGTGGAAAGAAGGGCCATATGCACCCCAATGTTCATAGCAGCAATGTCCACAATAGCCAAACTGTGGAAAGAGCCAAGATGCCCTTCAACAGATGAATGGATAAAGAAGATGTGGTCCATATATACAATGGAATATTACTCAGTCAGAAAGGATGAATACCCAACATTTGCATCAACATGGATGAGACTGGAGGAGATTATACTAAGTGAAATAAGTCAAGCAGAGAAAGTCAATTATCATATGGTTTCACTTATTTGTGGAACATAAGGAATAGCATGTAGGACATTAGGAGAAGGAAGGGAAAATGAAGGGGGGTGGGATCAGAGGGGGAGATGAACCATGAGAGACTATGGACTCCGGGAATCAAACTGAGAGTTTTAGAGGGGGCCGGGGGATGGGTGAGCACAGTGATGGGTATTAAGGAGGGCACATATTGCATGGAGCACTGGGTGTTATATGCAAACAATGAATCATGGAACACTACATCAAAAACTAATGATGTACTGTATGGTGACATAACATAATAAAAATTATAATTAAAAATCTATTACGTCTGAGATGAAAACTACTACAATGAATTAGATAGACTTTGAGGAAGAAAAGATTAGTAAATTTGAAGATATTGTAATAGAAACTTCCCATATGAAATACACAGAGAGAAAAAGAATATTAAAAGGTGAAAAGAGGACGAATTAATGACTGGAACAACTTCAAGTGGCCTACGATACTTATAATCAAAGTCTCCCAAAGAGAGGAGGTATAAGGCTGAAAAGATATTTGAGGTAATAATGACTGAAGTTTTTCCATTCTTCATTAAACTATAGACCCCCTGATGCAAGTGCAACAAACCCCAAGCACAACAAACATGAAGAAAACTGCCACAAGTCATAATATAATAAAATGTTCAAAACCAGTGAGAAAAAGAAATCTTAAACATAGAGAACAAAGACATTATGCATAGAGGAACAAAACTAAGGATGACAGAAGTTGTTTAATTGGAACCAACACAAGAGAGAAGAAAAAGAAACAATATTTAAAAGTACAATTTAAAAAAAGAACTGTCAACTGCCAGTCTCTTCAACAAATGGTGTTGGGAAAACTGGACAGCAACATACAAAAGAATGAAATTGGACCACTTTCTTACACTACACAAATATTCAAAATGGGTTAAAAACCTAAATATGAGACATGAAACCATCAAAATCCTAGAGGAGAACATAGGGAGTAACCTCTTTGACATCAGCCGTAGCAACTTCTTACTAGAAATGTCTCCTGAGACAAGAGCAACAAAGCAAAAATAAACTATTGGGAATTTAACAAAATAAATATCCGCACAGTAAAGGAAACAATCAACAAAACTAAAAGGCAACCTACTGAATGGGAGAAGATATTTGCTAATGATATATCTGATAAAGGATTAGTATCCAAAATATATAAAGAACTTATACAACTCAATACCCAAAAAACAAATAACCCAATTTAAAAAGGCAGAATGTATTTAGAGACATGATTTGAATAGTGATTATGAGCATAGACCCTGTAGCCAGCTAGAGTTTGAATACAGTTTAATCATGACCTTGGGTATTTACCTAGCCCCCAGTGCCTCAGTCTCTTTATCTGTAAATTAGGAATAATAATGACAGTACTCCATAGGTTTACTTTCAGAATTAAAATGAGTGAATATAAGTAAAGCACTTGGAACATTACTAGGATGTAATAAGTGCCATTGAAGTGTTGCTATTGTTATTACCATTCATTTTGAAAATGTTTTTAAATATATATATATATGTGTGTGTATAATATGTATATATATTACTTTGTTAAAGGGCAATACAAGCTGCTATATATCACAAAAAAATGGGCAGAAGACATGAATAGACATTTTTCCAAAGAATACATATAGATTGCCAACAGACACATGAAAAAATACTCAACATCACTCATCATCAGGGAAATGCAAATCAAACTACAATGAGACATCACCTCACACCTGTCAGAATGGCTAAAATTAACAACACAAGAAACAACAAGTGTTGAAGATGTGGAGAAAGGGGAACCCTTCTGTACTGTTGGTGGGAATGCAAGCTGGTGCAGCCACTCTGGAAAACAGTATGGAGGTTCCTCAAAAAGTTAAAAATAGAACTACCCTAAGATCCAGCAATGCACTACTACATATTTACCTAAAGAATACAAAAATAGTAATCGCAGGAAACAAACTGAGTGTTGTTGGAGTGGGGGGTGGGGTGGGAGGGATGGGGTGACTGGGTGATAGACACTGGGGAGGGTATGTGCTCTGGTAAGCGCTGTGAATTGTGCAAGACTGTTGAATCTCAGATCTGTACCTCTGAAACAAATAATGCAATATATGTTAAGAAAAAAAAAAGAAGAAGAAGAAGGTAGCGGGAGGGGAAGAATGAAGCGGGGGAAATTGGAGGGGTAGACGAACCATAAGAGACGATGGACTCTGAAAAACAAACAGGGTTCTAGAAGGGAGGGGGGTGGGAGGATGGGTTAGCCTGGTGGTGGGTATTGAGGAGGGCACATTCTACATGGAGCACTGGGTGTTATGCACAATGAATCACGGACCACTTCATCTAAAACTAATGATGTAATGTATGGGGATTAACATAAGAATAAAAAAAAATTAAAAAATTAAAAAAAAAGAATACAAAAATAGTAATTAAAAAGGATACTTCCACCCTAATGTTTATAGCATCATTATCTACAATGATCAAATTATGGAAGCAGCCCAAATGTCCATTGACTGAAGAATGGATAAAGAGGTGATATTTATAGAAAGGCAATCCAGAGCTCAGAAAGAAGGTACATCCAGCAGTGGTAATTCAACAATGAAAGTCATACTGGAGAAAAGAGGGTTTGTTTCTCTATTTTGAAGATAACGCAGGTGTCATGGTAAATAATAAAGGCGAAATGAAAGGTTCTGCTATCACAAAACCAGTTGCAAAGGAAGGTGCAGAATTGTGGCCCAGGAGTGCATCCAATGCTGGCAACATTACATGATTCTTTGGTGTATTTGTTTAAAAAAATTAAAAACTTTCTGCTCCCCAAAATAATTTTATATACATATATATTGTACACACACAGACACACACACACACACACACTAGAATATTACTCAGCCATAAAAAAGAACAAAATCTTGTCATTTCCAATGATGTGGATGGAACTAGAGAGTATTATGCTAAGCGAAGTAAGTCAGAGAAAGACAAATACTATATGATTTCACTTGTATGTGGAATTTGAGAAACAAAACAAATGAGCAATGGGGGGAAAAGAAAGAGACAGAGAGGCAAAACAGAAACAGACTCTTAACTATAGAGAACAAACTGATGGTTGCCAGAGGGGAGGTGAGTGTAGGGATGGGTCAAATAGTTGATAGGGACTAAGGAGGGCACTTGTGATGAGTACCTGGTGTTGTATGGAAGTGTTGAATCACTAAATTGTACACCTGAAACTAATATTACACTGTATTTAACTAACTGGAATTAATATAAGTAATAATTAATAAAAACTTTTTTAAAGTTAAAAAATTGAAAAAAAGGCAGACACTTAACTGACTGAACCACCCAGGTACCCCTAGAAAGTACTGTTTTTAACTATGCTCAGTTAATGGCAAAAAAATGCTATCTTATCTTAAATAAAATTAACTAAATTTTAGATATGTAGAACATTTTGCATTAAGATGTAGAACATTTTGCTTATTGACCACTTATATTTTTCTTTTGGGACTTGCAAAAAGGAATTTTAGTACAGACAATTTATAGATGCAGGCAGGTGTTGGAAAATATGTCTCTATATGGTGGAACCCCTAGTTACAGGGTTGAATTTGAGAAGCAGAATTCCTTTGGGGAAGACCCTCAATTACAAGGTAGGGCTTTAAAAACATCAAGGTGTTTGGTAAATCATTTAAAAAAAAAAAAAGTTGGGCAAAGAAGACAAAACAGAACTTTCTCCATTGTCAAAATTCATATAAAAATTTTGACTCAAAATAAGGTAAATGTGAGATGTAATTAGTGAAGCAAAAAGCCACATATTAAGTAGTAAAAGACAATCAAAGATTTGGACTTATTTGGACACAGTATCTAGCACTGTGCTTGACATACACTAAATGCTCAATAAATGTTTGTTAAATGAATAAATGAGTGACTGAATAAACCATGAAAAACAAATTTGTCTGAATGTCCTTTCCCAGTAATAGCATTTGTTTTCTTAGTATTGTTTTTCTGTTAAAATCCTTGTCATGTTATTTCTTATGTATCTTTTAAAATATCAATCTCTCAACCAGATGCTGACTAGATGTTCTAGCATCTAGCACAGATCTGGACTATATTGAATATGCCATAAATATTTTCTAAATGAACAAATGAAGGAAGGAAGAAATGAATGAATAAAAGGTGATAATATATTTCATATGTTAGTGTTTACAACAAATTATTCAACATTACTGACACAGAGACACTTTTATCACTTCAACAGCATTTTCTTCTAATTGGAGATAAGTTCTGGGATTTAGATGGTGTCTAAATTTGTACATTTTGGACCAAATATAATAGAGCTTTACCATAATGGTCTCCATAACCTAGAGAAAAATATATATTTTTTTTACGGTTTCTAAACTTTTCCTACATATCATTTTTAAAACTACATGTAAAACTGTAACACCACTTTACAAATAAAACAACTTAGTTAACTGATGATTAAAAAAAAAAAAGCAGTTTTTCTGGAGTCACCAGAATTTAAATAATTTATCAAAAAAAACTGCCAACATAATTCATTTCAATTTTTTTTATTACATTCAGTTAGCCAGCATATAGTACATCATAAATTTTTGTTGTAGTGTTCAGTGTTTCATTAGTTGCATATAACACCCAGTGCTCACCCCAACACGTGCCCTCCTTAATACCCATCACCTGGTCACCCTATCCCCCCCACCCCCCTCCCTTCTATAACTCTCGGTTTGTTTCCCGGAGTCCAGAGTCTCTCATAGTTTCTCTCCCTCTCTGATTTCTTCCCATTCAGTTTTCCCTCCCTTCCCCTGAGGTCCTCTGCTCTATTCCTTATGTTCCACATGAGTGAAACCATATGATAACTGTCTTTCTCTGTTTGACTTATTTCACTTAGCATAAGACCCTCCAATTCCATCCATGTCAATGCAAATGGTGAGTATTCATCCTTTCTGATGGCTGAGTAATATTCCATTGTATATATGGACCACATCACTTTATCCATTCATCCGTTGAAGGGCATCTCGGCTCCTTCCACAGTTTGGGTACTGTGGACATTGCTGCTATGAACATTGGGGTTCAGGTGCCTCTTCTTTTTACTACATCTGTGTCTTTGGGGTAAATACCTAGTAGTACAATTGCTGGGTTGTAGGGTAGCTCTATTTTTAGCCTCTTGAGGACCCTCCATACTGTTTCACAGAATGGCTGTACCAACTTGCATTCCCACCAACAGTGTAAGAGGGTTCCGCTTTCTCCACAACCTCGCCAACACTTGCTGTTTCCTGTTTTTTAATTTTGGCCATTCTAGCTGGTATAAGGAGGTATCTCATTGTGGTTTTGATTTGTATTTCCCTGTACTTCCCTGATGGCTAGTTGACCATAGAGTTGAGGGTCCATTTCTGAGCTCTCTATTCTGTTCCATTGATCTATTTGTCTGTTTTTGTGCCCATACCATACTGTCTTGATGACTATTGCTTTGTAATATAGCTTGAAGTCAGGCATTGTGATGCCGCCAGCTTTGGTTTTCTTTTTTAACACCCTCCTGGCAATTTGGGGCCTTTTCTGGTTCCATACAAATTTTAGGATTGTTACATCCTAGGTCACAAATCAGGTCTCAACTGGTACCAAAAGATTGGGATCATTCCCTGCCTATTTTCAGACCACAATGCTTTGAAACTAGAACTCAATCACAAGAGGAAAATTGGAAAGAACTCAAATACATGAAGGATAAAGAGCATCCTACTGAAGAATGAATGGGTCAACCAGGAAATTAAAGAAGAATTAAAAAAATACATGGAAACCAATGAAAATGAAAACACAACTGTTCAAAATCTTTGGGATGCAGCAAAAGCAGTCCTAAGAGGAAAGTATATAGCAATACAAGCCTTTCTCAAGAAACAAGAAAGGTCTCAAGTACACAACCTAACCCTACACCTAAAGGAGCGGGAGAAAGAACAGCAAATAAAGCCTAAACCCAGCAGAAGAGAAATCATAAAGATCAGAGTAGAAGTCAATGAAATAGAAACTAAAAGAACAGTAGAACAGATCAACGAAACTAGGAGCTGGTTCTTTGAAAGAATTAACAAGATTGATAAACCCCTGGCCAGACTTATCAAAAAGAGAAGAGAAATGACCCAAATCAACAAAATCATGAATGAAAAAGGAGAGATCACAACCAACACCAAAGAAATACAAACAATTATAAGAACATATTATGAGCAACTCTATGCCAGCAAATTAGATAACCTGGAAGAGATGGATGCATTCCTAGAGATGTACAAACTACCAAAACTGAACCAGGATGAAATAGAAAACCTGAACAGACCTATAACCACTAAGGAAATTGAAGCAGTCATCAAAAATCTCCCAAAAAACAAAAGCCCAGGGCCAGATGGCTTCCCAGGGGAATTCTACCAAACATTTCAAGAAGAATTAATACCTATTCTTCTGAAACTGTTCCAAAAAATAGAAACGGAAGGAAAACTTCCAAACTCATTTTATGAGGCCAGCATTACCTTGATCCCAAAACCAGACAAAGACCCCATCAAAAAGGAGAATTACAGACCAATAACCCTGATGAACATGGATGCAAAAATTCTCACCAAAATACTAGCCAATAGGATCCAACAGTATATTAAAAGGATTATTCACCACGACCAAGTGGGATTTATCCCTGGGCTGCAAGGTTGGTTCAACATCCGCAAATCAATCAATGTGATACAATACATTAACAAAAGAAAGAACAAGAATCATATGATCCTCTCAATAGATGCAGAAAAAGCTTTTGACAAAGTACAGCATCCTTTCTTGATCAAAACTCTTCAGAGTATAGGGATAGAGGGTACATACCTCAATATCATAAAAGCCATCTATGAAAAACCTACAGCAAATATTATTCTCAATGGGGAAAAACTGAGAGCTTCCCCCCTAAGGTCAGGAACGCGGCAGGGATGTCCACTATCATCACTGCTATTCAACATAGTATTGGAAGTCCTAGCCACAGCAATCAGACAACAAAAAGAAATCAAAGGCATCCAAATTGGCAAAGAAGAAGTCAAACTCTCACTCTTTGCAGATGATATGATACTTTATGTGGAAAACCCCAAAGACTCCACCCCAAAACTGCTAGAACTCATACAGGAATTCAGTAAAGTGGCAGGATATAAAATCAATGCACAGAAGTCAATGGCATTCCTATACACCAACAACAAGACAGAAGAAAGAGAAATTAAGGAGTCCATCCCATTTACAATTGCACCCAAAACCATAAGATACCTAGGAATAAATCTAACCAAAGAGACAAAGGATCTGTACTCAGAAAACTATAAAATACTCATGAAAGAAATTGAGGAAGACACAAAGAAATGGAAAAACGTTCCATGCTCATGGATTGGAAGAACAAATATTGTGAAGATGTCAATGCTACCTAGAGCAGTCTACACATTCAATGCAATCCCCATCAAAATACCATCCACTTTTTTCAAAGAAATGGAACAAATAATCCTAAAATTTGTATGGAACCAGAAAAGACCCCGCATAGCCAGAGGAATATTGAAAAAGAAAAGCAAAGCCGGCAGCATCACAATTCCGGACTTCCAGCTCTATTACAAAGCTGTCATCATCAAGACAGCATGGTACTGGCACAAAAACAGACACATAGATCAATGGAACAGAACAGAGAGCCCAGAAATGGACCCTCAACTCTATGGTCAACTAATCTTCGACAAAGCAGGAAAGAATGTCCAATGGAACAAAGACAGTCTCTTTAACAAATGGTGTTGGGAAAATTGGATAGCCACATGCAGAAGAATGAAACTGGACCATTTCCTTACACCACACACAAAAATAGACTCCAAATGGTTGAAAGACCTCAATGTGAGACAGGAGTCCATCAAAATCCTAAAGGAGAACACAGGCAGCAACCTCTTTGACCTCAACCGAAGCAACTTCTTCCTAGAAACATCGCCAAAGGCAAGGGAAGCAAGGGCAAAAATGAACTATTGGGACTTCATCAAGATAAAAAGCTTTTGCAAAGCAAAGGAAACAGTCAACAAAACCAAAAGACAACCGACAGAATGGGAGAAGATATTTGCAAATGACATATCAGATAAAGGGCTAGTATCCAAAATCTATAAAGAACTCATCAAACTCAACACCCAAAGAACAAAGAATCCAATCAAGAAATGGGCAGAAGACATGAACAGACATTTTTCCAAAGAAGACATCCAAATGGCCAACAGACACATGAAAAAGTGCTCAATATCGCTCGGCATCAGGGAAATCCAAATCAAAACCTCAATGAGATACCACCTCACACCAGTCAGAATGGCTAAAATTAACAAGTCAGGAAATGACAGATGTTGGCGGGGATGCGGAGAAAGGGGAACCCTCCTACACTGTTGGTGGGAATGCAAGCTGGTGCAGCCACTCTGGAAAACTGTATGGAGGTTCCTCAAAAAGTTGAAAATAGAGCTACCATATGATCCAGCAATTGCACTACTGGGTATTTACGCCAAAGATACAAAAGTAGGGATCCGAAGGGGTACATGTACCCCGATGTTTATAGCAGCAATGTCCACAATAGCCAAACTGTGGAAAGAGCCAAGATGTCCATCGACAGATGAATGGATAAAGAAGATGTGGTATATATATACAATGGAATATTATGCAGCCATCAAAAGGAATGAGATCTTGCCATTTACAATGACGTGGATGGAACTGGAGGGTATTATGTTGAGTGAAATAAGTCAAAAAGAGAAAGACATGTATCATATGATCTCACTGATATGAGGAATTCTTAATCGCAGGAATCAAACTGAGGGTTGTTGGAGTGGGGGGTGGGGTGGGAGGGATGGGGTGACTGGGTGATAGACACTGGGGAGGGGAAGAATGAAGCGGGGGAAATCGGAGGGGTAGACGAACCATGAGAGACGATGGACTCTGAAAAACAAACAGGGTTCTAGAGGGGAGGGGGGTGGGAGGATGGGTTAGCCTGGTGGTGGGTATTGAGGAGGGCACATTCTGCATGGAGCACTGGGTGTTGTGCACAAACAATGAATCATGGAACACTTCATCTAAAACTAATGATGTAATGTATGGGAATTAACATAAGAATAAAAAAAAATCTTAAAAAAAAAAAATTTTAGGATTGTTTGTTACAGTCTGTGAAAAATGTCAATGGTCAGGGTCTATCCAATAAGTAGGGCTAACAATTGTAAATATCTATGCCCCTAACATGGGAACAGCTAATTATATAAGCCAATCAATAAACAAAATAAAGATATATATAGATAGTAATACATTAATAGTAGGAGACCTCAACACTCCATTCATAGCAATGGACAGATCATCTAAGCAGAAAAATCAACAAGGAAACAAGAGCTTTGAATGACACATTGGACCAGAGGGACTTTGTAAATATATACAGAACATTCCATCCTAAAACAACAGAATATTCATTCTGAAGCTTCTCCAGAATGGACCACATACTGGGTCACAAATAAGGTCTCAACTGATACCAAAAGATTGAGATTATCCCCTGCATATTTTCAGACCACAATGCTGTGAAACTGGAACGCAACCACAAGAAGAAATTTGGAAGGAACTCAAACACTTGGAAGTTAAAGAGCATCTTGCTAAAGAATGACTGGGTCAACCAGGAAATTAAAGAAGAACTTAAACAACTCATGGAAACTAATGAGAATGAAAACACATTGGTCCAACTATGGGATACTGCAAAGGCGGTCCTAAGAGGGAAATACATAGCCATCCAAGCCTCTCTCAAAAAATTAGAAAAGTCCTAAATGTACAAGCTAACCTTACACCTAAAGGACCTGGAGAAAGAACAGCAAATAAGACCTAAACCAAGCAAAAGAGAAATAATAGAGATTAGAGCAGAAATCAATGAAATAGAAACTAGAAGAACAGTAGAACAGATCAATGAAACTAGAAGCTGGTTCTTTGAAAGAATTAATAAGATCGATAAACTGCTGGCCAGACGTATTCAAAAAAAAAAAAAAAAAACGGAAAGGACCCAAATTAATAAAATAATGAATGAAAGGGGAGAGATCACGACTAACACCAAGGATATAGAAACAGTTATTAGAAATTATTACCAGTAACTACATGCCAACAAATTAAGCAATCTAGAAGAAATGGAAGCATTCCTGGGAACTTATAAACTACCAAGACTGAAATAGGAAGAAATAGACAATCTGAACAGACCAGTAACCAGCAAGGAAATTGAAGCAGTAATCAAGAACCTCCCAAAAAACAAGAGTCCAGGGCCAGATGACTTCCCAGGGAAATTCTACCAAACATTTAAGGAAGAGATAATACCTATTCTACTGAAGCTGTTTCAAAAAATAGAAATAGAAGGAAAACTTCCAAACTCATTCTATGAGGCCAGCATTACCCCAACCCCAAAACCAGACAAAGACCCCATCAAAAAGGAGAATTACAGACCAATATCCCTGGTGAACATGGATGCTAAAATACTCAACAAGATTCTAGCCAATAGGATCCAACAGTACATTAAAAGAATTATTCACCACGACCAGGTGGGATTTATTCCTGGGATGCAAGGGCGATTCAACATTTGCAAATCAAACAACCTGGTAGAGCACATCAATAAAAGAAAAGACAAGAACGATATGACCCTCTCAATTGATGCAGAAAAAGCATTTGACAAAATACAGCATCCTTTCCTGATTAAAACTCTTCACGGGTGCCTGGGTGGCTCAGTTGGTTAAGCAACTGCCTTTGGCTCAGGTCATGATCCTGGAGTCCCTGGATCAAGTCCCACATTGGGCTCCCTGCTCGGCGGGGAGTCTGCTTCTCCCTCTAACCCTAACTCCTCTCATGTGCTCTCTCTCATTCTCTCTCTCTCTCAAATAAATAAATAAAATCTTTAAAAAAAAAAAAAACTCTTCACAGTGTAGGGATAGAGGATACATACCTCAATATCATAAAAGCCATCTATGAAAAGCCCACAGCAAATATCATTCTCAATGGGGAAAAACTGAGAGCTTTCCCCTTAAGGTCAGGAACACTACAAGGTTGCCCACTCTCACCATTATTGTTCAACATAATACTAGAAGTCCTAGCCTCAGCAATCAGACAACAAAAAGAAATAAAAGGCATTCGAATTGGCAAAGAAGAACTCAAACTCTCTCTCTTCGCAGATGACATGATACTTTACGTGGAAAACCCAAAAGATTCTACCCCCAAGTTATTAGAACGCATACAGCAATTCATCAACACGGAAGGATACAAAATCAATGCACAGAAATCAGTTGCATTTCTATACACTAACAATGTAACTGAAGAAAGAGAAATTGAGGAATCAATTCCATTTATAACAGCTCCAAAAACCGAAAGACACCTAGGAATAAACCTAACCAAAGTGGTAAAGGATCTATACGATAGAAACTACAGAACACTTATGAAAGAAATTGAGGAAGACACAAAGAGATGAAAAAACATTCCACGCTCATTGATTGGAAGCATAAACTTCATTAAAATGTCTATGTTGCCCAGAGCAATTTACACTTTATTTTTTTTTAATTGGCAGTTGTTACTTTTGCTCCAGAATTAAAATACAGGTCTGATTGCAAAGGTCTTATTTTTTTCCTGCCACAATCTTACAGGGTCTTCCATCCTTGAGTGCCACTGAACATCTGACACAGCAATACACTACATGCCTCAAGAACTTTTGAATTTCACTATAATTTTTAGGTTGCTTTATATAAAAAGTTTTTTCAAGAGAAGCATAGTCATTTGAAAATAGTTCTATCTGTTCCCATATTATATGCCTTACAAATCTTGTCAAGGGTTCTGCTGAGTCCTAAGTGACAGAAAATAGTAACAGAAAAAAGAAACATGGCATTGCATGGTGACTGAAGGTAGTGGGAGCTACACTTGTGAAAGCATAGCATAACAGAGAGAGATGTTGAATCACTATGTTGTACACCTAAAACTCATGGAACATTGCGTGTCAACTACACTCAAATAAAAAAAAATAATTAAAATTAAAATATATTTTTAAAAAGGAAGAAACAGTAGAGATAAACACATTGCTATGTTTCTTAAAAAAGAATATTCTTACTTGTATATTGGAATTTAACTTGTCTCTATTTTAAATTGGACTGCTTATTGTCTTTTAAAATCAATTTTACTTTCATAATTCCCAGTATGATGGTCACTTTGTTTCCCGGTATTTTTTTTTTTTAAGATTTTATTTATTTGACAGAGAGAGACACAGTGAGAGAGGGAACACAAGCAGGGGGAGTGGGAGAGGGAGAAGCAGGCTTCTCGCTGAGCAGGGAGCCCGATGCAGGGCTTGATCCCAGGACCCTGGGATCATGACCTGAGCCGAAGGCAGATGCTTAATGACTGAGGCACCCAGGCGCCCCTCCCAGTATTTTCTTTAAAACTCTGGGACATTCTTTGATGTGAAATATATGATTTAAATATTTTGACATCTACTTTATTCAAATAGCATTTATTCCATAGAGGCCTTTTTCTAAAGTCCATTTTTTTTGTTTATTAACTCTAAGTGACCACAGAATTTTACAACTGTAGTTTTGATAAAGATAGTTTCACTTTCTCTGCTTTTAAAAAAAATCACAGATATATAATGGTGCCATGAGAGGGATCTTTATTTTAATTATTCATAAATATACTTTTGAGGAAAATAATGCATTTTAAACTATTACATAAGCTTTAACTTCTATTACTTTTCTATTTCTTTACTCACCGCTTAAAACCTATTTCAAAGTACTAAAATCTTACTGCAATTTTTAAAAATTAGTAGCATTCTTTTTTTTTTTAAAGATTTATTTATTTATTTGAGAGAGCGAGATGAGAGAGAGTACATGAGAGGGGGGAGGGTCAGAGGGAGAAGCAGGCTCCCCGCCGAGCAGGGAGCCCGATGCGGGACTCGATCCCGGGACCCCAGGATCATGACCTGAGCCAAAGGCAGTTGCTTAACCAACTGAGCCACCCAGGCGCCCGTAGCATTCTTAATTATCATTTAATTTTACTAATTACTGAATGCATTGCTTTTGTAAAGAATAATTCAACATAAGATTTTCCAAGTTTCCGGTTTGAAAGCCAAAAAAATTTCTGAATTCCTATAGGTAGTAGACCATTCAAACAGTGTAAAAGAATTTATCTTGCTCTTCAATCTTGATGACATTTTGTAATTGTCTTGTGGCTTCTAAAGTGGAGGCATAACAGAGGGAAATAAAAACTATCTGTCAAATTTATAAAGAATCGCTAGAAGATATTTTGTTAAAGGCCAATATAAATTTTTAGGACTTGGTCAATAAAATTGTTTTAAGTTTTGTATTAGTCAGAAATTCTTTAGCTACATTACTACCATTTTAAATGAACACTTACTTAAAAGAGTTGCAGACAGACTTCTACTTTTCTGAACATTAAAGATGCTCTTGTATTCAATCTTGAGGTATATATTTTTTAAAGATTTTATTATTAATTAATTAAAAAATTAATTAAAGAAAATTTAAATAGAAATTATTAATTAATTAAAGATTATCATTTGATAGAGAGAGAGAGCAAGGAGAGGGGCAAAGGGAGAGGGAGAAGCAGGCTCCCTGCTGAGTAGGGAGCCCAATGCTATGTGGAGCTGGATCCCAGGACCCTGAGATCATGACCTGAGCCAAAGGCAGGCACTCAACCAACTCAGCCACCCAGATGCCCGCAGTCTTGAGGTATATTTATGTTAAAAATGTGAATATCTATTTTTTTCTCATTTCATTTATGTTTCAAAAAAAAAAAAAAAAGCTTGGTAAATCTCGCCAGACAACATTTCAGAGAAACTCACTGGCATCTACTTCTTAAGTAAGGGCTGGAACATTAGCACCAATCTTGGTCATCTCCACAGTACTTACCCACCTTGTCCAAATCACTTGTGCACAGATTCACACTATGAGGTGTGGAAGGGCCAAAGCAAATGGACAGATTGTAGGTCCTGTAGTTAACTTGTATTATGTGTATCTGCCAGCTTCTGAGCACTCAGCTATTTCTGGGTCATTATCACTTTGTCTGGAGGCGTTTTTCTTGGCCAGAAGGGACTAAACTACATATTGTCATCCTTAATGAACTTGTTGTTAGTCATTCACCACCCCTTTTTCACTTGCCATTTATGTTACCAGAACAAGTATGCTTTGTAAGCTTCATCCAAATTTTATTTTTGGAAGTGCTTTAAAAAGAAAAATTCTTGGCTGAAGAGTCATTGGAGTAAAGTTATATTTTAATCTTTTTATGTGGGGAATGTCTATATTGGACTCTCTAAGCTTTTAAGATGAGATCACTGAAACTTCAAATAATCTAGCATTCTGTATGCATATATGGCTTAAAATAGATGTTTGCAAGGAAAACAGAGGTGAGATATATAAATGCTGGCTAAAATATAGATAAGGGAAAGCTTTCATAAAGAAACAGCTTCTCCTGAAAATTTTAAGGTTTGATTATTCACTGTCTCATCTCACGCTTTATTGCTGTAAATGTTAACATTTTCTATCTCTAGCATTTTTCACCAACACTGGTTTTCACATAAGAAGGTTACTTTTGAAGACTTTAATATTGTCAATTCGGTTATAGCCAACTCTAATAAATATAAATTCAAATTATGAGCACAGTGTGGTGGTGAAAAAGGCTGTGGTGTCTAGGTATTTGGTGTTTCTTGGGCTCCATCGCATGCTAACTTTATGATGTAGAGGGACTTGCTTAGTTCCTCTGTACCTCCATGGCTTCATTTCCTTTTATTTTTTCAAGTTTTTAGTTAAATTCCAGTTAGTTAACATACAGTGTAATATTAGTTTCAGGTGTAGCATTTAATGGTTCATCACTTACATACAACACCCAGTGCTCATCACAAGTGCCCTCCTTAATCCCCATCACCCATTTAACCCATTCCCTCCACCCCCTGCCACCCACCTCCCTTCCAGAAACCCTCAGTTTGTTCTCTATGGTTAAAAGTCTCTCATATGGTTTGCCCCTCTCTTTTTTCCCCCCTATGTTCATCTGACATGTTTCTCAAGTTCCACATATGAGTGAACTCAGTATTTGTCTTTCTCTTACTGACTTATTTCACTTAGCATAATACTCTCTAGCTCAATCTACATTGTTGCAAATGGTAACATTTCAATCTTTTTTATGGCTGAGCAATATTCCATTATATATATATATAATATATATATATATATATAATATATATATATATATAATAACCATCTCTTTTTTATCCATTCATTAGTTGATGGACATTGGGGTTGCTTCTGTAATTTGGTCATTGTATATAATACTGCTATAAATATCGGGGTGCATGTGCCTCTTTGAATAAGTATTTTTGTATCCTTTGGGTAAATACCTAGTAGTGTAATTGCTGGATCTTAGGGTAATTCTATTTTTAACTTTTAGAGGAACCTCCATGCTGATTTCCAGAGCAGCTGCACCAGTTTGCATTCCCACCAGCAGTGTAAGAGCCCTTTCTCCACATCCTCCCCTACACCTATTGTTTCTTGTGTTGTTAATTTTAGCCATTCTGACAGGTGTGAGATAATATCTCATCATAGTTTTGATTTGTATTTCCTTGATGATAAGTGATGTTGAGCATCTTTCATGTGTCTGTTGGCCATCTGTATGTTTTCTTTGGAAAAATGTCTATCCATGTCTTTTGCCCATTTTTTAATTGGGTTATTGGATTTTTGGGTGTTGAGTTTGATAAGTTCTTCATAGATTTTGGATTTAACTCTTTATTACATATGTTCATAGATTTTGGATTTAACTCTTTATTAGATTCTCCCATTCCAAAGGTTGCCTTTTAATTTCGTTGATTGTTACCTTCACTGTGCAGGAGCTTTTTGTCTGGATGTAGTCCCAACAGTTCAATTTTGCTTTTGTTTCCCTTGTCTCAGAAGACATATCTAGTAAAAAGTTGCTACAGCCAATCTCAAAAAGGTTAGTGCCTGTGCATGGCTTCATTTACAAACTGCAATGATAGTAACTTAAAACATAGGCTGTTTTGGGGCATCTGGGTGGTGGAGTCAGTTGACTGTCCAACTCTTGGTTTCAGCTCAGGTCATGATCTTAGGGTCATGAGATCAAGTTCTGCATTGGGCTCCGGGCTCACTGCAGAGTTTGCTTGAGATTCTCTCTCCCTTTTCCTCTGGCCCTCCTCAATCTCGCTCTCTCTCTCAAATAAATAAATAAATAAAATAGGCTATTTTGCAGTTAAATGAGATAACGCTATGCTTTGCAAGCGTAAACATTCAAATATCATTATTACTGATAGTATTGCAAATAACTTCAGTGGGTCTCTGCTTCTGCTCGTCTGCCTACAATCTGTGCTTCCCAGAATAGCAGGAGAAATACGTTTAAAAATTAAAACAAAATGATGTCACCACTACACTTGAACTCTTCAGGAGCTTCCTGTACATTTAGAATAAATAACCCCTTACCAAGACTTAAAGGTCATGGTGATCTGTCCCCAGACTGCTTTTCTGGACCTGTCTCCTAATGTTTAGTGCTCTGGCCAAAACGACCTTCTTGCTTCTCTAGCACACCAAAATCTTCTTGTCATAGCACTTTGTGTGAGCACTTCTCTTTTCCTAAAGCACAGGATGTGTGCATGGTTCATACTTTATTTTCCTTTAGGCCTCAGCTCTGGTGTTAGCAAAATGTTCTTTAACCATCATATTGCCCTGGGTTCTTTGTAGAATTCAACACTAGCTAAAATTACCTTATTTATCCATTTACTATTTGTTCTCTCTTTCTCTCAGTAGACTAAAAGGCTCACAGGTATAGGGACATTTTCTGTCTTACTTTCTACTATCTCCAAAGCCACAACTGTACTTGGTAAATATTTGCTTAATGACTATATAATTATAGCCTGGTTCAAAGGTGATGCAATTTATGATAATTTGGCCAAAACCCACAATAGAGTAAAAATCTCTATGGCAGAAGGAAATGGTTTCTAGGCTAGGAGTGTTTTATTTTATTTATTTATTTTTTATTTTTTTTTAATTTTTTTATTGTTATGTTATGTTAGTCACCATACAGTACGTCATCAGTTTTTGATGTAGTGTTCCATGATTCATTGTTTGCATATAACACCCAATGCTCCATGCAATACGTGCCCTCCTTAATACATCACTGGCAGGCTAACCCATCCCCCCATCCTCCCACCCTTTAAAACCCTCAGTTTGTTTCTTGGAGTCCATAGTCTCTATGGTTTATCTCCTCCTCTGATTCCCCCCCTTCATTTTTCCCTTCCTTCTCCTAATGTCCTCCATGCTATTCCTTATGTTCCATAAGTAAGTGAAACCAGATATCATATCAATATGATAATTGACTGTCTCTGCTTGACTTATTTCACGTAGTATAATCTCCTCCAGTCCCATCCATGTTGATGCAAATGTTGGGTATTCATCCTTTCTGATGGCTGAGTAATATTCCATTGTATATATGGACCACATCTTCTTTATCCATTCATCTACTGAAGGGCATCTTGGCTCTTTCCACAGTTTGGCTATTGTGGACATTGCTGCTATGAACATTGGGGTGCATATGGCCCTTCTTTTCACTACATCTGTGTCTTTGGGGTAAATACCCGGTAGTGCAATTGCTGGATCATAGGGTAGCTCTATTTTTCATTTTTTGAGGAATTCCCACAGTTTTCCAAAGTGGCTGTACCAACTTGCATTCCCACCAACAGTGTAAGAGGGTTCCCCTTTCTCCACAACCTTCCAACATTTGTTGTTTCTTGCCTTGTCAATTTTTGCCATTCTAACTGGTGTAAGGTGGTATCTCAATGTGGTTTTGATTTGAATTTTCCTGATGGCTAATGATGATGAACATTTTTTCATGTGTCTGTTAGCCATTTGTATGTCTTCTTTTGAGAAGTGTCTATTCATGTCTTCTGCCCTTTTTTTGACTTATTTGTTTTTTGGGTGTTGAGTTTGAGAAGTTCTTTACAGATCTTGGATATCAGCCCTTTGTCTTGGGTGTTTTATTTTATTTAAATTTTATAACCCCTTTCTGTCAGGGCTATGCAAACCATGGGAGGTTTGTGACTCTTGTTTTTTTAAACCACGTATGATCATGTAAGTCTCAAAAACCAAGTTCCAAGTCGAGAATTATGTGAATATACATAAAGGTTACAAGATGACAGAATTTTTATGAAGAATAGTGTAGATACCATCCAAAGACCTGATTTCTGACAAGTTTTCTTAAATAAAACTTTCCTCTCCTATATTCTTCTCACCCAGAATCCATACTCTGACTCACTGTACTCAAGAGATTTTGCAGATTTGCTGTTTCTTCCTCTTATTTTTTCTAATCTTGAGCACTACCTTTATCAATTATGATATTAGATGAAACAGATGACACATTCAAAGTTGGATAATGTGAGGAAAGATTACTAGGGGAATCATTTCCTAAAGAGAAGTGGGTAGGAGGGCTTGTGCATATTCTGTTGTTGTCACTGTTCTGGGCCTTCACAACCCCATGATCTTAGAGTATCCAGAATTCAGAGTTAAGTGCCTGAAGAGGGTAGCCAGGCCAAGGCTGGCTTGGGGGGAATTTGGCCAACTGATTGCACACCAGCAAGCAGGGAGCCAGGCAATCAACAGCCCATCTCACTCCTCCCAACCTGCAGACATCTCCTGTAGTGCTTCCCACTGGCCCACAGAGGCAGTCCATATGAGTAATCCGTCCCTGCCCTTCTCCAACAGGGAGGATGCAGACAAGGGAGAGTAGACTTGAAGTTATGAAGAGAGGATGGGCAGCACCTCTTCCATTCTGTCTTCTTTATATAGTTTGTCACCCAGCCCTAACAAATTTGAAAGGATTAAACCCAAACCTGGCAGCTTTGCTATGGAAGTCCTTTCTGAGACCTCTGTGTGCTCTGAATGCTACACATGGCCTGTACTTCCACTCTCCACTCCTCAGACTGTCAGTGTTTCCTCCTCACAGTTTTGTCCTTTCTGCTGAACACACGTTAACCTCAACCTAAACAGAATGAAGCAGCAAGAAGGGCAGTACACCTTAAAAGGCCTCTATATTTTCTCTTCCAAACTCTTCAAGGAAGTAATCTACTCTTCTTGCTCCTATTGTGTTATCATCTCCTCTCTCCTTTAATCTGACATACCAACATGTTCCCACTAAATCTTCAAACATCCACTACAATTATTTCAAGTTCAGCCTACCTCTAAACAAATCACATTATCTTTCCTCAATTTTCCATCCTTTGGAGACTCTGTCTCCAAAGTCACCGTCATCTGCAGGGTTCTGCTCTTTGCTATCTTTCTACATGCTGTTTTAATTTTATTCTAACTCTAAACAGTTTTAGGTCTTCTTACTTATCCTCTCTATTCAATCCCAAATTTATTTAATACCATGACTTCAAATACTTTTATTTATCATCTTGCACATTGGCAATGCCTCCATTTTTACCCACTAAATAATTATTTCCTCCCACTTGATCCACTTTCAAGGCTGTTTTACTTATCTTGGTTATACTTTGGGTATCCTTCTAACATCACTGGAGAAAAAAAATAGTCTCATTATTTACTCTACCAAATCAATTGGTAGGTAAGTCCTTTTACATTTTCTTTTGTACTACTTTTACCATCAACTTAAATCATCATTACCCTATTGGAGTTAAACCTTAATATTTCTTGACTAGACTGCTGAGGCTATCACATGTATTTCCTTCCCTTCAAAGTCTTCCCCAACCAAACCACCCTTCTCAGCACAGGCCAGAACCATCTTATAAAATCACAGAACTTATAAGGTAATTCTCTGAGGAAAAATTTTCAATGGAGGTTCCACTGCATTCTGAATAACTAACTCCAACACTAATGTATGTAAGCAATTTCCCAGAGTCTATAATCATCTAGTTAATGTTTTATTTTTTTATTTGATGTTAAAAATTCCAAAGAATAAAACTTAATTTATCAGTTAAAATGCAAATATTATAAAAATTTTACTAAGTCACTGAGAAAAAAAATCCTCTCTCTTGAAATGATTTAGCCTGATATTTTAGTCGTCTTCATGACTCACTTTCTGAGTTTTGCTAGATGTGGAGGAGGGAGGAAAGCACTGAAATTTACATGGCTTTATGACAATTTCCAATTAAAATATTTTCAATCTTGTTGGTAATTAGTTTTATCTTTTTTTTTTTTTTAAGATTTTATTTTGACAGAGAGAGACACACGAGAGAGGGAACACAAGCAGGGGGAGTGGGACAAGGAGAAGCAGGCTTCCCACGGAGCAGGGAGCCCGATGCGGGGCTTGATCCCAGGACCCTGGGACCATGACCTGAGCCAAAGGCAGATGCTTAACGACTGAAGCCACCCAGGCACTTTTTTTTAATTCCACATCTATTTAAATTCATTAACTGTAGAATTAGGTCTTACTTTTTTTGTATTATGGATGATGTTGATTAAAAGGGTAATAGGAAATGACTATAATTTTGATATTAATTATACATAATAGAAGTATCCTTATAAGAGCTTTATAGAAAAGAATCTAGGTACTTCATGCACAATTAATTGTACTTCTAGAACAAATTTTTAAATTATTTCAAAATGAAACATTAGATTACAACAACAGTAAAATGTAGTGGGAGATTATATGAAAAGACATTTGAAACAACCTAAGTTAAGGGGAAGGGAGTGAGCATTGCACCCAGGGCAGCCCAGGAGGTCACCAGTCAGGAGAAGGCACAACAGTCTCTGGAAGTAACTCCAGGAGACTAGACACCACAGAGTCAGGCAGCCAAGGAGAAGCAAATGCATCTTCTGTATATGTGGCAGTGAGAACATCACCTCCCCGGGAGGGGGCCTGGTAGATTAGAGTGCCATTTCTATGGGTGACTTTACCTGCTCCCAGGATCTGGGGCATACAAATTTATTAGCTTACTTCATTCTCCAAGCACACTCAGAGCCTGTTGACTTAAAGACATAGAGACTGGCTGCAGCAGGATTAGCCTGACAAGTGATTGGCTCAGAGCCCCCTGAGTTGCTGCCCATAGCAATGTCCCAGAGGCCCTCCAAGAGCCCCTCTGCCCCTCTGAAAGATGTCACCCTGAAGTCAGCCATGGAAACTGCGCAGAATGAGCACATGAGCAATGGCCAGTCCCATGTCCACCACCAAGATCATCCTGTCAGCATGGGGGCCTGCATACTCATCAACTTGCTGCACTCCTCCTGCTTTTTCCAGCAGAACAAGAGCCAGGTGTGCTGCCTGCAAGAGCAGGTTGAGAATGATGAGCTGAAGACCCTGTGGCAGAGGATCAGCCTATCTAACAGCCAGGTGCACAAGCTTCAGGAAAAGCTGGAGTCACTTAAGTAAGTACCTACCTGAGCAGCCTGCTGCCCCCAGCTGCAAACCTCCCAAGATGAACCCAGTGGTGGAACCACCATCCCAAATGCTGAGTATCTGGATGCCAGATCCACCAGGACCAACCCAATGCCACAAACTTCTAGTACCTAGAAGAGGTACACATCTCCCATGTGAGTCAGTCCATGTAGAAATTCTGGTTTGAACCTTCCACCCTGACACATAAATCATCCACCTGAAGCCTGACACCAACAAGATGGCCTTAGCACCCAGAACGCAGGTATTGTGGAGGTGGAGGGCAGAGTGAACCAGCAGGAGCTGTGCATGGTGTCCCACTCCATTACCAGGCTGTCCTTGCCAAGGAACCCTATGTGGATCCGATTACCTAAAAATTCAGGCTGAAGGCAAACTTGAACAGACCGTTTCCATGGCAACCACTACCCAGTCTGTGACTCAGCATCTCTATATTACCTACAAGAAGGCGACATCCTGATTGCAGAGTAGAATTTTGTCCTGGGCGGGGCCTGGCCACCTGTGTCATGACACTTCAGCTTCTCAGTAGATGCCCCACAGCAGATGTGAGTGTGACCACAGTTCTCCATGGGTTCAAGAGTGTTGTCAGTTGTATCTGTAAAGGTATAGAAAAAACAAAAGGCCTTTATTAAAAAGAAAGAAAGAAAAAGGAAGAAGGTACTCCACACAAATCATTTAAATGATTTTCATTATTAGAATGAAATTTATAATGTATAAAGCTTATTACATGCTTATTAGGACAAATATTATTTTAAGTTTCTAACCATGATTTAATACTGCTATACAGGTTTTGAAGCAAGAATTTAGCTAATAGCCATGTTCATTAGCATTCCTTGAAAAATTAAGCCTTTTCACTTTCACATAATTGTTCTTAGAATTATTTTATGAATCAAAAACATATACTAATTCAATACAGAATCATATTAAATTATATTTTATAGCAACTGTAAGATCAGAATAACACTAACATACTTTGAAGTAGTTGCATTGTCATCAAGACATAATGCAAATCATCTTGAAAAATAATGTTTAATGTCAAGATAATAAAAAAATGAAGCAATTATTAATCTAAAATAGTCATTCAGACATGAATGTCTAAAAGTATCTGGTGAGGACTAAAATATCTGATGCACTAATTGCTAGGAAATGTATTTTTACCTTATTATTTTGTTACCTTTTCCTTCAGCCTACCGCTAGAGCATGCTCCATTGGCTAATTAGACTAGTTGAAATAAAAGACTAACTATGATCTTGATTAAAAACATTCAAAAGGTTTTTAATTTAAAAAAATATGAAGTTAAAAATTTAGCCATGTTCAGCCAGTTGAAAATAACTGAATGTCAACTGGCCAAAATCTATTGCCAAGTATACATGTTTTGCAATTTTTGGAGTGTTAATAGTAGGTTTTAGTGTGTTATTAACTTCCAAGCTCAACAAGAAGCACTCATCAGTATTCTCCTAACCTTTTCAGAATGAATTGCATAGGATTTACTGTGAACGCCAGTGTTAATGTGACCATTTAGTAACAGTGGTCAAATTTCAACAAGATGGTCTCTCCCATATAACAATATATCAGTGACAATAGTGCTTTAAGTTTTTAGAACATTTTCAGATCCTTTATTTTCTTTTTCTAATAAATGAATTTGTGAAGTAGGGAGATCAGATATTTTTCTCCCAATTAAATAAAGGAAGAAAATAATTTATAAGAAAGTTAACTGGCTTACTAAAATGCATACAGATATATAGAACACAAAACTAGAAGGCTAGGCTCCTTGACATCCTATGTTTTTTGCAATGAGCAACAAAACCTGATGGGCAGTG
Organism: Mirounga leonina; assembly: GCF_011800145.1. Taxonomy (NCBI): domain Eukaryota; kingdom Metazoa; phylum Chordata; class Mammalia; order Carnivora; family Phocidae; genus Mirounga; species Mirounga leonina. The sequence goes on from NW_023270316.1 coordinate 44,000,207, forward strand.
GGCACATTCTCTCAAAAAATATTTTATCATCATTGTTATCTCCAGAAACTGCTCCACTGACAGGCTCAAGACAACCCCCAATTCTATTTCTGTTAGCATGGTGATACCTAATTAATAGCTAGCTCATCTTTCCATTCTTTCTTTTTGTCTTTTCTTTTTTTTCAACAGAAACCACTCAGACTGTGTCCTCTCCTCTTACTCCCCCAAAGGAAGAAAAGAACAATCATCAATGGCAATAGGCAGTTGTGGAAGCAACACATAAAGCCAGCTTCATGCTCAGGAGAGAACACTGAACCTCCTCCTTGCAGTCCTTTCAAAAAGATATCTTTCAAAGATATCTGAACAGCATGGCCCTGACCTCTCTCTCTAACAGTCCATCCACAGCATTTCAGTGATACTACCTTTCCCACAAGGGACTCTACCCAGATCCTTCTGTTTCTCTGGAATGGTGGTTACAGCAACTCTAAAATGTTCATCTAGAACCTAGGAAATCCTAGATTGCCCAGCAAATAAATGGTTGTATTAGTTCACATAAGTAACATGATTGCTGATAATACTGATTAGAGATCTAGGTCAAATAACCTCTCCTTGCCTCCCCACTTTATCTGTTAATAAATATGTCTTAAAGAACATCACTATGTCAAAGGTTAAAACACAGGCTGTTCATAAGCTCAATAAAAAAGGACACAGTGATACAGGCCTACCCCAAGAAACAGGAAAATGTTCAAATAAACAATCTGACCTTACACCTAAGGAACTAGAAAAAGAAGAACAACAAAACCCAACATGAGTAGGAGGAAGGAAATAATACAGATCAGAACAGAAATAAATGACATGGATATTTAAAAAATGAAAAAATCAATGAAATCAAGAGCTGGTTCTTTGAAAAGATAAAATTGATAAACCCTTAGCCAGACACATCAAGAAAAAAAGAGAAAGAGCTCAAGTAAATAAAGTCAGAAGTGAAAGAGAAGTAACAACTGTCACCACAGAAATATAAAGAATTATAAGAGAATACTACAAAAAAATTACACCAACAAATTAGACAATCTAGAAGAAATGAATTCCTAGAAACATATAATCTCCCAAAACTAAAGCAGGAAGAAATAGAAAATCTGAACAGACTGATTACTAGTAATGAAATTGAATCAGTAATCAAAACTACCAAAAATATAAGTCCAGGACCAGATAAATTTACAGGTGAATTCTACCAAACATTTAAAGACAAATTAATATCTATTCTACTCAAACTATTCCAAAAAACAGAAGAGAAAGGAAACCTGCCAAATGTACTCTCTAGGGCCAGCATTACCCTGATACCAAAGCCAGCCAAAGACACCACAGAAAAAGAAAACTACTGGCCAATATCCCTGATGAACATAGATGCAAAAATACTAAACAACATATTAGCAACCCACATTCAACAATACATTAAAAGGATCATTCGTCATGATCAAGTGAGATTTATTCCAGCGATGCAAATGTGGTTCAATATTTGCAAATCAATCAATGTGATACACCAGAGCAACAAAACAAAGGATAAAAATCATGTGATCATCTCGACAGATGCAGAAAAAGCATTTGAGAAGATTCAACATCCATTCATGATAAGAACTCTCAACAATGTAGGTTCAGAGGGAACATATCTCAACATAATAAAGGCCACATATGAAACATCCACAGCTGACATCATAATCAACGTTGAAAAACTGAGAACTTCCCTCTAAGATCAGGAACGAGACAAGAATGTCCATTCCTGTCACTTTTATTCAACATCGTACTTGAAGTCTTAGCCACAGCAATGAGGCAAGCATAAGAAATAAAAGGCATCCATATTGATAAGGAAAAGGCTAAACTGTCACTATTTACAGATGACATGATACTATACATAGAAAATCTTGAAGACTCCATCAAAAAACTATTAGGAGTAATAAATGAATTCAATTAAGTTGCAAGATATAAAATTAATACCCAGAAATTGGTAGCATTTCTATATACTAATAGCAAAGTAGCAGAAAGAGAAATTAAGAAAAAAATTCCATTTACCATTGCACCTTTTAAAAAGAATAAGATACCTCAGAATAACCTTACCGAAGGAGATGAAAGAACTGTATTCTGAAAACAATAACACACTGATGAGAGAAACTAAAGATAACACAAACAAATGGAAAGATATTCCATGTTCATGGATTGGAATAATTGATATTGTTAAAATGTCCATATTACCCAAAGCAATCTACAGATTTAATGCAATCCCTAACAAAAGACCAACAGTATTTTTCATAGAACCAGAACAAATACTACAATGGGACTAAAAAGACTCTGAATAGCCAAAGCAATCTTGGGAAAGAACAAAGGGAGGTATCACAATTCCAGATTTCAAGATGTACTATAAAGCTGTTGTAATCAACACAGTATACTGGCACACACAAAAAAGACACATAATCAGTAAAACAGAAAAGAGAGCCCAGCAAAAAACCCACACTTATACAGCCAGTTAATCTATGGTAAGGGAGGCAAGAATATTCAATGGGGAAAAGACAGTCTCTTCAACAAATGGTGCTGGGAAAACTGAACAGCTATGTGCAAAAGAATGAAACTGGTCCACTTTCTTACACCATACACAAAAATAAACTCAAAATAGATTAAAGACCTAAATGTGAGACCTGAACCATAAAAATCCTAGAAGAGAACACAGGCGGTAATTTCTTTGACATCAGTCATAGAAACATTTTTTTAAAATATGCCTCCCAGGCAAGGGAAATAAAAGCAAAAAGAAACTACTGGGGCTATGCCACATTAAGAAGCTTTTGCACAGTGAAGAAAACCAACAACAAAACAAAAGGCAACCTACTGAATGGGAGAAGATGTTTGCAAATGATATAACAGGTAAGGGGTTAATATCCAAAATATATAAAGAACTTATAACTCAACAACAAAACATAAACAATATGATAAAAAATGGACAGAGGACCTCAATAGATGTTTTTCCAAAGACATATAAATGGTCAACAGACACATGAAAAGATGCTCAGCATCATTAATTATCAGGAAAATGCAAATCAAAACCACACTGAGATACTACCTACACTTGCTTTAATGGCTAAAATCAAAAAGGTAAGAAATAACAAGAGTTGGCAAGAATGTGGAAAAAAAAGAACCCTCATACACTGTTGGTGGGAATGTATATTGGTACAGCTACTGTGGAAAATACTATGGAGGTTACTTAAAAACCTGAAAAATAAAAATACCATATGATCCAATAATTCTACTACTGGATATTTCGTGAAAGAAAACAAAAATACTAATTTGAAAAGATATATGCACCCCTATGTTTACTGCAAAATTATTTATAATAGCCAAGATATGGAAGCAACCTAAGTGTCTACTGATAGACAAACAGATAAGGAAGATGTCACACACACACACACACAAACACACACACACAATGGAAGATTATGCAACCATAAAAAAGAATGAGATTTTGCCACTTGAGACAACATGGATGGACCTAGAGGGTATTAGGCTATGGGAAATACTTCAGATGAGAAAGACAAATATCATATGATTTCAATCATATATGGGATCTAAAGAACAGAACGAATAAACAAACAAAAAGCAGAATCAAATTTGTAAATACAGAGAACCCACTGGCAGCTGTCAGAGGGGAAGGGGGTGGGGGGATGGTCAAAATGGGTGAAGGGGAATGGGAGGTATAGGCTTCCAGTTATGGAATGAATATGTCAGGAGAATAAAAGGTATAGCATAGGGAATATAATCAATGATATTGTAATAGTGTTGTATGGTGACAGAGAGCAGGTACACTTGTGGCAAGCAAAAAATAAAAAAAAAAAATACAAAATAAATGATACAGAATAATATCATGGAACTCATTATTAGGAAGACTATCCAGGATCCACATAAGTAGTAAAACATCAATTGGTCGCTCCCTTTGTCTTTCTGTATCCTCCTGGAACCTCACATTCTCTTTTGCTCTTTCTCAAAGTGCATCTACTATTATAACTACTGAATGATACTTACAGTAATTAAAAGCTAGAGAGAACCTAAAAATGCAAGGACAGAGAAATTGTGAAAAAATATTTCACTATGTGGAATGCTATGCAGATTAAAACAATAATATACAGGAATATTTAATGATAGATGAAATGCTAAAAGTATATTTAAGATAAATTTAAGTATATTTAAGGACAAATTTGTACATATCTGGAATAAATAATGAATAAATGAGTAAATAAATGAATAAATGTATCCTCAGAAGAATGCCAAACACATAGTAAGCACCGAATAAGTATTAGATCTTACCCCAGTTGGATTTGTGAATGTATGTCAATGCATAGATATCTATGTAGAGTCCGGAAAATTTTTTATACTTCCCAAATCACCAATCCCTTCAATTAGCAAATGGAATGTGATAAATCCTTAATTCTGATACAGCTCTGTCTTGCTTGGTATACTACTCCTCTCAACCCTTTTGCCCAAACTTTACCTTAGCATAAAACAGTTTGACAGTACAAGGAAGACTAATATAAATTCTGATACATGCAATTCCAAAAATTGTAATGCAAAATGGAAAGGAAAAGAAACACATCTGGTAACTTGAATATAGAATTTCTCTAAGTGATTCTCAAGTATATTTAACAGAATGTCATTAATGTCAGTGGAAATGAAAAAATATCCCCAGTGAGTTTAAAGCATATAGTGTAAACTACCTGTAACACATGAATTTTCAAATAACTTTTCTTGTTTTACCATAAAACTTCATGAAGTTTTCCTATCCTGATTTATAATATGTGTGTTTTAATATTAAAAAGTGTCCTTTTTTTGGGCGCCTGGGTGGCTCAGTCGTTAAGCGTCTGCCTTCGGCTCGGGTCGTGATCTCAGGGTCCTGGGATTGAGTCCCCACATCGGGCTCCCTGCTCTGCGGGAAGCCTCCTTCTCCCTCTCCCACTCCCCCTGCTTGTATTCCTGCTCTCGCTATCTCTCTCTCTGTCAAATAAATAAATAAAATCTTAAAAAAAAAAAAAAAGTGTCCTTTTTTTTTTTTTTTTTTTGAGAGAGAACCGAACCACTTTTGTGTTATCTTGACACTTAAAGATGAGAAGTGCTATGTTTGTCCTTTAGGCTGACATAATGCCTAGGACACCATCATGTGTCTTCAATGGTAATAGTGCATTCCTTTGAGAAGCACAGAATGTCACGATTTCATATTCTATAAAAGATATTAAAACCAAGTTTGTCCCAGACTTTCCCAGTACAAGTGTAGTGTCTATTAACAGTTATAAGGTAAATTGATATCGCAAAATTATATATTAAGCCAAGTTTATTATATGAAAGAAATAGGGTGCCTGGGTGGCTCAGTCGTGAAGCCTCTGCCTTCGGCCCATGATCCCAGGGCCCTGGGATCAAGTCCCACATGGGGCTCCCTGCTCGGCAGGAAGCCTGCTTCTCCCTCTCCCCTCCCCCTGCTTGTGTTCCTGGCTCTTGCTATCTCTCTGTCAAATAAATAAATAAAAACTTTAAAAAAAAAAAGAAAGAAATAGAAACCCATTCTAAGTCATTTAAGAATTGGGAAAACAAGAAAAAGCTAAATGTCATTAATGAAATTTTGACTTGAAGATTGTATTGCATGTAAATAGGAGATGCAGTAAATTATGAGCTGAAGAGTGGGGAAGTACAACATTAAAAAACTGCCAGTACACACTAAAGTGATTTATAATAAATATATATATATATAGATTTTAAGCCATATTTTAAAACTTGATTCAAATTCTAAGATTTATTTTGTGTGTGTGTGTGTGTGTGTGTGAGAATGTAGTCCTCACTTCACATAGTAGTGCAAGACCATAAAAATGATCATGCAAGCTGAAATCATGCAAAGCAATTTTTATCATTAGTGGGAAGAGTTGCAGTTGCTGTGACATCTAACTTGCTTTGGATTATCTTTTTAAAGAGGTTTGTATAGCAAGCAGGTTTGGAAGATAGGCATAATTTGCTGGAGATTTATTTACTATCCAATATAATAAAAATAAGCTCTCCCTCTGGAACAGTTGTATTACATGGTATAATACATAAGGCCCCTCTCTCAGATCAGACTTCCTAAACTCAAGGTTCTTCTGTAACACACTCCACTGTGTGTACAGGCATCACCTGGCCCTCCTCTTGTTGCCCTGTGGGAGCTGGGGCTTATTTATTTGACAGAGAGAGAGAGATGGAGCATGAGCAGGGGGAGCAAGAGGGAGAAGCAGGCTCCCTGCTGAGTAGGGAGCCTGATGTGATGCAGGGCTTAATCTCAGGACCCTGAGATCATGACCTGAAACAAAGGCAGCCACTTAATTGACTGAGCCACCCAGGCACCCAGGAACTGGGGCTTAGACAAGCAACACCACAGTGTTACTCTGGCTACTGCTGTTGTTATAAGTGATACATTGTCTTTGCCACCTACCCAGGAGTCTCCTGTCTTCTGCCAGTATTTATTAAACCATGGCAAGCTAAATTTTCCATGGAGGTCATGAATAGGTCAAGGAATCTATCTTCTATTATTCAAAATTATTAAGATTTAGAAAGCAGTTACCAAAAAAGAGTTTATATATTAAAAAGGAGGAGAAAATTTCTGTATTATTTTCAGATAATGGGATCACACAATTGTAGAAGCAACAAATATTGTGAATTTAATTAAATTCAAAATATTTCGAACTAGTAATTAAAAAAATTGAATAGCCCTTTTCCCCTCCCTAAAACAGTTGAACATGAAGTGTAGTCAGAATTAGACCCAGCCAGATACTAAAACTTAATATAAAGCTAACATAAAATAAAGTCACTGTGTTGCGTAGATGACCTTGCATTTTGAATTGGTGGGCATTCTTAAACTTATTAGTTTCATAACTTCACATTTTTATATAAATTGGGATTTTTAAAAAAATGTTAACTTATCTTTGTGTTATTTGTAGTTAATAATACTGACAATAGTTTATTTTAGGATATCTTAAAAATCACAAAATGCATAAAAATAGAAATCAAGTACAATTCCATCATGCAAAGAAATATTTGTTGGCCTTTTTTTACTCACTACAAAAGCAATACTTTGGCCATAGAAAAATGAGAATCTACACAGGTAAGTCAAAAGATGAAATAAATTTAAAATCTCCCACAACCACACCACTTAGAGGTAACTACTGTTAATACTTTCATAAACTTATTTCCACACATTTTTCTATGCATATATATTAATGTCAGTATTCTGCTTAGTAACTTGAATTCTTCACTTAACCATACATCATAAATATCTATCAATGTTAATGGATATTTATCTGCAATACCATTTTTAACTGGGTGAAAGGTATTGCATTTTATTAATGCACTATAATTTATTTAACACCTGTTTACAGATATTAATGGTTTTTTCCTCTCAATATCTTAATATATTAAATAAGGCTACAGTAATGCTTTCTCAGAACCAGCAGATATACTGCCTGGGTTTTATAATCTAGACTCCTGACTTCAAAGCTTGTTTCAAGGACTAATAATCATTTTGTTTCTGTCATAAATTTTGCTTGTATTACATCCAGCTGATGGATCCTGTTCAGGGTCTTAAATGTGTCTGTGCAGCCACTCTCCCCTCAACAACTCGTCCCACACCAAAAGAAGGAAGAGAGACTGCCTCTAGTCCAACCACAGACTACATTCTCCAAAGAAACTCCTGATCAATAAAATCTTAACAATGGTAGAAACCCGGATGGCATGGATGAATGTCCTGTGGCCTGATTTCATCTGCCCTTGGCCTAAAGAGGGGGCTAAGAATGAGAAAGGTGGCCTTTGACATTTGGGAACTGCTCTGTACTGTCAACTAGGCCTTTTTTCTACTACTGAACATAAACAATTTTTTTTTAATTTAAAGATTTTATTTATTTATGTGAGAGAGAGAGAGGGAGAGAGAGTGCACTTGAGCAGGGGTAGGGGCAGAGGGAGAAGCAGACTTCCTGCTGATGAGCAGGAAGCCCCACACAGGGCTCCATCCCAGGACCCTGAGATTATGACTTAAACTGAAGGCAGACGCTTAATTGACTGAGCCACAAAGACACCCCAAATATAAACAATTTTATAGAATATCAATATCATAAAAGGCCACATATTACTATATGACTATGATGGTTCAAGACCAAAACAAGGTCACTCTATAATCATGCCTAAACATAGATGAAAACCTGAACATTGTCCAAACAACAAAAATAATCCAAACGTTCCTCTATTCTACCAAATGAGTGACTGCTTTCACAATTATAGCTTTGGCCTCATTCTAGCTTTCCCTCCTTCTAGATAAGATTAGCATAACCAATCATAGAAATACCCCCACTTCCTGACTACATTCAATCTGGAGCAAAGCCCTGCTTCCTTAAATCTTCCTGAAAATCACCAATAACAGGATAATAGGCTCAAATCTGTAAATCTTGTTAATAGTCTCCCACTGAGATGCCCCATGGTTCCCCATGATGTAAGCTCCTCCTCCTTACAATGAATCACAATCCCAAATTATTCAACCACAGGCATGGCTGGAGAGCAATGACACTTTTAAAACACTAAAGAATTTCTGGCATAAGGTAAGTGCTTAATAAATGTCAGCTGTTATCATTATAGGAAGCAGCTTATTGTAAAGTAACATCTATGGATTTAGAAATCTGGGGTGCCTGAGTGGCTTAGTTGGTTGGGTGTCCAACTCTTGATATCAGCTTAGGTCATGATCTCATGAGTCCTGGGATCGGGCCCTATGAGTTAGGCTCTGCACTCAGTGGGGAGTCTGCTTGAGATTCTTTCCCTCTGCTCCCAAACTTGCTCGCTTGCTCACTCTCTCTCTCTCTCAAATAAATAAATAAATATTAAAAGAAAAAGAAATCAGACCTCACAATGCACTATCTTGGCCAAATCCTAGAATTCTCTAAACCTCATTTCTTTATCTGTAATGTGAGTTATAGCAACATTTTCCTGCAGAAAGTTGAGTATTATTAGATGAAGACCTCATTTAATATTAATTTCCTTCCTGTATCTTCCCACTTATTTTATAAAATTCATACTCTATTTCTAGGACAGTAAGTGAACTTTCAATGGAATAATCCATTTGTTTTAGTTCTCTCATAGATACCCACAAAAAGCAGAAATAAAGAAACCTTTTAAATAGGGGGATCATTTATGCACAGTCATTTTCTAAAATATTTTTTCAAACAAGCTACTGCAAACTTGCAGGAGAGGGTAAAGGAATGAAAGAGTGAAGGTATAGCTTTGTTCCTTGGCCAAGATAGAAGACACCAGAACCAGACAGAAACATTTCTTGGAGACTAGATGGCAATTTATGTAGAGCCATTCCTACACATATTTAACACATGGTTTGATGTCTTAAAAGTTCAACTTATATACAACTTCAATAACCATTTACTGCATGAATAAAACTGCACCTGAAGACAAACAATCTTTATTGGTCAATGCACTAATTGAGGCCATTCGGCATGAGAAGATAGTAATACAACCTTTTTCCTGCTATTTGAGCATAGGTCTACTACAGAAAAAAACAAAAACAAAAATGAAACAGAAAAAAGAGCTTTTTAAAAAGGCCTTTTCTCCACCAAGAGTTGAATAAGAGAATAAGAGGGGGTGAAAAAAAGACAAGGACAATAGGCCATATTCAAATCAAATAGAAAAAATAGAAATGTGTGTACTGAAACTAAATCAGTGACTGTGTTACACACTTTAAATGCTTCAGATATCTTTAGGTTTCCTGAAGCATGTTATATACTGTTTTTCTAAGATACTGCCATTCTTCTCCAGGGGAAAAAACTCAGAATAAAGGGCTAACATGAAAAAATATGAGAGTGAAGAAAACTGTGTCCAGTGGAAATCAATTTTCAGTACATTAGAAAACATCTAGTTGGTTTGCTTAATTTAGACGTTTTTCCATTTGGTTACTTAGAAGAATACTTAGCAGAACTTTAACCTCATAATTTAAATTACCTCAATTTCCGATGAAAGCAAGAGAGTAAAATATCAATTTATGGATTTACTAACATTATGGATCAACTAACATTACAGATTAATCAGGAAATCACTTAGAAAATAGGAAATAAATGTAACTGAGGAGCAATTTTATTGGAATTTATTGGTATATTTTCACTCATCTGTCATTTTGTGATTTCTGGAATCATTTTTGGTACTTATATTCTAATATATTTAAATATATATTCCATTTGTATGCACATACAATTGTACATTCCAACATTAACCATCTCATATAATATATTCACATCAATTTAAAATTCATCATTTATTTACATAATTTTAAATGTAGATTTTGCATTTTCTCTCCTATACATGTTCATAATTGTTAAATTACTCTCTTTCTTAAAGTTGAATATTGAGTTTATATCTGCTTACTGCTTTATTTACTGATTTTCCTACACATAAATGAAAACAATGCAAATGCCCTATTGGTTTTACCACATGTAGATAGATTTGAATTAAAAAAAAAAAACTAGTAAAACTTTGGTATTGGTTTGTGACTCTAGTTGGAGTTTGAGAGGACTATAAATAGTTAAGTCATTAAAAAACTCTCTAAGGAGTATGTAAATGGGAAAAAAATAATTAATCTTTAATGTGTGTGTTAATTTTTTTTCTCTGCCGCCTGGAGATGTAAACCTTTTTAAAAGCTTCCTGCCAATTTTACACTCCAGGAATGTCCTTCTCAAGGACCTAACACCATCCTTTTTAGGTCGAGGATGATAACACCCCTATCTGCCACTCTCTGTAACAGAGTAAGGGCTTACATTCAGTGGGAGCCAATGAGCAAGCACAGATGGTCTAATCACAGAGAAAAGCATCTCAAACGTGGAATAACACAATGTGCTCCCCACATCCCATTGATCACCCCTCCACTAATGTCCTCCATTATTTTTCCAGTAGCTCACCCAAACACTTAAAAACTTTCCCACTCTTGGGGCACCTAGGTGGCTCAGATGGCTAAGCGTCTGCCTTCAGCTCAGGCCATGATCTTGGGGTCCTAGGATACAGCCCCATGTTGGGCTCACCACTCAGTTTGTCCCTCCCTCTCTGCCCCTCCCCCTGCTTGTGCTCTCTCTCTCTCTAAAGAATAAATAAAATCTTAAAAAAAAAAAACTTCCCACTCTATTCTTACAGACAATCAGACACCAAAACTTTTCACTCATTCTTGAAAATTACTTGTCCTATCACACTTCCTCAGGAGCCCACCTACACATGGCTAAATCATTTTTATATTCTTCCCACTAGAATGCCCCTGGATCAGTTCTGCATGCAACAGAAACCAATCTGGTCCACTTACACAAAAGCAGCATTTGTTGAAACGGTTGTGAAAATATCACTGGGAGAGCCCCAAACTGTGGTTGGGACTAAACAACCAAGAATTGCAGCATAATGTTGCAAGAATCACCGACATTTTTGCCTCTCTATTAGGCACAGACACTACTACCCCTTGCCTCGCCAATTGCAGTAACCTGGCATATTGTTGCCTCTGCTTTCCCTGGAAATAGGAAATAGCTCCTTCTGCTACTCATGCTGCTGCTGATACTATGGACTGCCACTCATTGCCAGCATGGATCCAGTGTGAACCTGACCTCCTCACTGTAGCCTCGTAGAATATGTGCCCATTCCCTAGCTGCAGAGGACCCTGGGACTGTGAGTATTTTGCATTCAATAGTGACAAATGAGCTCTGCCATGTAAGTTGGAAAATCCCAAAATTATTGGGAAGTGTTTTAGATGCTAAACTCTAAGATAATGACAAAACCCCACATAAGTTGCTTTTCCTATCAATCTTACATAAAAATCTAACATTACTTACTCCATTATCTTGTCATGCTTTTGCTTCCAAAAATCTACTTGTTGCAGTGATATGAATGAACCTGGAGGATATTATGCTATGTGAAATAAGCTAGACACCAAAGGACAGATACAACACGACATTTATGAAGACTCTAAAATAGTCAAACTCATAAAAGCAGAGAGTAGGATAGTAGCTTCCAGAGACAGGATGAAGAAATGGGAAATATTAGTCAAAGGGTACAAAGTTTCATTTATACAAGATGAGTAAGACCTGGAGATTTATTGTATAGCATAGAGTACAATACAATAATGTATTTTATACTTAAAATTTTGCCAAGAGGGTAGATCTTATGTTAGGTACTTTTATGCACAAAAGAAATAATAATAAATAAAGAGGGTGGAAGTTTCTGGATGTGATGGGTATGTTTATAGCATAGATGTGGTTTCATGGGTACATACTTAGCTACAAACTCATCAAGTCGTCTACACAAATATGTACACTCTTTATATGTCAACCATACTGCAATTAAAATGGTTAAAAAAAACAAAAAACCTGGTTCTCAGTAACCAGGTGAGACAAATATCCTAAATGGGCGTCTATGACCCTCTAGGATCCACACTGTAACAACCCAACCTCTTTCCCCTATTACTCAGCGTAAATCCTCACTTTCTACTGGACACAAATTCTATTTATTTATTTATTTTAAAGATTTTATTTATTTATTTGACAGAGAGAGAGAGACAGCGAGAGAGGGAACACAAGCAGGGAGAGTGGGAGAGAGAGAAGCAGGCTTCCCACAGAGCAGGGAGCCCGATGCGGGGCTCCATCCCAGGACCCTGGGATCATGACCTAAGCCGAAGGCAGACGCTTAACGACTGAGCCACCCAGGCGCCCCGGACACAAATTCTAAGGCCAATCTTTTGCACATGTTCCACCCTCTGCCTAGAATGCCCTTGCCTTAATTTCTCTATACAAATCAGGGGTGGTAAACACTTTTCACCTCTAATGATATCTGTGATGAAACACAGGGTCTTCCTACAACACTACACTGAGAATGATTAATACTGCTTCCAGGTTCAGTGGGAAGATGACTGATCGGTGGTGTCTGCCATGGCTGCAGGAGAAGCAAGTGACTCCTTCATGCAAGATCTCCGTCCTCCCTGGTCCAAATACATACAATTTTCAAAACTCTGCACAAGTACAACCTCTTCTATTAAGCCATCTATTACAGCTCACTATGACCAATATAATTTTAAAACTTAGCACTAATGTATTCATACTCATTTTGACACTTCTCTATCTATTTTCACACTCTCATGAACATATCATATCTGCAGGTATCATGTTCCCTAGATAGTCAGGTCCCAAAGGTTAGGATTTTCTTTCCTTCTTTTGCACATCAGCACATTAATCTATACTCTGTCTTCAGCAGATAGTCAAGAAGTTTATCTGTTGAAGGAACAAATGCCCCTGTAAACCTATCTCAAGTTTTGTCTTCCTCTTTAATTGTTGGGATCTCATATTCCCCACAGTGACTCCTATGATATTTTACGTTCCTGATGTACAAGCTGGCTTCTCAAGTTCCTAACACATCCCTGGCAATGATGCTAGTAGATAAACTGGCTCAACTTCTCAAGTAAATTCCCTAAGGTTCCTTGAAGTCCAGCAGCTGCTACAAATGTGCTGTACTTGATTTCCTTGGCAAGTTCATTATGCTCGCCCCGGTCACCTGTTCTCACATTGCTTTGGCAAATTCACGTGTTGTGACAAATGTTCTTTCTTTGCAGCCAGACAGTGATTCAGCAAATATCTTAATCAAGCATTTCCTCTTCTAAGTCTCTGTATGCATTTGTTCTTCTCATTATTCCTGTGTGCTGAGAAAAATAATGTCTCAGATCCTAGAGAAGGGAAAATCCTCTATTACAGGGTCTGGCATGAGAAAACTATGGTAATGATTTTTGAGGGTACAGGTTTTGAATTTTGAGTATGCAAGTATACTAGTTCTTATTGACTCACCAGAAAATTGGCAACAAAGAGGGGCCTTAGGGAAATATTATATATGTATATATGTGTGTGTGTGTCTGTGTGTATGTATATAAACATTTTCCATTAGAATCATTAATTTTGGAGAAAGTCAAAATTACCTTTATTGCTAGCTAAGAGTAAGTAAAATGAAAAAATCTGTATTCAAGTAGGAAGCTGTTCAACTATCTCACAATTTCTCCAAAGAGCAAATGTTTCTTAAGCATCTTATATCCTTATTCATTTCTTCATTAATTTTCCAGCTTACTGGATATTTTCAATACCACAAAACTTTCAAATGCCTAATCTAGCAATTATTCAAAATCTCCCTTTCCAATATGATCAGCACCTAGCCAAATGTATACCCTGAAACCCTGTCACAGTCCGTCCTTCAGCCACCTCAACACTCCCAGCTCTATGAGGAATCTCCACATGAGTTATTTCTTCATCTTGCAATAAGTCCCTAAATCCACTTTTTTGTCAATTTTCTGCTATGTCATCATGAACCACCTCATATACCTCCTTTTCAGCAAAGCTTGCCTCAGATTCTCAAGGCCAATTGAAAGTGGTCCACAAGGGGCGCCTGGGTGGCTCAGTCAGTTAAGCGGCTGCCTTTGGCTCAGGTCATGATCTCAGGGTCTTGATATGGAACCCCACATCGAGCTCCCTGCTCAGGGGGGAGTCTGCTTTTCCCTCTCCCTCTGCTGCTCCCCCTGCTTGTGCTCTCTCACTCATGCTCTTTCTCTTAAATAAATGAATAAAATCTTAAAAAAAAAAAAAAGTGGTCCACAAAGTTCCCACAGAACAGTTTTCTATTACAATTGACTAGGTTTCTGAGAGTCTCCCTGCCTGGAGATTGTGAGCTCCAAGAAGGCAGATCCTATCCCATTCTTTCTGTCTTTGATACCTGGCATGATATATGACACATAAGATGAACTCAATAAATATAGGAAAAATGACTGTAGGTTTACAATCACTTTTGATAGATTTTGTTCATTCTAAAAAAAAGCAAAAAACCAAAACCTAAGATAGAGATTTTCATTTTCAGCACTACGGTATTTTTTCAATAACACTACCATTGAAAAAAGTTCAGAATGCTGCATAAAATATAAAAAGCATAATTGTAAACCCATTACTGGACTGATGAGACAATTAGAAATCCATAATAAAAGTGAAGGCAAAGATCACTGGTGATTCTGAGGTTCCTTTTTAATGTGTATACAGGGTACGGCGTGAGAGGTAAGGAGGGGTGGGCCCTGGAGTATTAATCCCATCCCCAAGTCAGTGAGTCTGACAAGAGACCACTGAATAATGCTGAAGCTTAAAGCAGTACATGCTCAGTGTGACAGTGAACCTGAAATAAACTGCTGTGCAGGAGGGAAGAGCAGCACACATTTTTACTGTGTGTGTTAATGAATCTCAGTAGCCAGACCAGGTGTGCAAAAAGTCAGGTTTTATATTTTGTGCAATGACATTATTTCTGACTCTGTGAATCATATACTATCAATCTAACGTGAAATAAAAATAACTTCAGTTTCTCCTGTGTTTCTCCTTCTTCCCGGGATTGACCAGGAAATTGATTAGGAATTTAGGGGTGGCCCTCAGCTTGACTAAATCTTAGGCTTCTTACTGACTCTAGGCCCCCTTCCCTCCCTTTTATTTGAGCATTTACTTTAGAAAACTTATAATTAAATTTTACTGGGTCTAGGAGCAGATATATTCTCTCCCCATAATTTGGCCCTCCTCAAATCTGTGCTCGCAAATCCCAGTACTTGGATGGTTCAAAAATCCTTAAGCGGAAATCTTAATTATAAAGTGACTATTGTTAACAGCATTCCTAGGGACCTGGCAGAAGCAAAGGCAAATTCTTTTTGGGTTAACAGTTCTCAGGAATTCATTGCTAAAAAAATTTCTAGGAACATAAACTATAACACAGAATCACAATCCACACAAATAATGCACCATAATATCCAAAGAAACAACAGAAAGAAACAAAACACACAGTTTTTAGATACTGAAATTACTGGATATGGAATATATAATAAAAACATTCACATGTTGAAAAAAGAGAGAAACTGAAAAATTTGATCAAGGAAAAAAACTTTATAAATTACTAAGAAAAAAATTTTAATAACAAATATAATTTCTAATAATGAAATAATTTCAATAACTGAAATTAATTGCACAAATGAGTTAAAAGACCAGATTAGACATAGCTAAAAAAGACAACTGAAAAAATTAAAAATTGACTTGTAAAAACATCCATATTGCAGCCATGAAATGCAGGGATAAAAATGTAAAGTGTGTTTTAAAAGATTATGTAAAAAGATTAGAAAACTACATTTCATTTTCATGAATAGGAAAAATAATAAAATAACAATTCACTTACTCCCAAATGCTCTGTAGATTCAGTGGCATTCCAATAAAAATACAGAGAGATTTTGGAACTTGAATAAGCAGAATCTAATGTGTTTTTGAATAAGAAAATACCCAAGAAGGACCAAGACGCACCTGGAAAATAATAAGGAAGGAGACACACCATGTGATATATTAAGATCTGTCAAATGTTTTTATGTTAAAATGATACCATAATTAAGATAGTGTCTATAAGCACAAAAACAGGGAAACAGAGCAAAGAAACAGAATGAAGAATTCAAATTATAGTGAAAATATATAAATTGTATCTCCATGGATGGATATCTCAAATATGGTGTTCAGCATAAATCACATCATGAAAGAAACATCATTACTCTATTTATAAAAAGTTCCAAATTATATAAAAATACATGACATATTTTAGGAATGCTTACAGGTGATGAAACAGTCAAGAAATGTAAAAGAATATGAAATACAAAATCAGGAGAATGTTACTCATGAGGAAATCGAGACAGACTGAAATACAGAGTCAGGATGATGTGGGAAACAAATGCAGAAGAAAGGTTATTCAATTTCCTTACTACTTACAGTCCATTGACAAGTCCTTGTAAGGAAGAGTGACATTCCTCTAGGGACTCAACTGCCTGGATGTTGACACTTTGTTAAGGGCAAAAGGCAATCTAAGCCCGACCCCCTGGATCCTGGAAGTCTACTTGAACATATAAAAATTCCTTTGGAAACTTCCATTATCTCTACCCCCCCCCCCCCCCCAGATATATGTTGGCAATCATCCCCCAAGCATATGACCCACCAATATACATCTGAGGGGTCTCATGACTGAGGGTTTACTAAACAGTAATAAATGACTTTTCCTAACAATAGCTGGTCCCCTCAAGGTCCTGGAAACCTTGTTTCCAAAATTCCTCAGAGACTTATGCTATCCCTAACCCCCTCCCAACTTGAAAGTATATAATGGACCACTTCTTATGACCCCAGTGCAGCTCTTTCTGCCCACGGGTCCTATCCCCGGGCTTTAATAAAATCACCTTCTTGCACCAAAGACCGCTCAAGAATTTTTTCTTGGCCATCGGCTCCAGACCTCACCAACATTCCAAAATTCCATCATTTGGTGACCCAGATGGGACCCCTCTCACTCTAGAGAGCTTTCTTTCTGTTCTCACCTTGAGTTAATAAACTATCACTTCACCCTTTTGTGTCTGCACGATTCATTCTTCGACTCCATGAGACAAGAACCCTACAATCCTGTAACAAGGACACAGCAGAGTTCTATGAAATTGGTCCTACTCTCTTGCTCATATGGTGTGGTGGGATTAGAGATGTTTGTGCTGTATACTTTTTATGCCTCTATTCACATGTGTTATAAATATTGCTTTTCTCCTTATAATAAAAATTGAGATTTGATTTTGAATAACTAGGATTTATTAATTAATTCAAAAATATTTATTGAGAACCTCCTGCATTCAAAGCACTGTTTCGGGTGCTGGGAGACAGCAGTAAATAAACCAGATTAAGTTTTTATTCTGGTGCAGCTGACATTCTAGTTTTAGAAATAAAATGATGAACATAATCCTTTTATTTGATTAATGAAGAAACTGAGAAATCAAAAGTCCAGATGACTTTTTAAAAGCTCCAAATGAGGATAAATCCAGACTTAAGCATCAACTGTCCTAATAGCCCATGCAGTGTTCTTTTTATTACAAATTCAGCTATCTAGGGGCGCCTGGGTGGCTCAGTCGTTAAGCGTCTGCCTTCGGCTCGGGTCATGATCCCAGGGTCCTGGGATCGAGCCCCGCATCGGGCTCCCTGCTCAGCAGGGAGCCTGCTTCTCCCTCTCCCACTCCCCCTGCTTGTGTTCACTCTCTCACTGTGTCTCTCTCTGTCAAATAAATAAAATCTTAAAAAAAAAAAATTCAGCTATCTATATGCAAGAGAAATGTTATATAATAGAGAGGTAGAGAGATGAATCAAAGGTGGAGAGATGGAGAAGGAGAGAGATACACGCTCATAAATATTATACCTAAACAAAAGCAAAAACAATACACCAAGGATATGTTCCTGCAAGCATTTGTCTGATGGATGACAGCCTGTACTCTTTCATTTCTGAATAGTCCTCCTAAAAGGTCATCTCCTGACAAATATAATCATTATCATCTCATTTTCATTTTGAATGGTGACAGACACTAAAATATGCTTTTTAATACCCCCAATTAAATGGGAGTAATTTAGCATCAATGATTAATCAATAATAAGTCAACAATAGCAAACTGCTTATATGGATGAATTTATATAGTTTTTAGTAGTGACCTAGTGCCAATAGTAATACTTTCTTATTTTCTTTTATGTTGCCAGGCCTAAGTGATAATTGATCAAAGCAAGGAAGTCTTTGTCAATTTGGAAAGGACCAGATCTGGGTGACACCATATATTAAAGACAGAGTGTGGATTATGTATCTATGCATATTTAAAATGAAAGTGTGTAAAGCACAAATAAGTACTTAAAATTCTGTACAGACCACACATACTGGTGAATAGTAAGAAAACCTCCTATGCTATAATGTATAACTCCACCTATCCTTTTTTCTAGGAATGTCAGTGCTACTTACAAAAATACAGTAACTCATTAATTAAAGGACTTAATACAGTATTCTCAAGGATGGTTTGATTAGTTATTCCAAAGAGCAATCAGTTAAGAACTATTGACTATTTTCCCTTGAGAAGAATAATCATTCAATAATTGCAGATTTATTTTAAACCAGCAAGAACATGAAGTTATAACAACAGTTATAAAAGACACACTACATCATATAATACATATTTTTCACAATAGGGATGGGAGACAAGGATACAGGAGAGAACTGGAGACAGTGTCAGGGGAGGACACAACCAAAACCAAAATCCAAATAATCAGTCGATGTGTCTTTCTCTGAAAATGTCTTGAAATTTGATTTTTATAGAACTGTAAAGTGTGTCATGCAAGCTACAATATACAAATTTTGTGTATTATTAAGTGAATTTAAAAGAATTGATTCAAAAGTCCTTGAATCTATCATAGTTTCAAATTATTCAGCCACTCAAAAAAAAATGCTTCTCATTAATAAAGTCTATTATTTTCCTTTTTGTTGTAACTAAAATGGTGTTTGGGTTGTCCAATCATCTCCTTTTCAGAGACAAACTCATTCTCATAGAGATTCAGAGATAAATAATATGGTGTGATGTGACCCAGAATTCAAAATTACTGAATGAAGACAGTACAGGATATGATTTTAGCTTATTTACTATCTCTAATAAATAAAGCTATCAGTCCTAGCATAGATTAAGGAATATGGCATTTTAAAAAGCATATAGTGTTAATGGCATCATCACTTATACTCTGAATCAAAATGACAGGATCACCAACAAGCTAGATAAGTACTTTTTAACCTGGAAATATAATTCATAGGCTAATAGCTCAACTAGTCAGCGGTGGTTATAATACTTATTTCTACCTTATTTAAGTCCCTGTCATCTGTATTGCCAGCTATGGACACAGTATGCCAATCACTTAATATTACATCCTATCCTTTGGGGGAGTTGAGGTTTTCATATGCTAGTTGAACCTACTTACTGAACAGCACTTAGTTCTATCTTATTAAAATCTCAATATATTCCCACTGGCAGTGACTCCTTTTTTCCATAATATTCTACATGTTTCAGATAGAAAGATGAATGAGACATTGACACTGGCCCTGTGATTCTGACAGTGAGACAGACAAGAGCACGTAAATAATTCTGACACTTGTATAAAGTGTTTTATTCAAAGTACTTTGAGAAATATAGTGTGGCAAATACTGTATGTTACCCCACATTTGTGGTTACTCCTTTCCCTTACTAATTTTTTTCCACAGAGATCTATTAGACAACAAATGATTATTAAACTAAAAACCAATTAACTAGACCCACTGCAGACAGGAATTGCTTTGCTATTCAATTCCAATCAATGAAATGTAAGCAGACATGCGCTGGGGCTGCCTGTTCCCTTTTCTTCTTCCTCCTCCCTGGAATGTGAATGTGATGCCTGGCTTGGGGCCATCTGTGTTGTAACCATAAAGACCACAAAGCCACATATTAAAAATGGCAGAACATACGTTGATTTCCCATGTCAATGCTTAACTACCACCCTTGAATCTCTGGTTGTGTAATATATAAAAAACCCTTACCTATTTCAGCCACTGTTGTAGGCTGTTCTGTGATGCTAGGATTTGACCCTAAGTGATGCAACAGAGAAAGGTTAGCTAGTGCTGCTCTTGACATTAAGGGAAGGTTTCTTATCTGAAAACCTTGGCAAGGACCTTGAATGAAGTAGAAGAGCTCAGAAACAGAGAGGGGAAGGAAATTTGAACAAAGTGGAGGGAACAGTAGTCTGTGTTCAAAGCATAGGTTTCGGGGAGTGAGTGTAAGTAGCCAGTTTAGGCATCTAGAAGCAGAAAGGTGAGCTGGCGTTTGATACTCAAGCATCTTGTGTTTTGAGGCACAGAAGTCTGTACTTTACTGCTGTGTTCAGTGATCTGCGGTCAACTTCCATTCACATCCATTTGCAGTTCTGGATTAACATTTGCCAATGTACAAAATTCAAGCAAGATTTAGAAAGTGAAGTAAGCTAGAAGTCAATATTCTCACAGGTCAGGAAGGTCAGTCACTTTCTAAAGACTTGCTATAAGCTCAGATTTGATGACTGCAGCAGCCAATGATGATTTTCGTGACTTCCCACAAAAAAAAGAAGCTTTTGCAGCGTCTCTACTCATTTGCAGAAGTCACTCATAATTATTTCTGCTGCAGCTTTCCACATCTTTACTCCACGAACTCCTCCTTCCTCCAATATAAATGCAAGCCTGATTCCTATAAGCAGCACTTTATTGGTAGAGCAAATTTACAGTGGTGTACCTGGTAAGCAGCGAGAAGCTAATTTTTCGTGAGTTCTCATCTGGTTCTGCCTCTCATCTCTTCTATTCCACACACTACACTGCGATCAGAATGCTCTTTCAAAACACACACTAGATTACAGATTTTCATGACTTCAACCCCTTCGATGGTTTTCTGCAACCCACAAAAACTGCTCCTGGGACCTACTAGATAATTGAGGTAGAGCAGCCTCTTCCATATAGTCCAACATCAGCTCTCTCATTACCTTTGTTTTCAACCTGACATCGAGTTACACCAAACTGTTTGGTTTCCTGGCTTAAAATGCTTTTCTGCACCTCTGTACCTTTGTCCATCCTTTTCCACGGATTCTCTCCCAATCTTCATCTCAGTAAATTTCAATTCACTTACTCAAGATATAATACAAACGTCTCTCTATGAAATGCTCTTTCTTTGCCATTACCTCCAACCTTGCCCTTGATTAACACCACTAGCCCCCTGCATGCTCCTCGTCCTACACACACTTCAATTACACACTGGTCATCTATTGTTTCATTTACACTTGTCTTTCTCCCTCAGTAAGACATGACTCGACTGTGAATAATCTCTGTAACTCCATTGTTTAGTTTAATAATAACATACTCTAAATACTTTTGAAATTGATGGCTCTGTTTTTATTTTTAATTGAAGGTTTTTAAGCAAGAAATAGCATAATTGGATTTGTATCTAGAGAGATACTATTGTGGAAATGTGAAATAAAGTGTGGAATGAGAAAAGACAAAAGACAACTAAAAGAGTCACAAAACATATGATTAGAAAATGTATGAGAAAATTGACTACATTTCCATTTGGAGTGGTTACAAGCTACGACATTACTTCCACTGGCTCTTGAAATCCATATTTTTCTAGGCATTTGCCGCTGAGAACATGGCAATAGTTTCCCCACAAATTTTAAAGCTGAATTAGCTCTCCTGAGCATCCAGAGAGATTGCTGCTACCCTCAGATCACTATTCTACTATGCTAGGAACCCCCGGGATCCTCTCGGATCACTATGTGCCCTGACTTCAGGGCCACTGAAAAGGCTCCCAGACATCAAAACACCTCTTCAACCCAATCACTAATACTTGAGGAATAACATCTGTCAGACGGTAGTGATGAAATGTAAGACTGCCCCTAGGAGATGCAGCACTCCAGCTTTGAGCTATATTTTTAAGGTATGACTAGCAACTGATTTCTTTTGTACCAGACTTTGTTGAATACAAAAAGATAGACTGCCAGGCATGTGAGTTTCTGAAAGAGAAGTAAGAATAAACCCCATGAAACCCATCAGATTGAATGTACCAATTGAAAACTTTATATTTGTGATAATTTGGGCCTCAGATTGCCTTCCATGCATTCATGTGGTTATTTTTGCAAAAATTTACTGGCACCAACTATGTCCCAAGGATATAATTGGACACTAAGGTACATGATCATCACCATTTATGTGTCAGACAATAAGGAGACAAATAGAATACAGCATGGACAATGTTCTGATAGGCCTCTAACCAGCAGCCTTCTATCACCAAATTTCCCACTTTAAAAAATAGATTTCTAAATGTTTGCCAGCTAACATCAAAAATAATCCCACAATGGTATAAATCCACCATCACATCAGGTACTTACAATCCTGGTAATCCACTATAAATGACATAAGGATGCCCCATAAAACATCCCATTTGACCTTGGAGTCAAGCATACCTGACCCATGTTGTTTCAGACCTGATCCTCCACGGGCTCTATCTTTCCTAGTTAAATAATGCTTCTATTTACTTAACCTCATACAGCACATAAAAGATGTATGTCCTCAGATGCACTTCTGCCCAAATTACATGCCATTAGAGGCCTCTGCAGAGGGTCACTCCTGTGCTTTAATATTACCACTGCTACTCAATTAGCTACTGACTCTCTTTTAAGTAAATGGTGCATAGCACACAGGCCCCCCCTCCCTGATCCCAATGCCTTAAACACATACCATTAGCATCCAAGGTCCCTCCACTAGTTCCATGTCTCTTGTTATTTTATTTGTATAAGTTTTTGCCTTCACTCTGTGGACACAACTGGTGCCCTGCTCAGAAGGTATTTGGTGAGATTCCCGAGATTCCCTGTCGCCCTTCACTTTTGCTCAATATACTTCCTCAGACCCTTCAGTTCAGTGTCTACTAGTCTTCTTCAGCTTTTCTAACCAGTCTACGGCCTACAAGAACGCTATTTCCCAATTCTTCATAGGGCCCCAAAGATTGTCAACAATAACACTTACAAATAAGAGCTAGCAAACCCATTTCTAGGAAGAAACTCCACCCAGAACTTCACTGGGTCCTCAGTCTTTACAAATTAAAAAATCACAAAATATATTATCCAGTCAAATCCCCATCATAGTTCTTAACACACTGACATTTAAAACTACGTTAAAATTGCTTTTTTTAGTTTTTAACCTCTAGTGAACTAAACGCTCATGATATATGAGGCCATGTTTAATGCAGTTATTGTTGCTTCTGCACTTTGCTCACTGACTTGCACAAAGTGGAGGCTGAGAAATATTTGTTGAATGCAAGATGTCTAGATGGATCAACTAATTAGGCACCTTTTAGGGTCTAGAGATCTCATTCCATCAGCCTTCCTGTTGAACCTCTTCACACATCAAAGTCCAAAGACCTCCATTTGTATAAATCCTGACTGCCTCTTACAGCTACATGAGTTTGGGGATGTATAACTTCTTAGAAACAGTCTGCTCACCTGCGGAGTGAGGCTCAATGATAGTACCCAACTCAAAGGGTTGTTACAAAGTTTAAATTAGAGAATACATGTAAAATGGTTATTATAGAGTTTGGCATCTATACATACCTCAGATTATTATAATTAATGTGCTATATTTGCCAACTTAATTTGAGAATAAATGACCCAGTTTTGTTTATAGAACACTTCTAAAGGGAAATGTTCTCACATCTCTGCACTCCTTAATCAACAAAGGTTGGCATATCTAATGCTAATATGAAGTAATCTTATGATAGGTTCTTCAGAAATGAAAAAGCCTATTCCATTACCTCTCCCTCTTCCAGATATTAGCAGGAGCTAAAAGAGGCAGAGAACATTAAAGCATGACAAGTAAGTAAATGGTAGAAAATACTCTATGTAAGACTGAGGTTTTATCTTTATAGGACTTGGCAATCTATTGTCTGTTTAATTGAAGATTATTTCAAAGACTGTATAGTGAATACAAAGTTAATTCATTTTTTTCCTGTGATGAGAAATATATATTAACTTTTGAATATGGTCTGAACCATTTTCCCTTTTCATTTCAAGGACATTTTATACACGTCTGCAATTCAATCTTTTATTGTAATTTCATATTGGTAAAGTACAAAGGACTGTCCATGTCAATAACTGACTATTCAGGCACAAAGATAGAACTTTAATAAACAGTGATAATACATCTTAACAGATAATACCAGTGTATCTATAATGTGGTAAATGTTGACTATATTGTATAATTAACTCTTCATATCTCTCCTTTAGTGAAATCCAGGGGAAATAATATTATCCTTCACATTAAACAATACTGATGTTTAATTGATTATCCTTAAGAAAAGTAGAGACTTATCTGTGTTCATCAAAATACTCTTATTTAAAAAATATTTTTACATCTGGTAAGTAGCAGTGCATATTTTATTGTTTTTCACATAGAAATAAATTTTAAGAGGAGGTAATCATATTGACGAACTTACTATGCTCTATTAATTTTGGTGATTAAACTCAAGTTGGTCATTTTAGTGGCAGAATATAAAACTGTTTAAGCCTTACAAGCAAGAAGAGAAATGCTGGAATATTTACTTATTATTTTTGTGATAAGAACACTTAACATAAGATCTATGCTCTTAGCAAATTTTTAATTATACAATACAGTAGTGTTAACTAAAATAATAATACTGAAAAATAAAGAAGGTTGGGGGAAACTATTGGGAGGTGATACATATGTTCATGGCATGAACTGTGGTGATGGTTTCAAAGGTATATACTTCTCTCCAAATTCATCAAGTTGTATACATACATTAGTATGAACAGCTATTTGCATGTCAATCATACTTCAATAAAGTGATTTTTTAAAAAAAGAAATGCTAGAATATTTATGCTCGAAGCTTCTTATTAAGGGCCCTCATTCCAGAATTTCACTAAGCTTTTAAGGAATATTGTTGTACTTGAAACTAAGAAAAGAGACTTATCTTCTGGGCTCTGCTGAAAAATTTTATAGTTAAAAATAATAATAATATTTCTATAATGTAGATTGCCCCCATGAAAGTACTGAGCTCAAAACATTTAGTTACATGCAACTACTTAATTAAAAAATAAACAGCAACTTAATATTTGACTATGAAAATTATTCATTCTTCAAGAAAAGGTTTTTTATTCTTTAAAGATTTCCAAACTTTCCTTTTCACTTTTTAAGCATTATATCCTTCTTGACAATTTTCGAATGAAGTACTGAGAAAAAAAAAGATTAATGAAATTAGGACATCCCAATTACCTTGTAACTCTTCCTTTTAATCACTTAAATGCAAATCAAATGGTTTTTAGAAATAGTAGTAACATTCTGCCAAAATGTAATCGGCTTTAAGCACTGATTAAATTTATCTTTTTGTGCCTCATATATAATTATTTTACTTTGACACCTTAATCCTCACTGGGATTACTCATGGGGTCATAGCTACCTATATTTTGCATTTAGATCTGTCATTTAAAAACACAGCTCCTGCTTTAACTTATATAGCCAACGAGAACCCTTGAGTCCTAACATTCTAGAATAAATATTATTTGGGGAATCAAAACAAAAATACATGGATTGAAGGAACTGCTGGTTACAGTATTGGGTCAGAATTAAGGAAGAATTAGCTTGTGACATTTCCCTACTAGAGTTATTATTTGCTTTAGTCTGCTCACTCATCA
The DNA here is from genome assembly GCF_011800145.1 of Mirounga leonina. Classification (NCBI taxonomy): domain Eukaryota; kingdom Metazoa; phylum Chordata; class Mammalia; order Carnivora; family Phocidae; genus Mirounga; species Mirounga leonina. The sequence goes on from NW_023270316.1 coordinate 44,026,360, forward strand.
TTAAACTATAGTTATTGTGAAATGTAAAAGCTCCAGGGATAGATGGAAGTGTCACGAGTGGGGAAGAAGGAGACAGTAAAATGCACAGTGAAACCTACAAAGCTTGGGTATAAAGACCAAAAACTTTCTCTTACTCCTGTTACAGATATGTCGAGTTCTGTGACAAAGAAGTAAGAAATCATGGTAGGTCCAAATGTTCAATTTTCAACCAAGAATTCGATTGTCAAGATCTTACCAATTTAACCTTCTGAAAAGAAATGTAATGTCACTCGGGCTTGAGGCAGAGTAAGTGTACATTAATGTAAAGGTAAGTAGGTTGACATACTGTCATGAAAAGTTGTACTTTTCTCTGGGCTTGCTAAAGGTCAGAGACAGAAAACATGTGTTATGTTCTTTTCCCAAGCACATAGTAAACCTAAGAAACTGTGTACCAAAGATACAGTACAGTTTAAATATACGAATTGTTTCAGTAAGAATTAGTGAAAATTGAAAATACTTTAAATAGTCTATAATAGGAAATTGCTATTTCTGGCAGATCGAGTCAGTGCAGTCATAAAAATTCATAATTAGGAAAAACAGATATATGTATAAATATTCATAAAATAACAATAAGTAAATAAGCTTAAACAGAGGCTATATTTAAGCAATTAAGACTGATAAGGTCTAGGTGTAAATAAAAACAAAACAGTTCATATGTTAATGGAATTAGCAGGACTTTCTGCCTAAATTTCCTTTACAGATATTTTTACTGTTTACATAAGGTTTTGTGAAACAAAATAAAATAAGGAGAGTACAGGGAAAGTGTCATATTTTTGATCAATTATAATAGCCAGTAAAAGAAGGCTAGAAAATTATGAGCATATACACTGAACACATTCTTACTATACATATAGCCCAGAAATTTCACTTCTAGACATATACCCAATATAAATGTGTATAAAGGTTCATCAAAAGACATGTCCTAAAATATTCTTGGTAGCACTATTCATAATAACTTTAAACTGGAAACTATTCAAATAACCATCAATGGTAGAATGGATAGGTAAACTGGATATTCACCCAGTTGAATGCTATAGAACAATGAGAATGAACTTTCTACAGTTATTTGCCACAATATGGACAAATCTCAGAAATGCTATTTTGAAGAGAGAAGAACATACTGTCTTGTGTCTGGCTTTGCTCATTCAATATTATGTTTGTGAGATTCCATTCGTATAATGTAATTGAAAATCCACAATAAATCCTTTCAGACCAAATGTACATTTTGGGCAATGGGAAAAAAATGTACCAGAGAAAACTAAGAATTTCAATGCTCTATTAGGAGTCAATGTGTACATCAAAGTTGAAATTTGCTAGAATGACATAAATTCATTTTACCTAAAAATCTTTTTTTTAAAGATTTTATTTATTTATTTGACAGCGAGAGAGAGAGCACAAGCAGGGGGAGCACCTCACAGAGGGTAAGGGAGAAGCAGGCTCCCCTTTGAGCAGGGAACCTGACTTGGAACTCGATCCCAGGACCCTGGAATCATGACCTGAGCCAAAGGCAGATGCTTAATTGATTGAGCCACCCAGGCACCCCTACCTAAACATCTTTATAATAATTTCCCTTGCTATAAAACCTATGTGCATGCCCACACATGTATACATACTATATACACTAGATATGTATACATATTATGTATGTATATATATAGAGAGAGATATATACAAATCTTCCTCATTTTACAATAGGGTTATCCCCCAATAAGCCCATTTTTTAAAAGATTTTATTTATTTATTTGACAGAGACAGCGAGAGAGGGATCACAAGCTGAAGAGGGAGAAGCAGACTCCCCATTGAGCAGGAAACCTGATGTGGGGCTGGATCCCAGGATGCTGGGATCATGACCTGAGCTGAAGGCAGACGCTTAACGACTGAGCCACCCAGGCGCCCCTCGATAAACCCATTTTTAAGTTAAGAATACTGTAAGTTGAAAATGCATTTAGTATACCTAACCTACCTTAAATGTGCTCTGAACACTTTCAGTTGGGCAAAATCATTTAACACATCCTATTTTATAATAAACTGTTGACTATCTCATGTAATTTTTGAATACTGTACTGACATTGAGAAACAGAATGGTTGCAAACCCTCGTGGTCATATGGCCGAGTGGGATCTGCGGCTGCTGCTGCCCAGCATCCCAAGAGAGTATTCTAGGGCATATAAGTAGCCTAGGAAAAGGTAAAACTTCAAAGTATGGTTTCTAGTGAATGTGTATCACTTTCACACAGTTGTGAGGTTGAAAAGTAGTAAGTCAAACCATCCTAAGTTAGTTTGGGGGCCAACTGCATTCTAAAACTTTTCTGCGGCAAGAACAGCTATATGTCTACCAAAGTATTGCTCTCTCTTTCCATTGTGAGGGCTACTGCTGAGAGGTGACCACTCAGCCAGGACTACATTTATTAGCCCCTCAACCCTTCTCTCCTCAGGTGAGATAAAATGACTACTTCTAGCCAATGGAACATGAGCACTTTGGCTAAGAACAAGTGCACTTTCTTCACACTGCCCCCTTCCCTCCATTTGCCAACAGGATCCAGAAAATACAGAATAAAACACCAAGATACTAGATGATGGACAATTCGTAAGATGGACAAAGCACAAGTCTCTGAACCTCCATGTAGGAGACTGCCCATCTACCAGAATCAGCTGCATTGACTGAACTGTTACATAAGCCAAAAATAATCTTCAGTTAAGTCTGAAATTTGGAGGTTTGTTTGGTAGTGAACTAGTTTAATACAGTGTTTTTGTTGTTCTTCTAATGCTGGCTTGATCCAGACATGAGACCATGGCTAGAGGCGGGTCAGTTTCCCTTTTTAATAGATGTTAAGACAACACTCCAACCATTTCTCTTATTGGGATCTCACACATTAGGCTACTGAGCTCCTGCCCTCATCACCCTGAAGCCAGGTACAGTCTTTATGGCCCTGGAGCCCATGAAATTATCCAAATTAGCCAATCTACAAGGAGACAAAGCAACCTAGATAACTCTATTCTTCTTGCACATTATGTGCCCTCTATAGCTCCAGCTTGCTCTTATCCCGTCCCCAGGTGCAATTCTCTTCCTGCCGCTGCCTCCCAGCCTTCTCTTACTCGAAGCTGTAAGTCACAAAGAATTCTGCCTTTCATACACCCAAGTATTGTGTCCCACCATCAAAAGAATCTTAAATCTTATAAAACATGAATTCAGGGCTATCTTAATTAAAATATATCCCAAATTTCTTTCTGTAAAATGTAGTTATTTAGCATTGAAAGATTTAATACTTGTGGGTTTTTTTCCCCCAAGAATACCAAAGATTCGTTATGCATAGGTAGTTTGTACATTTGCTGAAACACAAATTTGAATAACTTCAAGGATGGTTGAGTACACATGCTATTTAACTAGCAATTGGGTTTATCGAGTTGCCCAGCATCTTCATTTCAATGTGGTTTTGCTCTTGCCTCATAATTATCTTCGCAGAAAATACAGTAAAGTGCCAAAATCTGTATTTCTTTGTGAAAAACAATCATTGAGTGAAAGATAAACTTCAATGAAATCTCTGAGAGGGCTAACAGGGCACAAGAAACAAGTGGCTCCGCACAGAAATGTGATTCAGGAATAAGTTGAGAGAATGTATAAATGGATTAATTCTCTTGAATTTCATGTTTTTTCAAAGATATCAACCATATCTCTCCAAAATGACAAAAACTAATCATATAAATGCATATATATTGCATATAAATCTATGTAGTTCAATTTTTTCTTAACTTTTTTGGTTTTGTCTGTCAATCTACTCCATTTTTTTTTCTTATATAGTACTAATATGAGCAATGTGAATTAATTAAGGATAGAGGGTGATTACGAGCAATTAGTGCTTGAAATTAGAAAGAAAAATAACAATCTCAGTATCTATTCATCCTACTTACCTCCTCCTTCCCCATTTATGCAAAAAAGAGCATATCTGGGACTATTTAACCGGAAATTTTTTAACTTGGTATTGTGTGAATATAATTAGGAAATGAGCATTACTGTTCACTAGAGGTTTTGGAGATTTAAAAGAAACTAAGAATAAAATATACATACTACCATTAACACATTTATTGTGTAAATAATATCCATTTATATAACACATCAATTTAGTTAAATCATCTATTAAAAAAATTTCTAAACAATGACTCAGCTGAACTATTCAGTTGCAGATTTAAATAACCAGCTAAGGGGAACAATGTAGTATAGTGGTTAAGGTCACAGACCCTGGAGCCAAACCATCTGGGTTTGCATTCCAGTTCCTCTCTCTATTGCTGTGTGATCTTGGATGAATCACTTCACCTGCTTGGACTTCAGTCTGATCATCAACAAAACAGATATAATAACAGGAATACTTTATATTGTTGTGAAGATTAAGTGAATTAAAATGTGTAAAGTACTTAGAACTGTGCCTAGTACTAATGAAATGCTGCTTATCACTATTTCTTGGTGTGAGAGAGAGAGAGAGAGTGGAAGTGAGGAGATTCTAGCTCTGGAACTAGCTCTCTATATGATCTTGATTAATCTAAATCTCTGGGTCTCCAAATCTATATCTACAAATGAGAGATTTTGGCTACATAGTTTCTAAGGTCTTTCCTGGCCCTGATTTTTTGGAAATCAAATAATATTTTATAGAAATCACTTGACTATCACCTCACTTACTACCCTCCTAATCACATTCTCATAAAAGCTTTAATAGACTGTGTGCTGAATCTTTAGTATTGTGGCTGGTTGGCTGAATGTGAGTTCTGAATGAGTCAACTGCTGAGATCTTTCCAGATTCATATTCTATTTTTCTTGCTATAAACATAAAACAATAGGAAAATGGTGAGTTTAAGAAATTTCATTCCATAAGAGATATCATATTTACAGATCATCAGTGGAACCAAGGTAAAATAAGTTGCATTGATATATGCCACACTGTGACTGACTCTTTCATGTTAATTTATCTTAATTTTTTAAGAGGTAGATTTATGACATGTCATTTACAACATCAAAATTAGATGTTCCTTTGTAAGGCTAGCTCACTACTAAAGAGCACTATCTGCTATGTATAATCAATTCAGCATAACACCTGATTTTGTACTGATATTACTGTACTGTATTAAAGTGAAATTATATTAAGAAAAAAAAGGAAAGAGATCATTTAGCAGCAGTTTCAGATAAAAGGTGAGCCTTTGTATAAGATTCTCAATAATAGAGATAATCAAAAGTGCCTTTTTCTTTCAATATTGCCTTCATCCAATAGTGTGGCCATGGCCAGAAGATGTCCATGGAAATTAACTTGAGGTATAATACAATTTGGAAAATAATTATTAGTCAGTTACCAACTTCTACATGTGATTTTTAAAATCCCCACACACTGAAGTCTATAACTGCTGTCATCCTGCCACAGACTGCACCACATTTAATCAGTTTCAAACTAAGACACAGATGGCTCTTGTTCATAAAATCTCTGGTTTCTTTCTCCTTCACTGACCACATAGTCAATATGCACAAATCACATAGCTGAGACTTAACATTTTCTTCAATTAGCCCAGGGCAGTAATAAATCAAAGATGCATTTCTGGAGAAGGCAAACCTCACAGATACAACACCGTGAATATCAGACAGACATCTGTTCCTGAAAGAATGTTGCTAATGGTGATCAGCTACGCATTGATGCATAATTTTCACCCATCTTTTATGGGTCAAAATCTTACTAGGTTTACTCGTTACCCAAATACAGGTTGCTTTAATTAGATGGATACATAATAATCAAGATTTTCCCAGACCATATATAATCAATGTATACATTTTCTACTTTAGCTTCCTGATAGATCTCAAGCAGTGGGAAGTAAACTGGACCCAGCTTTAGCACATCCTGACCACACTGCAAACATAGACCATGTTTTTCCTTCTAGTTATTGGTTATGAAAGTATTTTTTGGAGAAACATATTGGCCTTATTTAGAATATATTTCAGTAAGATTTCTGGGAGACAGAAACTATGGCAGAGCTCAAGAATCTGAAATTAAGAGGGTTTGTTATTGAGGTCTCCTTGAAGGAAATTAAGAACAAAAATGACTGATATTTGAAGAAGGATTGGGAAAGAGTAAGGAAGGGGAAGACTCCAACTGGGGAGAAACTTCGAAGGAAAAACATGTGTAGGGAGTTTTCAGTTGAAATGGAATATAATACGATTTTGACTCTTCCTGATGATCCCTGGAATTTTCAATTAAATTACCTTCAACAAAATTCTACTAAAGCTTGGTATGAATGTTTTTTTGCAGAAACCAGGAAAGAAGCCCAAATCTTGCAACAGGATAGGAGAAGAGTCAAAAGAGCAGGGGGTGGGGGCCAAGAACAACAGAAAACACTCTCTTACGCATTATGGCAGTGAACAGGAGTCACGTTCCAAAACCAGGTAGGATGCATCATAAGCTCTCCATGGCATTCCATTCAAACCCATAGAGTGGATGTTTAGCATTTGTGTAAATAAAACATTACAGGCATGATACCTGGAATGCGTGAAACTTCAGTGGTGGAGAGGTACAGAGATCTATCATGGATAAGTGTAAGAGAAATTTTCTTGAAGAAAGTATCATCTAGAAATCTGAAATATGAAAATAAAATATCCATGTGGAGAAGAGATAAAGAGCATTGAAGGCAAAGAAAATGGTTTATGCAAAAGCCCAGGTGAAAGAGAGAACTTTCCATATTCAAGGAGCTAAAATGACTTCTGATTTACTAGATTATAGAATAGGAGATAAAGTATGTTGAGAAATAAAACAGGAATATATGAGTCAGACCATAAAAGGTCCTTTAGTTTATCCTAAAGAGTTTAGACTTGATCCTGAAGAAAACAGAGAGTCATTAAAGGATTTTAACTAGGGTCATAATAATCTCACTGTATCAGACCAAGTAAAACAGATCCTTGTCCATGGCTTCCTCTGGCTGTGCCTTACCCACAGGGCAAGGAGTGCAAAGGGCCAGGACATGAACCCACCTAGCACCCATGCCCATCCTTCTGGAGCAAGTTCTGTGTATACATTCACATGGAATTCCATGCCCAGATGACCCCAAGCTGCTTCTATGGCCTGTGTGATCTCTGCCCCAGGTCTATCCCCTAAGAACAGATTGCATCTGTGGGTTTACCTCTAGGCTTAAGGGAAAGCCCCTGAACAGCTGTTAATGAGAGGATGGCTGTGCACAATGATCAAATATATAGGTTGGAGTGTCTATTTATAAATGTATGTAATACAGTTATATGTAAGTGTCATGGCAGTAAGGGATGGATCATGAAGGTAAAGAAGGGGAAGGACCATTTACCTCCATTTACACTCTTGGCTGAGCTCCACATATTTTGGGACTGGGCCCCAGTCTGACATTTGTGCTTTAAAAGATCAGCTTGTCAGGACGCCTGGGTGTCTCAGTCAGTTAGGCGTCTGCCTTTGGCTCAGGTCATGATCCCAGGGTCCTGGGATATAGTCCCGCATCAGGCTCCCTGCTCAGCGGGGGGCTGCTTCTCCTGCCTGCCACTCCCCCCTGCTTGTGTTCTGACAAATAAAAAAATAAAATAAAATAAAATAAAATAAAATAAAATAAAATAAAATAAAATAAAATATCATTTTGTCTATTCTGCAGAGAATGGAATGCAGACACAAAGCACTGGTAAAAAGCATAGTATATAGTAATCTGTTGAATATTCCTGGAAAGAGTTGATATGGTGTGGCCTGGGTAGTGATAGTGGGATGGAGATAATTTGACAGAACTTGGTGTTTGATTGCTGTGGGGGCTGAGTTGAGAGACAAGTCACATTTTCAGTTTTCACAGCTAGACTGATGACAGTAGTTTTTACTACAATAAAAAAAGAGGAAAAATTGTTTAGAGACCAATGATGTTGACTTCAGTTTGGAGCATAATTAATTTAAAGTGTTTGTAGGTGGGGCGCCTAGATGGCTCAGTTGGTTAAGTGGCTGCCTTCGGCTGGGTCATGAACCCAGGGTGCTGGGGTCATGATCCCAGTGTCCTGGGATCAAGCCCCCACATTGGGCTCCCTGCTCAGTGGGGAGTCTGCTTCTCCCTCTGCCCCTCCCCACTTGTGCATGCACTCTCTCTCTCTCAAATAAATAAAATCTTTTTAAAAAAATAATAAAAATAAAGTTTTTCTGGGAATCAAGATGGAGAAACCCATGAGGGCACTGAATTTTGTGATCTAAAGAGCTATATGCTAGAGAAATATATGTGGGACTTATTAGCAAACAATAATAACTGGAGCCCTTGTAGTAGATGAAGTCATCCAAAAAGTGGTGGATGAGAAGAGAGCCAAGGACAGATCAGTGAGTAAACCCAACATTTCAGGGATAAGAAGAGAATTCCACTATTAAATGTGTCCACAGACACAGGTAGTGTGTTGCAAAGAAAGTTAATGAAATAGAGTAAATAAAATGAATAACATAAATCAATTCATAAAATGAATCGATAAAATTAAATTCAGGTTATGCTTAAATAGCCAACACCAGCCTACCTAATCCTGGGGGTGTTGCCTGCAGAGATTTTCAGCAATTTTTAAAACGTATTCAATAAATTCAGTACACAAGCCAGTATTAGTAATTCACTTCCCAGCAATGATATTCTTTAAATGGTTGTTTTTAAAAATCATAAAAAAGTGCCATATTTAGTAATTATAATTGAAACTGAAGGTAGTTGATTATATTACTATGTTCTGTTTACATTTAACTGTACAAAATTAATTTATTTACTCTTCATTGACTACTATATGCCAGACACCATGCTAAGAACATTTCACTCATAATCTCATTTAATCCTCATGAAAAATTTATAAAGCAGCTACTATTATCCCCTTTTTACAAATAAACAAACTAGAAGTTAGGGAAATTAAATAACTTAGTTACGATCACAAACCTCATAAGTGGCAGAGTTGGATTTTGAACTTAGGCTGATCAGTATCAAACATCTTAACATTATAAATTTATTTTGGTATCAGGAAAGAAAAAGATAAAGATACTCCTAGCAGTCAGTTTAGGTTTGAGTGGCCTTTCCTGACACACCATAATTTATAATAATAAGTAATTTGAGAACATCTATATTTTGACTTTCTTATGTGCTTCCTATTGAAAAAAAAACTGAATCAACTTTGAATTAGCTATTTGTTTTTGTTACATAATAAGTGACTAGAATATAATCAGTTTTAATTGAAGCACTTAAATACTAACTTATCTTGGTATAATATCCAACAAATTCTTGGCACCTTCGTTATTCAAGTTATGTAGAAAAATCTAATTAACTTAAGAATTAAGAAAAACACAATTTGAATATGTGAAAATTCCTAACTAGAGAACATTGAAAAGTTGGTTTGTTAATTAAATCATATCTAACACAAATTAAGACTAATTCTAAAGAAAATCAGAGAGAGAAGTTCTAGGTAAAATAATGTAACATAAAGTAAAATAAGATATGTAAATCAAAAGAATTTCAACTGATCCATTGATTATTACCATGCAAAGTGACATTGCTAAGGACTTGAAACATATTCTCACAGTTAAACAATCCTCCTAAATTTTTAAGTACACTAAAAATTTGTTTAACACATTTTTTTCTTTGAGTATAAATGTAAATTATAGCATCATTCCTAATCAAATAATCATACATTCCTAATTAGGCATAATTAATGAGACATGATATTATTTTTAATTACTATAATAACCCATAAGCATCTCCATATGCTATATTAAATATAAAGATGAAATATCCAAATGGGTTTTAGTTAGTCATGTTATGAGGTAGGTCATGTCATAAAATTGGGTAACACTAAGGACTAAGGTAGATGGACAATCTCAATAAATAAATACCTTCCAGAAGCAGAGCAATAGAAACTTGGGCAAGAAATAAAATATGTAGTGGGGAGAGGGAAATATTTACTTTCAGAAAATCAATTCAATAAAGATGTTCTGTCTACTCATAAATACACAAAAAACATCCATTATTCTTTTTTAAGATTGATATATATGCACATATATTAGAGACAGGAAGAAAGAGATAGAAAAAGAGGGAGAGAGACATTCTAGTGAGGTAGACAAATGGGTAAATCTATCATTTCTTAAGTATTGATTTTAGTAACATTTTAAGCTTTCTATGAATATGGTCTCTTTTTCTATAACCATTATCATCAATAATGAAATTTTATTGAGTCAGAACTGCCCCAAACATGAATACTCTCTTCAAGTACATTATTAGGTCTTCTTAGTGCATCAATTTTTGCACACTCTGAGGGTTTCCAATTTGTGAATTACTCTTTTAATATATTGAGCTTATATCTGTACTTTCTGATCTATCATGTTTTTAGTGACTTAATTCTTTTTATATACTCAAAGATTTTATGATTCACTAAGATGTGGTAAGGGGAGAAAAGAGTAGTAGGCTTAGTATAACCAAGTTGTCAACAAAGAAGAAAAGCTATATGCTGCCCCTGCTTTACAATTTCATGGTCTTATGATAACCCTGTTCTTCCACCCAGCTATACATTCAGCTTTTAGCAGGTTAATTGCTAACCTACAGTTCAGAAATTTCCCTTCAATTAATTATTCATTCAAAAAATATTTGAGATCACCTCCTTTGTACCAGACATTATATTTTGTGCTCAGAGTGCAGAAATGAACAACATATTTCCTGATCTCATTAAACTCATAGTCTATAGGGAAAGAAGTAAAACACCAATGATTACTATGTGGTTTGTTATTGCTCTCATAAAAGCATGCCAAGGCACTATCAAAACAAAGAACAGATTTCTCAATAGCCCATCAGATCAGGAAAATTTTCTCAGAAGAGGTTAGTTATTCTTGAGATAAATCCTGAAGTCCATGAAAAAGTTTCCCAAGCAGAAAAAGAGGAAAGAATGTTCCATGCCTGAAGAACAGCGTATAGGAATGCAAACCCCTGAGTTAGCAGCAGGAGTCCAACAAATGGAATTATTAACAATGGCTGAAATAGAGACAGCATATGGGGCAGCACCAGAAGATAAAGAGAGTTAGAAACACAGGCAGGAGCCCTATGCAATAAACTAAGTTTTAACGCTATCCTGAAATCTAGAAACCACAGGAGACTTTTAAAGAATTTTGTGTATTTAGCTAAGTAGCACCTTGACATGATTAACCTGGCAGCATATGCTTTGAGAAGAGATTCAGATATCAAGTAAGGAAACGAAATATGCTATTGCAACAACCTAGATCAGGAAGGTGGACCCACTGAAAGTTAGTTGTGGGGAAGGCATTAGGAGGAAATAGGAGGATAGGACTGCATGCAGGCTGACATAAATATACATAGGGATTCAATGAGGACAAGGTTACAGATGTAAAGGTGAAAAGCACCTTCAGCATAGCAGATGATGGACTTTGTCTTTGGAATATTAAAGTGCCGGTGGCCAACTAATCAGATACTCAGATCTGGATCTCAGAAGAAAGGCAGAGACAAACATCAGGAAAGCAACATTTATATAGGTGATAGGGTTTGGTTGAAGTCACCCAGGAAAGAAGGCAAAGAGTGAGAACAGAATGCAAGGATAGTGTCAAACTACTTTACTCAGAGTAGGAAACTTCAGTTTATGAAACATTAAATTCAAATTTTCAAATGATAGGAAGCTATTGCTTTTTCAAATGCAAATAACTCAAATCCACACATTAAGCCATCTCTAATGTAATCTTTATTTTGTAAACATTTACAATGAGCATGATTTCCATCTGACTTTAGATCTAATCTTCACATCATGTTCAGAGACAGATCCAACTTGAAGCTAATGAAGCTTAAATATCAAGGTCCCTCATTTGCATAGGCTCCTTCCAAGACCCAGAAAAAGGTCCAGCTATGTGTTCATACAGTCATACAATTTTTTTTAAGTTTGCAAAAGTAGGATATTTTAACTGTAATTGATTAAGACTAATGTTGTTTTCTACTAATTTTCCCCTCTTGTTAGGTAGCATAGGATGACTTTAGGCATTTTGGAGATATGGCTAAGGGGAAATTAGAATGGAGATACACAAAGTTTGAGTTCAGTGGGAAATATTTTTGTAAATCAGTCAGTTCTATACACAACTAGATTATAGCTGCCTGTTCCAGGATAGGAATGAGTTCCAGAAACACCCGTCTACCCAGTGACCTAGGGTGCTGCAAGATCAGCGTTCACATGGTGATCTGAGCAGGCCCTAATGGCACCTCAACCTATGAGTTAAAGTAGAATCTGGTTGTTAAGTGTCTGGAACCAGCAGCTAGTCTGTGTGAAATTCTTCTAAATCTCACTCATATATTTTAAAAACCTCTCAGAGTCTTTCCAAATTAAAAAAAAAAATCTAGAAATTGCTTGACATTTTCAATAATATATAAAGCTAAGAAGAACATATAAGCTATCAAAAATAAATACATTTTGATCAAAGATGCTGGGAAAAAAGCATTTTTCTCTTTTCTGTATAGAAAAAGATATAAGGAACCTATTATAATATAAAGAGTTGATCAAAGAGTAGTAGGCAGCCAAAAATGCAGAGGGAAAAAAAGAAGGCATCATGCAACTAATTGAGTAAAAATCATACTAGTTTTCTAGATTTTTATGATGTTTGTGGCTTTTGACCATTTTTTAAAATGTAATATTAATTATGATTTCTTTCTCATCCTAAATACTCACTTTTGTATTTAATTACACATTTATAATTTTGCATTACTTTGTTAAACAGAGTCTCTGAAATTATACAAGATCTACCTCCTATAAAACCTAGTTCTTCCCTAATGGAGAAAGGAAAACAGCTTGAAAATATATATATTTTTAATATTCACTACACTTCTGTGGAAAGAGTAGAGAAAAAAACATACTGAATACTATTCAAAGATATTCATGAAAATTATTTCTGAGTGCTCCACTGACATTCTAATTTCTTTAAATGGTTCTCAATCCACCAAATACTATCATGATAGTAACACTATTTCAAAAGCATCATTTCACACAACAAATTTGCATGGATTTTGGAATACTATAAACTATATATCATTGATTTAAAGGTATGGTGATCTGCTTTATACTTTTGAACAATTATCTACTGCTTTGGTAAAATACTGAGTTTAATAGTACAGGGCATATAGTCGTCACTTTATTGCTTAACCAGAAAAAATAAACTGAATTTAAGTCCTGGAAAAAATCAGTTATTTTCCAGGTATAATGGTAGCTGTAAAAAACAACACACACACACAAAAAAAACCTTGGTTTTTGTTTTATCTAGCAAAGATATCACACTGACGTACCATATTACAGCCAGACCTACCCTTAGATATCTGAAGAATAGAAGGGCCAAAAAAATAATAAAAATGACTGTTCTGATATATTAAGTGTAATCCTTGCAGGTACTGATATTTAGAGATGAATAAAAGAAGAACCTCATTTTCTAAAATGTCAATTGTGCAGTTTGTGCTTGCCTGAAGCATCTCAAAATTGCAAAATACCCCTCTACCAGACCGTATGACGAGCTTCACTTTTGTAGCAGAATGGAGGGAATAGATTTCTGAAAACTAATCATTTTTATAACATTTCTCTAGAGTGTTGAGTGAATTTGATGTATACACATTTTCCCTTTAAAGTCATTTATAACCTGATTTATCAAGATCAATATTTTAAACTATAGTTATAGCTTTTAAAACTTTATTTAACTCTAATATGAGAATGCAGAGTCTTAAAGAACTGAAAGGGTACATTTTTCATATTATTTAAATCTGGATGTGTATGTCAGATTATTTTCACAGGAAATTTTCCAGCTTCTAAACTAGGTATATATGTCTAGCTCTTTAGGAAAAAACATAACAAGAATTTCCCTGAAATATCTTCTGTGTAAATGTGTGCAGAATGTGCGCTGCCTCCAGTTCATACTAGTCCTACTTTCTCAAGTTCTCTCCACCCTCTAACTTTTCACTGAAATAGCAATTTGGACACATATGAAAATGCACAAATCTAATAGCACAGAACAATATGGGTAGCAATTTATCATATGCTAGAATCTGGGAGTTTACATAAAATATAATACCAGTGGGCCAGATTTAAAAAATCCAGTTAGTGTCATGTTATTATTCACACACTGCCTCTTGCTCTAAATATCTTATGTAGATTATTGTCCCCTTAAATATCTAGCATTGTTGTTTATTTACATGCAAGTTCTTACCATGCCTCCTACCTAGTCTAACGTGAAAGAAAAGAATATCAGTAGTTTTCCAGCAAATGTTTATTGTTTTGCAACTGAAGCTCTGTGTGTTAGTTCTCAGACAACAAAACAAAAGTAACAGTTTGGTTTCTAATCTAAAGTGTTGCTTAATTTCACATGTAAAATTATTGATTAAATTCATATTATCTGCTAAATTAAATCTTGAAAATTAAACTACCATTTCTTTTATAGATCAATTAGAATTATTTTTTACTAGGTAATTAATTGTGGTTTTGTGCCTATGGTACAAAAGAAATTACCTGAAGCTTTAGCTAAATGTTCTTCCCTAAATTTATTAGTAATTTAATCATCTTGGCTACCAAACAATTAAATTTCAATCATTCTACAGTTGGTTTTAGGATAGTTTCCCTAATAAAGTATATATGGACTACACCAGCTGGTAGATATTTTTTTAAGTTTCCAGAATATTCTTCCTAAAGGTATAGAAGAAAATGAGAGAAATGAAAGAAATATTCTTCGAAGGCTCCATCTTGATCTTTGTAGCAAGAAAATAATTCAGCATTCCACAAAAGATTAACTAAATTGCCATCCTGCCATTTTAATACACTTCTGTATTAGCCTGACCCTATCTGTACACATTGATTGGACTATTTTGCTGTGTGTTCTTTACAAATAGCTCACAATAAATGACCCTGCTGTGCACCAGTCATTACAAGACAATTTAACTAGTGCTTACAGCTCTTCAGTTGTTGAACGAAAAGAGGGAGGTTATCCAGAACTAATAAGGTAGCAATGACATTCAGTAGATCAAAATAAAAAGCAAAGCGAGAGAAAAAAGAAAAAGAAGAAATTCAAAAGAATTGGCAAATCATCTTCCTGTTCCATTGAGTTAAGACTGATTTCGGACCACAAAATAATTCCTCAGGTCACTGCTGTGGAAAAAGTTACCATCAAATACAAATGTATTTGTTTGTATCTGTATCTGAGATTTTACATCACAACTAGTCAGGCAACTAAGAAGATGACACACATTTAGTAGTAGTAATGAACAATTAAAAGCAAAAAAAGAGGTGAGTGTGTGTATTCTTATTTAGGATGAAAAACAAGCCAGAAGAAGTGTCCTTATATTGAATAATTAGCTAGGTAACCAGAAGCTCTGAAAATTGCAATGTGTGTTTTGTGGCAAAGATACTGGGCCTCAGTAAATACTCCAAGGTTCAACACTTCAAATCACTATAACATCATCAGTGATAACAGTATTACGGAGCTACGGTGTAGTGGGTGTTCCAAGCGATGACTTGTCCCCACTGTAATTTCTAAAAAAAAAAAAAAAAAGGGTATCAGAATGACTCTGAGAACAGCTGGAAATACAAATGATTCTGGGCCAAAATCAATCATGTAAATAGAGCTTCATATTAAATTTGGGTTTTCAGAGAGGAGAACTTTCTGGTTACAAGAAAAAAGTCACTGTGTTTTGTTTTACTTGTCCTTATAATAATAATATGAGACTTTGTGCTTCTCTGAGTCATAGACTTGCACAATCAATATATGTGTCAAAATATCTAAGAACCTTATTCAGGGCTCATTTGAGTTCATGGGGGAGAATTAGAGTCAATAAATATTAGAAATAGGGTTATAAATTGCATGGAGATAACATTCTAAATATTCCAGTCTTTTTTCTTTTGCAAGTTGGTGAATGTGTGTGAGTGGACTCATATTGGATAGAATGGATTCAATATTTAAAAGGGTTAGGAAATGTCCCTCAAAAGGCATAGTTGATTTCCCAGGAGTGAGTTATAAGATACTAGTTTGACATGTTGACTACACTGTTGTGTTTAATGCAACATGGCCACATCTACTTATGAGAATCACACACCACCACACTGTTGTATAGCATGTGAAGTCCTCCCTCTGTCCTCAGAGTCACTGACTTCTGTCATGAAACCTGTTGCCATTTTCATACTGTATTATTTAGTTCACAATTTTCTAAATAAGAGTTTCCAGCCCCTCTACATCTGGGACAGTTCAGTGCATGAAACCCAGAAGCTCACTATGGCACTGAATCTCAAGGGGGTGGGATGCATGCCCCTTTTGCGGAGAAGTCAAAGCTTCTGAGTTGATTAATTAGAAAAGATCCTGCAGGTGATTGTACTGTGCACCTCCAGGTGAGGTGAACCCCCCCTCCCCACCTCATGTTTGAAAATGATGGGTTTGGGATAGTTACTCTGAGGTTGTTGCTAAGAGCTCTTTAAAAACAGAGACATGGGTTCAGGTCTTCCCCATCTGAAGACAGAAACCTGCTAATCATCTCTCATACTTTCCCTCTCTTTTACATACTATATTTATCAAGTACTGCTAACTCTACTTCTAAAACAAATTTGGAATCTACCCACTTTTCTCCTCTCCATGGCCTAGCATCTTTCACCCAAACCACTGCAATACCCTCTTAATCATTCTCATTTCTACTACTGCTCTTTTCTAAGCCATTTCCCATATAGCACCAGAGTGATCAATTTAAAACATGGATAAACTCATGTCACCCTACATAAAATCTCCAGTGATTTCACAAAACACTGGGGTGGGATTTGGGGGTGGGGGAAGAAAACATCCATTACCTTTAATATAGTCCTCAAGTCTCTCTGCTAATTGCCCCTGCTCAGCCTTCTTTCAGCTTTTCAAGATTCCACAGGCTCTTTCCTTGCTCTTCTGCCTGACACTCTCTTCCCTAATGTTTCTGGTTGCTAATATCACTCTTCCTTAGATCTTACCTTAAAATACTCATGTCCCTGAGAGGGAGGAATACACAGGGAAATGCACAAGGATAACACTTCCCCAAACCCATGGGCTTGGAAAATGAGAGGGGCTGAATTTCAAGAGTTCTTGCAACCAGTGGGGCTTAAAGCCTGGTATAAAGGTCAGTGGGCACTGTGCTCCTCCTTGAGAGAAGGCAGGCAAACAGCCCAGGGGCAGACAGCTTAGAAACAGTGGAACTGCACACACAAAAGGGAGATGATTTGCTCTTCCAACACATAGCTGACAGGCAGCTTTCACAGAGACACCTTTCCAGGAACAAAGGAGCTGGCTGGCACCATTTCTCTCCCTCACCCTTCAGCATAAACACAGAGCCACCTGTGGGAAGCAATGCAGTGCCAACCCTGGCTACCTAACTTGCTTACACTAAGCACCATCCACCTGCACTCCAGTGGAACTGCTCTTCTCAATCCCTCTTGCCTCAGTCCCAGTGTGGCAGGCCCTTCCCCCAGAAGACCAACACAAACCCCTGCTCATACCACATCTTCTGACCACAGAGTTTTGCAGGACCTCAGTTCCAGTGGAGGTGTTAACAGGTCTCAGTTCACAGCAGACCAGAGCACACCTAGTTAAAACCACACTTTGGCCAGGGACCAAACACTGCCCACAGCAGGCAAGGAGAGCCTCTGCAAATGACTGGCCTGAAGGACAGAGCAGCCAGAACACAAGAGCAGAGTGTATTCAGCACATACCAGACATTCCCTGAAGTGCCAGGCCCTGGGCACTATATGACCTCTTCTACATAAGACCATTACTTTTTCTAACACAGAGAAGAAGTCAGGGACTTAGACAAAATTCTAAGATAGAGGAATTTAGCCCAAATGAAAGAACAAGGCTATGGACAGATATTTAAGCAAAACAGATATAAGTAAAATGCCTGATGGAAAATTTAAAGGAATGATCATAAGGATGCTCACTGGGCTTGAGAAAAGAATAGAAAATCAGTAAGACCCTACCACAGTAACAGTTAAAGAAGAATCAATCAGAGATGAAGATTACAACAAGATTAGAAACACACTTGATGCAATGAACAGCAGGCTGGAAGAAGCAGAGGAATGAATTAATGACCTAGAAGACAAAGTAGTGGAAAAGAATTATGGAAAATAAGAATACACCTAGGGAATTCAGTGACTCCATCAAATGTAATAACATTCATATTATAAGAGTCTCAGAAGATGAAGAGAGAAAAAGGGGGCTAGAGAATTTATTTGAAGAAATAATAGCTGAAAACTACCCTAATCTAAGGAAGGAAACAGACATCCAAAACAGACATCCAAATCCAAGGAGACACAGAGACCTCCCATCAAAACCAACAAAAGCAGACCAATACTAAGACATATTGTAATTAAATTTGCAAAATATAGTGATAAAGAAAAAAAAAATCTTAAAAGCAGCAGGACAAAAAAGTGATTAACTTACAAGGGAAAACCCCGTAAAGCTAGCTGGAGATTTTCCAACAAAAACTTGGCAAGCCAAAAGGGAGTGGCATGATATACTCAAAGTGCTGAAAGGGAAAAATGAGCAGCTAAGAATTTTCAATCCAGCAAGGCTACCATTCAGAATAGAAGGAGAGATAAAGAGTTTCCAAGACAAATAAAAACCACTAATTTAATATTTCATGATCACTAAACTAACCTAGCAAGAAATATTAAAAGGGACTCTTTGAGTGGAAAGGAGAGACCAAACAAGACAGTATAAAGGTAGGAAGCACAGAAGCAGTAAAAATGAATATGTCTGTAAAAATCATCCAAGGAACTCAGACACATAAAAAGATACAAAATATAATGACATATACCTAAAATGTGGGCAGGAGAGAAGAATGGGTTCAAACTTGAACAACCATCAACTTGATATAGACTACTATTTGCAAAAGAGGGTATATACAAAGCTAAAGGTAGCCATATATCAAAAACCACTAATAAACATGCAAAGAATAAAGACAAAAAAATCCAAATATATTACTAAAGAAAATCAGCAAAACATAAAAGAAAGACAAGAAAGGATCACAAAATCTCCAGAAACAATGGCAAAACAAGTAATAAAATGACAATAAATACATACCTATCAATAATTACTTTGAACGTAAATGGATCAAACACTCCAATCTAATGGCATAAGGTTTCAGAGTGGATAAAAAAAAAAAAAAGAAAAACAAGACACAGCTATATGCTGCCAACAAGAGACTAATTTTAGACCTAAGGACACCAACAGATTGAAAAGGAGGGGTTAGAGAAACATCTGTCATGCAAATGGGTGTCAAAAGAAAGCCAGAGTAGCAATACTTATATCGGACAAACTAGACTTTAAAATAAAGACTGTAGCAAGAGACTCAAAGGGCACTATATAATAATAAAGGGAATGATCCAATAAGAAGATCTAACAATTGTAAATATTCATGCACCCAACATCGGAGCACCCAAATATATAAAACAATTAATAACAAACATAAAGGACTTTGAGATATCACCTCACACCTGTCAGAATGGCTAAAATTAAGAACCCAGAAAACAAAGATGTTGACAAGGATGCTGAGAAAGGGGAATCCCTTACACTGTTGGTGAGAATGCAAACTCGTACAGCCACTTTGGAAAACAACTTAAAACTTAAAAACAGAACTACCCTCCCATCTAGTAATTGCACTACTAGGTACTGACCAAAAGAATACAAAAATACTGATTCAAAGGAACATATGCACCCTGAGGTTTATAGCAGCATTATCAACAATAGCCAAATTATGGAAAGAGACCAAATGTCCACTGACTGATGAATGGATAAAAAGAGATGGTGTACACACACACACATACATACACACACACACACATACACACAAACACAGGAATATTACTCGGCCATAAAAAAGAACAAAATCTAGCCATTTGCAATGACATGGATGGAACTAAAGAGTATTAAGCTAAATAAAATAAGTCAGTCAAAGAAAGACAAATACCATATGGTTTCACTTATATGTGGAATTTAAGAAATGAAACAGATGAACATGGCAGGGGGGAGAGAGAGGCAAACCAAGAAACAAACTCTTACCCACAGAGAACAAACTGAGGGTTGCTGGAGGGGAGATTGGCGGGGGAATGGGTTAAAAGGGTGATGGGTATTGAGGAGGGTACTTGTGATGAGCACTGGGTGTTAATATATAGGTGACAAATCTCTAAATTTTACTCCTGAAACTAATATTACACTACATGTTAACTAACTGGAATTCAAATAAAACTTGAAACAAAAATAACAAACATAAAAGAACTAATTGATAATAATGCAATAATAGTAGGGGACTTCAACACCCCACTAACATCAAAGGACAGATCATCTAAACAAAAAATAAACAAGGAAACAATGGACTTGAATGACACATTAGATCAGATGGACTTAACAGATATATTCAGAAACATTTCATCCTATAACAGAAGAATACACATTCTTCCAGGTGCACATAGAACATTCTCCAGAATAGATCACATACTAGGTCACAAAACAGACATCAACAAATACAAAAAGACTCAAGTCATACTATGCACCTTTTCTG
Source organism: Mirounga leonina (assembly GCF_011800145.1). Lineage (NCBI taxonomy): Eukaryota > Metazoa > Chordata > Mammalia > Carnivora > Phocidae > Mirounga > Mirounga leonina. The sequence continues at coordinate 44,046,947 of NW_023270316.1, forward strand.
ACCACAATGTTATAAAACTAGAAGTCAACAACAAGAAAAAATCTGGGAAGGCCACGAACACATGGAGGTTAAACAACATGCTACCAAACAATGAATGGGTCAACCAGGAATTCCAAAGCCTTTGGGATGCAACAAAAGCAGTCCCAAGAGGGAAATATAGAGCAATATAGGCCTACCTCAAGAAGCAAGAAAAATCTCCAATAAACAACCTAACCTTATACCTAAAGGAGCTAGAAAAAGAACAAAAAACAAAGCCTAAAGCCAGCAGAAGGAAGGAAATAAAAAAGATTAGAGCAGAAATAAACAAAATAGAATCTAAAAAACAAAACAAAACAAAATAAAACAGATCAATAAAATCAGGAGCTGGTTCTTTGAAAAAAGTAATAAAATTGATAAACCAATAACCACTTATCAAAAAGAAAAGACAAAGGACCCAAATAAATAAAATCACAAGTGTGAGAGGAGAAATAACCAACACCACAGAAATACAATTATAAGAGAATATTATGAAAAATGATATGCCAACAAATTGGACAACCTGGAAGAAATAGACAAATTTCCAGAAACATATAAACTACCAAAACTGAAACAGGAAGAAACAGAAAACTTGAATAGACCAAGAACCGACAAAGAAATTAAATCAATATTCAAAAATCTCCCAACAAACACAAGTCCAGGACCAGATGGCTTCAAAGATGAATTCTACCAAACATTTAAAGAAAAGTTAATAGCTATTCTTCCCAAATTCTTCCAAAACATAGAAAAGGAAGGAAAACTTCCAAATTCATTCTATGAGGGCAGCATTACCCTGATACCAAAACTAGATAAAAACTCCACTTAAAAAAAGTACTACAGACACATGAAAAAGTGCTCAACATCGCTCGGCATCAGGGAAATCCTAATCAAAACCTCAATGAGATACCACCTCACACCAGTCAGAATGGCTAAAATTAACAAGTCAGGAAATGACAGATGTTGGCGGGGATGTGGAGAAAGGGGAACCCTCCTACTCTGTTGGTGGGAATGCAAGCTGGTGTAGCCACTCTGGAAAACAGTATGGAGATTCCTCAAAAAGTTGAAAATAGAGCTACCATATGATCCAGCAATTGCACTACTGGGTATTTACCCCAAAGATACAAATGTAGGGACCTGAAGGGGTATGTGCACTCCGATGTTTACAGCAGCAGTGTCCACAATAGCCAAACTGTGGAAAGAGCCAAAATGTCCATCGACAGATGAATGGATAAGGAGAATGTGGTATACATATACAATGGAATATTATGCAGCCATCAAAAGGAATGAAATCTTGCCATTTGCAATGACATGGATGGAACTGGAGGGTATTATGCTGAGCAAAATAAGTCAATCAGAGAAAGACATGTAGCATATGATCTCACCAATATGAGGAATTCTTAATCTCAGGAACAAATTGAAGGCTGCTGGAGTGGTGGGGGGTGGGAGGGATGCGGTGGCCAGGTGATCGACATTGGGGAGGGTATGTGCTATGGTGAGCGCTGTGAATTGTGTAAGACTATTGAATCACAGACCTGTACCTCTGAAACCAATAATACATTATATGTTAAAAAAAAAAAAAAGAAGAAGAAGAAGATAGCAGGAAGGGAAAAATGAAGGGAGGGGGGAATCGGAGGGGGAGACGAACCATGAGAGACTATGGACTCTGAGAAACAAACAGGGTTCTAGAGGGGAAAGGGGTGGGGGGATGGGTCAGCTTGGTGATGGGTATTAAAGAGGGCACGTACTGCATGGAGCACTGGGTGTTACACACAAACGATGAATCATGGAACAGTACATCAAAAACTAATGATGTAAGGTAATAAACATAACATAATAAAATTTAAAAAAAGAAAGTACCACAGGCTGATATCCCTGATTAACACAGACGCAAAAATTCTCAATAAAATATTAGCAAAAGAATTTATGCAACACATTAAAAAAAATCATTCACTACAATCAAGTGGGCTTTATTGCTGGGCTGCAAGGGTGGTTCAATATTCACAAATCAATCAACGTGATACACCACATTAACAAAAGAAAGGATAAAAACCATATCATTTCGATAGGTGGCAGAAAAAGCATTTGACAAAGTACAACATCTATACATGATAAAAAGCCCTCAACAAAGTAGGTGTAGAGAGACCATACCTCAACATAATAAATGGCATATATGAAAAACTCACAGCTAATATCATCCTCAATGGGGAAAAAAGGAGAGCTTTTCCTCTATGGTTAGGAACAAAACAGAGATGTTCACGCTCACCACTTTTATTCAACATAGTACTGGAAGTCCTAGCCACAGTAATCATACAATAAAAAGAAATAAAAGGCATCCAAATTGGCAAAGGAAGAAGTCAAATTTCACTATTTGCAGATGACATAATACTCTATATAGAAAATCCGTAAGACTCCACCAAAAAAGTGCTGGAACTGATACACAAATTTAGTAAAGTTGCAGGATACAAAATCAACATACAGAAATCTGTTGCATTTTGGGTGCCTGAGTGGCTCAGTCGGTTAAGTGTTTGCCTTCAGCTCAGGTCATGATCCCGGAGTCCCAGGATCTAGTCCCACATCAGGATCCCCGCTTTGCAGGGAGTCTGCTTCTCCCTCCGACCCTCCCCCCCTCTCGTGCTCTCTCTCTCTCTCTCTCTCACAAGTAAAATCTTAAAAAAAAAGAAATCTGTTGCATTTCTATACACCAATAATGAAGCAGTAGAAATAGAAATTAAAGAATCAATCCTATTTACAAGTGTACCAAAAATAATAGGATACCTAGGAATAAACCTAACCAAAGAGGTGAAAGACCTGTACTCTGAAAACTATAAAACACTGATGAAAAAACTGAAGATGACACAGAGAAATGGAAAGACATTCCATGCTCGTGGGCTGGAAGGACAAATATTGTTAAAATGTCTATACTACCCAAAGAAATCTACACATTTAATGAAATCCCTATCAAAATACCACTAGCATTTTTCACAGAACTAGAACAAGTAGCCCTAATATTTATATGGAACCACACAGGACCCCATACAGTCAAAACCACCTTGAAAAAGAAAAACAAAGGTGGAGGCATCACAATTCCAGACTTTAAGTTATATTACAAAGCTGTACTGATCAAAACAGCATGGTACTAGCACAAAAAGACACATAAACCAATGGAACAGATTAGAAAGCCCAGAAATGAAGCCAAATTACATGGTCAGTTAATCTTCAACAAAGCAGGAAAGAATATCCAATGGGAAGAGGAAAGTCTCAACAAAGTGTGTCAGGAAAACTGTATAGCCATATGCAAAAGAGTGAAATTGGACCACTTTCTTAAACTATACACACCAATAAATTCAAAATGGATGAAAGACCTAAATGTGGGACCTGAAACCATAAAAATCCTAGAAAAGAGTACAGGCAGTAAGGTCTCTGATATTGGCTGTAGCAACTTCTTTCTAGATATGTCGCCTGTGGCAAGGGAAATAAAAGCAAAAATAAACTATTGGGGCTACATCAAAATAAAAAGCTCCTGCACAGCAAAGGAAACAATCAACAGAACTAAAAGGAAAGCCACAGAATGCGAGAAGACATTTGTAAATGACATAACTGATAAAGGGTTTGTGTTCAAAATATATAAAGAATTTATGCAACTCAACACCCAAAATACAAATAATCCAATTTAAAAATGGGCAGAAGACATGAGTAGACATTTTTTCCAAAGAAGACATATAGGTGGCCAAGAGACTCATGAAAAGATGCTCAACGTCATTTATCATCAGGGAAATGAAAATAAAAACTACAAGGAGTTATCAACTTACACCTGTCATAATGGCTAAAATTAACAACACAAGAAACAACAGGTGTAGGGGAGGTTGTGGAGAAAGGGGAACTCTCTTGCACTGTTGATGGAAATGCAAACTAGTGCAGCCACTCTGGAAATCAGTATGGAGGTTCCTCAAAAAGTTAAAAATAGAATTACCCTAAGATCTAGCAATTGCACTACTAGGTATTTACCCAAAGAATACAAAAATACTAATTCAAAGGGATACATGCAACCTGATATTTATAGCAGCATTATCTACAATAGACAAGTTATGGAAACAGCCCAAGTGCCCATCAATTGATGAATGGATAAAGAAGGTGTGACTGATATATATATATATCATATACACACACACATACACACACGATGGAATATTACTCAGCCATAAACAGTGAAATCTTGCTATTTGAAATGACGTGGATGGAGCTAGAGACTATTACGCTAAGCAAAATAAATCAGTCAGAGACAGACAAATACCATATGATTTCACTCATATGTGGGATTTAAGAAACAAAACAAATGAACAAAGGAAGAAAAAAGAGAGGGGGGGAAGCCAAGAAATAGACTTAACTATATAGAACAAACTGATAGTTACCAGAAGGAAGGTGGGTGGGGGGATGGGGGAAATAGGTGAGGAGGATTAAGGAGTTCACTTACTGTGATGAGGACTGGGTGATGTATAGAATTGTTGAATCACTATATTGCACATCTGGAAGTAATATTACACTGTATGTTAACTAACTGAAATTTAAATAAAAACTTAAAAAAAAAGAAAATGGATAAAAGGCTTAGGAAAGTATCTGGCATCCAGTAAGTGATACATATATTTTAGCTATAAAAAAAAAAAAATACTGTGTTACTTTTGTCTACCCTGAAACACAATTGTATGTTTTTATATCATATAAATTTGGATCAGGTACTCATTTACATTATGCTTGATTCATACATCAAGTTCTGCCTGAATCAATTTGGATTCTAAATAGATTCTTTTAAACAATAAGCTTAAAAATACTTCATCCTTCAACAGAGATAGCAATGGAAGTGTAATTGAGGGCATGATTAATTCACATTTGATGGAGGTTAACAGTAGTCATTCTGTTCAAATACACAGTAATCTGATTATGTTATAGAGTGTGCTTGATTTCCCAGTTGGACTATTTTTTAAGGCTTTTGAAAAAAAATTACACTTAAATAAATTCAGTTGATTATTTGCCTTTTATATACCAATATGGAAGCTCAATAAGAAACTCAAAGCTTTAATCTCACAATATTTCTTCACCAGAGAACTAAATGCAAATGTCCTTCATTTTCAATTAAGAGATGTAGCAAAAAGGCAATAAGGCTTTTCTGAAAAAAAAAACAAAACTGTCTTACTTATTTTTAATTATAGAGAGAAGGAAAAGATTCATATTTTTCTAAGATGTTTTTTTTGTTTTTCATATTTTCCTAGAGTGTTGTAAATTGATTATCAACATTGTCATCACAATGGAAAAGTACAAGTCACTCCCTTCCATGCCCAGGTCTGCAGAGTCCAGCTGAAACAAGAATTCTGCCAAGTCAGTTTAGAGAGAATCTTCCACCCTCAACATCTGACCTTCTTAGCCTGCCTTCAGCAAGAATTGTTTTGGGTCAGTTTAGCTGGAATCCAGCCTACTCTTGGTATTTCCCTTAGTAATTTTCCACCCGCCCAACCCCCAACCCATTCCTCAGCTACAAAGCCCCACTTTTTGTTTTCTCTGTTCAGAGTAAAGACCAGTCTCTCTCCACTACGATGCTAGTCCTGAATGGTCTCCCTTATTCTTTCATTATGTGTCAGAATAATTTTTTTACTTTAACAAGACTCTAAAAATGGATCAAAAAAGAGGAAGGTCTTTTTTTTTTTTTTTTTGCTTTAAGTTTGCTGTATATCTACCTGCATGTAGAGCAATTCAATAATACAAGAGACAAAGTTCAATGAAATCATGAGTTGTTTAAAAAGATAAGAGGGCAACCATACAGTTTCTACATTCTTTTCCCTCCCCCCACCTTTCTTTCTCTCCATGATTACCTTGAAATGGAGATGAATATTTCTATAAGATTTAACATTTGCAACAAACCATTTTAGGATTTTGCATTTTGACTGGAATAATGAAGAGTATAAAAATAACTCTATTAATATTTTTTCAAAAACAAATTCATCATACACGTAAGAGTCCTTAAAAATGTTTTAATGCAAATTGACAGGCAAAATCTTTGCACTGAAAAGTTGAGTTACATTTCTTATTTGCATTATGTTAAGGATTTATAGGTGGAATGACTTGAATTGGAAAATATCTAAATCTCCTTTATATTGAAAAATGTAAGATGAGGGAAAAATCGAATGGGTTATAAAGGTAGTCTTTATAAAATTAATATTTCATTCATTTTACCTAAGAATAGGAGGGAAAAATTAAAATGTTCTCACAAATCCTGGATACAAACTCTCACATTTTATGCTTCTTTTAATCTTAAAATTCTATACTTGAACAGAAGGGCCATCTGGCATTACAACAGAAATCACCACACTGTAACATTTTCAATTAAAAATAGTTGTATATATGATAACCTTTTCCTTAGGGAATAACCATCATTTTCTGAAATAATCGTATCAAAGACACATGATTTTTAAAAGGGATTATCTAGACATGATAAAAGTTTAGAATAGAGGTATCAAAGTGTCCTTCTGCATTTGGGTACATTAAACTGGCATTTCAGAAGCCAACATTTGTAACCTAAAATATCTTCGGACTTTAACACCTAGTTAATGTAAGTCCCTCTGAAAATAGGTACCAGACAGGTTTTCGTTGTTGTTGTTTTGTTTGTTGGTCTTTGTTTTTTTGTGGGAGGATGGCTAGAGAAAAAAAATCACCTTTTTTATTTTCATGAACTTCTGATTTTTTTTAAACAAATACACTTTGCTTTTAGTACATTTCACTGTGGAAAAATAATTGCTGGAGAGGTAAAAATATTGGTGGAAAGGTAAGTTCAAATAACCAATGGGGATACTTTATATACTCACATAATATCCTCCATCTTTTCTGATATTTGCACCCTAAATTGGAATTATTGAGGAACAGGAGAGATACCCGAATAACTGAAATTAGGTCTCATGTTCCTATTTGAGAGCTATATCTCTTTGTTCTCTTTTTCTTCACCAATTTCTCAGATGCTAAGAGCATATTTCATTTTTGTTTTTAAGCAGGAAAATGAAGGGAGTAGAACCATTTAATGGCCACATGTCCAAAGATTTAAGGTTCAATATTAAAAATACCTATTCTAGCAAGCAGAATTACCTAAAGATTAATTTATTTGCCCTAAGATGAGTATTTCACCTTTAAACATGATTACTTGTCAAAGGGTTTCAAGTAGATGCTCAGCTAAATGGTGAATCCATTAGTGTTGCAGCATTTGACTATAGTGGACAATATATTCAAATCAGTACACATATGGATTTATCACATAAAAGTAGTCTCAATGCAGTGTAAATAATAATGGTCATAAGATGACTCTGTGACCCAAGAGAAAATTTAGAACTGTTGTTTCTCTTCAAGCAAACCAAAGTCAACATTAAAAATCTATTTGAATATGTCATCAAACAACTTTCAAAACCACTATATTTTTTAATTGATTTGGGAATTCTCTTGGGTGCAAATACATGTGTGCTATGTGCAGGTGAATGAGTTTTAAGTGCGTGTGTATATTGTGTGTGTACACCTGAGTATACAGTATATGTGTGTTTGTGTTTTAAAGAACCATTTTGTGGTCAGCCCAGATTAATGCCAATTTAAACTGGGATGAGTTAAGTTATAATTATACTAGTTAATCTTCTGAAATAAAGTTTAAGGATGAAGTAGTTATGGATGTGGACTTTTAAGAATAGTTTAGATCTAGCACTGTAATAGGTTATTAAATAACATCATCATGGAGACCTACTATATTTTCCTAAAATCAGTCATAAAACTAGACAGCAGGTCTAATATTTGCTCCTATGCAATTATGAAAGAACTAAAGTGTCTCATGCTAATAATCCAAACTACATTGTACCACTTGAACCACTTAAGTCTTTCCTCTGTACAATAAACACCAAGCATGCCCCTATCCATAGATTCGTAATGACTAGCAACCAGTCCCAGCTTCTAAACTGAAATAACAGCAACCACACCTTTCTTCACCCATAAATGCAAAATCACCCAAAGACCACACAGGTGGCATCAATTAACTCTGATTAAAAATTTTATAGTTGATTTGGCATCAGAGCTCTCATTCCCAACCCTTCCGTTCAGCACGGTGTCACTCAGCCAATTTCATTTACATCAATTGAAAACTAGCATAAAAAGAATTAGGCAAAGGGCAATCTAATAAAGTACAAACAAAAGAATAGTAAAATTTCACCCCTCCCCCTTTTTTTCCTATTTTGGCTCTAGTTGAGATGTAGCCAAATGGAAACCATTTAGAATGTTAAAGATGCTTTGAGACATTTTGTGATACACAGCTTATTTAAACTGACTGAATCCAAAGCAACTATACCATATCTATGAAAAAACACTGTAAAAGAACAGTGCTTACTAAATAGCAAGATAATTAGAAGCAAATGGAAAATTATAGCAAAATGTAAAACAGTACTGCTTCATTCTATGGCCTATTTTAACATGAACAGAACAACTTAGTTTGCCAAAGGCCCTTGTTTTGAAAGAGTACTGTAAAAATGTACACACCTGCTTGGAGCTAATTGTAGCATTAACTACCTGAATTGTGAATGGTAATAGGCAACTGTATATACTAGGAATGACCTGAGCCAGTGACTAGATACACATTTTTCCAGGCATTATTTAACAAGATGCCTTCATAATCTTAAGCATAATATTCTTTGCAAAGATATAGTCAATGTGTACAATAAAATTTTAAAAGATTCATTTAAAATAATTTTCTATTTGAAAGTTATTTTCTTAAATAAAAGAATTCAGCTATTATGCAATCTACATATATAAATTATATATATATATATTTTTTCATTTATGTATACTTACACACAGGGTTTTCAAAAATCACGAATATGGTCTTGATTTCCCTGCATAAAATTGTTTGAATTGCTTCCTATTGCTCTAATATTCAAGCCCCAAATTCCTACTATGTATGATCTTACTTTTTCTGACATAAAAGTACCTTCACTTACCACTGTATCTTTACTCTCTCCTTTGCCACCATCCTCAGTTCTTTGCACGTATAATCTTTGTTTTACTAATACATTATTGTTTTAATTCCCCTTATGTCCCTGATTCTCTCTTGCCTCTAGGCACTGAATGTGGTATTTTCTTTGAATATGACATTTTCTCAGCCTAGAATACTCATCCCATCTCATTCTTCTTTGATTTAGTTCTCAGCTTAGGGGTCACTTCCCCTGGAAGGATCCCCTAGACTCATTAAGTATATGTTGGTGTCCAGTCTACATGCTGCAGAACTGCACTTAAAACCATATCAAAAGGCACTCCAATTGCCTGCTTCCACATCCATATCCTTATTGACTAAGTTCTATGAGATAAGGAAACATGTCTGTCTTATCTGATAGTTCATCCCAGCCCTGGTACACAGTATAAGTCAATAGGTGTATATTGAGCAAATTAATGAATGACAGAATCTGCAAAAAATTCATACTTGGCATTAGTTGAAAGGAAAAAGAATGAATGGTCTTTTAGGATTGAGTGTCTCTGGGGGCTAAGAGTAAGTGAGGAACAGAGTTAAGTCATTGTTTCCTTCCTCCTGTCCCTTGAGAAAGTTACTTCACCTCAATGTGATGAGATTAAATGGAGATAATGATAATGGTGCCTATCTTACAGGGTTTTCATAAATTTAAATTAATTAACATATGAAGGCACTTAGAAATATGCCCAATACTTCCTAAGGGCTTTATTTATGGTATATATTATAAAAGAAAAATTGCACCAGACCAGTTAAAAAAGCAAGGGAGAGGGCACCTGGGTGGCTCAGTTAAGCGTCTGCCTTTGGCTCAGGTCTTGATCCCAGGGTCCTGGGATCGAGCCCCCATGGGGCTCCCTGCTCCGTGGGAAGCCTGCTTCTCCCTCTCCCACTCCCCCTGCTTGTGTACCCTCTCTCGTTGTGTCTCTGTCAAATAAATATATAAACTCTTTAAAAAAAAAAGCAAGGGAGATTTTATTCAAGATTATTGCAATAGAGGAAAGAGACTATTGCAATAGAAGAGAGAGACTGAATGCAACTCTGTTGAAACAAAAGGCAGAAGTGTTTTTAAGTACTGGGGTGAGGTGGTGAAAAAGTACTAGAGGACATTAGGGGTTACATGTGATTATGCCATCTGTGTTTACTGATTGGCACTTACTGAGTTAGGCTCCTACCTTTCCACAGAGAATAGAAGACAGGGGCACTATCTTTCCTGATTTTACATTTCCAGGTCCTTGAGAAAGAAAGGCATTCCTGGATTGTAGAAGACTCTCAAAGAGGCAGAAAAAGAATTTACAATTGCAAGTTTTCCAAAATAAATGTTCTAATAAAAGGGGGGTCAGAAAGAAACCTGTCTAAAGTTTAGTCAAGCTGAGGGGAATTCTTTAAGGCTATCTCAGCCTGTTTTTACTATTTACTATTATTTACTATTTTACTATTAATTAAATAGTAGGGATGAAGGTAAACTGATTTGGTATTTTTTAAACATTGCAGATATACATTTTTTACTGTTTCCAATAATATCATTTGGTAAGACCAACACATTTTTGAAATTAAAATGACATATTATACTGCAGAGTCTTTGCTCCACAAAATATACCGTGAAGTCATAACTGGAGCTAATGAGAGCATAATGAGATATACCTTCCTATAGTGACAAAAGAAAAGGGTACTAAGGTATTAACTAGCAGATGATAGGCCATACCAAATGTACATCACTTAACTCCTGCCTGGAAATTATGGACTGCTAATCTGCAGGCCATGGAATTCCAGAACATTATAAAATGTATTAGACCTCCTAGGAAGGAGTGTTTCTCATTCTCAGTTATTTGAGTATTTGAATAGACCTGTCTGAGAAGTTGCCAATCACCTTCAACTCATCAGATTTGTTCAACTCATTCAATATGTTTCCAATTTTGCTAAAAATGTTGTAAGTCTCATGTCACAATACAGACAACTACTATTTAATCAGAGGGTAATGGGCTAATATATGAAACCTGCTGATTAAACTTCCTTAATGTAATTTCAACCTTCAAAAGCAGCTTCTGTGTAGTATTCATATTTAAGGGAAGCAAGCATGACTGAACTAATACTCTATGTTCAGCTACAACTCTAGTGACTATCTGCTACCTTAATTAAGGTACCTTAACTTCAAAGTGCTTACTGAAAAGCTTATCAACTGAGAAGTCCCTGTTAAGAAAGGAGCTAAACTCAAATGGTGCCTCTCACAGTAACTATTGTGATTTCAGTTACCTTGAAATGGAAATACAGAGATACGTTATATTAAAAAGGATGAAATGAAATTTTAGTGACTGAGAATAAGAATTATTCTGATCTCAGGTAGGTGCTGCGTGCTTCTAGTGAAGCCTATGCTGTGAGGATAACCGCTCTACACCTACTTTATGCACAGAAAAACAGCCTCACGACTATAGTCTACACATCTAGGCCAGCTATTTCACAAACAGATTCTTGTTGTAATAAGAAGTAAAAAAGACGACTATGAATAAGCATGGAGAAGCACAGCATTTAAAAAAAAAAATTCTCAAAGCTCATGCCTTCCTCTTATTAGGCAATGTGAACATAAGGGACAGGACATTTCACTTAAGTTGCAAACATCCTGAGAGAAGAGACTCCACAACCTTTTTTTTAAAAAAAGATTTTATTTAATTACTGTTTATTTGAGAGAGAGAGAGAGAGAAAGAGAGGAGCAGAGGGAGAGGGATGAGCAGTGCAACACGGAGTTCAATCCCATGAACCTAAGATCATGACCTGAGCCTAAATCAAGAGACCCATGCTTAACTGACTGGGCCACCAGGCGCCCCTCCACAACCTTTTTCAGCAGCTAATGTTTAAAAGGCTACTGCTTAGGAAATTTCCTAAACCTTTAATGCAGTTGTTTATGATCCTTGGTAAAACCATGCAAGAGTTTATCAACCTCTTCTGCATAATTTCTGAGCTTATATAAGGAAAGTTGTATAAGGAAAAAATGAATTTTGGAGCAAGATAAAAGAGGACTAAATACTTTTCTAAGGTTATTAACTGTAGAGGAAAGTTACAAATCTCTCTGTGCCTCATCTTGTCCTAAGAAGGTGCATTCACCCCTATATTATAGTTGCTATAAACATCAGAAGGAACAATATATTTGAATGGAATGTCTAACACAGTATCCAGCAGATAGTATTAATAAAAATTAGTTTTCTTCCCTCATAAGTAAAATTTTATTGAATTTTATTGCCAGATTTCTCAATAAAATTTGGGGGCATTTAGAGACTGAAGGTATATGTTAATTAAAGTGGGGGAAAACTTAAATGCTGCCTTGGGGAAATTAGTGGCCTGAATTTAACATTATCCTTCCTTCCATGTATATTCCAGAGATCCAGAAACTAGTAGCAAAGTGTATTCAGCACTAGCTTCAAAGACCTAAACGTATTTCTTGGTTCTAGCTCTATTCTTCTGTTGTATTTTTTGAGGTCTGACTTTAGAGTTCTTAGTTATATTATAGCTGGTCTAAAAGACAGCTAATGACTAAAAGACAAAACAAAAAATCCACAAATATGAAATATTTTGCTCTCTAAAGTCAAGACTGTTGCAAGGTGTAAGGCTACACTTCTGGAAGTCTCTATGAGATAGTCTCTATGAGATATGCATATCCTAGCCTTGAGTAAGGGGAAATCTCAACAATAATAACGTTTTAAGTATTTTGACTGGTAAAAATGACAGATAAATATGTCAGAAGTCAAGGTCTACTGTAAACTCCCTGTCTGATATTTGACCTGCCACTAAGCATATATTAAAATTAGGTGTCTACTCTGCCTCTTCTTGAACATATTACACAGTTCATGAAGCAGATCTGTAATATCAGCTGCAAAAATCTTCAAGAAGATAGTTTGTGTTTCTGTATGGGGACTTATTCCATGTACTGCACAAATACCCCCATTGCCCTTTTGAGAAGTGGAGTACAAGGACTAGAGAGATATCCCATGCACCCATGGCAGCAGGGAGAGCTCAGGCATTTAATCTGTAAAAAACTCAAAAACTAAGATGTATCAAAGAGCCAACACTGTGAAACTCTCATATTCCTCAGCCTCAGAATATTTTCTATTCCCAAGATTTTTCTACCCTGAAAAGAATCTAGTGTAAACTCATGCAGGGTGTTACTATGGAAGCGTTAAGAATAAATTTTAAAATGTTGCAAAACCCCTGAAATAATTAAGACCCTTTTTAAGCTAATCACTCCATGATTGTCAAAAAAATATTTCTTCTTCAATACAATCAGAGATTTGCAAATCTGTGCTTAAAATCCTGTTTTAAAGAATTTATAAATGAGCTTACTAAGAGCTTAATACATTATAACTGCCTGAAGAGTTTACTTTATACAAGATTGTTTTTGTTCTATCAGTGCAAGTGCTGTGAATATGAAAAAGATGTTTCAAGTTCTAGAAAGCTAGCTTTGACAGTAATTTATAATACAGACAAAATTCAAATGTAAAAATTGTATGTATTATAAATTCTATTTAATTATTATAACTACTTGTTTGTGATTGCTATAGAGTAAGTAGACATTTGAAAAAAATAGTTTTTGTCATGCTTAAGATTTATACAGCAAAGCAGAATAACTGTTATAATACTCCCAACTCTAGGCCTGCAAAATATATTAAAAAATCTAACATTATAAAGATAGACCAACAAAGGCGAAAGCCAGATTTAAAGATGAAAAGAAGATCTCCAAGATGGAGCTCACCTAAGTAATCTACTAAAATTGTTTAATCCTAATGATTCCTTCATTCAACATTTAATGAACACATACTATGTATCAGACACTGGAAGCAGCTCTGGGGATATAGCAGGTAGCAAAACAGCATGATCTCTGCCTTCAAGAAATTCAGAATCTAGAAACAAAGAAAAGACAGAGTGAACAGATTAGAAGTCCGGCGAATGTTGAGGGAAACACCAGAGATCTATGTAACTATGACAGAGGAGCAAAATTAGTTTCAAAATTGGAGAAGAATTTAATTCAGGAAATGAATTAAATTAAACTGAAGAACCATAAATGAGCTTTGTCACTCCTCAGCAAAACGAGTATCATTTACCAAAAACTTGATCTCAAATTCAAGCCTCTCTCTCTTCTCCCATTTACTAACCCTGACTACCCCATGTTCCCCAATGGCAGAACTACATGAACTTGTACTTAAAGAACGCTCAAAATAATTAATCATTTTTCACTGAAGTAATTGCAACCAGAAGATAAATGAACCAAGTCCATTTCAAATAGCTGCCTTTCAGATCATGGGTAAGAAGCTATTGATTAACTCCCTGCCAACCACCCTTCACTTATGTCTTCTTCCCATAAAGGTGAGAATTAGTCATGGTAACTTCAGTGGTGAGCCTTCATGATCACATAGTTGATTTTTGCTTGTGTGTATTTTAAATCATTTTTGGCACACATATAGCTGATGGGACATTTCTAGAAACTCTAATTCTGAAGTTTTAAAGGTTACTGAAAGCTTACTGGTGTTGATAGCACACACTATTTGGCTTTTTAATTCCTAAAACAGAAGTTCCAATAGTCAGTGTCCAAAATTGATGGGTTCAGAGATGGCATTAGTAAAATACAGATAATGATGCAAAACTACTCAATTTAACAGTATTGAGCTGTCACTATGTACACAACACATCCCAGGTGTTGTAAGAGATTGAGAGATAAAAATAACATTGTTCTTGCCTGAAAGAATTTTCTTGATTAAGATCTTGGGCCTCTGTAAGTTTCTAGTGTATTATTGGATGTACAAACTCAGGTGTCTTCAACGAGTTAGTATTTCTGTTCTAATTTTGTAAAACACCTCAGGATCTATTGACTGCTTTGCCTTCATTATTTCTTTGCTTTTATTTATTTTGTATTTAATGTCATCTTTTTGTGCACATGCTGCAGTTGTTGGGTAAGGATGCTGTATATATGTGAATTGAATCAAATTAAATTGAATGTAATGTTTAATTTTTTATTATCCTTATTGATTTTCAATTTCTTGTCTTATGAACATCAAGAGAGGAGTACTGAAATCTCCAATCAAAATTGTGGATTTATCTATTTCTTCTTTTCACTTAGGTCAATTTTTGCTTAATGTATTTTGAAGTTGTACTATCAGATACATACATATTTTAGACTGTTATGTCTTCTTGATGATTGACCCCTTTATCATTATGAAATGATTATCTTTATTCCTGGTAATATTCATCATTTTGATGTCTACTTTTCTGATATTAATATAGCCATGCTAGCTTTCTTATAAAGACTAGTAATTCTATGGCATATAATTCTCCACTTTTTCTCTCAGTTATGTGTGTCTTTGTGTTATTATTTTTTGTAGAAAGCATATTGTTCATTTTTTCTTTTTTTTTAAGATTTATTTATTTATTTCAGAGAGAGAGAGAAAGAGCATGGGGGGAGGGGCAGAGGGAGAGAAAGTCTTAAGCAGACTCCACACTAGGTGCAGCGCCCCACATGGGGCTCAGTCTCAGGATCCTCAGATCACTACCCGAGCCAAAACCAAGAGTAGGATGCTCAACGGATTCCACCCAGGCGCCCCACTTTTTATTTTTAATCCAATTTGTTAATCTGTTTTTTAATGGGAGTGTTCAGATCATTTACACTTAATGTAATTATTGATATGACTGATTTAAATCTATTGTCTTGGTTTTTGCGTCCTAATGGTTTCAGTGGTATTTATTCCTTTTTTTTGTTCCTTGGATTTTTTAAATTGTGAAGTTTTAATGACTTTGTGTTATATACACTTATTGGCTTAGTAGCTATGCCTCTTTTATTTCCCATTTATTTCTCTAGGGTTTATAATATCCATTTTTAATGATCATAGTCTACTTCCAATTATGTTATACCAATTTACTGATAGTATAAAAAATGTATATATCCCTCTTTCCATCTTTTGTGCTTTTTTTTTTTTTTTTTTGGCACATGTTAGAAACTCCATAATATATCGTTCCATTTTTGCTTTAAATGGGCAAACAACTTTGGGGGCACCTGGGTGGCTCAGGGGGTTAAGTGACCAACTGACTCTTGGTTTCAGCTCAGGTCCTGATCTCAAGATCCTGGGATCGAGCCCACGTCAGGCTCCACACTCAGCGGGGAGTCGGCTTGAGGATTCTCTCTCCCTCTTCCTCTGCTCCTCCCCTTGCTCTCTGTCTCTCTCTCTCTCTAATAAATAAATCTTTTAAAAAAAAATGGTCAAGCACCTTTGAATAAAATTAAAGGATGAAACAATTTTTTTAAAATTACAGATATTTACCATTTTCAATACTTTTCATTTCTTGGCTTATGTCTAAAATCATTTTTCTTCTCTCATTTTTTTTTTTTGCCTGAAAAAATACCTTTATTTTCACTTTAATTTTTGAAAGATAATTTTGCTGGTATAGAATGTGGTATTGACATATTTTCCTTTATTACCATTCAGCATTTTAAAGTTGTCACTCTTGGGCGCCTGGGTGGCCTCAGTCGTTAAGCGTCTGCTTTCGGCCCCGGACCCTGGGATTGAGCCCCGCATTAGGCTCCCTGCTCCACGGGAAGTCTGCTTCTCCCTCTCCCACTCCCCCTGCTTGTGTTCCCTCTCTCTCTCTGTGTCTCTGTCAAACAAATAAATAAAATCTTAAAAAAAATAAAATTGTCATTCTTTTGTCTTTGGCTCACAGTTTCTGATGAGAAATCTATGGTGATTATTTTTGCACCTATGTAGGTATTATTAAGATTTTCTGTTTTTCCTAGGTTTCCTAGGTTTTCAGAAATTTGATAATGATGTGCTTGGTGTGGTCTTCCTCGTTAATATCCTGCTTCAGATTCATTAAACTTTTGGATCTATGAGCTTCTAATTTTCCCAGATTTGGAAAAACCTCAACCACTATTTTTCGAATTTTTTTTTTTCTGCACCTTCTCTCCCTGGAACTCTAATTATTCATACATTAAAGTGCTTGATATACTCCCGCAATTCACTGAGTATTTTTCTCTGTGCTTCATTTTGTGTAATTCTGTTACTATTTTTTCAAGTTCACTAACATTTTATTCTTATATTGTTCTTACATTTAATTCTTCAATGTTTGATCAGCTATTAAACCAATCCAGTACAATTTACATTTCATAAATTTAATGTTTTCATTTTTAAAATTTCCTTTTGGTTCATATTTTTCTATAAATTCTGAGCATACTGAGCATATTTTAATAGTTCACTTAATGTCTTTGCTAAGTTTATCATCTCTGTCATTTCTGTTTCTATTAACTGATTTTTCTACTGGTTATGGAACACAAATCCCTGTTTCTTTACATATTAATAATTTTTAATGGATTTCAAACATTTTAAATTTTACATTGTTGAGTGCTACATACTGCTGTAGTTTTATTGAGTATTCGAGCTTGTTCTGGCAGGCAATTAAGTTACTTATGAATCAGTTTAATCCTTTGAAATCTTGATTTTTTTTTCATGTAAGAGATCAGTCTTAAAGAGTCTTTCCTACAGTGCTATTTTAGCCCCACTACTACGGGATGTACTTCTGGAATCTCCGCTGCATGTCTCCTGTTTTCTTCGAGATCTCTTCACTCTGACTCACAGAAACACAGGCAACTAGCCCTGAGTAAACTCTGGAAATTGGACTTATAATTCCCTGGTAACTTTTTCTTCCCCATAAACTTTTCACTGGCTATGCAAGTTTCACCCTATTCATTGCATAGACTGGTATAGAGCCAAAGACCTAAGAACCCTCTGTGGATTTCTAGAGCTCTTTCTCCATGTATCTCTCTCAACTATTCTGACCCAAATTTTAGCCACCTTGGCCTCCCCAGACTTTGATCTCCATTCCCTCAACCCAGCTAAGTTCCTCTTGGGATTCCTTTCCTAGGAAGAATGTGGGACTTAAATCACTTATTTTCCTTTCCTCAGGAATCACAGTCCTATGTTGATTTTCGTTTCCTTTTCCTTCCTTCCTTTCTTCCTTCCCTTTCTCCCTCTCTCCCTCCCTCCTTTTCTTTGTGACTTCAGTTTAATTTCTAAAAATAGTTGTTTCATATATTTTTTCCACCTGTTCTGTTGATTTTGATGGAGGGAAAATGTGGACCTGGAAAATGTAGACCCTCTTCCTATTCATTATTTTAGGATAAAAATTTATTTCTATTCTTGAGTAAAATTATTAGTACTAAAAATGAGAATTTAAGTCTTCCAAACAAGTAAAATCAATATCCTAGAATTTTTTAAATAATTTTATATAATTCTATATGAAAAAGGTGAAAATAAATAAAAAGCTATGAAAACCAAGTATAAAGATATAGAAAGTAAGAAAAAACATGAATGTTATGAAAAGAAAAAGCAGGTTACAAAACTAAATATTTAATGATCCTGAATCTGTGTGATTTGTGGGTGTGTGTGACGGGGGCGGCGGCAGTGGTCTATGTGTGTCTGAGTACACACAGAGAAATAAAAACTAAAAAAAATACAGTGAAATTAGCTTTCTTTAATACAAAGTTATTGAATACTTGTTTCAAGGTCCTTTGATATTGTTCACAGATTGCTCAGCTGGAAGAGTTTCCAGGAGATCAACTGCAGGTTTCTATTTGTATTCCTAAGCATAGCTGAATAAAATGAGTGCATTAAACTGGACTATTAGACAGTTCTGTTTCACTTCTTTGTTGATAAAAATCGACCTTGGCACTCTGTCACAAAACTGAACTAACCAAGCACATCCTCCTGGTTCTGTTTACTATTATAATGAACTCTGGACAAATAAAATTACTTAGTAAATGATAACTAATATATTGATACACATTTCTAAGTTCAATACTGCCGAATTTCTATTATATCTGGTTATCTTTCACCATGCACTTTCTTAGGTTTTGGTCTGAATCTTTCATTTGTGTTCATTTTATATTCTAAACTAGATTACAAGTTCTTTGCAGTTAGTATGGTTTAGCCCATTGACTTTAATTCTATTCCTAGTTTGTTTTTTCTAAGTTTTTCTTATTTAATTAATCTCTACATCCAATGTGGGGTTCAAACTCACAACCCCCAAGATCAAGAGTTGCATGGGGCTCAAACTCACAACCCCCAAGATCAAGAGTTGCATGAGTCAGCCAACATCCCTATTCCTAGTTTTGATACTTAACTAACTTTATGATTTTAAGCAAGATAGTCTCTTTGGACTTCAAATTACTCATCTCTGTGGCATGCATATATTTTGTTCTTAAAATCATTTGATTTTTATTTTTCTCTGTCTTATATAGGGTTTGGGACTAGGCTATTAGTATAGCTCTAGCAAAATGAAAAAAAGGGGGGGTTGGTTTCCTGATGTTTTTTAGAAGCCTATCATAGACTAGATAGCAACATCTCTCACACACACACTCACATACACATATCAAATCCACATATATACACACATATGATCTTACATATATAAAATTAAGAATACATAAGCATAAATATAAAAAAGACAAAACTGATTCTCCTGAATATCAGAAAATAATTCTTAAATAAATGAAATGTATAAAAAGTTACTGGATAGAAAGACTTCTGCTATATAGTTGCCAATGCCCACATATATTAATTTATAAATGTAGTGATTATAAATAAAAGTTACAAAACACTATTATTTAAACTGAATAAACTATTGCACATTTTTCTGAAAAAATGATCACAGGAAAATAGATTATCTGAAAAAGAATTTTGTTGCTAAATATTAAAGGGTATTCTAAAGCTAAAATAATGGAAACTCATAATACTAGTACAAGAAATTGATGAAAACAGAACAGATAATTCAGGAACATATATAAGTATATTTTAATGTGTTAGATAATAAAGTATAGTATCAGGTAACTGGGTAATAGATGAACAAAGTAGTAAATGGTTATTTTATCAACTAAACATTTGGGAACAAAATAATAATTATTTCCCTATATAATATTAATCAATAAAATTATTTCTGATCAATTAAAAAGCTAAAAGAAAATATTAACATTAAAAATTCTGGATAAAAACTTAGGTGGCTAATTACATATACTTGGTGTGGGAGAGGCCTTAAGACCTCTGAAGAAACCAGAAGGAAAAGATCAATGAATCCAACTACATAAAAATGTAAACTTTCACACCAAAAAAAAAAAAAAATAAAGAAAGAAATCACCTCAAAAACAAAAAGAAATTAAAATGACAAAAACAAATGAAGAAATTAGTTATATTTTATGGAAAACAAATGACAGCTTTGCTAACTTGTTTTTCCATATCAATAAGAAAATATAAACACAATTAGAAAAACAGTCAAAGGACATAACTAGGCAACCAATCAGAAAAGAAGAAATTCAAATGGTTACCAGACATGACAAATATTTAGTTTCTCTAGCAGAAAAATATATAGAAATTTTGCAAAACTGTCAAATATTAAATGTACTAATACTCAATGTTTGAAATAAACATTCTTGTATGTATATTTAGATTTTGCTATTGGAGATACTGTATGACCTTCTGCATAAAATAGAGAGATATATATCTCTAACCCTAGGAAAGCTCATATCTTTCCACACAGTGATTGTGAAAATTAATTATGAGGCACTGGCTTCAAACTCATTCCAAAGGCATGGTGGTGGGAACAGTATGCCCAGGGTGCTGGCAATAAGGCGGGGCATTGTGTATAGAGAATTTATAACAATAATAAAGCTGACTAAAAGCCAGTTTGCTTTTATTATCACCATGCACAGGCAATTTGAAACAATGTGTGATTTAAATACTCCTCCCCACCAAGTTGAACTGCCTCTACTCCCTAACCTTGGTACTCTACTATAAGGAAATAAAATATTTGTGTGCAAAAATATTTGATGAATAATATTCATCACCCTACTCATTAATATTAAAAAAACTATCCTAAATGTCTAATATTATAGGATTAGTAAAACAAACCATAGAACATTCATATTTCATAATCATTAAAAATGGTGGTGCTATTCTGTGTTTGTTCACCTATGGTGTATTATTAAATGAAATACAGAACAGAAATTCTACTCACAATACATATTTAAATGTATTTATATTAAAAAGTTCTGAATAGTTTTAGCAACAGTCTAATTTTAAGTGTATTTTTATCACGGTGTAGGAGAGAGATATCAGGAAGGATAAATAAGATCTGTAACACACATTCCTCCCAACACACATACACACACACACTCACATGCACATTTTTTACTAGAACGGTTGTTCTCAAACTTGGCTGTACATTAGAATAGCCCTGGGGGCTTTTAAAATCCTAATACCCAGGATACATCCATATCAATTAAATCAAAATCCCAGGTGGGAGAGGGAAGGGATGTGGCATCAGTATTTCTAAAGATCCCCTGATGTGTCCAACGTTCAGCTAAATTTAGAACCAATCAACTACTGCTGCTCACATGTTGTCCATGGACCTGCGGCAGCAGCAACCACTGGGAGCTGGTTGGAAAGGCAAGATCTTGGGCCCGCTCCAGACCACAATCAACAGGTTAACAAGACTCTCAGGTGATTTCATTAAAGTTCAGGAAGCACTGATAGAGCACCTCTATTTTCCAGCTCTCCAATACACGATTTCATTGGAGGAGAGCCTTCTGATGTTTCAAATAAGTCTGAAAAATACTGGATTTCTAAAGTTCTCTCAAAAAATTCTTTAATTCTTACTCATTTTACCTTCCTTCATCTAGAAGTGAGTGCAGGTCATTTTTGCTGATCCATATTCCATAAGAAAATAAAGCAATTAGAGTTTCACTGGAAACGGGTTTAGAAGGTAAAGCATCTCCTTGCTCTTGGGATGAACAAATTGCATCATGATTTTTCTTTCTCTTTTGTCTCACAGAAAAGAATTTTCCAGACTTTGAGCTCAATATTAACTTACTGGATTGTCTTTTTACAGAGATGTATTACCAAGTAATTTCATAAACTGAGCTTTAATAAATTTGCCTAGTCTCTAGGAATTAAATGATAATATCTCTTGTCCAGATCCAAAGAACAGCTGAGTCACCCATATATATCATTCAAATCCCAGCGGTTATATAAGTAACAAACTGCAAGTGTGTAAAGTTAATAAAAGAAAAAAAAATTGAAGCTTGGGGAGGGGTATTAAAGTGAGACAAACTTTTAAATTGAGAAAGCAACTACCAAACAAAGTATTTTGTGTAGGGACTAAATTTACATAATGGAAATTCTAGGCAACCTGAATTGATACAAATAACCCAATGCAATAACAACTTTATTAAGATAACAGCTATATACATATAGAAATAAAGGCTTTTCCCTCAGCGATAAAATAGTGTTCTCCTAATAGAAACCAGCATTACAAACTCTCAGTAACAAGAAAATTGACTGATACACAATGTTTCTCATGTTAACAGACTAATGCAAACTCAGTTTCTCAGCAGTTTCTGGTATAATAAACATCTTTACTGTTCTATATGGTAGATGAAAGTTTAAATTGAATTCCTTACCAAAATTTTTATTAGTGCTCAGAATTTTTAAAGAATTTTCTCTTTCCTTATTCATTGATTCTTCATCATAACTCTGTAATGGATTGTTATCCCCATTTTAGAGATAGAGAAACTAAAAGTTGGGGGAGTTCTGAATATTTTACCTAAAGAATACAAAAATTCTAATTCAAAGGAGCATATGCACCCCAATGTTTATAATAGCATTATCCACAATACCCAAATTATGGAAACAGCCCAAGTGTCCATCAACTGATGAATGGATAAAGATGTGGTATACATATACAATGGAATATTACTCAGCCATAAAAAGAATGAAATCTCAGCATTTACAATGACATGGATGAAACTAGAAAGTATTATGCTAAGCAAAATAAGTCAGAGAAAGAAATATTTCACTCATATGTGGAATTTAAGAAACAAACGGGCAAAGGGGAAAAAAACAGAGAAACAAACGAAGAAACAGATTTAACTATAGAGAATAAGCCAATAGTAACCAGAGGCAATGTGGGGGTGGGGGATAGGTGAAAGAAGTAATAGGGATTAAGGGGCACACTTGTAATGAGCAATGGATGTTGTATGGAAGTGATGAATCACTATATTGTACACCTGAAACTAATATTACTAATATTAGACTGTATGTTAATAACCAGAATTTAAATACAAACTTAAAAAAAAAAGTTGGAGTTACAATATCCAAGAACACATGGATATGGTAAAGCATATACTCAAACCTTGATAATTCATTCTAAGTTTCTCCCATATCACAGCTTCTTCTCAGGTGATTTCATTCTATTTTTTTCAATATTTATTTTGTTCATTATGTTTTCTGAGACAACACACACACCCATACATACACATCCACACCCTCACACACACTCTTGGATAATCCTGGCCAAAATCCATGTCATAAGTAACTTGTTAAATACATACATTCATGAAGGTTGACATTTTTAGATTCAGCTGCATATCTCCACACAACTAAATATGACAGAATAGAGTCTTTTTTGGTTTCACCCATTATTCTGGGAGTCAACATTAAATTCTACTTCTCACGCAGATTATTCTTAGTCACACTTGCCTGAATCAGCAAGGGAGTAGTTAAGAAGAAAATATTATTGATCATTTTGCAAGGTAAAATTAATTCTTAACTAAATTCTACTCTTTCTTTGAGATGTCATGCCACATCTTTTCATAAGTGCCTGAACACTCACTAGTGCATATCCTGTTTTATTTTGAATGCTATTTTTTTTAGTTTTAAAAACAGTCTAGTATATTTTCATGGTACAACATAACACATTGGAAATAGATGTATACATATCTAGAAGGCAGGTTAGAGTTTGTTTATTTAAGCATAATGGTCACAAAATTTCTTGTTCCATTTTTCTTTTTTTTTTAAGATTTTATTTATCTGAGAGAGAGAGAGATTGAGAGAATGAGTGGAAGGAGGGGCAGAGGGAGAAGCAGACTCTCTGCTGAGCAGGGAGCCCCACGGGACTCAATCCCAGGACTCTGGGATCATGATCTGAGCCAAAGGTAGTGTTGTGGAAAATAAAAATCAGACCGGTGAGAAACCATGTGACACTCCGAGAAATAGGAAAACTTGGGTTTATTTTATACCGGTAGACCCAGACAAGCTCACACTCGAAATTCTGGGCCCGGGGCAGTGAGGTTACGGAGCTTTTATAGGACAGTGAAGGGGGTCAGGTTCCAAGGGATGTGCTGACTGTGTGGGTTTAAATTGGGAGGGAGGTTGCTTTAGGCAGGAACATCGGTTAGGGCAGTGGTTAGGGCAGCGCAGGAAGCTCATGGTGGGAAGCCTGTTTACAGAAGCAGAAAGGGCTGGTTATCTCTTGATCCCAGTGGGGCTTCCGGTTATCTCTTGCTATTGCTAGTAACTTTCCATCTTCTAGGGCCTGTGGCTTAGGCCTGCTCTGGGTAATTTTCCTCTTCATTAGGCACTTAACTAAGTCACCCAGGTGCCCTCTCATTTCTTCTTTTTTTTAAATTTTTTCTATTTTTAAAGATTTTATTTATTTATTTGTCAGAGAGAGAAAGAGAGCACAAGCAGGAGAAGTGGTGGACAGAGGGAGAAGCAGGTTCTCCACTGAGCAAGGAGCCCAACATGGAACTCGATCCCAGTCCTGGGATCATGACCCGAACTGAAGGCAGACACTCAACTGACTGAGCCACCCAGGCATCCCTTGTTTCATTTTTCTATAACTAATTTGGATTTACTTCTAATTTGTGATAGTTCACTTGATTATGTCCTTTTATGTGCCTATGGTAAGAATTTCCATGCATATCAAGGTAGAAAACAATTTTTAGGAATTCTAATAAGTCTTGATATAAATGTTCTATTTAATAGTTTTGCACTTAATACAATTTTCACAGAAATACAAAAACCGAGGGCGCCTGGGTGGCTCAGTTGTTAAGCGTCTGCCTTCGGCTCAGGTCATGATCCCAGGGTCCTGGGATCGAGCCCCGCATCGGGCTCCCCGCTCGGCGGGAAGCCTGCTTCTCCCTCTCCCACTCCCCCTGCTTGTGTTCCTGCTCTCGCGCTCTCTCTCTCTCTGTCAAATAAATAAATAAAATCTTAAAAAAAAAAAAAGAAAGAAATACAAAAACCGAAAGAGAAAGTAATTGGAAATATATCTAAAGTGAATGAATAATACCAAATACAATATGAACATTCAATACTCAATTCCAAATAATTTCCATTCTAAAGAATTCATAATTTCTCTAATCCTATTTTATTTTCATTCAGCCAACAGCACAATTTCCAATATAAATAGGGATACCTTTAGGATATTCTGGTTATTAACACAGTACATTATGTTTTCCCTGTTGTTTGAAGGTAACTGTGGTCATTGCACAATAAAGAAGTGAAAATTAAGAAAACCCTTAATTAAAACTACTTGAATATTCAGATTTTTTCTTAACTATACATTTAACTATACATTTATGCTGCTGATAGGCTGATACCTGATTCAATTTCAGATCAAACTAAATTTTCAATCTAGCTCATGAAAAATAGGGGAGTCTTAGTAAAGATTAATTGTTTTCCCATGTACATTATTAGAGTTAGAAAATCATATATTAACCAACTAATTTTTTAAAAGGAAAAACAAGGTATTAAATTTAAAGAAACATGTTAATTGTAATAAAAAGAAATTTATCTTTGTGGTAGTAATCTCCAAATATGGTCCCCTAATCCCCAATGGACTATTCATTCCCTTAAATATAAGCTGAAGTTTACTTGAGTATGGGCTAACACCACAATTTGCCTTTGAACTATCAAAGACAGTGTAAGTGTCTCTGTGTTATTTCCAAGTTAACATCATAAAAAAATCCTGTAGCTTAAACCTAGATCTCTCGAAATGTTTGCGGTAGGAGATGCCAGCCCCACCTTATAAGAAGCCAAACTGCCTTTGATGCGGGAGCAGAAGGCTAGCTGAGGACAAAGCACAAATGACACCCTGCAACATCCCCAGCCCCCTCCTGGATGGGATATGTGTGATATCCTCCAGGAAGCTCCCATCTGTCTTAATGTTAATGTCTTGCTAGAGGAGAAAACAACCTTAACTTGACAATGGCAAGGTTTCCAGTATCCTGTGAGTCTTTAACATATGAAAATCCTTTTGAAACCTTCCTTTTCCTTACCTCCCCCAGCTCCCAAGTATATAATCAGCCACCCCCTCACAACCCCAGTGCAGCAGCTCTTTCTGCCCACAGATCCTGTCCCTGTGCTTCAATAAAACTATGTTTTTGCACCAAAGACATCTCAAAAATTCTTTCTTGTCTGCCAACTTCAGACCCCACCCCACCAAATCTCACCTATATTCCCAAACCACAACACCTTGAAGCCAGCATGCTGTGAAAAATCCAAAATGAGAGAATCAGAGAGACAGAGAGAGAGATGGTTGGCTAGCCCTCAGTTTTTTAAGCATCCAAATCCAAGCATCAGTTATGTCAGTAAAGACACCTTCTTAGACATTTCAGTCCCAGGACATATCATGTAGAGAAGAACCCAGAAATAGGGCAAACAGCCATAACTGAGGCTCCAGATGTCAGGCTCCAGTTGACTCATCCAACCATCTCTCACCACCCAAGCCCCAGTTATCTCAGATAAGACCTCAGAAAACAAGAAGACTTGAGCCATTCTCACTATATTCTGACGTAATCTCTGACCCAACTCACAGAGTTGTAAGCATAATTGCTATGGAAATGAGTTTAAAAGAAGGCCTCTGTGATTTGGCCTCCAGGTTTTTTATTCTTCACTGCAGACTGAGACCTGTTACCTCAAAATCCCTCCAATGCCAAACACAAATTTTTACACATCCTATTGTCTTAGAAATAGCTCAAACAAGCAGATTTTTGGCCATTTAAGGACTGCTTACTTTGCATATCCTGAGAAGCCTCACCCAACATCTGCCAGCCACAGATAAAATAAGCCAGTGGTTCAAAGACTCCAAGTTGCCACTGTTCTTCAGAGCCTTCTGACTCAAAGACTTCTCCCATGCTGGTGATCAACATTACCTAGATCTCCTAGACAAGTAAACCCCCACAGAAGCCTCTGGACAGACTCTTGCTTTGAGGGATCTGCCCACATGCAAACCTGTCAGAACAGCCCAATAAAGCATTTATAGGCTACTGTCACCTGTGATCATATGTCATTCCTTGGATCATTCCCCCAAATCCCTTAAAACCCCTACAGTAATAAAATGACTTTCGTTTTATGCAACTAAATTTTGGGGCTATTTGTTATGCAGCAACAATAAATAATAGAAGCAACTTAAATCATTTCCTTAAGACATTCAAAGCCAGCTGTAAAACAACAACTAACTGCCCTGAGATACAATGTTGTAAGATTATACTTTAATGCATAAAAACAATGATCCAAGGCTGAGATGGTAAAGTTCCTGAAATACTGTTATTTTTTATGGTCTATCACATCCTTTGAAGAATGCTATGAGATGATAAAAAGATTTGCTAAGAACAAGAAATAATTTTCACGGGTGCCTGGGTGGCTCAGTCGTTAAGCATCTGCCTTCAGCTCAGGTCATGATCCCAGGGTCCTGGAAACGAGTCCCACATCGGGCTCCCTGCTCTGCAGGAAGCCTGCTTCTCCCTCTCCCACTCCCCCTGCTTGTGTTCCTGCTCTAGCTATCTCTCTCTCTGTCAAATAAATAAATAAATAATCTTTAAAAATAATAATAATTTTCACAATAGGAACTTCAACTGTTATTAATATGCAATATAAAATTACAACCACAAGCTATCTTGTCCATCAAAGACAAAAAGTTTTGGAAGTAATCGACTATTCCTAAATTGTTAGTATTAATGTTCCTTTTTTGTTTTCATTTGGCTTTTGCCATCCATTAACATTCATTAGCAAATAAGTTGTAGCAAAAGTTTTTGGAAAACACTGAAGTAAAAAGAAAATCTGGAAAGTTAATTTATTATCTGCAAACTCATAAATAAGAAATAACTTCTTTATAACTAAGAAAATTATAACTTCTTTATAACTAAGAAATTTATAACTAAGAAAATTAACCTTCTTGAAAATAGAAAAGACTCCCATTGTTTTTTGGCAGTGTAACACTCTGGTCCACTTGCCAAACACAGGTGTTCTATGTTAGCATCATCTGAGAACAGTGATGTGGAATTGTTCTATCACATATTTACTCTATGCAAAATAGAGTGAAGGAGAATTAAATAGTGAGCCCTCTATTAGTTTAATCTATTTGGCTAAATCACATCTGGAGTTAAAAAAAAATTCTGCAAGCTCGTCTCTGAACATATATCACAACTGAGCATGTCTTCCCAGTCCCCAGATTAGTATTACCACCGCCCCCCAATTCACAGGTGACCAATGTATGCTTATGACTACTCTTTACTCAGCCCTGTGAAAAAACATTCCACAGACCTGAGAAATTGAACAAAGGAAATCTTGGTTTTATTTTTCACTTTGCTACTTACAGTGTGACTTTAGGCAAAATTTATAACCAAACTGAGTCTTTGTCTACACATTTATAAAATCATATTAATCTCAAATGGTCATTTTTAGGATGAGATATTATAGGTAAGACTGTCTTATATTAAGTAACTTGCTATATAAGCAAACTATTGTTTTCATGGACTATTTCAAGATCAGCACTATTACATGAGTTTCAGGAAGAACATGATCTCTTTCTATTTTATTTACCAGGAATGTCTATCATATGACCTAACACTCTCAGGAAAAGTAACTAGGTTCTCACTTCCATTATATTTAGCTTATGCCACTTATTTGCCATTTACATGGCATAATATGGCAAGATACACTGATTGGCAAAGAAATTGTAAATAAAGTAGTCCTGTCATGTCCAGTTAGAAGTTTCAAAAGCAAAGAAAACAATATTGATATGATATGAATTGCCATACCTTAACTCAAAATATCCAATTCCATTCAACTTACAGATAATTAACTATGGTTTAACTTTACATCAATTAATCTTCTTAAAATCAATGTGGAAAAATTATTTTCTTCATTTTATAAATAAGAATATGGAGGTATCAGAGAAGGGACAGAGTCAAGTCTCTGAACCCTCTCTTACTTCTCCCTTGATAAAAACTTTATTTCCGGGGCGCCTGGGTGGCTCAGTCATTGGGCGTCTGCCTTCGGCTCAGGTCATGATCCCAGGGTCCTGGGATTGAGCCCCGCATCGGGCTCCCTGCTTCGCGGGAGGCCTGCTTCTCTGTCTCCCACTCCCTTTGCTTGTGTTCCTGCTCTTGCTATCTCTCTCTGTCAAATAAATAAAATCTTAATAAAAAAATAAAAAATTTTATTTCCACCTGTCAACTTCTGAAGGAAGGCACAGTTGGCTAGCTTTCATTTGAAAAATGGAACTGAAACCTCACTGGCCTCCAAAGACCTGCCTTGTCACCGGCATGCCCTACCACCACCCTGCAGAAATGTTTGGATTACCTGTAGTCCTTCGTCAAATTAGGCCAGTGTCTGGGGCACTGGCTCCTCATCTCACTCGGGCCTATGCCAAAGATCTAAAATTTGGTGCAGATGCCCGAGCCTTAATGTTTTAGCTGATGCCCTAGCTGTTACTATAGGGCCAAAGGGAAGAACAGCAATTATTGAACAAAATTGGGAAAGTCCAATTGGGAAAGTAACAAAAGATGGCGTGACTGTTGCAAAGTCAATTGACTTAAAAGATAAAAATAAAAGTATTGGCGCCAAACTTGTTCAAGATGTTGCCAATAACACAAATGAATGGGCTGGGGATGGCACCATTACCTCTGTCTTGGCACATTCTATTGTCAAGAGGCTTTGAAAAGATTAGCAAAGGTGCTAATCCTGTGGAAATCAGGAGAGGTGTGATGTTCGATGTTTATGTTGTAATAGTTGAACTTAAGCAGCAGTCTAAACCTATGATGATCCCTGAAAAAATTGCTCAGGATGCTAAGATTTCTGCAAATGGTGACAAAGAAATTGGGAAAATCCTTACTGATGCAATGAAAAAGTTTGGAAGAAAGGGTGTCATCACAGGAAAGGATGGAAAAACACTAAATGATGAACTAGAAGTTACTGAAGGCATGAAGTTCAATCAAGGTTATATTTCTCTTTATTAATACATCAAAAGTTCAGAAATGTGAATTCCAAGATGCCTATATTCTACTGAGTGAAAAGAAAATTTCTAGTGTCCAGTCCATTGTACCTGCTCTTGAAATTGCCAATGCTCACTGTGAGCCCTTGGTCGTAATTGCTGAAGATGTTCATGGAGAAGCTCTGAGTACACTTGTTTTGAGTAGGCTAAACATTGATCTTTAGGCTGCAGCAGTCTAAGCTCCAGCTTTTGGTGACAATAGAAAGAACAGGCTTAAAGACATGGCTTTTGCTACGGGTGGTGCAATGTTTGGAGAAGAAGAATTGACTCTAAATCTTGAAGATGTTCAGCCTCATTGACTTAGGAAAAGCTGGAGAGGTCATTGTGACCAAAGATAATGCTATGCTCTTAAAAGGAAAAGGTGACAAAGCTCAAGTTGTAAAACATATTCAAGAAGTCATTGAGCAGTTAGACATCACAACTAGTGAATATGAAAAGGAAAAGCTGAATGAACTTCTGGAAAACTCTCAGATGGGGTAGCTGTGCTGAAGTTTGGTGGGACAAGTGATGTTGAAGTGAATGAAAAGCATTACAGATGCAATGCTACACAAGCTGCTGTTGAAGAAAGCAGTGTTCTGGGAGGGGGTTGTGCCCTGCTTCGGTGTGTTCCAGCCTTAGATTCAGTAACTCCAACTAATGAAGATCAAACAATCAGTATAGAAATTATTAAGAGAACACTCAAAATTCCTGCAGTGACCACTGCTAAGAATGCAGGTGTTGAAGGATCACTGATAGTTGAGAAAATTATGCAGAGTTCTTCAGAAGTTGGTTATGATGCTATATTTGGAAATTTTGTGAATATGGTGGAAAAAGGAATCATTGATCCAACTAAGGTAGTAAGAACTTTCTGGATGCTGCTGGATTGGCCTCTCTGTTAACTACAGCAGAAGCTGTAGTCACTGAAATTCCTAAAGAAGGGAAGGACCCAGGAATGGGCAGAATGGGTGGAATGGGAGGTGGTATGGGAGGCGGCAGGTTCTGATTCCTAGAATAGTGCTTTACCATTATTCATGAACTGGGAAAGGAAGTTCAAGACAGAGCTCCTCAACAATAACTTCAGAGAAGTCAGCTGAAGGAAATGACTGAAGAAAAGGCTGGCTGATGTTTAAGAAAATCACTACAACCATCAGTTACTGGTTTCAGTTGACAACATATAACGGTTGACTGCTGTCACTGTCCATGCCTAAAGACAATTTATTTTGTATTTTTGAATAAGACACTTGTACATTCCTGATAACTGAATGCAAGAGCGAGGTAGCAAAATACTGCTTTCAACTTAAATCACTGAGGCATTTGTACTACTATTCTGTTAAAATCAGGATTTGAGTGCTTGCCATCACCAGATGAAAAGTTAAGAAGCAGCCTTTCTGTGGAGCATTTAAGATTAACTGTGTACAAAGTAGAGAAATATCCATTTATGTGACAACCTTTGTGTAATAAAAATTTGTTTGAAAAAAATGAAAAGGGGAACTCTTTTCACCATGAGAATCATCATGGTGATGATTCTCAATACCATGTTTAGAGATATTTGACTTTTTGGAAGGGAACAGTTGCTTACCTAAAGTTATTAAACTCTTATTATGGAATGTCTAACATTAATGACAGACTAGTCATGCACTTATATGTCTCAGCTGGCATGGCTCCTGTGCCAAAGCTCAGAAGACCCCGGAAAACCAGGAGGTCATTATGCATGACTGATGGGTTCAATCAATCAAGGCATGAAAAACAGAAGCCAAAAGAAGGTCAAACTGAGTTGGATATACAAAGGTACAAGATACAGACAAGTACTCTAACCAGGTAGAAAAGACCAGTTAAGCTGGAATGGAGGGACAGAATCTTAGGCAAACACAATGGCAACAATTTGTCATGGTATGATAAGCAGAAGTATGAATTGAGAGGAACAGAGAGAAGGTACCAAAATGCCATACGCAAGTTGAAACTGAACAGATTATAGGAGTAAAAACAACATGTAAATCTATTTCATAAATGAAAAATCATCATAAAATTTAATTAGGTATTATTGGTGAATTAAATTTCACAATACGGCCCCAAATTCATCTCAGCAATTTATGAAAGCTCTCCTTTACTCGCTATTTACACAAATCCTTCCTTGCCCAAATTAGCTAACACTTACTTTACCAATTCTTCAATCTCCATTTACTACTCAAACCACTCCTGTTTAGCTTGCAATCCCATGACCTCACTGTGACAATTCTTCATCAGGTCACCTGTGACATTTCTAAGTAATCTAAATCAATGTGCAACTTTAGCCCTGATCTTACTTGAGTTTCAACAATGCTAAACCCAGTTGGTTACTCCATCTTTGTTTCAACACTCTCCTCCCTTACTTCTATATCACATCCTCCTGGGATGTCCTCTCTTTTTCTGGCTGCTCCTGCTCTTTCTTCTTTACTGACTCAGCTTTCACAAAACAATCCTCAAATGTCAAATGCCCTTTAAGGCATATTCTTCAGTCCTTGTCGCTTTTCATTCTGTACATTCCTGTGCATATATTCTTCCAATGGTCTTCAGGTCCCAGGCATATTTTTGTGACTTTTACATATAAATCTCTAGCAGGCTTCTCAGTTTGGGTTGATATATTCAATTCACAGTGTTCTCACTTGCATGTTCCAGAGATACCCTAAACAGCCAGTTTAAAGCCAAACTCCTGACCTCCTTCCCAGTCTGTTCTCCCATTGTTCACTATCGAACAGCATGCTCATCCATCCAATTCTTCAAGCCAGAACCCCAAAAGTCATCCTTGACTCTCTTCCTCCTTCTCCATAGCCAATACATCACTAAATTTTGTTGATTTTACTTCATAAATTGAAATCTTTCCATTCCTCATTTCTATCTTTACTGGGTCCGGGTTACTACAGTCTATCATGTAGACCTATTGCTATAGCTTCCTGACTAGGGTTTCCTGAAACTTACTATCTAAACTGAAGCAAAAGCATTTTTTAAAACATTCTAATTAGGTATTTTCTCTGCTTTAAATCTCTTGAGAAAAGGTTGAACAACATCTCTAATCTGGCTTACAGGGCCCCGGGTGATCTGCTCCCTGCAGCCATGTCTGGCCTCTCGCATTCCTCTCCACTGCATTCTGCTCTCCAGCCACACCACACTGTTTCCACTGTGCAAATACTCCTCCCACCCTCCTCCCACAGCCTTTGTACAGCCTGCTCCCTCTGCCTGGTACACTCTTCCCCATTCCTTGCCACTGCCTAAATTAACTCTAATTTATCTTTGGATCTCAGCACCAGAGTCACTTCCTCAGAAAGTCTTCCTTGGCCTGCATCCTCTAAGTTCCCCCAAAAGAGTCAGGTCTCCTATATATTCTCATCATACCCTGAACCTTTTATATGTAGCATCTGCCATGGTGTACAATTATACAGTTACTTATGTGACTGCAAAGCCTGGAAGGAAGGAATGAAGCTGGTCTTTGATCACCATTGCAAACCCAATGCCATATATGGGAGTCATCACAGAGCATTACTGAATGATTAAGTGAATGGGCTGAACTGCCTGGGTGAATACCTTCTCATCTTCTCAAGGCTCTAAGATGTCTTCCTCAAAGGAATATTTCCTCCTCTGCACTCATAAGAAACTCTGTTTATGTTAGTATCGTATTTATCACATTGATGATTATATAAGTATCTTTTTTCCAACATAGTATATGAGTTCTTTAGAGGCATGAGGTTAGAAATCATGTCTTGTTCACTGCTGTATCCTGAGGCCTCTTGAAGTGCTAGGCATATCACAGGCACTCAGAAGTGGAAGGAACTGAAGTAGAGAAAAAGATGAATTCTGCAGGTTTTAAGATTTCCATTGGCCTTGCTTTAAGAATAAACCCATTTGCACACAGGAGGCAAAGCCAGGCATTACTGAGGAAAATTGCTTAATCTGCTCTAAATATTACAGATAATGTCCTAAATCTGCTATCAGGCCCTGCCAAAACCTGCTGGGTTCCTGAATAATTCAAAGTTTCTTCTTCTACTACTTCTTCTTCCTCTTCCTCTTCTCCTTCCTCCCTTTTTCCATTTATAAATAAAATCTGCATATTAAAACTTCATTACCCTTTCAGAACAAACAAAATGCTTCATGATAATTTCATATCTTTTGAAAAAGGTAGACTTTAAATCCAAAATAGGTAGTTGGGTTTTTTTTAATCATACATTTAAAATAAAGTATTAGTTACAGGTGCTCAAGTTTTAAAGTTCATCATCGAGGGATGCTTGGGTGGCTCAGATCGTTAAGCATCTGCCTTCGGCTCAGGTCACCATCGCAGTATCCTGGGATCAAGTCCCATATTGGGCTCCTTGCTCAGCGGGGAGCCTGCTTCTCCCTCTGCCTGCCACTCCCCCTCCTTGTACTCACTTCTCTCTCCGACAAATAAATAAATATAATCTTTAAAAAAAGATAAAGTTCATCATCCAGAGATATGATGATAGAAATAAGAATGCATTTTATTTTTAAAGGGTTGATTATATTTACAAGTAGTAAAATCTTAAATTTTTTACCAAGACAAACTGGATGTAGTTAACCTTTAAAATTCATATTATAAAGAAAAAGTGTGTCCTCTCATGAACTCTCTGTTGAGGCATTTGTTGTCAATATAATACTTCTCTGAGTCACTGGTTCTCACTCAGGTTGTCAATTCCGAGCTTAAGTGCTCTGTTAAATATAGCAGATAAATGTATTTAGGATTTTGTTTTAATAACTGACAATCTCTCACACAATTTAGAAAAAAATATGTATCATTAGTTTGTTCCTTGACTTTCAAACCTGAAAGATTATCATTAGCCAAGTGAAGTGTTGTATTTACTTTGTAGGGAAATTTGGGGCACTGCCGGTGAAGTAGATAATGGGCCTACATTGAAAAAGATAGGCACAGGAAGCTTTGAAGTTTTCAGATAACAATCTCTTAGATAAGGAAAGAGTAACTATCTTTACCTGTTTTTAGCAACAAAGCACATCATCAAAGCAAGAGCACACCAGAAGGAATGCCATGGATATGATTTAATGAGTAATATTTTAGAATAAACATTATACTGATACCTCATTTATATGTATTAGCTGATATGCTTATTAGGTGTAACTAAGCTTGTTGGAAAGAATATTTCCAAAAGATCTCATCTTCATTGGTTTGGGTTAACAGATTTCACACATTAACTGTAGAATGAGATATAAATAGAAGCTATTAATAGATAGATATCAATTACTCCCTGTAATTTTAAAGTTGTTAAAAACAGATACAGAAAATTACATTTTTAATTTTTAATTCAACTTTTTTTGAGATTCCATATGCATACAATAATACATCATCATTTTTTAAATGTACAGTTCAATGAGATTTAACAAATGTGTACAACATGAAACAACTGCCTTAATGAAGATCTAGAATATATTTACATTGATATATATCACAATATCTGTTGATAAACATTTGGGTTGTTTTTAGTTTGGGGATATTATGATTAAAGCTATGATGAACATTCATGTACAAGTCTTTCTGTGGACTTTTTTGTTTCCATTTCTTTTTGGTAAATACCTAAGGGAGGAAATGCTGAATCATAACCAGGAGGTATATATTAAACCTTATAAGAAACTCCAGTCTAAAAAACATACTTTAAGAAGACATGAACAGACATTTTTCCAAAGAAGACTTCCAAATGGCCAACAGACACATGAAAAAGTGCTCAATATCACTTGGCATCAGGGAAATCCAAATCAAAACCTCAGTGAGATACCACCTCATACCAATCAGAATGGCTAAAATTAACAAGTCACGAAAGATAGATGTTGGCAGGGATACAGAGAAAGGGGAACCCTCCTACGCTGCTGGTGGGAATGCAAGCTGGTGCAGGCACTCTGGAAAACAGTATGGAGGTTCCTCAAAAATTTGAAAATAGAGCTGCCGTATGATCCAGCAATTGCACTACTGGGTATTTACCCCAAAGTTTAAAATGTAGGGATCTGAAGGGGTACGTGCACCCCGATGTTTATAGCAGCAATGTCCACAATAGCCAAACAATGGAAAGAGCCAAGATGTCCATCAACAGATGAATGGATAAAGAAGATGTGGTATATATATATACAATGGAATATTATGCAGCCATCAAAAGGAATGAGATCTTGCCATTTGCAACGAGGTGGATAGAACTGGAGGGTATTATTCTGAGCAAAATTAGTCAATCAGAGAAAGACATGTATCACAGAACCTCACTGATATGAGGAACTCTTAATCTCAGGAAACAAACTGAGGGTTGCTGGAGTGGTGGGGGGTGGGAGGGATGGGGTGGCTGGGTGACAGACATTGGGGAGGGTATGTGCTATGGTGAGTGCTGTGAATTGTGCAAGACTGTTGAATCATAGACCTGTACCTCTGAAACAAATAATGCAATATATGTTAAGAAAAAAAAAAAAAAGAAGATAGCAGGAGGGGAAGAATGAACGGGGGGGAATCAGAGGGGGAGATGAACCATGAGAGACTATGGACTCTGAGAAACAAACTGAGGGTTCTAGAGGGGAGGGAGGTGGGAGGATGGGTTAGCCTGGTGATGAGTATTGGGGAGGGCACGTTCGGCATGGAGTACTGGGTGTTATGCACAGACAATGAATCATGGAACACTACATCAAAAACTAATGAAATGTATGGTGATTAACATAACAATAAATTTAAAAAAAGAAAAAAAGGAAGAGAATATGAATTAAACACTAAAAAAAACATACTTTAATTAATAAAATTCAAAGATATCAGGAGGACATAAGTATATATTCAACATGTATTCATTCATTTATTCCACAAATGTTAAGCAATCATCTATTATACAGCAGCACAAGTTTGTGCATTAAATGTATAGAATTTAACAAGACATAGTCCCTGCCCTGAGGACATTCAGAGAATATGGGAAATACTCTCTTGTGCATATTTGAAAAGACATCACTCTATATACAATGTATCTAAGAAAGCAATGCTTGTATAATTGGATATGCTAAGCCCTAGGTCTGCTATCAATTAGTTATGCAACTTTGAGAAGACTCTTAATCCCTTTGAGCTTTACTATCTTTAAAAAGACAAGACTGAAATAATTAGCTATTTTCAAACACTAAAATAAATCTGTAGTTTGTAACGAAAGTAAAAGGAAACAGCAACAAACTTTTTCCAAATTTGTTAACTCCAAATAAAGTTGATAACCTAAAGTTTCACATTTCAAAGTAATTGATACTTTTGGTAAGAGACTGATCAATAAGGTGATTTCTAAGAAGTATGAGCAACATGATTTCTTAAAGCATAATAATAGTTCATTTACCCAGCATTAGACCATGAATTGTAGGAGAAATTATACCAATGACAGGCCTGAAAATCTACTCTCCTTTGAATCGCAACCAATCTGAAATCTAGGAATGAAGACAAACTGTAGCCAAACAGAACAGAACACTGAATTGAAAAAGAAAATCCCAAATCTTCCAAAAGCTCCTGACATCATAACTTCCAACTGTCATATTTTAATGCTCTAGATACCAAATAAACTGAAAACTGGTTTTATCCAGCAGCTGTTAATGAGACCTCTCCTGGCAAACAGTTCAAAAAGTGATCTTCATGGAAAATCAAAACAGGGCAAGTAATCAACCTCATGTAAGAAATATGCACATAACAGTCCTTGTCCATAATTTTTTTATTAAGTTCAATTAATTAGCCAACATCATTAGTTTTTGATATAGTGTTCAATGATTCATTAGTTACGTGTAACACCCAGTGCTCACCATATCATGTGCCCTCTTTAATACCCAGCACCCAATTACCCCATCCCCCCCACTCACCTCCTCTCCAGCAACCCTCAATTTGTTTCCTGGAGTCCAGAGTCTCTCATGGTTTGTCTCCCTTTCTGATTTCTTCCCATTCAGTTTTCCCTCCCTTCCCCTGTGGTCCTCTGTGCTATTCCTTACATTCCACATATGAGTGAAACCATATGATAATTGTCTTTCTCTACTTGACTTATTTCACTTAGCATAATACCCTCCAGTTTCATTCATATCGATGGAAATAGTAGATATTTATCCTTTCTGATGGCTGAATAATATTCCATTATATATATGAACCATATCTTCTTCATCGATTCATCTGTTGAAGGACATCTCAGCTCCTTCCACATTGCTGCTATGAACACTGCGGTACATATGCCCCTTCTTTTCACTACATCTATATCTTTGGGGTAATTACTCAGTAGTGCAATTGCTGGGTCATAGCGTAGCTCTATTTTTAATGTCTTGAGGAACCTCCATACTGTTTTCCAGAGTGGCTGTACCAGCTTGCATTCCCACCAACAGTGTAAGAGGGCTCCCTTTTCTCCACATCCTCACCAACATTTGTTGTTTCCTGTCTTGTTAATTTTAGCCATTCTAACTGGTGTAAGGTGATATCTCATTGTGGTTTTGATTTGTATTTCCCTGATGGCTAGTGATGTTGAACATTTTTTCATATGTCTATTAGCCATTTGTATGTCTTCTTTGAAGAAGTGTCTGTTCATGTCTTCTGCCCATTTCTTGACTGGATTATTTGTTTTTTGGGTGTTGAGTTTGACAATTTCTTTATAGATCTTGGCTAGCCCTTGTCCATAATTAAGAGATCTTTTAATTTATACTTACAGATTTACAAAGAGAATTCCTACTTCTTTTTACCACAATTTAAAGACATTTCATGAAGAAAAGAGTTTTATCTTTTTCTTTGTTTATTTGTTTTGCTGTGTTGTATTGATAACATCCTCATCTGTCATTCATCTCTGCCACCACGTTCACACTAGGACTCTAATTCCTAGACATTACTCAGTAATTTCACACACACACACACACACACACACACACACACCAGTGGCCACCATTCTAAACAACAGAGACACCAATTCTTTACAGAAGCTGAGGATTCAATCAAGAGTACAAAGCACTGGGTGGGAAAGATTCCTTATCATGAAAAAATGAAGAATTGAAACTATCTTCTCCCAGCATTTGAATAAATATGCAGATCAATACATTAATCAGAAGATTACCAAACAGTGAATAATAAAATGACAACTGCCTACTTTGGAGGTCTTAGAGAGGTCATTAGGGTCATGAAATCAGGACAGTAGCCAGAATTGATGATTTATTGGTCTGTGTAACCTTAGGCAAGTCAATTATTATTTTTCTCTGCCTTCTTTTCCCTGTTAGAAAAATAATGCTTGTTTTTGTTCACAGCTCTATAATAGTTAACGGGAAAAACATGAAGAAATAGTCATCTTTATGTAACATAGAGTTTAGGAAATGATAAAATAGAAGTATTTTATACATTATATGGTACTGTAAAAATGTAAAATAATCATTATTGTTATCATTACTGTCATAATTTTAAATGTAGATACCATTTAAAATTTCTAGGTAGGACCAGAAAGCACTTAGAAAAGAGAAATTTCGGGCGCCTGGGTGGCTCAGTCGTTAAGCGTCTGCCTTTGGCTCAGGTCATGATCCCAGGGTCCTGGGATCGAGTACCACATCGGGCTCCCTCCTCAAGGGGAAGCCTTCTTCTCCCTCTCCCACTCCCGCTGCTTGTGTTCCTGCTCTTGCTATCTCTGTCTCTGTCAAATAAATAAATAAAATCTTTAAAAAAAAAAAAGAAAAGAGAAATTTGTAATGAATTCTTTTTTTTAATTATTTTATTTTATTTTATTATGTTATGTTAATCACCTTACATCATTAGTTTTTCATGTAGTGTTCTATGATTCATTGTACATGTATAACACCCAGTGCTCCATTCAGTACGTGCCCTCTTTAATACCCATCACCAGGCTAACCCATCCCCCCACACCTCTCCCCTCTAGAACTCTCAGTTTGTTTCTCAGAGTCCATAGTCTCTCATGGTTCATCTCCCCCTCTGATTTCCCCCCCTTCATTTTTCCCTTCCTGCTATCTTCTTTTTTTTTTTTTTTTTAACATATACTGTATTATTTGTTTCAGAGGTACAGGTCTATGATTCAACAGTCTTACACAATTCACAGTGCTCACCATAGCACATACCCTCCCCAATGTCTATCACCCAACCACCCCATCCCTCCCACCCCCCCACCACTCCAGCAACCCTCAGTTGGTTTCCTGAGATTAAGAATTCCTCATATCAGTGAGGTCCTATGATACATGTCTTTCTCTGATTGACTAATTGAGCTCAGAATATTACCCTCCAGTTCCATCCACGTCATTGCAAATGGCAAGATCTCATTCCTTTTGATGGCTGCATAATATTCCATCGTGTATATATACCACATCTTCTTTATCCATTCATCTGTCGATGGACATCTTGGCTCTTTCCATAGTTTGGCTATTGTGGACACTGCTGCTATAAACATCGGGGTGCACGTACCTCTTCGGATCCCTACATTTTAATCTTTGGGGTAAATACCCAGTAGTGCAATTGCTGGATCATATGGTAGCTCTTTTTTCAACTTTTTGAGGAACCTCCATACTGTTTTCCAGAGTGGCTGCACCAGCTTGCATTCCCACCAACAGTGTAGGAGGGTTCCCCTTTCTCTGCATCCCCGCCAACATCTGTCATTTCCTGACTTGTTAATTTTAGCCATTCTGATTGGTATGAGGTGGTATCTCATTGAGGTTTTGATTTGGATTTCCCTGATGCTGAGCAATGTTGAGAATTTTTTCCTGTGTCTTTTGGCCATTTGGATGTCTTCTTTGGAAAAATGTCTGTTCATGTCTTCTGCCCATTTCGTGATTGGATCCTTTGTTCTTTGGGAGTTGAGTTTGATGAGTTCTTTATAGATTTTGGATACTAGCCCTTTATCTGATATGTCTTTTGCAAACATCTTCTCCCATTCTGTCGGTTGTCTTTTGGTTTTGTTGACTGCTTCCTTTGCTGTGCAAAAGCTTTTTATTTTGATGAAGTCCCAATAGTTCATTTTTGCTCTTGCTTCCCTTGACTTTGGTGGTGTTTCTAGGAAGAAGTTGTTGCAGCTGAGGTCTAAGAGGTTGCTGCCTGTGTTCTCCCCAAGGATTTTGATGGATTCCTGTCTCACATTGAGGTCTTTCAACCATTTTGAGTCTATTTTTGTGTGTGGTGTAAGGAGATGGCCCAGTTTCATTCTTCTGCATGTGGCTGTCCAATTTTCCCAACACCATTTGTTGAAGAGACTGTCTTTTTTCCATTAGACATTCTTTCCTGCTTTGTCAAAGATGAGTTGACCATAGAGTTGAGGGTCCATTTCTGGGCTCTCTATTCTGTTCCACTGATCTATGTGTCTGTTTTTGTGCCAGTACC
Source organism: Mirounga leonina (assembly GCF_011800145.1). Classification (NCBI taxonomy): domain Eukaryota; kingdom Metazoa; phylum Chordata; class Mammalia; order Carnivora; family Phocidae; genus Mirounga; species Mirounga leonina. The sequence continues at coordinate 44,088,427 of NW_023270316.1, forward strand.
AGACTGTCTTGATGATTGCAGCTTTGTAATAGAGCTTGAAGTCCAGAATTGTGATGCCACCAGCTTTGCTTTTCTTTTTCAACATTCCTCCAGCTATTCGGGGTCTTTTCTGGTTCCATACAAATTTTAGGATTATTTGTTCCATTTCTTTGAAAAAAGTGGATGGTATTTTGAAAGGGATTGCATTAAATGTGTAGATTGCTCTAGGTAGCATTGACATCTTCTCAATATTTGTTCTTCCAATCCATGAGCATGGAACGTTTTTCCATTTCTTTGTGTCGTCCTCCATTTCTTTCATGAGTATTTTATAGTTTTCTGAGTACAGATTCTTTGCCTCTTTGGTTAGATTTATTCCTAGGTATCTTATGGTTTTCGGTGCAATTATAAATGAGATGGACTCCTTAATTTCTCTTTCTTCTGTCTTGTTGTTGGTGTATAGGAATGTCACTGATTTCTGGTCATTGATTTTATATCCTGCCACTTTACTGAATTCCTGTATGAGTTCTAGCAGTTTTGGGGTGGAGTCTTTTGGATTATCCACATAAAGTATCATATCATCTGCAAAGAGTGAGAGTTTGACTTCTTCTTTGCCCATTTGGATGCCTTTTATTTCTTTTTGTTGTCTGATTGCTGTGGCTAGGACTTCCAATACTATGTTGAATAGCAGTGTTGATAGTGTACATCCCTGCCGTGTTCCTGACCTTAGGAGGAAAGCTCTCAGTTTTTCCCCATTGAGAATGATATTCGCTGTGGGTTTTTCATAGATGGCTTTTATGATCTTGAGGTATGTACCGTCTATCCCTATACTCTGAAGAGTTTTGATCAAGAATTCTTAAGCTTCAAATTAAGCCTAAGAGTAAGTCTAATTTTCCATTAGTGCTGGGCTTCATACAATGATCCCAAACTTTACCACCTACAGAATAACCATAAAAGGGTTATGTGAGATGATCATCACATGCATATAATGGGTGCAAATCCACTCTTGGATATAACCCCAAATCCATTATGTTACATCTATTTTCCCTGCAATCAACACAGTGGCACCCTCTATCAGAGCAAGACTCATCCACCCAAGACATTAAATGGAACCTTGTTTTCATATACTAACTGGTCATGAATCATAGCAGAATGCCAGAAGGTAGAAGAGGTGGCTGACAAGTATCCCTCTGGCTCTCAGTTCCTTATTTAAATTCTGAAGAATTTGGGTCCTATTTTTTTCCTATTCCTGCTTTATTTAATTCCATCCTCTGTCATCACTTTATAATTCTCTAGTGTGGTAGGAAGTAGGAGGAAATGGAGGCAATACTAGAATGAGTATGCAGTGACCATTGGTCTTTTTTTCTCCTTTTTAAAAATATCTGATTTATTCATTTGAGAGACAGAGCACAAGCAGAGGGAGAGGGAAAAGCAGACTCCCCGCTGAGCTGGGAGCCTGACATAGGGCTTCATCCCAGGACCTGGAGATCACGACCTGAGCTGAAGGCAGACGCTTAACCATCTGAAACACCCAGGCACCCCAACTGTCGGTCTTAAGACTATCAAAATCACTGGCATTGTCCAAATTGAAAACAAAAACACTGAATCTGTCATCTGGTCTCTTCTGTACATCCAGGGCTAATATTAAGCCCATGTCTCTCTAGGGTTAGCTGGGGCTGAGAGAGCCACACAATCTTTCCTTTACTCACTAGCATCTCTTGAGTAACAGTCTATGCAGCTAGTAACCTTCTCTCTTACATATAAAAGCATTTCTCTGTTGCTTTAATCTTTCTTGACTTTTTCTCTTTAATTAAAAATAAATAATGTATACTCCTTTAATAGTAAGCCATGCTGGGTAGTTATTGAGCTAAGTGAATTGCTTGACCCCTTCTGTCTTTGGTTAAAAATTTTTAAACATCAAGTTGAACCTTGCAGAAACCTTTGACCAGTAAAGGAGTGAGAAGCAGGGGGAGTCAATGGCATTCAAATGCCAAAAGTATAAACTATATAAAAAAATAATGAGGCTTAAGAGTGTGTTCCTACAGTACCTCCAAATCGTAGAGCCAAATGGTTTTAAAAATTCTTCTTTCTTGTTTATTAAGCAGAGATGCCAATGATAACTGTTAAGAGTTGGAAGAATTTTTAAAAAGGGAAGTTGCATTTTATTGTTTCATCTCTTTCTGTAAAAACACTACTTTTTTGGCTGATTTGGGATATTTTTGAAATCAATTGTTGTTCTTCCCCCTCAGAGTAGATCACTTTCTTTAAGTTCTATACAGATACCACAAATCTCAGTGAAATTCAAATAGTAACATTACGTAAAAGTAGAGATCTTCAAAAACATAATCCATTTCTTTTCATTTTGATGTATATAAAAATGGAAATGAAAAATATCTAGAATATACATATAAAGATAGTATTAGATGAAACACCCTATTTGAATACATATTTGAGCAATATTCTTTAGAATGAAATTGTACAAATAGGAACATGGTTCTATAATTACACAACTACTTTCTTTTGGAGAAGAGCATGATCTATTTTTACCCTCTCCAGAGCATTCTGGCAGTCACTATCAAAATTTTATCTGCCTCATTTGATAAGGACATTGCTAAAAGGTGGATTATTAAGAAAGAGTGAGTCACACGTGGATGGTTTACCTTTAAGGCACAGAAAATTTGTACAAAAACTCATCCAAGAGCAATGGACTCCGGTTTCAGTCCTGATTCCTTACAGTAAGAAGCAGTCTGACTTGGGATAAGTGAACTGAGAAAAAGTGGAGGAAAAATAGGATGGTGGATACCAGGTATCAGGGGAGGTGGATAAAAGAGCTAAACGGGACTACCCTCACTAAATATGCTGTATGTTATAAAGATACATTTTTCCTTTATATACTAGAGGGGGAATTTAGGAAGTTAAAATGCCACAATTTATAGAATTAAGATTATTTCCTTATATTTAAAATAAGTTGAAAATTGAAAGTATAAACCGAGTTCAACATGTCAACTTCATGCCTGAGTTTCTTAAATCTTCCTAAAATAAGTATGAAATAAACAAGTAAATCAGTAAAGTTGTAAGCAAGTAAATAACAAGTTGTGGTGAGTTTAGTAAAAGGAAGAAACACTGGCAAGTTGGCTAATGGTGACTTAATTATCTGCATCTTTGCTTCTCTAATATTCAAATAAAATAGAACTCAAAGCTCTGGGAAGCACAGCTTTGTCTGGTTTTAGATTAAACACTTTGAAATGCATGGGCCAAAATATTGCAGGAATCTTTCCAAGGAAATCATTAACTTGTTCTGTGACTAATATAACCCAAAATAATTGCTAGAAGACAATAGCATGCTCGATTGATAGGACAGAGCAAAAGCTGGGATTTCTACTTAAATTACATTCATGGTCAGACTCAAATCAAAGTGGTAAGGATAGCAGGCAATAGTGAAATAATCTACATTCTACTATGAATCTGTTTTCAGCTTTAGGTCTCTTTTGTAACATCGTGCATAAATAACTTTGAATGCCTTACAGACCCAAGAGAGATATGCAAAGACAGAATCTTCTGAAGGGATAAGAACAAAGTTCTGAAATGGGAAGAAAATCCAACACTTTCTTAGAAGACCCTAATCTATCACACCACATTTCAATGTTGAAAAGATACCAACTTAATCTCTTACAACACCTTTTCTCTTTCTTCTTTTTTTTCCTATTGCCTCTCTCATTTTCTTTACCTGTCTTCTCTGCAGCAGCACTAATATTATTGGCAGCAAAGGGGGTTTTCAAAGAGTACTAAAGCTTTATTAGGAAAGTATGATCAGGGAACTTGAACTTTTGTTAAATTAGCAGCAACAACATCATCATTAACATATCACAGTGCCTTTATCATTACCATAACGTTTTACAACATGAAATAATTTAATATTTTTTGTAGTATATGTAGAGTCTTATACTTGCATGACATCTGAGTATCAGAGTATTGTACTGAATGACATAAATAAACAGCTATAAGTGTATTTACAAATGTGTTGTACTACAAATATCCATATTCAGTGAGGGCCAGGGGTTTTAAATTGGTCTATGTGCAAATATTTGGTATGAAGAATTAGCTATACCTCAAAGATAAAATCTTGGATTTTTTATATAATGGCTCTCCTTGGTACCCAGCTAATTGATTTAGAATGTATCTCCTGCTTCCCTATCAATACTTTTCCTCGCCTGGTATAGGAATCCCATTTCACTGATCTTATGCATAAATTAGACAACTTGGAATCAGCAAGGCACAATGTTGGACTTAAACTATGGAAAGTGAGAGAATACAAAGATTGTGGAATGGCTAGATATTGCAGCTAAATTGTAGCAGAGTATACCACTTACTATCTAACAAGACAATAAAGTAAATGGAAGAGATAAAATCATCAAAAGCCACCCTTTTGGATATTTCATATGGTATATGGGAAGTAGGTTCAATTGAGAGGAAACTGGAAGAGCTATCAAGAGTGTTGGCTTTATAAAACATTTTGAAAGTTTGCCAGCTTGAGTCAGACTTGGTACAAGGCATTACCTACTTTACTCTCACAGAAGTCTTGATATTTCTCCTATTCATTGTTTCCTCATCTCAGCAAATGGCATTATCATCGTCCTTCAAGTGAAAAAAAAAATCACTGTTGATTTGTGCCTTTACATCAATTCTCTGGTTTCTCTTCAGATCGCATAAATCTTTCGCCTTTTACATCAATCCTAATATTTAATCAATTACCAAAGTCTGTCAAAGTTCTACTTTAAAATATATCTCAAATCTGTTTTCTTTTCACTATCTCCATTACCACCTCCCTAGTCCAGTCTCTCATTGTCTCACCAGAAGTTCCACATTAGCAGGTCTTATATACTCTACTCTTATGCACAATGAAATCATTTTCATTAAAGTAAATAAATTTACATTAAAAAAAAAATAGATCACAACTCATTAGTCCTCTGACTAAAATCCTCCAATGGCTTTCTACACAACTAAATAAAAACATCCTCCAAACTATGACCTCCAATGCCCTGAATGATGCCATTTGTACTTCTTTCTCCCATCTTTTCTGAGATCTCGATCTGAACTCATTTGCTTAATTATTTATTGTTGTCCCTTATTTGAATTTAGGCTTCAAGTTTCTAGTAATGGACACATATTATATGATTTTATATACATATATATACATATATATAACGTAGTAAATATGGTATTTATGATATATGATAAATGAGCAAATAAATGCATGCAAGTCAATTCTCTGCCTTCTCTATATCCTTTATGACACTATGGCCCAGCCATAGTGACTCCAAGGGAAATGCCTTCAAACCACATTTCAGGGACAATCACTTGTTAAGCTGGGTCCCCAACCCACAATTCTCTAGACAAAATTGTAATGAGCTCCACAGTCATTCTACTCTTGTAATTAAAAGTTTTATTAACATAATTGGTCTGCAATAAGACAAAGACTAAATATCATTCTCTTATTTTTATAGACAAGGCAAAAAATATACAAAGTATATTAGCATAAATCTTCACATTTAAGAAATGTGAGGATAACATACTGTTGAAAGTACAGGGCATTCCAGTCCAAGATGGTGACATAGGAAGACCCTAAACTCAACTTCTCCATGTGTACATACACACCAAAAAAGGGACTTCTTTAAGTGGAAAAGAAAAGGCCATATTTAACATAAAACAATAATGAATAAAAAGATGCAAAATATGATAGTATATATATAAAATGTGGACAAGGGAGTTAAAACAAGTTTTTATAGAATGTATTTGAACTTAAATGACCATCAACTTAAAATAAATTGCTATATGCTTAGGATGTTATATATGAACCTCCTGGTTAAGCACAAACTCAAAACCTGTATTAGATACATAAAAAATAAAGTCAAACATAACACTACAGAAACTCATTAGTCACATAGAGAGCAGGAAAAGAAAGGAACAGAGAACTACAAAAACAATCAGAAAACAATTAACAAAATGGCAATAAGTATATACTTGTCAATAATTACTTTAAATGTAAATAGCCTAACTGTTCCAGTCAAAAGACACAGGATGGCAGAATGGGTAAAAACAGCAAGACCCATCTAATATGCTCCCTACAGGAGACTCACCTAAGACCTAAAGACACATACAGACTAAAAGTTAAGGGATGAGAAAATACTTATCATGCAAATAGGGGGGAAAAAAGCTGGGGTAGCAATACTTATATCAGATAAAATAGACTTTAAAACAAAGGCTGTAACAAGAAACAGAGAAGGGCTATTGCATAATGACAAAGGGATAAATCCACAAAAAGATACAGCAATTATAAATACCTATGCACCCAACTAGAGTACACCTAAATATATAAAGCAAATATTAATAAATTTAAAGGGAGAAATTGATGTTAATACAAGAATAGTAGGGGACTTTTACACCCTACTATATCAATAAATAGATTTTCCAGGCAGAAAATGAATAAGGAAACAGTGTCTCTGAATGATACATTAGACCAGATGTACATAAGATATATACAGAACATTCCATCTAAAACCAACAGAATACATATTCTTTTCAAGTGCACATGGAATATTCTCCTGGATATATCAGATGTTAGGCCACAAAACAAGTTTCATAAATTTAAGAGTACCAAAATTATGCCTGCATCTTTTCCAACCACAATGGTATAAAACTAAAAGTCAATCACAGGAAGAAGAAAAAAAAAACTAGAGAAAACAGCAACACGTGGAGGCTAAATAGCTTGCAAAAACAACCAATGGGTGAATGAAGAAATCAAAGAAGAAATTTTAAAAATACACAGAGAAAAATGAAAATGAAATTCAATAGTCTAAAATATTTGGGACATAGTGAAAGCAGTCCTAAGGGGGAAATACATAGTGACACAGTCCTACCTTAGAAACAAGAAAAGGCTCAAATAACAATCTAACCTTACACTTAAAGGAACTAGAAAAAGATGAACAAGCAAAGCCCAAAGTGAGGAGAAAGGAAATCATAAAGATCAGGGAAGAAATAAATGACATAGAGACTAAAAAACCAAACAAACAAAAAACAAAAACAAAACAAACAATATAAAAGATCAATGACTTTTCAAGAAAAAAGGAGAAAGGACTCAAATAAATAAAATCAGAAATGAAAGAGGAGAAGTAAGAACGACACCACAGAAATACAAAGCATTATTAGAGAATACTACGAAAAATTATATGCCAACAAATTGATTAACCTAGAAGAAATGGATACATTTCTAGAAATATACAATCTTCCCAAACTGAAAGAAACAAAAGAAGAAATAGAGTATTTGAGGAAAAAAATAGAAAATCTGAACAGACCAATTACTAGTAACAAAATTGAACAGGTAATCAAAAAGCTACCAAAAAATAAAAGTCCACGACCAGAGGGATTTATAGGTGAATTCTACCAAACATTTAAAGAAGAGTTAATACCTATTCTCCTCAAACTATTCCAAAAAACAAAAGAGGAAGGAGAGTTTGAAATACATTTTATGAGGCCAGCATTACCTCCATACCAAACCAGACAAAGACACCACAAAAAAAAGAAAACTACTGACCAATATTTTGCAACAGATGCAAAAATACTCAATGAAATATTAGCAAACTGCATTTAACAATACATTAAATAATCATTCGCCATGATCAAGTGGGATTTATTCCAAGGATACAAGGATGATTCCATTTTCAACAATTAATCAATGTGATAAAGCACAGCAATGAAACTAAGAATAAAAATCACATAATCATCTCAATAGATACAGAAAATGCATTTGACAAAATTCAATAACCATTCATGATAACAACTCTCAACAAAGTAGGTTTAGAGGGAACATACCTCAACATAATAAAGGCTATATGTGAAAGACCCAGAGCTAACATTATCCTCAATGGTAAAAAACAGAACTTCTCCTCTAAGGTCAGGAACAAGACAAGGATGCCCACTCTTGCTACTTTTATTTGACATAGCTCTGGAAGCCCTTGCCACAGCAATCAGACAAGAAAAAGAAATAAGAGTCATCCATAGGAAGGATGAAGTTAAGGAAGAAGTTAAATTTTTACTACTTGCAGATCATATGATACTACACATAGAAAACCCTAAAAAAAAACCTACAATAAGTAATAATTCAATAAAGTTGCAGGATTCAAAATTAATATCCAGAAATTGGTAGCATTTCTATATATTAATAATGAAGCAATAGAGAAATTAGGAAAATAATTCCATTTACTATTGCACCAAAAGAGATAAAATACCTAGGAATAAACTTAACTAAGGAGATGAAAGAACTGTACTCTGAAAACTATAAAATGCTGATGAAAGAAACTGAAGACAACACAAACAAATAGAAAGCTATTCCATCCATGCTCATGAATTGGAAGAACTGATATTGTTAAAATGTCCATACTACCTAAGGCAATCTACAGATTCAATGCAATCCCTACCAAATACCAACAGTGTTTTTCACAGAACTAGATCAAGTAATATAAAATTTGTATGGAATACAGAAGACTCTGAACAGCCAAAGAAATCCTGAGAAACAAGAACAAACCTGGAGGTATCATAATTCCAGGTATCAAGATATACTACAAAACTGTAGTGATCAATACAGGATGGTACTGGCACAAAAAGAGACATATAGACCAACAGAACAGAGAGTCCGGAAATAAACCCATGCTTATGTGGTCAATTAATCTATGACAAAGGAGGCAAGAATTTACAATGGGGAAAAGATAGTTTCTTCAATTAATGATGCTGGGGAAACTAGACAGCTACATGCAAAAGAATAAAACTGGAAAACACTGGAAACTAGAAACACTTTTTAACACCATACACAAAAATAAACTCAAAATGGATTATAGACCTAAATGTGAGGCTTGAAACCATAAAAATCCCAGAAGAGAACATAAGTGGTAATTTCCTTGCCATTGGCCATTGAAACATTTTTCTAGGTATGTTTCCTCAAGCAAGGGAAACAAAAGTAAATTAAACTCTTGGTATTACATCAAAATAAAAAGCTTTTGCATGGCAAAGGAAACCATCAAGAAACAAAAAGACAACCTGCCGAATGGAAGAAGAAATCTGCAAATGACGTATCTTATAAGGAGTCAATATCCAAAATATATAAAGAACTTAAACAACTCAACACCAAAGACACAAACGATCCAATTAAAAATGGGCAGGCGACTTAGACATTTTTCCAAAGAAGACACAAGATGGTCAACAGACATATGAAAAGATGTTCAAAATCACTCATCATCAGGGAAATGCATATCAAACCTCAAGGAAATACCACCTCCACAGCTGCCAGAATGGCTAAAATAAAAAATACAGTATCAAGTATCAGTGAGGATGTGGATAAAAAGGAATGCTTGGGCACTGTTGATGGGAATGTAAATTGGCAGCCATTGTGGAAAACATTATAGAAGTTCCTTAAAAAATTATAAATAGAAATAACCATATATTCTAAGAACTCCACTACTGGGTATTTACTGAAAGAAAATGAAAACACTAATTCGAAAAGATACATGCACTTCTGTATTTATTGCAGGATTATTTATAATAGCCAAGATATAGAAGTGACCTAAATATTCACTGATAGATGAATGGATAAAGAAGATGCGGTGCATGTGCATATGTGCATGATGAAATACTATGCAGCCATAAAAAATGATGGCATCGTGTCATTTGTGACAACAACTGATTCTGGGTGGGGGGAGATTCCTTTAAAGAAGACAAAAATAGCTTTTAAGCATTTGACCATATGAACACATGTCTAGATCTTCTCCCTAGAGCCTGTTCAAATGAGGCAGCCTGAAGTTTAAGTGTGATATGCTTGATGGCAAGTGGTACTGTGAGAGCCTACAAAACATTGTATGGACTACCAGAATCAGTTGTGAAGGACACTGTCAAAATCCAAAGGAGATGGCCAAAGATGCAGAATTATAACACATATCACAACTCCTGGGATCAGGATAACCCAGGGTGTTTGGGAAGCAATTAGGAAAATGGAGGACAACTCAGGGAAGGCACTGAAAGAGGTAGCTTTGTGACTGAGTGTTGAAGTTCAGCTAAGACTTGTCCAGGCCAGGAAAGTGGCCCTGAGAGGGGAGGGGAGAAGACGGTGTTGATGAAAATGGGGTAGGGGCAGTGCATCAGACAGGAGGAATAGCCTTTGCAAAGCCCCAGAGATATGTAAGAGATTGGTACATTTGTGAACTATCAGTACTTGGGTCTGCATGGTATCTGAGGGGAAATCACCAAGCAGTAATGAAATAATGGCAGCAGGCAAAAATCAGTTCAGAAAAAATCTGGTGTCACACTAAGGAGTTTGTGTTTTCTCCTGAAAGCTACTGGACATGTTTGAACAGGGAAATGGTATATGAAATGCATGTCTTAATAAGATTATTCTTTTGTTAATGTGGAAAATGTGTTGAAGCAGGCCAAGACTGGAAGAAAGGGGAATGGATAGAAAGCTCTTGTAAGCAATGAGGAGGAAAATGATGAAGGCCTGAAATAAGGGGTCAGGAGGATGCCCACTTCCAGCCCATGTTTCTCATTCAAGGATGAAGTGTTTAAAGAATGCATTATGTAATGGGGATTTTATTCTCATTCAGAATGAGAACATGGGGAAATTGGGTGCCCTAGCTAGTTGTCCCTGAACTGCTCCTACTGTGCCAGCCTTGACAGCTAATCAAACCTCCGTTTTCTCATCTGAGAAATGGTGAAACTGACCTAGATAGTCTTTGAAGCTCCCTTGCAATTCTCAAATTCTATGGGCAACACAGTTTCCCAATTTCCATTATAGAGCTGTTATTTATTGCTCTTTTCTGCAAGTTAGGAGAAGAAAATGAGCTCATTAACTCAGAATTAATCCTCCATTTGTGCCATCTTATATCTGGAATGCCAGACATTGATATGGACTTTTTACAAATAGTAATTAAAACTCAGTTATCTTTATTGGAAAAGGTTCTTCAAAAAGAAGAGTATAATTTAAATATAAATTCTAAATTAAAGAGTTAGTTGTGTTTTCTCCTATGCCAAAACAGCAGGAAGCTTCTGTCTCTCTTTCAACATATCATATATTACTTATCTTAAAATAGCATAAATTAAGAATTATGACAAGCTAAGCACCTCAACATCCCATGCTTGTAGTTATAAATGAAGCTGAGGCTGTCTTAAATGATTCTACTAATTAATTCTAACTATAGTTGTGCTGAGATGCTCCTGTTTCACACTTGAATCAGGAAACTGGTATCAAGCAAGTGCTTGCTCACTATTTACTAACTGGAAACAGGTAAGTAAACCATTCAAGTCCTCTAATCCACATATACTCAAATATAATGCATTTAATTTTACATATTAGGTATAATCATATGGAATAGAACTGCTTATATTTGAACATGTTTGACCCCAAAGCAGGGATTTCATATGGTTCATCTGATATATGAGGTGATACACTATATGAGATAGTTCATATGCCTTACACTAATATATGAGAGTCATTAAAAGATGATTTCTATTTTCAAGAACTTTAATGCACTATAGATGTTTTATGGGGCATTAAGACATAAAATACAGGATATAAAATCCCAAAGTAAGCTGTATCATGAAAAGACCACATCTTCAAATTTACTAGAAGCAAATTCTAAATAAAAAACGGAAATTCTGAACTTAATTGCTCGTTCTGTTGAACCATCCCAAGAACTAGAATCTTTATATTGAGTTTTTCTAAATCATCTATGGAAGAGAGCAAACCACACACATCAAGGCCTCGACAGAGGTGACCTAGAACTCCAGCTGTAAAATGCATGCCTTTGAAGTAGCCAGACTGGAAATACGGTGGCTTCTGATTACCAACAGGAAGCCAAGAGACCACATACTTCACAGGTGGCAGCAATGCCAGATGAAGGTAGATCCTAGTATGTTTAGGAAAATAAACTAAAAACAGCCTTGGGAGAGTCTAGTTAGAGTGCATTAATTAGCAAGAGACAGAATAGAGGATTGGAATCTTCATGGTAGGACTGTGAGGTGACTTTATTCTATATGCTAACAGGATATTGGGGAAAGTAAAAAAAGACAAAAACTTGGGGCAAAGTGGATCCTCCTTTTTCATATTTTCTTTTTGTGTTAATGACCCTGGAGAGGACTATTTCAAAAATATGGACACACAGAGGTTGGATTCTCCATGCTACGTTTAGAGTGTACCCACCCAAAAATATGTCCCATGGCACATTTGGGAAAAGTTAATCAAGACAAGGAAAGCTCCATCACAGAGTAGTATGAGCCAAAGGGAAACTAGAAAATATATGTAAAAATGAAATGTTCAATAATAATACATTACGGCAAGATAAATTAGGCAGCAATTCATGTCATTTTGAAGTTATCTGGAGGAGACATTTGGAAGCTCATCATAAATTTTGTATCTTCTGATTAATAGCTAAAACCACAAGGAATTTCTGACAGTAAGAAAAAGACAAGCAACTCAGCAGAAAAATGAATAAAAAATATAATTAGGCAAATATAAAAGGAAATGACAATGTAACAATAAATGTTCAATCCTACTAGTAATTAAGGAATGTCAATTAAAACAACACACTACATTCATCAGATTGAAAAAAACAGAAATTCAGGTAGCATCAAGAGCACGTAAGGATGTAGGGAAAATGGACCTCTCATGATCTAGGAATGAGATGATAAACTATTACAGCCATTATAGGGAGAAGTCTGAAAGTATTTAGTAAAATTTCAGTATGTGTATACAGTGTGACTTATGACCCGTGACCAATGATCAATTTCAGTATTGGATATAGATTCACAGATACGTGAGAAAACATATTCAAGGACCATCAAAGAATGGGTTCATGGAGGTAAAGTAAGCTAGATATCCATCACTTGTCAAACGGAGCAAAAAATCTGGTGGAGGTTTAAACTACTATGCAACAGTCAGAAGGACTGAATGAGATATTTCTAGAGCAGTGTGGATAGAGCTCCAAAATTAGTCTTGACTAAAAACAGCAAGAAACAGAATGAGATTTATAGTATGATGCCATTAACTTATTTTTAAAACACACTTAGAATTTACACAGATAGACACCCAAGCAAATGATTGTATAAAAGGGGAATTGGAAAGACTAACTGAAAGCTTAGCAGTGATGCCTATGGGAAGGAAGGTAAGAAGGATGGTGGGCATGAGAGCCAAAGACAAAATATAAAATAGATCACACATGGAGAAATGAGAAAGGAGATCCTAGAGTGTCATGGCTGACGAACAGTTAACTCAATTCTATACTTCTGATAAAAAAGAATAAAAACAAAAACAGAACAGCTCCTTCCAGTCCACTTTTGAAACTTACTTGGGGTATATTTATAAATTCCCTTACTCAATCTCTTGTATAATTTTTTTTCTTTTCTACCATGTACATCCTTGGGTTATTCATAATAACTTGCTGTCGTTAGTCTTAGTCAAGTTTCTACTGTTTCCAAATTCTGTAAGCCTCAGTTTTCTATCTATAATAATGGGGGTAGCAAAACTGACAGTTAAATGAAAGAATATGGGTATGGGGTGCCTGGGTGGCTCAGTCATTAAGTGTGTGCCTTCGGCTCAGGTCATGATCTCAGGGTCCTGGGATCGAGCCCCGCACTGGGCTCCCTGCTCGGTGGGAAGGGTGCTTCTCCTTCTCCCACTCCCCCTGCTTATGTTCCCTCTCTCGCTGTGTCTCTGTCAAATTAAAAATAAAATCTTTAAAAAAAAAAAGAATATGGGTACAACAGTATTCGGTATGTGTAATATACTCGGGTTTTAATAAATATTAGCTCCTTTTCCTCCTCTTTCTTCCTTCATATTGATCTTCCTCTTCTTTGAAGTTTCTCCAGATTCTTACTACTCTTTCTACTATATGACTTTGCAAATAATTATTTTAACATTGTCTAATCTGTTCTGTTTGCTGCCATTCATCTTGGTTTTGTTCAATTTTTCCTCTTTTTCTAATAGCTACTGTTGCCTCTAACAAAGGCTCTGAAGGGCTAAGGAAGAAAGTGAGTTAAGGGCATGGAAGTCCTCATTTGGCCACTCTAAACTCTCCCAGTCTCTAGGTATCTGGTACTTTACCTCACTTCCATGCAGTTTACTGGACCTGATGAACATCCTCCTCTCCAACTCAGCCTCTTTTTAATCTTGCCATATTGGTCCTCAATAACTTCTCTTGCATCCCTTAGGAGAGCTGGCCAATCCTATACATGATATCAACTGTACTGGCCTAGCTCCCAACCGGGCAGCTAGACATCACCTTCCCACCCTTTAAATTTTCTGGACAAGAGACAGATCTCAGCACAACAATTGGCTTGAGCCTCCTCAGGCATTTGTTTTGCTATCACTCACTAGCTGAGAACATGATTCATAATTACTGAATGGGGCCATGGGAAGCCCTCACCAGACCTCCCCACCTACTCTTATCAGCAACATCAGAGGTAGGAGAGAACTCTGAGCTTTCTCCAAAGGCATCTGCTTATAAAATTCCCTTTTCTCCACTTTCTCAGTCCTCTTAGATATCTTAGAAGTAGATGAGGAGGCTCAAAAGTCATAGAACAGATTTTTAAAATCCTTATATTGTAATTTAGAATTAAAATTTTGTAACTCTCTGTGTGCCTAGTTAACACTTAAATTATAACATCGTATTACATATAGAAAGCTAAAACATAAACATAGGAAGAAATTTATTATCATTGTGGGAGATTTTGAAATTTATAGACATAAAAACAAAAATTAAATAAGAATATTAAGGACTGATTTTTAAAAAACATGACACAATATATACATATATCAAATCACTATTGTATACCCAAAACTAATTCAATGCTTTGTCAATTATATTTCGATAAAAAAAGGAGAAAAAAACAAGAGGTCAATCTAATAGCTAGTAAAACTGTAATCAATAAAGAGAATACACATTTTTTTGAAATGTATGTGTGGACATGGTCCATGTGTTAAGTAGGCCACAAAGTTAGTCTCAACAAACTCCACATTCTCTGGTCACAACATAATACAATTAAAGTAAATAACAAAATTATAGCTAAAAGAAACCTATGCATTTAAAAGTGGAAATTACAAATATAGGTCTGCTTAATAATTACAATGAAAATACTATGTATTAAAAGATGGAATATGGCTAACGAGTAAAGTTATAGCTCAAATAAGATTTTTAATACTTAAAAGAAAATATCCCATGATTTGGTTTGAAACCTAAGAATATATAGCAAGAGATTAAAAGCAAATAATGATTAATGAGGAAATAAAAAATTATTTTTTTCTCTGCAAAAATTAATAAAACATAATAAGCTTAAGGCAAGACTGATTAAGAGGGAAGTCAAAGATAAACAATATTAGCAATGAAAAAGGCACAGACTATAGGCACAGTAGAGATTTTTTAAAATTCTTAAGTACTTTAAACAATTTTATAATGAAATTTGAAAATGTAAATGAAAAGAACACTGAATATAAAAGGCCAAAACAGATTAAGTATCATTTAATAACTGGAATCCAAGTGAGAAATCCCCCATCCCCACAAAAGAGCCCAGGCTAGATGGCTTTATAGTTGACTTTTAACAACCTCCAAAGCAAAAAAGAATGTATAAATTTCACAAAATGTTCTAGAAACTAGAACAATAAACACCTCATTTCATTTTATGGGTCATTTAAACCCTGATTCCTAGTTAAGACAAAAACAAGACAAAAATTTGGAAACAAAATTATAAGTCAATTTCACTTATGCCATCAGATGAAAAAGTCTTAAATTAACTTTTCACTTAGGAAGTTTGACAGGTTTCTCTAAGGAAAGATTCATCACAAGATAAAATGATCAGGGTGTTTGTCATTTTCTGAAATCTCACTTTCAAGAATTTCCAGGCATGTGTAATGCAATCGTTGGTCTTCAGATCTGAGGGATGATAAAAAGCCTTTAGCTCTTTACTCCTAATTACATGCAAGCTATACTTCATTTTCAGATTGAAAGACTGAAAGTTATGGTGTTTGGTTTTGCAATTCTTTTATTTATTTATTTATTTATTTATTTATTTATTTATTTATTTATTTATTTATGAGACTTGTGTGATTGTATTTAGCAACTCTCAGAAGGTTTGGAAAATATTTTAATTCAACAAAAGACACAAATAGCCTTGAGGGAAGTGAGGAGAGTTTCTTGTAGTGAGTGAGCTCATGATTATTTCTGTTTGCTGCCCAAATTACAAAATGACAAGAGAAAGATAAAATGTGAAGTAAAAGCACACCATTCCTGATTTATTAGTAAATCTTAGTAAAAAGAACAAACTACCAGATGAACATTTTGAAAAAAAATCCTACATAAAGCTATTCATATATATACCTATGACAATACATATACGGAAAAATTGGAAAAGATAATCACCAATATATTAGTAGTGATCACTTTCAGAAAGGTGGCTTGGAGATGTAGAATGGATAATTTTACTTCTTCCTTATAGGTAATTTTCACTATTCATATTTTTCATTATTTTCAAATAAAACACATTCAAGGAAAAGATACAGAAGAAGAGGTACTCTTTAGCTGAAGGTGAGAAAGAGGACAGGGAGAGATAGAGAATGGGAGAGTAGGAGAGGACAGTTATTATAAACTGGGAAATTAAAGGAAATAACATAGACACATTGTCAAATTTCTAAAACACCTAAAGCAGATGGTGGAATAAAGCAGATTTGAGGATGCCACAACCCAATGTGGGTAATGAAATAAGTTCTAATTTCCCCAAAAGATAATAGAGGGTGGAGAATCAGAGTCACTAGGATTTGAGAATGTAAATGGATTTGAGAACAAAAATAAGAGTTGTCATAGGTAACTTGTGAAAGATGTCCTGCACAAGTTACTCTCGCCCAATGACTGGCAGCTGTGTCCTCTCCCCCAGACCCCAGTCAAGAAGTTTTCTTTTTTTTTTTTTTAAGATTTTATTTATTTATTTGACAGAGAGAGACACAGCAAGAGAGGGAACACAAACAGGGGGACTGGGAGAGGGAGAAGCAGGCTTCCCGCCAAGCAAGGAGCCTGATGCGGGCCCAATCCCAGGAACCTGGGATCATGACCTGAGCTGAAGGCAGACGTTTAACGACTGAGCCACCCAGGTGCCCCAAGAAGTTTTCTATTTAAGAAGTGGAATATATACTGGGGCTTTAGGTAAATTGACAAATATTAACTTAGAGAATAAGTAACTCAATAAATTTGATGATGTAGCAGTAACAAATTGTTTCCCTAATAAAAATTGAAATTATAGATCATTCAAAAATAAAAATAAGAATATTTCAGCCAGAAGAATGCCCAATGTAAATAGTACAACATTCTGTTTGTCAGAAAACATGAATGAATATAAATGAAGTGCAAATTCAATCCATAACAGTTAGAGAACAATAGAATAAACATAAAGGAAGCAAATGGATTAAGGAATTGAGATAAAATTAGAAATTAATAAAATAGAGAACAACAAAACCAAGTGACTCAATAAAACCAAAAGAAAGTTCTCTAAAAAGACCAATAAAAAAACGCAACACTCTGGAAAGTATGATAAAGAACATTCGTGGGAAAATACAATAGAATAGACAGTAGGGATGAAAATGGGAACATAACCACAGATACTAAGAAGCATAACACATTTTAGAAAAATGCTCTGTACAACTTTATTTCATTAAATGTGGAAATACATAGTGAATAATTTTCAGGAAAAAATGATCAATATTGACACAAAGATATAAAAGATTTCAATATACTGATCACAATAGAAGAAATTAAAAAGACAGTTAAAAACCCATTGCAAAAAAATTCCAGATGGGTTCTAAAACATCTCAAGGAATACAGGAATTAATCTGCCCCAGCACATGATTAAAGTCAGAGAGATTCCCCTTTAGTTCTATAAGACTGTCAGAATCTCAAGTACAAGAGGATAGCAATGGTTAGTAGTAGTAGTAGCAACAGAGGTGGTAGTGGTAATGAAATCTAATCTCCCCAATAAATACTGATGATAAATCCTCAAGAAAATATACTTCAAGAATGTAAAAATGCTCTGAAATTAGAAAACACTTTAATAAAAAGGGAAAACTTTATAATAACCTTCATAGATGTCCAGAAAGTGTTTAATAAAACTCAATTTTTATTTCAAATAAAAGTAAAATAGCATTAAAAGAAAGCACTCTGGACTTTGAGAAAGTGTATCTGTCAAAAAGCAAGATCAAAATACCATATTTTGCAAAAACAGTACAGACATTTTCTTTAAAATCAGGAAGAGAGATATATTATCATAACCATTATTCAATATTTTTCTGGAGATCTCAGCTAGAGGATTTAGATTTTAAAAATGAAATGTAATATGAACACTGGAAGAAAGACCACATCGTCTTTATTTGTTGATGAATCATTTTCTCCCTAGAAAAGCCAAGCAAATCCACTGAAAAATTGTTAGAACTAGGCTGTCAAAGATAACATCTCTAGGGATCTGACATTGGAAATGAGACGTGAAGGGTAAGAATCTGACTAGGGGTGTGTGGGCATGCATGTGTGTGTGTATGTGAGTTTGTGTATGCGTGTATGTCTGTGTATGTACATCTACATACATATATAGGTATGCTTATATAGACATGTATGTGTGTCTGTGATTGTGTGTGTGTGTGTATTGGTAGATAAAGCAGTAGGAAACATTCCTGTGAGAAGGAGAAAGAAACTCAAAGGCATTGGGATAGGAGAAAATGGTGTTCCTGGAGAACAGAGCAGGCCCTGGGAAGCTGGAGGTTACTGATCCAGAGAAATTAGTAGAGAACATGGCGTCTGAGATGCAAGCAGAGGCCAGTCATGCAGAATGTAAGACATGAAAAAAGAGTCTAGATTTTGTTCAAAGTGAAGCCTCTGATGAATTATTAGCAGGAGAGTGACACATCCAATTTACATTTTTAGAATATTACCATGGCAACTGGGCAACTATTGTTCTAGAATCAGGGAAACTGCTTAGGAAGCTTCTTGTGGTTGCTCATGTGAGAGATATGGTGGCTGAGATAATGGAGAAAAGTAGACAGACGTGAGATATATTTTGGAAGTGTAACTGACTATACATGTGAGTGGAATGAATATAGGAGGTCAGGTAGATGGGGTTTCAAAGATACAATGAGCAACTAACTGGATGAATGATATTGTTGCCACTAACTGGGAGAAGGGATACTAGGATAAAAGTATGTAGTAGGGGTGATGAGATTCATTTTGGGTGTGCTGGACTGAGGTGCCAATTAGAAATCCATGTGGATATGTCAAATTTGACAGCTGAAGAAACTGCCTAGAGTTCAGAAGAGAGGTTTAGGCTAGAGATATGAATTTGGGAAAAAATCAATATTTAAGTAGTTTATAAGGCTATATAGCAAAATGAAATCATCCAGAGATACAGAGGGAAAATAGAGAAGAGGATCCAAGCCTAATCCTAGAGACACTGCAATATCAATATACCTTGCAGATAAAAAGGTGAGAGAAAGAAGACAAAAAGGTAGGAAGAGAAGCAGACAAATGAAACGTCACGAAAAACAAAAAAAAAAGAAAAAGTAATTTTTTTAAAAAGCACTCAATTGGGCCAAATTATGCTAAAAATTTGAACTAGATGACTTTGACGAGAAGAAACCACATCCAGACCGCAGTTTGCTGGAAAGAAAATGGAAGATAAGAAAGTGGTTAGATACCAATAAGTAATACTGTCAAGAAGTTTTGCCACCAAAAAATTGGACAATAGCTGGAGGGAGAGCTTCACTGTGCCAGTGCTTCTTATACTTTGGTATGCATACAAATCACCTGGGACTCTTGCTACCAGCTTATATATTCTGTAGCTCTGAAATTCTGCATATCTAAGAAGCCCCATGATACAGGTCTATACATGTAAGTAACATGACTATACAGTGTTTAGTGAAAGATGAAAATTGCAGAAGCATATGTCCAGGTGAGCTACATAAGATAAAATTTCAAGTCAGACCCACAGGAATCAAAGATATTTCCTGGCATCAAGCTTTACTAATAACACAAGTGAAAAAAGCATACTAAAGTCTGGGACATACCTCATGATCCCTTACATCCTTTTTTACCACACTGAACACACACTCTCTGGACCAGAATAATAAATGAAGTTTTTTTTTTTCTTTTTTAATATAGAGTCCTCTAAGATGGAATTTGTGGGTTACTACCACTCTGTCGAGAACATTTCAATTATGAAACATCTCTACTTTACACTCAGAGAGTTATACAGTTTAGATGATATTCTGGAGGGAATGATGTCTCATAAACCCAAACATTCTGTATTTATTAACTGTAAGAAAGCCTTAGCTAGAGACATCCCAGCAGGAGCATTATCTAGATAAAGTCTCTCCCTCCTAGCAAATATCAGTCTATTTACCTGGAGGTCCAGTTGACAAATGGGTTCAACCACATCACCTGTTTTCTTTTCCTTCCTCTAAGGTCAATACTTCCCAAGAGAAGGGAGGGAATGGTTCACAGGCCAGCTGCCTTCACTTATCCTCCCCAGCACGGTTATGGTGAAACCCTCATTCTCTATTCCATTCCTATATCCACAGAAGACAGGAAACTTCCTTCTACTCTCAAGGGAGCAATATGGGAGTAAGCACTTCATCCAGTCTCTCCCTTCTTTCCTTGCTACATTTCTCTAGAAACGGTGCAACTGTCTGATGAGACAGGGGAGAGCCTTTGATTTACCTCTCAGTTGTTAACTGAGAAGCTCTTTATGTGTCTGGCTCAAGTTTAGCCAGGTTTTCTTCTAGTTTTCTGCCTCAGCAGATTCTGCAGAATCTCCCCAGAGCAAGAAGGTGGTACACACTAGTTGGGTAAAGTTAGTTTCGGTGAAAAGTTGAAGGCCCTAAGAGAACTGGTTTTGAGAAGGGGCAAAGCCTCTGGAGAAAAGCTGTGCTAATTTGTCTCCTTAAATTCTCAGATAGAACTAGACTAGAGAGCAGGTGGGTCTAAAAACTCACCCCTTAACCTCAAGCATGTTGTTTCTAAAAAGCACAGATGGTGGGGTAGGGTAATGGGAGAAGGAAGGGGACAGAAATAGGAGGCTGGGGAGAAGGATTTCATCTTCTTTGATACATACAGAAATTTTCAGAAGACTACACTCTCCACTGTAAATGGTTTCCTTAGGAAAGTGTGGGATGAATACAATTTTCCCTCTTTATTATATACACTTCTGTGTTATTTAACTTTTTAAGTGTGCCTGTATTACCTTCGTAAGTTTTTAAATATACAGATACCAAAAAAAGAAAGGAGTTTAAGTAAATGCTGTTTCAGAAACACAGTCTCTATCTAAGGAAACTGACCCAGGCTTCAAGCTAATACCAATTTTACCTCCTCAGAAAACTGTCCATGTTCTGCTCGGTTGTCAGGAATCTTGCCATATCCATGTACTGTATGGATGGAGGTTTCCGTGATTTGTCCTCCATAACTGACCACCCCAATCTGCACATACGCAGGCAGGCTAAAGAATGTTGTGTGTGAGACTTGTGTTGCTTTAGTGACCTTGGGAGCCTGGTGAGTTGACATTAGCTGGCTTCCAGGTCAGAACTGGCCCTTCTGGTCTGGACAAACAAAGCTGTAAATCTTGCTTTGCATCCCCTCTGGCTCCAAGTTAGGCTGGCCCCCGGAATGGAATCTCAGAGGGGAGGCAAGCACATATGGCCCAGACTCCCTGAAGAGGTAAAGACACGATAACATAGGAATGCAGCTAGCTCCATACTGCACATGTAGGCAAACACATGGTTAACTTCAGACCTCATCATTTGCCCTGTAAATATGACCATTATGGAGATGGTCAGTTGGAAGTCTCCCTGAGGGGAGAACACTCCACCCCAGTCTCTCAACTGGGACTCCAGTTTGGCTGTCTCCACAGCGCTTCCCCAACTAATGAGGTTGGATGTTGTAAGTACCTGATTTGATGTAACTTTGTCTTATTCTCCTTTACTGCTTGCTATTGCCGTCATCTATGCATAGATTTCTCTTTTCTTCTATTTCTACTAGGTTTTTACTTTATAATATCAATAAAGTGTTTTTTCCCCTTTGAAACTGAAAACAGCTATTGTGAATCTTTTCTTTAGAACAGTCCAGAAGCTCTAAGCAAATCTCTATAAACTCATGGGGATTACCTCATTATTGCTTGCAGCATGCATGCCCTAGTTTTTCATTTTGTGCCTTACACTCCCACAAGCCACTGAGAGCAGGGCTGCATGATATCTTGCACATCTTCAGTTTGCCTGATTGAAACTGCCCCTTGCATGTGATAGGTGCTTGGTAAGTATTAGTTGATTAACTGATAGAAACTGGTGAGAGGCATGGGAAGCCCCTCTCAGTCCTTTTCACCATCTTTGTAATTCTTCAGAGACATGGCCCATGTTAGCAGCATCAGTGAGAGCTGAGCAGAAGGCAGCCACATCTCCTAGACACAAGCCCCTCATTTATCTCAGGTGCACTCAGAATCATGGAAATTAATAAAATAATAAAGAAAGCGAGTGACTAAATCACTAGCCCCTGTGTATTACAAGAAATAAATGACTATCTCTGAGTTCTTGGAAATCCTAATCGAGGCATTTTACCAGCATGAACTTTTATTATGGACAATAATGTACAGCCCCAGTGTTTATTCATCTTGTCACTGTTCTCTCTGGGCAATATACATCAGGTCCTGAGACTGGAAAAATTCCTTCTCTCCATGATCCAACGTGGATAACCCCAACTCCCATCTTTGGCAGTAATCAATTAAAGGAAAGTGATATCGGCACCTCAAAGCATTTATCATCCTAGTATTTCTGGTACCTTCTTCCTTGAGAGCATCTAGGGAAAAGTTCTCCCAGTTGGAATGGCACAGCAGCTGCTAATAAGCTTTACTGAATCCTTACTTTGTCCTCACCTTCATTTTTCCTTTCCCCGAGCACACTACCTTGTTTGGATTTTCCTGTAACTACCTTCTTCCAGTAAGAGGGTTCTGTTTACTATATTTCATGTACCTGTGTCAGGAAATTCAATCTGAGGTTCATGAAGATGTAACAGTAGAAAAGTAACCCATTAAAGAGATATGTTGGGTAAAGATGGTGAATAAAATGAAGTCTCTTGTTTCACAGAAAATAATGAACTAGAGGATTTACTACCCTATCAAAGCATTCAATAATTTCTAATGGCAGAAGAGGGGAGAAAACCTTCAAAATTCAAAATTACTAAAATGATACACTCATGTATGCAGCTCACAATTACCTTGGTTTTGGAGTTGAGAACAATAGTGTTATAAAGAAAATAAACAATGAGAAAATACACTTAACTCAATAGAAAGCACTGGTTCAAAAGTATGAATAATCCATAGTAGGTCATTCTGTGTTTAAATTAACACAGAATATGCATGATATGGAATATTAGTCTATGAACAAAA
Organism: Mirounga leonina; assembly: GCF_011800145.1. Lineage (NCBI taxonomy): Eukaryota > Metazoa > Chordata > Mammalia > Carnivora > Phocidae > Mirounga > Mirounga leonina. The sequence goes on from NW_023270316.1 coordinate 44,111,896, forward strand.
AAGTGTCATATTTATATGTATAAGGAAAAATGCTCACAATATAAACGAAAAGCAATCCATAGAACACAATGTATAAAAGACTGGAGTTATATTTTTAATTCTATGAGGGGTGTGTGTGTGTGCATGCATGCAAAAATATATAAATAAAACATATGTTTACATACATGCATAGTGAAAAACAAGGAAGAACACACAATACATTGTCAACAAAAATTATCTTTGTAAAGTAATATTAAGTGTCTGGAGAAGTCAGATAGACTTATACTTTTTTTCTTTATAGAAAATATATATTATTTATATATAAATTAGAGAGGGCAGTTGAAAGAAATAAAAAACACAGTACCATACATGGATATATTTTCCTTTAGTTAAACTGAGTTAGGAATGAATGCTATCCAATGTTTTCCCTCTCAAAAGGAACCATATGACCCCACAGCAGTGTAGCCTCTAACACATGAGAAATATTTTGGTTCTCTCCTCTGTATCAGCTTTTTTCTCTTTAACATATTACTTCCATCAGCATCCTAACATGACAAATTGTATACCATGTATATAAAACTTCCCTTGCTCTCACATTCCTCCAGCAATCACCCCATTTCTCTGCTCACTTTTTTTTCCTACTTCCTTACTTCTTGTTTTCTCTTGAGTCCACTCCAGTGAAGGTTTTAATCCCCATCACTTCCCTTGTCTATGTCACTAGTGACCATTAATTTTTCAAACCTAATGGACACTTCCCTGTCCTCCTCTTTCTTGACTGCTCAACAGAATTTGATAGAGGTGATTATATCCTCATCCTTAAAACACCTTCCTCACTTGACTTCCCTGTCACCTAAGACACTTATTTCCAGGTACTGGCAGCTCCTTCTTGGCCTCCTGTACTGAATTGTCTTCCTTTCCCTATTTCCTAATGCTGGAGTTCCCCAGACTCAGCCCTTAGACCTCTTCTCTTCTGTACCTACACTCATTCTATACATGTTTACATCCAACTCCATGGTTCTAAATACTGTGAGTCATAATTTAGAGTAATGCCAGCTGCTGTAGCAAACCCCTAAATTACAGTAAATAAACAAAATAAAAGCTTGCTTTTTTTTTTAAAGATTTTATTTATTTATTTGACAGAGAGAGAGAGAGATCACAAGTAGGCAGACAGGCAGGCAGAGGGAGAGGGAGAAGCAGGCTCCCTGCTGAGCACAGAGCCCGATGTGGGGCTCCATCCCAGGACCCTGGGATCATGACCTAAGCTGAAGGCAGATGCTTAACCATCTTTGCCACCCAGGCGTCCCAAAGCTTACTTCTTATATAACAGCTCAATGCAGAGCTTCCTGACATGTGTACTGTTATTTAATAAAGAATCCGGAATCTTATGATCAAAGAGTTTTGTGTGACTTTCCCTCTCTCTCTTCAATTCCTACTCCCACTCCAGGCACTTGACATTTGAGTTATTCTTTGTTAACTGAAGCATCGTTACTAGCATTACTGATATGATTACAGAGGCATGTGGTCCCACATGAGCATGTACTTCCCAGGAGACAGGGTTTACATGCATCCCACCAAAGTATAGTGGCTTGAGAACTGGATAGAGTGCAAACAGGTAAGTTGATCCACTCGGAAAGAAGTAGTTTCATCAGGGACAGCCAACTTAGTAGATCAATACAGAGAAGCTACTTTTTTAATTCAAGGCAAGGCCAAAGCTCTTATGAATGAATATTCAAATCCATCTGATACTCTCACGATTTCTGCCAATGTCACAGGTATAAGTGGAATAGAAAGAGCACATGAATGTCAAACACACTTATCAGGAAAGCAGAGAATACATATTATTTAGAAAAAAATCATCAAAGTTCAGATAATATAAATTTAAAAATTAGCTTGGCAACACAACAATTTCATTTCACTGGATAATAACAATAACTATAATAATAATAGTTAATATTAATATATGTCAGTTTTCCAAATGTTCTCCATAGCTTAATTCATGTAATCCTTATAAAAACTCTGTAATACTAATAACTAAATTCCCTTTATACAGATGCGGGAACAGAAGGACAGTGATTTAAGTGGCTTGTTCAAGTTCCACAATAAGTTACTGGTGTCATCTGAATTAAAACCCAGGCAATCCAGCTCTAGAGTCTGTGATCCTAAAGTATATGCAACTGTTTCCAAAATATTAGAACAATGAATTTCCAAAAGAGGAAAGAGAAGCACTGACATTTATAGAAGTTGCAGTATTATTTCTGTACTTTGCAAAATTAATATTTAATGTCTATGACCAATACACACTGGATTGTAGATATTTTAGGAAATCTGCTTTAAAAGAAAAACATATAAAGAAACATCTAAAGAAAAAGAAGCAATCAGACCAGCTTCTCAGAAACAGCAATATTTGCAGTTGCTGTTGCTATGTTAATAAATGACAATAAATATCAATTTGAAACCCTCCGATCTATGGAATGATTAGTCACAGATTAAATACTGAATCTTAGTGTTATTTCTTAGTGGTATCATTATCAAAACAGCAAAATACGGAATACCATATTTTTTCTATCTCAAGTGCACATACCTTATCATGGAAAGAATGTGTCTATACTCATTTTGCTAACAGAGTGAAAACATAACTATGAGGCTGTATAGCAAAATAGTTCAGAGAATTGACTGAAATTACACAATGGCCATCTTTCATTAGCCAATATGCTGCCACCACCACCAATTCTGCCAATACTGTCACCAAAGTCTATCCTGTCAACTTGATCTTTCTGCCCCATGGAGATTAAAGAAACTATAAAAACTTGTTTGATTTTTCTCACTTTAATAGTAGACTCCTCATTATAAGACTGAGTTACTCAGTCCAGGACAGAGAACAGAATGGCAGATGGGATATTTTAGTATGACATATCATTTCCCCTGTTGTCTTAAAACTACTCACCTCAGTTCTCCAGAAGATTTAATTAATGCCAAACAAATTCCTGGTGGGCCGTTTCCAGTTCTTGTGCAGATAAGACTATATGACAAGTAATCATGGTCTGGCCACTGTGCAGACTTAGCCTGGACCATTTCTTCTGACCTTATCACTGAATCTGATATATTAAACACCTGGCATTTGCTAGGTTCTTATCCAGGTGGAGTGAAACTTTGCATCCTCTCTGAATTATGAAGAAATTTTAAGGGGATGTAACCTCATTGTATATTACTTCCCCACAATAAAGAAAGTTGTCAATAATTCTTAATAAAAAATTTCTGAAAAAATACTAAAAAAGTGAAAAGATTTTTAAAGCCATTATTAATGATCTCACCAATAATAAATTATTTCATATGGCTTTAAGACTCCCACATATACTTGAAATCGCAGTCTGTCTACTTTTCTGCATTCTTCACTACAAATATAATGTATTTTTCAGATGATTAAACTTTCTTGTAAAAATAATGTGAATGCCAGCCAAAATATGGAAAGAGCCCAGATGTCCATTGACAGATGAGTGGATAAAGAAGAGGTGGTATACATATACAATGGGATATTACGCAGTTATCAAAAAAAAAAAAAAAAAAAGGAAATCTTGCCATTTGTAATGACGTGGATGGAACCAGAGGGTATTATGCTAAGTGAAATAAGTCAATCTAAGAAAGACAATTCTTGTATGATCTCACTGATATGTAGAATTTAAGAAACAAGGCAGAGGATAAGGGAAGAGAGGAAAAAATAAAACAAGATGAAACCAGAGAGGGAGACAAACCGTAAGAGACTCTTCATCATAGGAAACAAACTGAGGGTTGCTGGAGGGGAGGGGCGTGGAGGGATGGGGTAACTGGGTGATGGACATTGGGGAGGGTATGTGCTATAATGAGCACTCTAGGTATTATATAAGACTGATGAATCGCAGACCTGTACCCCTAAAACAATACATTATATGTTAATTAATTGAATTTAAATAAAAAATATTCAAAAAATGTGAATGCCATCATCATATTCCATTGTATGAAAATAACATATTTTATTTAGTTTTTTCATTATTCTTTTTTTTAAATTTTATTTTATTATGTTATGTTAGTCACCATACAATACATCATTAGTTTTTGACGTGGCAATCCACGATTCATTGTTTTTGTATAACACCCAGTGCTCCATGCAGTATGTGCCCTCCTTAATACCCATCACCAGGCTAACCCATCCCCCCCACCCCCCTCCCCTCTAGAACCCTCAGTTTGTTTCTCAGAGTCCATTGTCTCTCATGGTTCATCTCTCCCTCTGATTTCCCTCCCTTCATTTTTCCCTTCCTTCTCCTAATGTCCTCCATGCTATTCCTTATGTTCCATAAATAAGTGAAACCATATGATAATTGACTTTCTCTGGTTGACTTATTTCACTTAGCATAATCTCCTCCAGTCCCATCCATGTTGATATAAAAGTTGGGTATTCATCCTTTCTGATGGCTGAGTAATATTCCATTGTATATATGGACCACATCTTCTTTATCCATTCATCTGTTGAAGGGCATCTCGGCTCTTTCCACAGTTTGCCTATATAATCATTAGCCATCAGGGAAATTCAAATCAAAACCACATTGAGATACCACCTTATGCTAGTTAGAATGGCAAAAATTGACAGGGCAAGAAACATCAAATGTTGGATAGGTTGTGGAGAAAGGGGAACCCTCTTACACTGTTGGTGGGAATGCAAGTTGGTACAGCCACTTTGGAAAACAATGTGGAGGTGTCTCAAAAAATTAAAAATAGAGCTACCCTATGACCCAGCAATTGCACTCCTGGGTATCTACCCCAAAGACACAGATGTAGTGAAAAGAAGGGCCATATGCACCCAATGTTCATAGCAGCAATATCCTCAATAGCCAAACTGTGGAAAGTTTTTTCATTATTCTTGAACACCAAATTCATAATTTTTCATTGCTGTAAATAAAACTGCGGTGGGCACCTTGAATATAGGAAATGATCCTCCTTTCTGATTTTGTCTTTAGAAGTGTGAAATTAATAAACCAAGCAACTAACATTTTTGCCTTTTAAGTCTTATGATATATTTTAAAACTATGTTCTAGAAAGGGTGTGTGCCATTGAACATTCTCATTGGGAATGTAAAAAACACTCTGTAGGGTTCAGAACAAGTTGCCCCAAGATGTGCTACTTTGGCATGCTGATTATTTCAAGCTGAAAACAATCAAAGCCCTAAAGACCCAGGAAGAAACTTTGACCTTCTCCCAACTGCCTAAAAGAATTTACATAGAAGACCAGCTGCAGGAAGTGCACTATCACCATAGATAACACTATAATATGAAGTAGGTATGGTAGACAGGAGAAATCTAGCAAAGCTTGTTTGATCAAAGTCTTCTTTTTGTCCTATTGTTTCTAGATGGCCCAGCAAATATTTGTTTACCAAACTTTACTCTTTCCATTCTTCCTGTGAATTGCCCTCTTTTCCTTTGAAGCCCCAGATCCCTAACCCCTTATTCTTTAGTTCAGGATGATGTATATACCTCATTTTGCCTGAAGTCTTTGGAATCTCATGTTTACACGAACTCATATGTACAAAATTAAATTTGATCTTCTTCTGTTAATTGGTCTCATGTCAATTTGATTCTTAGACTAGCCAGAAGAATCTTAAAGGGTAAAGGATAATTTTTCCTCCCTAACACCATCTACCAAAGCATCAGCTTTATACATACCTCCATTTTTATTTTGCTGATCTGGTGAGTGAACATGGTATCTCATTTTATGAACTGAAATCTATTTTATTACCCCTGGTAAGAAATTTTTTTTAATTTTTATATTATTAATATAACTCTATTTGATTAATCTCCCAGATGACTTGGTCTGATATGTATTTATTCAACCTATTCTTTTTGCTGTTTTCTAATTCATTCATTTCAGCTCTAATTTTATAGTTTCATCCTTCCTTTTCTCTTTGAGCCCTGTAGTTGTTCCTTTTCTACACCCTTAGTTTGAAAGTAAAATTTGTAAGTTTTCTGTCATTCTGAAAAAAAGATCTTTTATATTGGGCAAATGGGTGGCTCAGATGGTTAAGCATGTGCCTTCGGCTCAGGTCATGATCCTGGGGTCCTGGGATTGAGTCCCACATTGGGCTCCCTGCTCAGTGAGGAGCCTGCTTCTCCCTCTGCCTCTCTCTCTCTTTCTCATGAATAAATAAAATCTTTAAAAAAAAAAGTCACTTAAAAAAAAGTTCTTCTATAATAAATAATTTAAGAACTGTTTTGGTTATGAGATACTTTGATTTCATGTTAATGTTCATTGCATATTTGATTATATGCTTTGATTTGAGAACAATTTTTTTAATTTTTATAATTTATGTATTGCTAATTTGACTTTCAATTATCTCCAGTTTTATTGTATTCTGGTCACAAAAAGTGGCCTATATAATTTTTATTAATCATTTATGTAAATATTTCAGGACTATTACAGGTTAACTTCTTTCACCATAAAAAATAATCACTCCCATTTCCTTTCACCAAATGTTTTGACTACAGATCATTTACATATTTCTTAACATGTCCACTTGCTTATTATGTCTCTCTCACTCTGCTGTTAGCTCTATAAGGATAGCAATCAGAATGTCTGCTTTATTCATCACTTTATTACCAGAACCTAACTATATTTTTATTTGGGGAATGAAAGAAGTGAGGGAAACATTCAAGAGATGGTCATAGGGTGAGGGTGGGGAGGCGGAGAGTAATGAAAAGTGCCATGGTTAAAAGTAACCACACGAGATTGTCATGAGGCAAAAGTCAATATTAGCTCAAGTGGGAACTACTGGCATTGCTTGTCTTCTGCTGGGTTCCAACAAGCTAAGGGAAGAAGGCAGAAAGATGCAGTGTCTTTTATACCAACTTCCTGAATGGATGCACCGTTTCATTTCACAGAACAAAGTGTGCATAGATCATAGATTGGTTTTTTGTTTTATTGTTTTCTCTGTGTGTGGTATTGATTATGATGATGTTTGGTTTATTGCTTTCTATTTATGGTCTCTAATCTCTAGTCTGTAAACCTTCCAAGGCTGGCCACAAGCAAGCTGTTATAGTAGGTTATATTGCAAATTTTTAAAAAATCTTATTTTTAAGTTTTCATCAATTTTCAGGAGGTCTTAGTAAAATGCTCAGAGAGTCTGTATTCAGAATTCCTAGTCTAAACCTGTTTTAACCTGAAATCTGGATTGGATTGGATGTTACTTTTTATACTTGGAATTGTTATGCTGTTAACAATTCAGTCAATGCATTTGTTCTCTCATGAACACCCATGTCAGTTAAAGTTCTATGTCATCAGCTTTCACAATCACATGATTATTGACAGCTTCCACAAGCATGCTATTATCTATGAAAATTGGAAAACTCATTTTAATTTGATCTGTGAAAAAAATTTCTACACTTGGATGAGGTGTCATTGTTTGTTATTACCCTTTATTTGTGAAGCACAATGGGAATGAGTTGACCTGGGAACAGGTTTGAATTTTCAAACTTCTCTTTAAGGAATCACTAAAATTACTACCGATAATGACAATATATGCTTTTTAATAATAGGCTTGTTTTCTAATGACACATCTTTCTTCATGCAGACTGATGTTATCTTTCTTTTCCTAAGGAAGTATCCCTCAGTTTCAAGATTCATCATAAGCATAACTGGTGTCCATCTCCCCAAAGTAGAGTAGGTGTCTTCTCTGTTCTCCCACAGAAAACCATTCATAACTTTTCACATCAGTATTAACTACTTTTTTTTTAAAGATTTTATTTATTTATTTGAGAGAGAGAATGAGATAGAGAGAGCATGAGAGGGAGGAGGGTCAGAGGGAGAAGCAGACTCCCCGCCGAGCAGGGAGCCCGATGCGGGACTCGATCCCGGGAGTCCAGGATCATGACCTGAGCCGAAGGCAGTCGCTTAACCAACTGAGCCACCCAGGCGCCCCAGTATTAACTACTTTCTGTATTACATTGTAATTATCTGCTCACCCATCAGTCTTTCCAAAGGAATGCTGAACCCTTTGACAAGAAGGAGCATTATTATTCATTTGTATGACCCCAATACTTACCATAGTGCCTAGGAAAGAGCAGCACCGAATAAACATTAGTAATGTGAGGGGAGAGTGAAAAGGACACACAGAGGGAGTAAAAAAAAAAAAAAAGACAGGGGAAAGGAAGGGGAAAAAAATCATATAAAAACAGCCTCAATCAGAATTTGATACGGTAAGCATGTGTGTGTGTGTGTGCATGCGTTGGCAAGCAGGAATTAATTCATAGAAAATAAATTAAAATCAAGAAAAGACTGATGACTGTTCAGTTTCCTCAATTCTGTTGTGGAGTTAGTAATCTTCCTCAAAGTAGTCTTTTCTAGAGAAGTAATTTTTACTATATCTGCTTCACTATTATACTTTTTCTTTTTCTATCTAATCAAGCCTCTGAACAAATAAGTAGCAAATTAAACACATATTTAGTAAGCAGACAATAATATTTGCTGAATAAATCAATGAGTGAATGAATGTCTAGCAGTAAATGAATACGTAATGCAGAAAGTTAAAAATAAAACTTTGTTTACCTACTCAGAATTTTTTAAATGTGTTTGAAATACTTTCATTCTTTCGTGAAGTGATTGTTGATGCTGCAATACTGAGAGGGATGCGTTTTGTAAAACTTTGTTAATTAGATAGGGACAAATTCACCATAATTGTCCTTTGTGTTCAAAGTGAAAGCTGTTGACAACCATGCCCAGGTCTATTCTAGACCAATAACTTTCTAGTCACTGCTTTGGCTCTGCTGTCTAAAAAGCAAAGGAATTGTTAATTAGCAAATGAGAATAATACTTGATTGACTCAACTAAATTAGATTTTGTTGACCTGCCAAAGTGAATTTGTCATTAGCATTTATTAGAAACACACACACACACACACACACACACAGAATGCCTCTAGAGGGCTATATTGTTGTACTATTTTTTCACTCACTGAGAGGACAGAGCTTTGGAGCCAAAGACCTGTGGAAAAATGTCAGCTTTTTTCCTTTCAAGTGTTGGCCCTGGGCAGATTGTTTAACCTCTCTGAGCCTCAGTGTTCCAATATATAAAATGATGATAACAGTGCTTTCACTGTAGGGTTATTGTGAGATTCAAAGGAGAAAATAAATAGAAAATCCTGCCTATACCTAGTGTTATACCTGGTGTTTATTAGGTACTTGATAAATCTTTTTAAACAGAATCCTTTAGGATTAATCCTATCATTCCAACAGCTTTTAAGTTGAAGGTTTTCTGGCTAGATTCAAGAATTCATTTATTCATTGTACATGCATTGGGAGAATATTGTATGAAAGACCTATACTTGATAGACACTGAAATATAATTCCTATCTTCGAGGGGATTATGATTTGCTTAGGGAGTTAGTGCACATATGACTAAATACTATATAAGATATGATATGATTAGGTATTTTTTTATTTCTCTCTCTATAGCTAAATCTAAGTGTCTTCCCAAAATTAGTCTATTTGATCAGTTTAATGCAATTGTTTATGTTTTTAAATCCAGCATTGTTACTCTAATCAATTATCAGAAATTGACCAGCCAAGCCACTCTAGTAGCTAATGTATTAGTTCTCTATTATAACAACAACCTTCCTTCCCAAACCCCTCTTTTCCAGTTATTTAAAAAGGCAAAATTTGCAAGAGTACTTCTGTAGTTTCTCTTATTTTATTAACAAAGATGTCTTCCAATTCATAAGACAAGCATCACTACAATAAATAAGTGCAAAGGTATCCAAACTGGCTTTGTTATTGTGTCCTTTTTTCCCCCCAGTATCAAAATTGTTCCATAATGCATAAAGGAAAAAGCCGCACGAGAGTGCTAGGATGTCAGGCAATGTCTTTTCAACCGGGCCTCTTGTTACCAAAGTAAATGAAGGAGAAATAAAGACAAAGGAGTGCTGAAGGTTAAGGATGAATTAAAGCTAGTAGGGAATGGAGAATGGGATAGGCTGAAAAACACACGTGAGGGTTAAACGCATTAACATATTTGAGAGTTTAAGCCAAACAGAAAGATGCTCTGAGTTTGTATAGGAAACCAGGCATGTCACATTTAAATTTTTGAACTTCTGTAATATTTAAATAGTTGCCCTCAAAAAGATTGCTTCATGTTTTAGTTGTGTCACTATCATTCAAAGATATTTTGCTAAGTTTCATACTCGTTACAACTGGTCATATTTATTTCTATTACAACTGAAAATTTTGCAGTTACACATCCTTTTTTAAAAAAAATAAATACTGGGGTGCCTGGGTAGCTCAGATGGTTAAGCATCTGCCTTTGGCTTAGGTCATGATCCCAGGGTACTGGGATTGAGACCCACATTGGGCTCCTGGCTCAGCAGGGGGCCTGCTTCTTCTTCTCCCTCTGCCTCTCTCCCTGCTCATGCTCTATCTCTGTGTCTCAAATGAATAAATAAAATCTTTAAAAAATAAATACATACATACATAGATACTATGTAATTTCTGCTCCTTAGAAAGAATCTAGACTATCATTAGACTGTGGACAAGCTCTCATGCTAGATCAAGAAGTGTGATGCTTTAGTTATCGTCTCCACCATCCTTCATACCACCACTCAAGTAGCTCTCTGCACTTAGGAACGTCACTTCACCGCACCTCAGTATCTTTGTCTATGAAGTGGAGATAATACCTGTCTTTTTAAGTCTGAGATAATATATGTAAGCCAGGGAATATTACATGCTTAAGTACTGCTATTATTAATATTACTATTTGTTTGCTGTTTCTTCACTTATCATTAGGAGTAGCTGTCTGACTACTCTTTACTACTCTGGAGAATACCAAGCTGAATAAGTATAATTATAAACCAGAGCTCAAGAGGCAAGCTCCTTATCAATTATAAATTCAATAAAATGCAGAGAAAAAACTAAATGAGAAAGAAACTGCTTCTTAATAAACTTTGTATTCTCTGGTACTTTTAAAATAAATAAAAATTTAAGTTAACATCCTCCCATAAAAACAATCTTCAGAAGTGATTCCATACTGGAGGTATGGACAGATAAAATCAGTCTGTCCTTTGTACCAGTCTAATCCAGATTCTAAAGCCAAAATATACAATCACTAATCTAGAGGGACAGTAGCAAGTAATTTCAAGCTACAAAGTTAGCTTGAAGCCAAGAAAAAGATAGGTCCAGGTGAAAAAATATATATATAAAAAGCAAAATTTTTTTTTAAAGATTTTTTTATTTATTTATTTGAGAGAGAGAGAGAGAGAGAGAGCACATGAGAGGGGGGAGGGTCAGAGGGAGGAGCAGACTCCCTGCAGAGCGGGGAGCCCGATGCGGGACTCGATCCCGGGACTCCAGGATCATGACCTGAGCCGAAGGCAGTCGCTTAACCAACTGAGCCACCCAGGCGCCCCAAAAAGCAAAATTTAATAAATACATATTTTTTGGTAAAATGTAATTTTTATAATAAAAAGAGCAAGAACTGTTTTAGGGATGAAGAAAAGTATTTTTATTTATGTAATCTCTACAGATTTGTTTAATGATATTTAAAAATCTTATCTGTGATAGCCTCCTCAGATAATCAATAGGTTTTCTTATATGCACATTATCCAAAGATACTTTACTCCTTTAATAGCAATTACATTCTTTTAATAGCAGATATAAACAAACAAACAAAAAAGAGTATCATGAGGAGCTTTTCGGCTTTTTTTGCCTTTTAACATTATATAAGCCTGTGCACTGAAAAGCAGCTTTAAGCAACATGCAGGCACATTGTTAAGAAGCTAAAAATAAAGTTGGGAGCCAATAATAGTATATATTTTTTAGAGTTTGAACCAACCACATCTACAAAGCAGTAATAATCAAATGTAACAAGCACTGTCACTGTGTCTATAAAGGAAAGCACAGCATGTGCTGTGGAATAGCACCAAACAAAATATACAAATTCTCTGAAACTGCAAGGCACACTTCCCAAGAAATACACAGTAGTCAACATACACAAGAAAGTATAAAATACACCCAAGAAAATATGACAAAGAGATCACATCTATTCCAACCACTGAGACTAGCTAGCCAAGGGCTCACTTAATTGGTATAATCTCAAAGGACTTCTCCAGTGTGCTATGGACATAATGATAACCTGTTATATCAGTATTTCATTTACTATAGGGCAATTTCTTATGAGCATTAAGAGCTGCCTCTCAGGAGAACACCTCACCTCCTACTCCCACAGGTTTTGCAGTCCCACTTTCTCCCCTCCATCTCTCCAGCTATGGCTGCTCTTTAACAAGGGAGAAAAAGAAGTATTAATTAGTTTCGATGAAAGCTTGCTACTTCTCTACCCTACTCATAAGGATGCTGTAAGAGCAACTGAGTCATCAGACAGAGAAGGCACTGGCAGCTGTAAAATGAGATTCCTAACACCTCTGACTTACACTCCATTCTGTGAGGAACTGAGAATGTATCCTAAGAGGAAAATGTGCCTTTTACTTAGGAATGCACCCATTCTAGCAGAGTCCATCCTGAAGAAACAAACTTCCATTAAGAATGTATAAGAATATCTTCAAAGAAAAAAAGGTTACATGCTTTTTTTATTATTATTAATTTTATTTTATTATGTTATGTGAGTCACCATACATTACATCATTAGTGTTTGATGTAGTGGTCCATGATTCATTGTTTGCATATAACACCCAATGCTCCATTTAATTCGTGCCCTTTTTAATACCCACCCCTGGGCTAACCTGGATAATATCCACTTATCCATCTATATGACTCCTAATTCTATCACTGGTCTATACAGCTCTGAGGAAAGCATAGGCACATACACAAAATCCTGTGGGAAAATGGCTCCCATCGTTATATGTGTGAAACTCCTATTTTAGAAATGCTATTATTATTGCATTGTGTAAGAAATAGATACAATTGGCTTTGTCATTAAAAAAAAAGGCATAATTCACTGTGACAGATCTAGTTCTCATTTTCATTCATTCATTAAAAATTATATTTACTGAGAACCTTCCATGTGCCAGGATGCCAGAATATATTACTGGTATTGTTCAGCTCTGACTAAAACACTTACACATACAAATATATAACAAATATATAAAACTCTGTGAAAAAATACCCTCCATTATTATATGTGTGTAATTCCTGTTATATAAATGGTATCATTATTTCATTATATTAAAAAGAGATATCTGTGCCTGTCAAGATACAGATATAATTCACCACAAAGAGACCTAGATCTTACTTTCATTTATTCATATATTCAAAAATAGTTATTGAAAACCCCTGATCAGCACAGAATAGCATGCAGTCCTAGAGAATACAATATACAAGACAAAAAACAGTCCTGCTTTCATAAAGCTAACAGTGCAAAGGGAGAGTCAGTATGAAATCAGCAACTGCTGTTCATGAGGATAATCGCTCAGAGAGGGGAAGTAAAGGGTGCTCAGGGAGCACCTAGGTCAAAATAAAGATAGATTTGAAAATATTTCCCTATGGATTTGATATCTGGTTGAAAAGGCAAATGGGATAGTTTCCAGCAAAATGATCAGCATGTGTAAAAAGTCCCAAGGTAAAACAGAAAGTGACTTCTAGGAACGGAGAGAAAATGTAGATATGGCTAGACTAAAATGTGGTCAGAAACAAGGCAGAACAGAGCAGCAGGCCAAATCTGAAGTTCTTTTACCCCATGATGTGACGTTTCAATTTTCTCTCAAGGGCTAGTGGACTCAAGAAAGTATTCTAATCAGGTTGACAAGATCAAATTGGCATTTTATCCCTCTGGTTAGAGAGTAAATTTGAAGAAGGTGACTCTGGAGTCAAAAAGATTAGGTATGAGGAATCAACATACATAATTAGCATCAATAAATGAGGGTGGCTTGAACTAAAGTAGTTATGGTAAGGATGACAGAGATATATGGAGAGGTAACTGGATGGCAAGATCAGCAGGACATGAACAAATATATACACAGAAGATACAGGAGAAGCGGAGGCAAAGAGGGCACCCACCTGAATTGGAAAGCTGGGAAAATGGTGGTATCAATTAATGAGAGAGTAGCACAAGAGAACATGTAGGTTTAGGGGGCCAAGAAAAATGGTAAGTTGTGTTGTAAACTCATAAGTGAAGATGCCAGTAAGGCATCTGAATAAAGATATTCAAAAAGCAGGTGGTAATGTGGGTCAGGAGCTCAGAAAACAGTCTAGGTTTGAGACATAAATATGACAGCAACCAGCACTATTGAGTTTGTGATGTCACAAAAACGGAGTGTGTAAACAAAAGAACAGAACTTCAAAGGACATCAATTTTTTAAGGGGAGAAATAACCACAGAGGCAATTGAGAGGTGGCAGTGGAGATGTAGGTATCGTTTTACAAAAGCCAAAAAAACAACTTCATTTTAAAAAGGAAGACGTAATTTGTAGCATCAACTGCTGAGAGACCAAGAAAGATGAAACTTGACATGTCCATCCTCAAAAAGGCAATTTCTGGTGTAAGTAAAATTAGCTCCAGACAGAAATGGGTTAAGGAGGAAGCTGGAATGGGGAAATGAGAGGGGGTTCTTTTACCAGGTGCCATTTAGAGGAAGAGATATTTTTCTCGGATGAGATACCGGAATTAATAAACCTAAGGCAAGAATTAGATACTCTTCTGGATAAGGACTCATGGTCTTATCTTTGGAGGTGTCAATTCTCCATGGGTCTCTTGCATTTCTACATGTCTTAAAAACAGAGACACTGACTGCCCTATATCCCAGACTTTTTTTCAAGGGTGTGTGTATATCCAACAGCCTTGGAAAGTAGAAAGAGTATCTCTTTCCATAGCAAAAGGTGTGCTTCCGACCCTTATATCTGGATTCCCTACGTTTGGGATTTATCTCCCATAACACAACACACTACATGTACATGTGTCACCTGGCCCTCTTCATATCTTCTTGTGGAAAGTGGGTCTCAGCAGAGTAGCACAAAAAATGCTGACACTCTGACCCCTGCTATTACTGTGAGTAATGAAGTCCTTTATCTCTGACCAAGGAGTCTCATGTCTTCTGTCAGTGTCCATGAAATTGTGACAGGCTAACTTGTTAGCTTACAAGTATGGCAAAATCTCAGATTCTTCACAGCTTGACTATGTGTAATTTTGTCCTGTTCCTGTTCAGGACTTAATACCACCTAAAAAGTCAGAATAAAATTGTTTCTGTAAAGAGAAAGAGCTTACTGTTTCATGTTTTACTCTCTTAAATATATACTGTCAACGTCAATGTAAGCTGTAGACCAGCATCATAAATTAGAAAAATGAGACTCCATCCTGCCCACTACTGACAAGCTTGCAGGACAATATTTCTTAGTTCTGCATTTGAGAACATCACTTAGAGTGCACATTTCCTAGTTACATTCACTCTGCATACATATACCCAGCGGTAACAGCAGTGCTGTCATTTTAATGCCAAGTTACCTATATGACACTGACATACGATTTCAGTAAGCTACCACAGGGTGAATAATCTCTGAATGATGGAGACTCTTTGGAAATGCATTACAATTCTTTAAAAAATGGTATCTAATCTAAAGACAATTATTCCTTCTTTTTTATTTATTTATTTTTTAAACATTTTATTTATTTGACAGAGAGAGAGATAGCAAGAGCAGGAACACAAGCAGGGGGTGTGGGAGAGGGAGAAGCAGGCTTCCCGCTAAGCAGGGAGCCCGATGTGGGACTCGATCCCAGGACCCTGGGATCATGACCTGAGCCGAAGGCAGACACTTAATGACTGAGCCACCCAGGCGCCCCCAGTTATTCCTTCTTTAAAAACTGAAATATTATAGACTCCCTCTAAGGGATCCAATAGAATCCAACTATGTCTTGAGTTAAATTAAGTGAATTAAATGAGTGAATTAAGGTGACTTGAGTTGAAGTCATTTGTGGTAGCTGAGAGCCTTGTTGGTAAAAGTCATCTAAAGTCTTCTCTAAGTTAGAATCTCTCAATACCTTTTCATAGACTGTACTCCCTTATGTAAGTATGGATCTCATCAGGCTCAAAATTACAGAAAGCAAACAAATCATGTTGACCTGCAGTACATTAAATGCTCAATAAACAAAAAGCAACTGAAAACAAAGTAAGGCTAAAAGAACAAACACAGAAAGGGCATGTGTATACATTTAGCTCAATAAAACAAAATAACAAAAAAGAAATTAATTGTCATATTGAAATTATAATGAACAGAGCAGATTTTACCAGGGGAAAAATAATCAGAAAGATATTTGTATTCTTTAATGTCTATTGAGATCATCATTATGCAGATTTCTCTCTATCAGATAGGATTTGTATCAGGTTTGACAAGGAGGAATGAGTGATCAATTAAATACTTCAGATTAAGAGTAGGAGGGAGCATTTTTAAAATCATATTAAGCTCCAGGAAACTCTGGGCATAATCATTACCAAGCAATATACCCTGAATTATAAGTAAATTTCAAAGGTACAGTTAACTAAAGGTAATGTGAACATTCCTTCCTGTGAAAAGTCACAGCTCAAGAACAGACACATCTATGAAACACAAGATATTCAGTTTTTATATTTGCAAAAGCTCTTTTTGGCATGTAATAGTTAAATGCCATAAATTTCTACTTACTAGAGAATCTGAGCAGATCCTATAGGCACTGAGAATACCACAACCCTAGTCTCTAACTAATGGCCATCTGAACAGAAAATAGCACTTAACGTACAATATTGCCAGATTAATCACTCCTCTTTGTATTTTATAGTTTCCATTTGTTATAATAAATATTTATAATATTTATATAATATTTATATTTATAAATATATTTATAATAAATATGCTATTATCCCAATACACGGAAATTTTTTCTAGGTAGTCAAACAACACCTTTAAAATGCCCACAGCCCTGGGGTGCCTGGCTGGCTCAGTCAGTAAAGCATGCGACTCCTGATCTTGGAATTGTCAGTTCAAGCCCCCACACTGGGCATACAGCTTACTTAAAAAAAAAAAAAAAAAAGTCCACAGTCCTTTCTAAACTCCCAAACAGTATCTTCCAAATAAATTGATCAGTATAGGAAAATTTAACAATCACGCTTAAGGTAGGTTTAAGTTAACTGATTCCAGAGATAAGACAAGTTATTAAGAGAATAATAACTACACTCACAACTTTTTTAGAAAATTATTGGCTTCAGTTCATAACATGCAGAGTAAAGGACAACCTAAGGATGACATTGATAGAAGCTTCCATTCCATTTCACCTGTGAAAATCTCAAGTGGTTCAATTCCCCAGTATGTGTTTGCCAAGAAGTTAGAATCTCTACCTGATGGTACTGAAGAGAAAAGCAAAATGGCCAGCTCCTGCTTCAGCTGCTAGTATAGTCTGTAGAATAACAACAAAAGTACTGGGTTTATTAAGTTCATTCTCTAAGTACCTGAGCAGTACAGTTTGTTTCTACCCACTTTGCTCATCTGTTTTATCATCTTTCCATCAGAGAGCACTGTTCCGAGTAATAGACAAATATCACTAACCCAGGACTGAAAGTCGAGGAGCTGCGATGGCTTACCATTATCCAGGAAAACAAGGCTCTGTGTGTGTGTGTCTGCGGTGTAGTGTGCAGGTGCTTGAGTTTGGGTGGTGTGTGGGGGAAAGAGGGCAAATAAAATCTGTTTTCATGGTATGGAGAGAAGTTTATAGGAGAGTGTAAATATACATGGTGTAAAATCCTACCATCTCAAGCCAGAAAAATATCTTGAATGAATATTTTAGCCCATTCTTATCACATCTTCGTCCATACATAGTCATATCTTTTCCATACTTCCAAATCTTCAGGAAATCACCCTCAATGGTTCCATTACAATGTTGCACAGCCGTTAAGCAAAATTTTTATCCCAAACTCTACTACTTTATAAATGTACCCTCTTATCCTGACCTCCAGAGAAACAGAGAAAAATCATTCAACATTACCCTTAAACGATATTTCTATAGTTATTAATGTAACTAAGTTATCATAAACACACTGAAAAAGAATGGTAGAGTGAAAGAAAATGGAAAATAAGTTAAAACAGCTGAATTTAAGTCCTAGCTCCAACAGTAACTAAGAGAAAGTGGAAATCACAACTTATTTAAAGCTTTGTTGTCTCAGCTATTACTCGGGGCTACTGAAATCTCTATTAGTTACTACACAAAGATATGATTTCAAATGAGAGAGCAGAAATGATAAAGCTCCAAAAGGTCTAGAACACTTTTAGTATTTCAGCTTAGAAATCAGTACTATTCCAGTCAGATATGAATTTCTCATCTACATAACTGTATTCCAAGTTTCTTCCTTATAAAATTGATTTTTAAATTTTTACCTAGAGAATATACTATAAAGCAGCCAGCTCAATACTAGGTGCATAGCAGAGCAAGATGGCAGAGGAGTAGGAGACCTGGATTTCGTCTGGTCTCAGGAAATCAGCTGGATAGGCATCAAACCATTCTGAACACCTACAAACTCAACAGGAAATCAAAGAAAAGAATAGCAACAACTCTCTGAACAGAAAAGCGACCACTTTCTGGAAGGTAGGACGTGTGGAGAAGTGAATCCGAGGCGATATTCGGGAAGATAGACGGTGGGGGAGGGGTCTCCTTCGGCCACTTCTGACAAGTGATAGAGCCACGGAGCACAAAATCAGAACTTTTAGAAGTTGGCTCCGCTGAGGGACATTGCTCCAGTGGCTAAGCATGGGGTGGAACCCTCGCTGGGACAGCGCGGTCTCAGAACCCTCAGGGTCACAGAAAGACTGGGGGTGCCTGAGTGCGGCAGAGCTCCCAGGTATCCGAGCAGGGAAGCCGGCTGCAGAGATGGAACCGAGGCGCGGGGTCTCAGCTCGGGGTTGCCATAAACCGTGGTCTGCAGCACAGTAGGGCCACTGCTCTTCCAGCAGGGACCCAACAAGTGGCAGATCCAGGGAGACTTCCCTTCCTCCCCCGGGAGGAGCGGCGCGGGAGGACACCGCAGGGGATCTGCTGGGTTTGGAGACTCCACACAGGGTCATGTGTCAGAGATAGAAACGCTCAGTCACAGGCCGGGTGAGCACAGAGTGCGGCCGGAGACCAGGGAGACGGGAGCGATTGACTGCTTTTCTCTGGGGGCTCACTGAGGAACAGGGCCCCAAGTTCTCAGCTCCTCCAAGGCGGAAATTGGGAGGCCGCCATTTTCACTCTCCTCCTCCAAAGCTGCATGGAGACTTTGCAGGGAACAAAAGCTCCCGAGAGCAAACCCGAACAGATTACTTAGCCGTAAGTGGGCAAGGGCAGGGCAATTCTGCCTCTGGCAAAGACATTTGGGAACCACGGCAACAGGCCCCTCCTCCAGAAGATCAGCGAGAACAGCCAGCCAAGACCAAGTTTACCGATCAATGAGAACGACAGAACTCCAGCGCTAGGGGAATAATGCACATAGAATCCATGGCTTTTTTAACATGATTCTTTAGTCTTTCAAAGTTAATTTTTTTTAACTTTTTTTTTTGAATTGTTCTTTTTCCCTTTTTCAACCAACATCTTATCAATCCCTTTTTTAAAAAACATTTTTATTTTTCATTTTTAGAGTCATATTCTATCCCTTCATAGTAGTTACCCATATTTTTGGCATATATATATATAAGTTGTTCTCTCTTTAAAATTTTGAGATAGTTTCTTCTAACAGATCAAAATATACCCTAAATCTCTAGTGTATGGTTTTGTTCTACTCTCCTGCCTGATCACATTCTCTCCGTTTTTTTTTTTTTAATATTCTTCTTTCTTTTTTCAAACAACTACTTATTTATAAAAAAATAAAATTTTTTATAATTTTCATCTTTACAGTCATATTCCATCCCTTCATCATATCAACCCTTATTTTTGTACATATATAAGCTTTTCTTTCTTTAAAATTTTGGGAGGCACTTTTTTCTAACAGACCAAAATACACCCCAAATCTAGTGTGTGGCACTGATGTATGCACCAGCCTGATCATATTTGATCATATTCTATTTTTTTGTTGTTGTTCTGTTTTTGTTTGTTTTTATCTTTTTCTTTTGTTTTTTTCTTTTTCTTTTTTCTTTCTTTCCCTTTCTTTTCCCCAAGCTTAAGATCTTTTCTGATTTGTTTAGAGTATATTTTCTGGGGACGTTGTTACCCTGCTAGCATTTTGTTCTCTCATTAATCTATTCTCCTCTGGAAAAAATGACAAGATGGAAAAAAATCACCTCAACAAAAAGAACAAGAGGTAGTACCAATTGCCAAAGACCTACTCAATAAGGACATTAGTACGATGTCAGATCTAGAGTTCAGAATCATCACTTTAAAGATACTAGCTGGGCTTGAAAAAAGCACGGAAGATTGAGAGAAACCCTTTCTGGAGAAATAAAAGAACTAAAATCTAACCAAGTCGAAATCAAAAAGGCTATTAATGAGGTGCAATCAAAAATGGGGGTGCTCACTGCTAGGATAAATGAGGCAGAAGAGAGAATCAGTGATACAGAAGACCAAATGATGGAAAATAAAGAAGCTGAGAAAAAGAGAGAGAAACAACTACTGGATCATGAGGGCAGAATTCGAGAGATAAGCGATACCATAAGACGAAACAACATTAGAATAATTGGGATCCCAGAAGAAGAAGAAAGAGAGAGAGGGGCAGAAGGTATACTGGAGCAAATTATAGCAGAGAACTTCCCTAATTTGGGGAAGGAAACAGGCATCAAAATCCAGGAGGCACAGAGAACCCCTCTCAAAATGAATAGAAATAGGTCAACACCCCGACATCTAATAGTAAAACTTACGAGTCTCATAGACAAAGAGAAAATCCTGAAAGCAGCTCGGGAGAAGAGTTCTGTAACCTACAATGGTAGAAACATTAGATTGGCAACAGACCTATCCACAGAGACCTGGCAGGCCAGAAAGGACTGGCAGGATATATTCAGAGCACTAAATGAGAAAAATATGCAGCCAAGAATACTGCTGTCAGTGACAGCTAGGCTGTCACTGAAAATAGAAGGAGAGATAAAATGCTTCCAGGACAAACAAAAACTAAAGGAATTTGCAAACACGAAACCAGCCCTACAAGAAATATTGAAAGGGGTCCTCTAAGCAAAGAGAGAGCCTAAAAGCAACATAGACCAGAAAGGAACACAGACAATATACAGTAACAGACACCTTACAGGCAATACAATGGCACTAAATTCATATCTTTCAATAGTTACCCTGAATGCAAATGAGCTAAGTGCCCCAATCAAAAGACACAGGGTATCAGATTGCATAAAAAAAACAAGACCCATTGATATGCTGTCTGCAAGAGACTCATTTTAGATGCAAAGACACCTCCAGATTGAAAGTGAGGGGGTGGAAAACCATTTACCATGCTAATGGACATCAAAAGAAAGCTGGGGTGGCAATCCTTATATCAGACAAATTAGATTTTAAACCAAAGACTGTAATAAGAGATGAGGAAGGACACTATATCCTACATAAAGGGTCTATCCAACAAGAAAATCTAGCAATTGTAAATATCTATGCCCCTAACATGGGAGCAGCCAATAATATGAGGCAATTAATAACAAAAGCAAAGAAACACATTGACAACAATACAATAATAGTGGGGGATTTTAACACCCCCATCACTGAAATGGACAGATCATCTAAGCAAAAGATCAACAAGGAAATAAAGACTTTAAATGACACACTGGACCAAATGGACTTCCCAGATATATTCAGAACATTCCACCCCAAAGCAACGGAATACACATTCTTCTCTAGTGCCCATGGAACATTCTCCAGAATCAATCACATCCTAGGTCATAAATCAGGTCTCAACCAGTACCAAAAGACTGGGATCATTCCTTGCCTACTTTCAGACCACAATGCTTTGAAACTAGAACTCAATCACAAGAGGAAAGTCGGAAAGAACTCAAATACATGGAGGCTAAAGAGCATCCTACTAAAGAATGAATGGGTCAACCAGGAAATTAAAGAAGAATTAAAAAGTTCATAGAAACCAATGAAAATGAAAACATAACTGTTCAAAACCTTTGGGATGCAGCAAAGGCAGTCCTAAGAGGAAAGTATATAGCAATACAAGCCTTTCTCAAGAAACAAGAAAGGTCTCAAGTACACAACCCAACCCTACACCTAAAGGAGCGGGAGAAAGAACAGCAAATAAAGCCTAAACCCAGCAGGAGAAGAGAAATCATAAAGATCAGAGCAGAAATCAATGAAATAGAAACCAAAAGAACAGTAGAACAGATCAACGAAACTAGGAGCTGGTTCTTTGAAAGAATTAACAAGATTGATAAACCCCTGGCCAGACTTATCAAAAAGAAAAGAGAAATGACCCAAATCAACAAAATCATGAATGAAAGAGGACAGATCACAAACAACACCAAAGAAATACAAACATAATTATAAGAACATATTATGAGCAACTGTATGCCAGCAAATGAGATAAACTGGAAGAAATGGATGCATTCCTAGAGATGTATCAACTACCAAAACTGAACCAAGAAGAAATAGAAAACCTGAACAGACCTATAACCACTAAGGAAATTGAAGCAGTCATCAAAAATCTCCCAAAAAACAAAAGCCCAGGGCCAGATGGCTTCCCAGGGGAATTCTACCAAACATTTCAAGAAGAATTAATACCTATTCTTCTGAAACTGTTCCAAAAAAATAGAAATGGAAGGAAAACTTCCAAACTCATTTTATGAGGCCACCATTACCTTGATCCCAAAACCAGACAAAGACCCCATCAAAAAAGAGAATTACAGACCAATATCTTTGATGAACATGGATGCAAAAATTCTCACCATAATACTAGCCAATAGGATCCAACAGTACATTAAAAGGATTATTCACCACGACCAAGTGGGATTTATCCCTGGGCTGCAAGGTTGGTTCAACATCCGCAAATCAATCAATGTGATACAATACATTAACAAAAGAAAGAACAAGAATCATATGATCCTCTCAACAGATGCAGAAAAAACATTTGACAAAGTACAGTATCCTTTCTTGATCAAAACTCTTCAGAGTATAGGGATAGAGGGTACATACCTCAAGATCATAAAAGCCATCTATGAAAAACCTACAGCGAATATCATTCTCAATGGGGAAAAATTGAGAGCTCTCCCCCTAAGGTCAGGAATGTGGCAGGGATGTCCACTATCACCACTGCTATTCAACATAGTACTAGAAGTCCTAGCCACAGCAATCAGACAACAAAAAGAAATAAAAGGCATCCAAATGGGCAAAGAAGAAGTCAAACTCTCACTCTTTGCAAATGATATGATACTTTATGTGGATAATCCAAAAGACTCCACCCCAAAACTGCTAGAACTCATACAGGAATTCAGTAAAGTGGTAGGATATAAAATCAATGCACAGAAGTCAGTGGCATTCCTATACACCAACAACAAGACAGAAGAGAGAGAAATTAAGGAGTCGATCCCATTTTCAATTGCACCCAAAACCATAAGATACCTAGGAATAAATCTAACCAAAGAGGCAAAGAATCTGTACTCAGAAAACTATAAAGTACTCATGAAAGAAATGGAGAACGACACAAAGAAATGGAAAAACGTTCCATGCTCATGGATTGGAAGAATAAATATTGTGAAGATGTCAATGCTACCTAGAGCAATCTACACATTCAATGCAATTCCCATCAAAATACCATCCACTTTTTTCAAGGAAATGGAACAAATAATCCTAAAATTTGTATGGAACCAGAAAAGACCCCAAACAGCCAGAGGAATGTTGAAAAAGAACACCAAAGCTGGTGGCATCACAATTCCGGACTTCTGGCTCTATTACAAAGCTGTGATCATCAAGACAGTATGGTACTGGCACAAAAACAGACACATAGATCAATGGAACAGAATAGAGAGCCCAGAAATGGACCCTCAACTCTATGGTCAACCAAGCAGAAAAGAATGTCCAATGGTAAAAAGACAGTCTCTTCAACAAATGGTGTTGGGAAAATTCGACAGCCACATGCAGAAGAATGAAACTGGACCATTTCCTTACACCACACACAAAAATAGACTCCAAATGGTTGAAAGACCTAAATGTGAGACAGGAGTCCATCCAAATCCTAAAGGAGAACACAGGCAGCAACCTCTTCGACCTCAGCCGCAGCAACTTCTTCCTAGAAACATTGCCAAAGGCAAGGGAAGCAAGGGCAAAAATGAACTATTGGGACTTCATCAAAATAAAAAGCTTTTGCAAAGCAAAAGAAACAGTCAACAAAACCAAAAGACAACCGACAGAATGGGAGAAGATATTTGCAAATGACATATCAGATAAAGGACTAGTATCCAAAATCTATAAAGAACTTATCAAACTCAACACCCAAAGAACAAAGGATCCAATCACGAAATGGGCAGAAGACACAAACAGACATTTTTCCAAAGAAGACATCCAAGTGGCCAACAGACACATGAAAAAGTGCTCAATATCGCTCGGCATCAGGGAAATCCAAATCAAAACCTCAATGAGATACCACCTCACACCAGTCAGAATAGCTAAAATTAACAAGTCAGGAAATGACAGATGTTGGCGAGGATGCGGAGAAAGGGGAACCCTCCTACACTGTTGGTGGGAATGCAAGCTGGTGCAACCACTCTGGAAAACAGTATGGAGGTTTCTCAAAAAGTTGAAAATAGAGCTACCATATGATCCAGCAATTACACTACTGTGTATTTACCCCAAATATTAAAATGTAGAGATCTGAAGGGGTACGTGCACCCTGATGTTTATAGCAGCAATGTCCACAATAGCCAAACTGTGGAAAGAGCCAAGATGTCCATCAACAGATGAATGGATAAAGAAGATGTGGTATATATATATTCAATGGAATATTATGCAGCCATCCAAAGAAATGAGATCTTGGCATTTGCAATGACATGGATAGAACTGGAGGGTGTTATGCTGGGCAAAATAAGTCAATCAGAGAAAAACATGTATCATATGACCTCACTGATATGAGGAATTCTTAATCTCAGGAAACAAACTGAGGGTTGCTGGAGTGGGGGGTGAGGTGGGAGGGATGGGGTGGCTGGGTGATAGACACCAGGGAAGGTATGTGCTATGGTGAGCGCTGTGAACTGTGCAAGACTGTTGAATAACAGATCTGTACCTCTGAAACAAATAATCCAATATATGTTAAGAAAAAAAAAAAAAGAAGATAGCAGGAGGGGAAGAATGAAGGGGGGAAATCAGAGGGGGAGACGAACCATGAGAGACGTTGGACTCTGAGAAACAAACTGAGGGTTCTAGAGGGGAGGGGGGTGGGAGGATGGGTTAGCCTGGTGATGGGTATTAAAGAGGGCACGTTTTACATGGAGCCCTGGGAGTTATGCACAAACAATGAATCATGGAACACTACATCAAAAACTAATGATGTAATGTATGGTGATTAACATAACAATAAAAAATAAAAATAAAATACTAGGTGCATAGTAGATACTCAATTAAATGTATGTAAAGCCACTGTCCCAATATAGATTATATAGCAGATGCTCAATAAACAGAAATTTTTGCTAATCATAGCATTAGAAGTAGAAGTAATGCTACTACTCAACTATGTTTTTGCTTTATTTACAGGAGAAAGAACTGGAACAAAAGACTTATTGAGCACCTTCAGTACAAGACAATTAATATTTTATATCACACGGAACACCTTATCAGCAGTTAGATACAGTTCCCCCATTTTGTAAGAGAAGAAAGGAAGACTTGCGCAGGTTTTACAATTTGCCAAAGACTCACAGCTCAAACCAAGTTACGTTCAATTCCAAAGCTCCTCATGTTCAATCACAGTCCATTGCCTTCCAGAAGTTCAAAGTTAAGGCTATACTCTTAGCAAAGCATGGCTAGTGCTGAATAAATATGTATACCAGAAGGTAATCACTCCATTTCTGCAAACTCTTAAACCATATACATTGGCTTTAATATTTTTAATAACTACCCTCTCAGATTCCTAAAACACACTGAGGGATGAAAGAAAATACTAATTTTATTTGTTAAACAGAGCTTTAATGTTTTTATTTCTCCAATGAATGTGAAGAATTATAGTAGTGCATGCAATTAAAATTTCTTTTGTTAAATAATTCCATTACTGTATTAAATTGCTTCATTAAGGAAAACTACATTTTCTTATACATTCTGCATACGTAAATTCATTTATGTTTTTGCCACATCCTCCTTGTCAATATTGGCCCACTAATTATATTCCAAAAATGCTTCTCTTGCTAAATAGCTCATAATTATTTAAAAAATTAAATAGAGGAAATTGTCCTTGGAGCGTAGCATCTTGTGATTCTGCTGCTCTTTTAAATTTGTAAAAATATGGAGATGGAGATGCACATTCAAAGCTTTGACAATTATGTCAGGACTACCTTCAACAAAAATAACAGACTTGGCTCCAGTAATTCTAATTCCTGTAGTATTATATTTATGAAGAGCTGTAGTTTATGTATTTTATAAATTTTTCATATTTGTGATTAATGTAATAGTATTTGTGTTTGTCTTTTATCCTTATTACTTATATAGCTGTGGTCACAGAAAATTAACCCAATTCAGTTTGAATTTGCAAACTATATTTAGACCCACAAGCTTTTAATATGTATTTTGACCAGGCACTTACCATTTCAATTTCTAGATAAAATACATATTCATAGACTATTCAGTGTAGTCTTACTACAAAATAGCAATGGAAATGCATTTACAGAAAATAAATACACTAGCAAATTCAATTCAAAGTGACTCTTTTGAGATCTCACCAAAAAACCTAATTGTTTTAATACTGAGTCCATAAGAAAAGTTGTAACAAAGAAAAAAATAATCCATTTCAACCCCAGCCTAACTCCGGTGCTGAACAATTAGAAATTCTATTGTCTAAGCCATCCTATTGTGAACTAAGAACTATTCTAGGCTCTCCTCCCCAACCATTTCACCAACATGTACTATTTGTTACCACTGGACCTGTTTTGATTTTATTTTCCACTGTAGGTTCCTAGGAGCTGAGGTAGTCATTATTCTCCTTCTTTTAGCATCTGACCAGATTCACTTACAGACAGAAGCAAGCCCAGATTCCGATTACCCCAGTTTAGTCACAGAAGTGTGAATATCATCCATGCACTCAGGTCCCCTAGAAATGCTGACTCACACAGGTGTGTGCATAGCACTACAGCTAATATGAGGACTGACTCATGCTCAGTGTTCCATTGCCCAGGAAATCTGAGGTAAGCTATTGTTACCTCTGGCCACACACCTAGTTCAAAAAACAGACAGATTACAGTAAGGATAGACTTGCAAATTTTCACAGACAAACATGCAGACATTCTCCTTCATACACCCATACAAATCTCTTCTAAGACAACCAAAGATGAAGACAAGAATAATATTTATGGGAAAAAATTAATTTTCAGTAATGATGGGATGGTCCAAAGTTATCTGGGAAGAAGTTGACATACTTGTGAAGAATTCTCCTTTTAAATCTGCGTAACACTGAAACTCTTTAATGACATCTACCTATTGTTTTGAATTATAATTACCTATCCATCTTACTCCCACAATTATCCGAATACCTACTAAAGTAAGAAGGAGTCTCAGACTCTATAAGTGACTGGATTACCAGAGCAAGTTCTTGCCAGAAGCTTTAGAAAATGAAGCAAAAGGGAACTGAAATCGACTTAGTAAGAGTGGGCACAAGAAGGAAGGAAAGGTCCAAAGCACCATATCTGGAGGTTAATACCAAAACTCAAAACAAGGAAGATGTAAACTCAGAAGGTAGAGCCAGGGAAGATTTCCTGAGACACTGGTGCACTTGGGGAGAAACATTTTATAGAGTGTCACTGATGTCCCTATGGGCAGGCAAGCATCTGTTATGGATACTGATACAGGTCAGATATTTTATAGACTGTAAGCCTTTAAATGTCAAGGATGCTATATATATATTTTTTAAAGATTTTATTTATTTGACAGAGAGAGACACAGTGAGAGAGGGAACACAAGCAGGGGGAGTGGGAGAGGGAGAAGCAGGCTTCTCGCTGAGCAGGGAGCCCGATGCGGGGCTCGATCCCAGGACCCTGAGATCATGACCTGAGCCGAAGGCAGAAGCTTAACAACTGAGCCACCCAGGCGTCCCATGGGATGCTATATCACTGATGCATCTTTCAAAGACAGCTCAAATGTTACCTCCCCTGAAGGCTACTCTGACAGATCTCCATATCAGAATTAATTTCTTGCTTCTTAGTGTTCCCATAGCATTTGGTTTATGCCACTTGTCTTTTTTATGGCCAAATATTTATTTTCTGCTTCCTCCAACAGAGTTCCTTGAAGTGTGGGACCATATCTTAGTTGTATTTTTATCTACTGGGCCTTGCAAGATTGGAATAAAAGAGGCAGTTAACAGATGCTTGTTAGATTAATTTGAGGTCCCTGTCATACACAGGAACGTGGAAAGGTTCTAACTAGATTAGAATAGAAAGGACTAAATATATTAAAATAAATGGAATATATGAAATTCTGATCCTACGTCCTTGAAAGACTGAGATAGCAATAAAGAAATAGGGGTCGTCAAAACAGATACAGATCACTTGTGGACAGTAAAGTATGGCAAGCTGTTGAAAGTTCACTTATTGGGAAGGAAGCCAATGTAAAAACAAAGTCAAGACTCATCCACCAGAGATGATAATTTAACCTGTGGGAACAAATTAGATTACCAAGGGAAAAATAATGAGTTGAAAGCTCAGGACAAATCTTTAAAGAATGCATATATTTATGAAGAGGGAGAAAATTTCCAATACATGAGGCAAAGGAGGAACCTAAGAAGAGGGAAATAAAATAAAATAATGCCCAATTATGGAAGCCTAGAAAAAGTTCTAAGAAACCATAAGGGCAAAAGTGACATAATGAAAGGGAGTGGATTTGGAATTCTGAAGCTGGCAGGGAACAAGGTGAATTTGAGATGCAAAGTTGAAAAGAGATAAACAGAAGTGGAAAATGTCAGCTCATAAAAAAAGCTACTGAGCCATAGTGAAAGAACAATTACCTGAAAAAAGGTTCGAACAATATAAAAAAATATACTGCCTGAACTTGCCACCAAATGAGTTCAAAGAAAGAACTTGAAACACCTGGAAAGGAATTTGCACTATTAGGAGAAAGCCAAGTTTCAGCTAAAGGGAATCAGGTAAGAGGAACTGGTTGAGGGCTTTCAGGCACTGTTAATCTGACGAGATAGTCAATATGGTACAATGCAAGAGGTCACAGCAGCATTTACACACAGTGGATACAGAAGGAGGACAGGCTGAGTTGAGTAGGAATGAAGTTATGGGAGGGGACAAGCACCAGAGTGGTTTGTGTTATTGCCATTGGAGACACATGTGTCCTGTCTGCCCCAGTTCTTTAACATTCTTAACAAAGGTCTATGCCCTCTGCTATGTAGCTTTTCAGCCCCCCATTCCCACCCCACTAAAGTGGTGGTGTGTATCTCACCACTCTTGACTTTGGTTTCACCCATGTAACTTACGTTAATCAATGGCGCTTTAGCAAATGTAATGGCACCAAAGGGCTGAGAATCATTCGAGCAGTTGGGCTAGCCCTCTTATACCTCTGCTGTCTCCATGAGAAGACCAAGTCCAGGCAGGCCCTCTGATTCCTGGAAGAAGAAACACAGGGAACAGAATCAATCCACAATGCTTGAGGAAACCCACCCAAGAGCAGCAGAGCCACTCAGCCAAGCCCAGCCTAGATGAGCACCTCCAGCCGACTGAGAGCTATATGAGCTAAAAAAATGCCTATGGTTCCATGCCAGTGAGATTTTTTTTTGGGGGGGGGGTAACCATATTGTATCAATAGCAAACTGATAAAGATTAAGATAATAGTCAAAATTTACTGAACAATTAGGTAGTTATTATCTCTCCCAGCAGTATTTACACGTAAATCATTTTTCAATTTATTTTTTTTAGGTGAGGTTTTGGAAGACTGCCTGGCCTTTCTAGAATCCCTAAAGTGATACTCATTTTGTTATGGTTGGTCCTAATGTTCTTTCAAATCACTCTTTAACACAACTCTATAAACAGAGCAAAGTGTTAAGAAACCTGCTCATGAAATGGACCTTTATATTTGCACTCCTTGGGATACTTTCAAATCTACAGAAGACAAATAATGATAATGATATTTCTGAAAATAACAACAACTATAATGAGGCTGATATCTATTAAGTACTCACTATATTTCAAATGGTATAGAAAATGCTTAACATGAATTATCTCATTTAATTCTCACAGCAGTCCTATAAAGTAGATATTATAAGTCTCTCCGTTTCATAGGTAATTAGAGTTCAGAAAAATTAAATAATTTGACATAGCTAGTAAGTGGCTGACCCAGAATTTGAAATGCAGGGTTTTATCAGATTCTAAGAACTGTGAAGCCTTTGAGGTCAAATATTATATCTCATGTGTTCCTATATTCTAGGGATCATAACAATGCGTAGGAAGTATTGGGAGTTAAACAGATATATGTGGAGCAAGTGCTATTTTTGAAAAAAGTATAAACAATAATATAATGTGAAAAATAAAATGGTTAAAATGTGCAAATTCAAAAATACTTATTTTTCATATAAGTGCCAGTAGAGGTCTCAGAAAGAATTTGACATATTCTTATATAACATCAGGTTATGTTGGCCAAAATAGTTTATGTGTAAAATATAGCATCATATCAATTATATTTTCCTCCAATATTTTGTAACAAAATGTGGCAATATGTGTTTTTCTCATAATAGAAACAAAGCCAATGAAACATAGAGTCGTGGTTGTTCTTATCTCAAGGCAAAATGCTTTGATTCTCTCTGATTTAAGAACTCTTTTGGGCTCAGAGCTTCTCATGCTGAGTTGAGATTATACCTTTTGCATTTACAGATTATAGAGAATGAATAACTTATCGACTAAGCCGAAATATCCTACCAGATGTGTAAAGCTCGTTCTAAAGTAAAACGACAACTACCCATACAAAACGCAAAGTAAAATAACCCCCAGCCCAGCCTAGGACCCAAGACACATCACACCCATACCTTCTCTCAGCAAATATCAAGCAACATTGAGATAATAGACTTGCCAGGAAAAACAAACCCATAGACAAAAAGAGTCACTTTGTTAATAACTGCCAAACTGTGACATCCATAAATTTTATCCTGAGGTCTTACTAAGCTAACCATAGTCCTCATTCAATTATTTACTGTCTTAAGAGAAACAGATCATACTGGAAGGCTAAAAGGAATTATCTGCCTTTGGGACATCCTTCCCAAATGAAAATAAAACAAAGTTGAACAGTTGCTTTCTCTTAAAAATTATCTTACTATCTTTTCTCTCCCTATGCTGAATGAAGAGGGCTGGCTGCATACTGTTATACTGATGTTATAGTCTGCCTACTGTAATCATTTTACAACAAAAATACTGAAGATAGGTTAATGATAAGTAATTTAAAACATTTTACCATTTATCTTTATTAATTTTCCCATGAAATTTTCTTTTTATCTTTGGCAAATTTTACAAATTGAAGAAGAACAGAGACAATGTACTTCAATCTTTGAAAGATACTACAAAGGCGTCTAGCCTCAAGAGTAGCAGAATGAACAGAAAGCTTCAGGGAAAGAGCCCTGTAGAAAGGAAGGAGAAAAAAATCTCCTGGACTCCCAGTAGTAAAGCAACTGTGAATTAGTCATCCAGTCGTTTCAACAAATATATACTGAAGGCTTGCTAGATGCCAAAATATAATGGTAAACAAAGTAATAATAATAAATATTATCCCTATTGTCATGGAGCATAGGGTTTGGAGTGGGAGTGGTCAGGCACCTATCAACCAAGGATAAATAGAGTGGAGACCTGTGATCAGAGAGAAAAGTTCATCTTAATAGGAAAACATCAAATAAGGTGAGTGACAGTGTCAGGCAGGCAGGGATGCTGCCCTGAGGAAGCGGTTTTTAAAATGAGATATGAAGGAGGAATAGGAGTTAAGTAAACAGTGTTGTTTATGTGTACATGGTGGAAGAGCATTCAGGCATACGGAAGAGCATTTGGAAAGGTTCTATGTTAGAGCAGGGAACATTCAAAGAATTGACAGGATAGAAGGTTGGTATGGCTGATTTACAGGGAACTGGAAGGGATATGAAGGAGGATAATACTGAAGAGATAAACAAAGGCCAGCCCTGACACTGCCTTGTAGCTCCAGGATATCTTTTTTTTTTTTTTTTAATCCCCAAAGCAATGGAAATCCACTGATGTGTTCTATGGTGGAGGGAGTGTACACGCTCAGTATGATCCAACTGTGTTTTAAAAACATCTCTCTGCTGCAGTGTGTAGAATGGATTCTGGTAGGTATGAGTAGGTGCAGAGAGAACACTCAGGAGGTTATTTCAATACTTGAGGGATGAAATGACTATCTCAGATTAGAGTGTGGCAGATGAGACAGGCAAAAGCAAATACATTTAAATTACAAATATATAATGATCTAAGGGGCAATATATAGACTGGATGTGGGAGGGAGGAAGCATAAGGCAGCAAGGTTGATTCATAGGTTTCTGGATTTCATTAATGGGTCAAAAGAAGTATCATTAACTGAGAGGATAAGATATAGAACACTGGAGAAGACCTGACTAGAAATCAGTAGGTTAAATGCCTTTAAAACATTGAGGAGGAGACTTCAGGTAGGCAGATAGTCATGGATCTCTAGCTCAAAAGGGAGATCTGGGATGGCAGTATGCATTTGGTAGTCATCTGTGTACAAATGGGAATCTGGAGTCATCTTCTGTGTTTTGTGTCCTAGCTGATCATCAATAGGTAGGGGCTATTTTTTCCCATAACTTTGGTTTTAAGAGACAATTTATATATCTATTTATCATTTGAGTACTATTTAATGTAACTTTAAAGAGTTACATTAAATACCTTCAAAGAGTTAACCCTCTTCTTCTTCAATTCACTCCAAATTATTAGAGGAACCAGGCTGTAGGCACCTGCAGCACAGAGGATGAAACCTAGGGGCCCAGTGGCCCAGAGCAAGTTTTGGAGCCTATGGGGAGCCTATAGGCAGCTGTCTAGTGTAAGCACAAGTGGTAGCAGTGGCCCTGAGTCAGATATAGAGCCCAGCATGGTGAAGAGGATATTCACACAGGGTGCAGCTCTGACATTGAGTGTTGGACCCCAAGAGGGATGAAGAGGACATCTACACATGAGGGGACAGAGTGGCCCTTTGAAGCATGTTGGATCTCAAAAGGAATAAGGGCTTCATCACAGGCAAAGTAGAGACAGCCCAGAACAGGGTTTTAAAGCCTAGGTGGAATGAAATGAGTATGCATATGAAGAAAGGCACTTCATGTAATCCACAAAGGCAAATAAAGGGCTCTTTGAAAAGATGGCTAAATTTCAGGGTTAGGACAAAAAGTGTATATGATAAACATGGAACAAATTGTTGTGCTTGAAAATAAGAAAGTGCACAGACAACGATGAGAAGTATCCAAAGGACAAAAAAAAAAAAAAAAAGACATCATAAAGAACCGATCAAATCAGAGAAATTTTGAATGTCAGAAGGAATAATCATAGTAACTGATGATAACTCATTCAATAAAATAGGAATCTGACAGTACTTACTGCTAGAAATAATGAATAAACTGAACATGGATAGAGCAATGGACTATTTACATAGCCTAAGTATCTCCCTTCAAAATGGTTATTATTTATAAGGGAAGAAAAGGCTGACAAAGCCACCTTTATCAAGTGAACAATGTTAACTTTACCAGTAATGAAACAAACCATGTACTATGTGATAGGACACAAAGAGAACATAGCATTACTTCTGTGATATTCCTGCCAAAGATGCATAACCTACTGAAGTGAATCATGAGGAAGCATCAGACAATCCCAAACTGAGGGTCATTATACCAAATAAGTGGTGTGAAATCTTCAACTGTATCAATGTCACAAAAATTAAGAAATGATTAAGGAACTGCTCCAGATTGAAAGAGACTAAGACATGACCACTAAATATAACATGTGAACTAGGAACATGCTTTTTTTTTTTTTTTGCTATAAAGGATATTACTGATAGAAGTGTTGAACACTGTGTAAGATCTGACTATCAGATGGTAGTAATATATCATTGTTAATTTCCTGATTTGTTGGTTGTATTATTGGCTATGTAGGAAAATGTCCTTGTTTTTAGGAAATATGTTCCAGCATTTTCAGAATGATAAGGAACCATGTCAACAACTAACTTTCAAATGGCTCAGGAAAATGTTATTTATACTATACATTAACTTTTCTCTATCTTTGAGATAGTGTTTTTTGAAGAGTACCAAATCATCTGAAATTTACATGAAACCAGGTGTGAAAAGTGGTACATTTCTGTTTATTTGAAAAGAACAGAGAGAACACAATAAAACATTAGGTAAATGAAATAAAGAAATACTATCCTTTTCTATCTTTTCAGCCTGCATTTTTTTAAAGATGTATTTATTTATTTTAGAGAGGGGGTAGACATAAGAGAGACATAAGAGAGAGACATTAGAGAGAGACATAAGCAGACTCCATACTGAGTGTGGAGCCTGAGGCAGGGTTCAATCTCACAATCCTGAGATCACACACAACCTGAGCCAAAACCGAGTTGGAGGCTCAACTGACTGTGCCACCCAGGCAGCCCCCCACTTTTCAAAGATTTCATTCATTTATTTATTTGAGAGAGAGAGAGCATGTGAGTGGGGGGAGAGGGAGAGAATCCCAAGAAGACTCCATGCTGAGCGTGGAACCGACTCCAAGATCATGACCTGAGCCGAAATCAAGAGTCCAACACCCAATCTACTGAGCCACCTGAGGACCCTTGGCCTGCCTTTTAATCAACAACGCTTCTGAACTAATTTTTAAAACATACAAAATTTGGGGCGCCTGGGTGGCTCAGTTGGTTAAGCAACTGCCTTCAGCTCAGGTCATGATCCTGGAGTCCCGGGATCGAGTCCCGCATCGGGCTCCCTGCTCAGCAAGGAGCCTGCTTCTCCCTCTGACCCTCCCCCCTCTCATGTACTCTCTCTCATTCTCGCTCTCTCAAATAAATAAATAAATCTTTAAAAAAATAAAATAAAATAAAATAAATAAAACATACAAAATTTGACACAGGAAGATGATGAAGAATATGACTGGAAAGACACAGATACCTAACCAAAAGCAATTTTAAAAAGTAATGCACATAATTTCTATCCTTGTGGTCTCAAGGGGTTACTGTTCACTAGCATTTCAGGTATTAGTTAAATCTGGCTTCTAATACTGAAAATCAGTATTAAGTGTATTACAGAAGTTCTTACCCACAGAACATTATCATTCCTTTTTGAGAGTGTCTTTGAAAGAGATAATCCAAGATCATTAATCTGAGATGCTTTCAAGTTAGAATGAACAACTGAATGAATCACTGGGCTTTAGTAACTTGAAAGCCCTTGATCTTCAATATAACCTCTTAAGAATGTGATGTGCCATCTATTTTTCTTTTACCCAAGGTTTACCATTGGATATCTATTTGCCTAAAAAGATAGGATGAGCATATTTTAAGGTGCTTCTCTCTTCTCATTTACATTTATTACTTGATTTCTTTCATTAACCTTAAGTAAATAATAAATTCAGTAGAGTTAGAATCCTAAGGCCTAAAGACATAATAATGTTTCTGCTGGAATTTAAAGTACTAGCAAAGCAGAACTCAGTCAGTGGAATAAAATGGTGTGGTGAACTATCTGACTACCTCCAAACATTTTACTTCATTCTGTTGCATAGAAGGAATATGTGAAGGGAGGAAAGGTGGAAGGAAGGGCAGCTGAGATAAAATTCTTACATAATGAAAGCCACTGACACAATTAATAAATGTAAAATAGATGTTAATCATGGCAAAGATTGATGATGATGATGATGATGATGATGAAGATGTCAGTAAATCCATCTGTGGCCTTTTGATTTTAAAGTTTGCACTAAAATAACTAGACATATGACCTCTTTCCGAAAATAAATAATAAATAGTAAATGCAGAATATGGACAAGGCAATGTGTAAATGGTATTTCCTCCGCCTCATATTCATGTTACCACAATTAATGGTATCATCAATAGTTATCTCCTGTTAGTCAAAACAACTAAATCACTTGAATCATGGCTTTCATTGCCTCTTCATCCCCCTTACAATTGCCTAGGGCATCCATTTTTCTACATAAACAAATCCACTCAGCTTCCATATGGCATCCTATTTTTTAAGGCTTTTTCTTAAGAGGCACTCCCCAAAAAGGTATGTAAAAGTACATCATTTTCAACTTGAACTTTCTTTATTAATGTCCACCATCTTCAAGAATCTAGGTTTCACCCCCTGCAAATGAAGCCTGAAATTTCATGTACTCCTACTGGCTTTAACTCCCAAAAACGATGAAACCTTGAATCTGATTAAGACCTGGAGGTCCACCATGTCCACTAATGTCATTTAAGTCTGTTGTTACCTTCTCCATGGAAGATATGTACCCTTATGATAACACCTGGCTACTCCAACACAGTGTGATTGTGTTAGGACTTCTTGAAATGTCAAAAAACAAAAACCAGAACAGAAAAACCCAAACAAACAAACAAACCAACAATCAAAAACCTTTTTGGCTTCCTACCAAAGAGGGAGGAAAGAAAATACATCTCAAATCTCTCCCTCTCTGTCCCTCTCCCCAGGCTCTCTCTTCTCTCACTTTTATGTTACTGCATCACTGGACTCCCACTAAATGTCTGTCACATACTTCAAATACCAATCAGAGTATTTTAGTGAAATAGCCTTCTCAGGTTGGCAAATTAATGAAAGAGAGAATATAAAAATAATGGAGAAAATCAACAAAATCAAGTTGACTCCTTGAAAGATCAACAATACTGATAAACTTTTGGCTGAATTGAACAAGGAAATAAAAGAGAAGATTCAAATGACCAAAATCAGGAATAAAAGATGGGACATCACTATCGGCCTTATAGAAATAAAATAGTTTATAAGGGAATATTATGAATATTACTACTATATGGCAACAAATTAGATAACTTAGATAAAAATGAACAGATTTCTAGAAAAACACAAACTACTGAAACAAACTCAAGAAAATGATTAGGATACCTTTCCCAAATCATTTTATGAGCTCAATATTACCTTGACACCAAAACCAGGCCAAGTCATCGCAAGGAAATAAAACTACAAACCAACATCCCTTATGAATATAGACACAAAAACATTAAACAAAATAACAGCAGACCTAATCCAGCAGCATATAAATGATTAGATACTATGAACAGGTGAGATTTATCCCAGAAATACAAGAGTGGTTTAATATCTGTCAATCAGTGTAAAAATCATATTAATAGTAAAAAGGAACAAAAAACCATATGATCATCTCGATACATGCAATACAGTAATCTGACAAAATCCAACATCCTTTTATGAAAAAAAAATATTCAACAAACTAGAAGTGGTAGGAAATTTCCTCAATGTGGTAAAAAGTATTTACAAAAACCACATAGCTAATATCATACTTAATGGTGAAAGATTGTTTTCTTCTTGAAATCAGGTAAAAGACAGGGATGTTCCCACTAGCCACTTTTATTAAACACTGTACTGGAAGGTTTAGCCAAGGCAATTATATAAGAAACACAAATAAAAGGCATCCAGTTGGTAAAAAAAGAACTAAAATTATTTATATTCATAGATGATATAATTTTGTATATAGAAAATCATTTAAAAATCACTAAAACTTGTTAGAACAATAAACAAGCTTAGCACTGCTGCAGGACACAAGATGAATATATAAAAAATTGTAAAAAAGAAGATAGCAGGAGGGGAAGAATGAAGGGGGGAAATCGGAGGGGAGATGAACCATGAGAGACGTTGGACTCTGAAAAACAAACTGAGGTTTCTAGAGAGGAGGGGGGTGGGAGGATGGGTTAGCCTGGTGATGGTATTAAGGAGGGCACGTTCTGCATGGAGCCCTGGGAGTTATGCACAAACAATGAATCATGGAGCACTACATCAAAAACTAATGATGTAATGTATGGTGATTAACATAATAAAAAAATTAAATATTTAAAAAATATATATATAAAATTATATTGCTATACATTAGCAATGAACAATTTGAAAATGAAATTAAGAATATAATTTTATTTACAATAAGCATCAAAAGTAACAAAATATTGGGGCACCTGGGTGGCTCAGTTGGTTGAGTGACTGCCTTTGGCTCGGGTCGTGATCCTGGAGTCCCGGGATCGAGTCCCACGTCGGGCTCCCTGCTCAGCAGGGGGTCTGCTTCTCCCTCTGATCCTCTTCCCTCTCGTGCTCTCTGTCTCTCATTCTCTCTCTCAAATAAATAAATAAAAAATCTTAAAAAAAAAATAAAATAAAATATTTAGGAATAAATTTAACAAAGCCCAAGGCTTGAATGCTAAAAGCTATATTGTTGAGAGAAATCAAAGATGTTCTAAATAAACTTATATCCCATGGTCATGGATCAGAAGACTTAATATTGTTAAAATGACAATACTTTCCAAACTGATCTAAAGATTCAACACCATGTCTATCAAAATCTCAGCTATTTATTTTTTTCAGAAATGACCAGCTGATCCTAAAATTCATATGAACATTCAAGAGACCCAGAATAGCCTGAATAATCTTGAAAAAAAAAAAAAAAAAGAACAAAGTTGGAGTACTCACAATTCTTGGTTTCAAAACCTGCAAAGCCACAGTGATTAAGACAGTCATATAGCAATGGAATAAAATAGACATATAAATCAATGGAAAAGAATTGAGGGCCCAGAAATTAACACCTACATTTATGGTCAATTGACCTTTGCCAAGATTGCCAAGACAATTAAATTAAGAATGACGTCTTTTCAACAAATGGTGCTGAGATAACTGGATATCTGCATGCAAAAAATGAAGTTGGACCTCTTCCGTATACCATACCAAGAAACAAAATAAAACAAAATGTATAACAGACCTAATGTAAGAGCTAAACTATCAAACTCTTAGAAGAAAACAAAGGAGTCAGTTTTTATGACTTGGGATTAGACAATGGTTTCTTAGATATGACACCTAAAGTATAAGCAACAAAGGAAAAAATACTAAACTGGACTACCGCAAAATTAAAAACTTTTGTGCTACAAATTATACCATTAAGAAAAAAAAGAAAATAAACAGGCAACCTGCAGGATAAGAGAAAGTATTTGCAGATCATATATCTGAGAAGAAACTTGTATTCAGAATAAAGAACTTTTACAACTAAATAATGAGCCCACTTTTTAAAAATGAGCCAGGGACCTCCATAGATATTTCTCCAAAGAAGATATACAAAGGGTAAATAAGCACATGAAAAGATGCTCATCAGCATTAGTTATTACAGAAATGCAAACGAAAGCTATCAGTAAGATAGCACTTCACACCCACTGGGATAGCTATAATCTAAAAGATAGACCACAACAAGTAGGTGAAGAAATTGAATCCTCACACACTGCTGGTGGGAGTGCAAAATGGTACAGTAGCTTTGGAAAACAGTTTGGCAGTTTTTCAAAAGGTTAAGTATATAGTTTAATCATATGACCTTGGCAACCCACCAAGTTAAATAAAAACATATATCCAGGGGCTCCTGGGTGGCTCAGTCGGTTAAGCGTCTGCTTTTGGCTCAGGTCATGATTTTAGGGTCCTGGGATCAAGCCCCACATAGCACTGGGCTCCCTACTCAGCGGGGAGCCTGCTTTTCCCTCTCCCTTTGCCCCTCGCCCTGGTTGCACTCTCTCACTCTGCTCTCTCCCCCAAATAAATAAATGAAAAAAAAATCCACTCAAAATTTGTATTTGAATATTAGAGCATTATTCATAATAAGCAAGATGTGAAAAAAACCCAATGTCTATCAGTTGATGAATGGATGAACAAACTGTGTTATATCCATACAAAGGAACATTATTCAGCAATAAAAAGAATCAATTACTGATACATGTATAGATAAGCCTTGAAAATATTATGCTAAGCAAATGATGCCAATCACAAAAAAATCACCTACTGTATGATTCCATCTATATGAACTGTCCAGATTAGGCAAATTCATAGAAACAAAAAGTAGATGTAGTGCCTAGGGCTGGGGCAGGTATGGGGAGTGACTGTAATGGGCACAGGGTAATGGGGTGATGAAAATGTTCTAAATTTAGATTTTGATGGTGGTTGCACAACTCTTAATATACTAAAACTATTGAATTGTATACTTTAAGTGGGTGAATTTTATGACATATCTAAATAGTGATGTTAAAAATGTTCCTATTTTATAATTTCTGTAACATTTAAATGCTCATTCCTCTTAAGCCTAAAAGAGATCACCCTTCAAAAGAATTTTTAAAAATTATTTTGGTGTGAGAAAAATTTAAAGGTAATATTCTGGCATATTCAGTTTGCAAAGTGTAACAACTTCAGATTATGTATTTTTCTTCAAACATCTTTATGTCTGATGAATTTTTCAGTTTTGCTAGTTCAGTAGGAGGGATTTGGCAATGCAAATATATCATTGGTGAGAGTTATGGAAATGACTACTTTGAAATATACCAAAAAAACACATACTTTTTCAAGATAATATTCAGAATCAAATTCAAAATTTTCATGCATAAATATCTTCCTGATAGCTTCCATATACAACTACTTCTTTTTTGTTCAGACCAGCAAATATGAACCAAGTGATTTGTCTACATTTTAAAATTATAGGATAAATTTTTTTATAAAAAAGCAAGTTTTTGACAACATATAATGAAAGCTCTATTTATATCCCATAATTAATGTAGTTATGACAGTCTTGTAGCTCCAATAAAGCATGTGGATACAAGAGTATTTTTTCCCTTAACTGCTAATCATTTAAGCAAGTAAAATAAATGAGAAAATTAAGATTGAAGAAGAGGTTTTACGATAAAAGTGTCAAGTTAAAAAGCTTGATTCCTTATTCACAGAAATGACTACAAGTGAGGATGCAAATGAAAATTACTTTGTGTATCTTTTGAAAACACTTAAAATTACATGGCCAAACATAAAAGAAAAATGATGGATGAAGGAATGTGTGACAAGGAAGGGAACAGTAAAGGTACTAGAGATTGATAAAGAAACATAATTGGAAGATTAAATTGTGCAGATAAAGGACCGTAAGCTTTAAGGATGGATTTCATACAATTTAGAAGTATGCTGATCAGATTTCTCAGCAGAACACCCACAGTCCTCTATGGCTTGATCCTTCCTCACCTCTTCAACTTTATCTCCTTCCTCTATCCTAAAAGCAACAAGGATCTTAACAACAATGTGGACCACAACAACTGCTTGCAATTAGAGGGTATTTTCCATGTGCCAGAAACTGGCAAGACTCTTATAAAAGGCCATATTTTATTCAATCCTTATAAAGAAGAAAAAAAAAAAAACTCTGAGGTGAACACTATTATTCTCATTTTTCAAATGAGGTAAAAACTCAGATGTTGAAAGGTTAAGTGGCTTGATCTAAGTTATATAGGCAGTAAAAGTCAGAGCTAAATTCAAGTCCCGCTTTTCTTACACCAAAGTCTGTGGCTTCTGGGACTCTCTGAGGATGTGGAACTATTTACAGTTCCCTGAACAAGCCCCATTATTTCATTCCTTGCACAAACTTTCATTCCGCCTGTAACATTCCTTCTTATTGTTCCCCTGGTAGACTCTAAGACTTTCATCCTGCAAGACCGAATCTCATGTGTGTTCTCCTCTGTTAAGCTTTTCCTTACACAACCAAGCAGAATTGATGACACTCTCCTTTTTACTCCCCTTGGTCCTCATCCAAATTGCTAATCTGCCTTTACCCCACTGTAGTGCAATCATTTATACACATATCTGACTGGAACACAACAAGCTTACAACATATGCAGTCAAAAGAATGAAGGGGTGAACAAATGAACACCTTGCAACCATAAAATATCATGCTACTGTGACTGGAAACATGACATTACCACAGCACTCAATAAAAATTTGCTAATTTTAATTTACCTATAAGGTTTTAGGCCAGACAATAATTAATTCACAAAAGTAATCACAGAAAAGGTTCACAGAGAGATAAATTTACGTTAGTAGGGAGTTAACCTATTAGCACAATTTTCTGTGTCTGTGTTTTATTTTTTTTTTTTTTAAGATTTTTATTTATGGGCGCCTGCGTGGCTCAGTTGGTTAAGCGACTGCCTTCGGCTCAGGTCATGATCCTGGAGTCCCGGGATCGAGTCCCGCATCGGGCTCCCTGCTCGGCAGGGAGTCTGCTTCTCCCTCTGACCCTCCCCCCTCTCATGTGCTCTCTCTCATTCTCTCTCTCTCAAATAAATAAATAAAATCTTTAAAAAAAAAGATTTTTATTTATTTGACAGAGAGAGCACAAGCAGAGGGAGAGAGAGGGAGAAGCAGGCTCCCTGCTGAGCAAGGAGCCCGATGTGGGACTCAATCCCAGGACCCCAGGATCATGACCCGGGCCAAAGGCAGCCACTTAACCAACTGAGCCACCCAGGCGTCCCTGTGTCTGTGTTTTATTACAAATATTCCCTCTGTCATATTTTCTGACCTCTTCCCTTCTCTTAACTTATAGTTGTCTAAATTGACTAATTGAACCACAGATTAAAGATAAGGACATTTTAAAATGTAGGAAATAAAATATAACAACCTGTTATACATTTGTGCATAGTAAAATAGTAGTTTTCAGTTTGAGACTGACCTTTGCCCACTTGGGATTAATACTTGTGTGAGCTTGACTAGAAAAATGCATGAGCTGGCCTAAAAGGGGCCTTCTTGGGAAAAAAAATCCTAAGGAAAGAAAGGGGTCAGACTTGGATACATGATAGTTTCTCCAATTACAATATTCAATATTCAGAAAAGAGGGTCAATTATGATAATAGAACACTAGCACTCAGATTGATCCCAAGAGACCCCCTGTTGTCTTATATGTGAAAGCTAGAAGGAGTGAGGGTGGTATTATTTCTTTCCTTCCACATGCTTGTGTTTAGTTTGCTTTTTTTCCCTAGTTTCTTATGTGGAAGGTAAGGTTGTTAGTTTTTGAGATCTTTTTTAAAGAATTTATTTATTTATTTATTTATTTGAGATAAAGAGAGAGAGAGCACAAGCTCAAGCGGGGGGTGGGAAGGGGCAGAAGGAGAGGGAGAAGCAGGCTCTCCACTGAGCAGTGAACCCAACTTAGGGCTTGATCCCAGGACTCTGGGATTATGACCTGAGTTGAAGGCAGACGCTTAACCAATTGAGCCACCCAGGCGCCCTGTAAGATCTTTTTTTAACATAGGTATTTATAGCAATAAATTTTACTCTGAGCACTGTTTCCCTCAATCCCATAAATTATGATATATTGCCTCTTTGTTTTAACAATATTTGTTCTTCCAATCCATAAGCATGGAATGCTTTTCCATATCTTTGTGTCTTCCTCAATTTCTTTCATGAGTATTCTATAGTTTTCTTAGTACAGATCCTTTGCCTCTTTGGTTAGATTTATTCCTAGGTATCTTATGGTTTTGGGTGCAATTGTAAATGGGATCGACTCCTTAATTTCTCTTTCTTCTGTCTTGTTGGTATATAGAAATGTAACTGATTTCTGTGCATTGATTTTATATCCTACCACTTTACTGAATTCCTGTATGAGTTCTAGGAATTTTGGGGTGGAGTCTTTTGGGTTTTCAACGTAGAATATCATGTCATCAGCAAAGAGTGAGAGTTTGACTTCTTCTTTGCCAATTCGGATGCCTTTTATTTCTTTTGACATCTGACTGCTGATGTTGAACAACAATGGTGAGAGTGGATATCCCTGCCATGTTCCCGACCTTACGGGAAAAGTTCTCAGTTTTTCCCCATTGAGAATAATATTTACTATGGGCTTTTCATAGATGGCTTTTATGATATTGAGGTATATACCCTCTATCCCTACACTCTGAAGAGTTTTAATCAAGAAAGGATGCTGTACTTTGTCAAATGCTTTTTCTGCATCTATTGAGAGGATCATATGGTTCTTGTTCTTTCTTTTATTTATGTAGTATATCACATTGATTGATTTGTGGATGTTGAGCCAACCTTGTAGCCCAGGTATAAATCCCACTTGGTCGTGGTGAATAATCCTTTTAATGTACTATTGAATCCTATTCTAGTATTTTGGTGAGAAATTTTGCACCCATGTTCATCAGGGATATTGGTCTGTAATTCTCTTTTTTTGGTGGGGTCTTTGGTTTTGGGATCAAGGTAATGCTGGCCTCATAAAAAGAGTTTAGAAGTTTTCCTTCCACTTCAATTTTTTCAAACAGCTTCAGAAGAATAGGTGGGGGGACGGGGTGGCTGGGTGATGGACACTGGGAGGGTATGAGTTGTGGTGAGCGCTGGGTGTTGTGTAAGACTGATGAATCACAGACCTGTACCCCTGAAACAAATAATACATTATATGTTAATTAAAAAAAAATAATGAGACTTCTTCTATGGCCTGAGTTGGCAATAGTCAATTGAGAACTTACCTAAATGAAAATCAAGTTTAAAAAAAAAGATTCTGCTTCAAAATTTAAAGCAAATCGCAATATTATTTATAACATTGTAAAGTACTATTGTTGCCTTTGATAATCTTGAATGCATTTATACTTTAAATAGAAATTATGACTGTTGAATCACAGACCTGTACCTCTGAAACAAATAATACATTATATGTTAAAAAAAAAAAGAAGAAGATAGTAGGAAGGGTAAAATGA
This sequence comes from Mirounga leonina, assembly GCF_011800145.1. NCBI lineage: Eukaryota > Metazoa > Chordata > Mammalia > Carnivora > Phocidae > Mirounga > Mirounga leonina. Next base: position 44,156,678 of record NW_023270316.1, read on the forward strand.
AGGAGGGGAAATTGGAGGGGGAGACGAACCATGAGAGACTATGGACTCTGAGAAACAAAGTGAGGGTTCTAGAGGAGAGGGGGTGGGGGGATGGGTTAGCCTGGTGATGGGTATTAAAGAGGGTACGTATTGAATGGAGCACTGGGTGTTATATGCAAACAATGAATCATGGAACACTACATCAAAAACTAATGATGTGGGGTGCCTGGGTGGCTCAGTCGTTAACGTCTGCCTTCGGCTCAGGTCATGATCCCAGGGTCCTGGGATCTAGCGCTGCATCAGGCTCCCTGCTCCGCGGGAAGCCTGCTTCTCCCTCTCCCACTCCCCCTGCTTGTGTTCCGTCTCTCGCTGTGTCTCTCTCTCTGTCAAATAAATAAATAAAATATTTAAAAAAAACTAATGATGTAATGTATGGGTGATTAACATAATAAAATTTAAAAAAAGAAATTATGACTTAAATCTATAAATACCTAACCTTTCTAAGTCTTATGTCCATATAGATCATCCTGTTCTTAATAATTAAGGTTGCCTATATTTTCCCTGAAATACTCTCACTTCATCCAGAGCAGGCAGTAAACAATCTAGTCATTGTTTTTAAAAGTAATAAGGGATTTCCTTCCAATTTCCTCCAGATGACATTAAAATTTTTCAAAGATTAATAGTAGGACCCCCTGGGGACTTCCTGCAGAGCTCAAGTCAGCCATCCAGAAGCCTTGGCAGTGAGGAAGTGAAGGGCATACCCTACCTGAAGGAAGAAGGTCCCACAGATTCCAGTGCTGGCTTGAACTTTTAAATGTTACTTGCAAGCCCCTTATATGTGTAGTTTGTACACAGCTGTACAGCTGACACAAATGTACTTAAGGTTAAGTATAGCCAAAGCTATAGAAAAAAAGATTAATAGCAAGGAAAATGTGAGAACAGTATGAAATGCTCTATGATCTAGTGATAGGCTAAAACTAGCTACAACCATATGTGTAGCTCCCTCTACCTATAACCTTCTCCCTTACCCCCACAGATAGCAGTGCTTTGCTTAGCGTTGAATGTATATCCAGTGACTGTTACTTTGACTTTTTTCACAAAGTCCGTATCATACTGAAACCAACAGTGGGATATCTAGAATAGTTTTTTCACTTAAAAAAAGGGGAACTCTCTCATGTTGGACACTTCCCACCAGGAACCATTCAAGAATTTGGAACTCTAGTCAAATGCCACAATTTGAAACAAACTATAACAATGTTTAAGCTTTGCCCAAAGAGAAGGAAAAAGACCACAAGTCATAAGCAACAGGTGACTAACAGAAGTCAGGAGGATAAAAAATAGCTATAATAAAGAACAATCAAAAAGCAAGATGGTGTCTGTTTTAGAACAGAAAGACTAGCAACAACTACACAAGCACAAATTCAGTAACTCTTGTAGAAAAGATAAGGAGTACAGGGGACAGAATTCATACAAAGCAAGCTCTGCTTCATGAGACATTTTATTCTAGCATATGTTAATAGTTTTTATTAATACATTATTTCATGTACAGTGTTAGCAATTATAAAATATATTCTAGGTCATGTATTTCCGAACTTATTGTAGCTTGTTGATTGTTCATATACTATACTTCTATTTGATTATTACTAAGATATTTCATTCTTTTTTTCCCTTTCTAACCATTTCTCTCCCTTCTAAAAATCCTTTGACTATCTTTGTGCTCAATTATGGTGTTAAAATCTACTTCATCTTTCTTCTCAATTTACTTGCGTATTCTTCACTGATTCTCCAAATTCTTATACCTGATTCAGCAATTTTTATACTTCATACTATTATCAAAATTTTGCTAGATAAGGAAAATCTCAAAAACATATTCTTTAAGGAAATAAATACTGAAAAGCATACATTTTGTTTATAAATGCTTTTATCTTCCATATTAACATTAAAAGAGATGTCACATATGTAACATGACAGGATACCGATATACTAATCATAGTTTCAAAAAGGTTTATGAATATTCAAAAATGTATACAAGTGTTATAACAACTATCCATTAGTTTTGTCAACATTTATTGTTTTTTAAAAAAGCATGGTGTTAGGGCACATTCTGCATGGAGCACTGGGTGCTGTGCGCAAACAATGAATCATGGAACACTTCATCTAAAACTAATGTTGTAATGTAAGGGGATTAACATAAGAATAAAAAAATTAAAAAAAAAAAAAGCATGGTGTTTACCTACTCATTATAGTCTTCTATGATCACTGGCTAAGTACTGACATAAATATATACTCAGCTAAACTTCAAAGAGAAAGATAAGAATTCTGTGCTTTAACGGGGAGATGAAGGTTGGATTACAAGTAAAACCTTAAAGCAAATACATGGGACTAGAAACAATTTTGCTGATAAAGACAGCGACAGAAGGGCAATATGGTAAGTTTAGGGTATGATATTATGCAAGCGTAAGAGAAGAGTTTTTAAAAGCAGACAACCAGTGTAATTAGTATTTAAAGTCATTATACAGTTGTTATTTTGTCACTGAAGATTTTTCTAGAGGGGAGATATAGGCACTTAGAAGAATAAATGCAAGGGTTTTTACTGCTACTTATCAAAAAAATAAATCCTGTAAGACGGGAACTGGGTTAACCACAATGCTTTCCCAGGCAAATTCTGAAAGGAGTGAAGGGTGGATTTGGCTACTTTGTAGTATGTATTACTACCTGATTTGGCTACTTTGTAGTGTGTATCCCAATCTTAGCTGCTTATTGGAATCATGGGACACATGATTTCCGCCTCCACAGATTCTGATACAACTGGCCTGGAGCACAGACAGAATTTTTCAAGTTCCCCTATTCATTTTCATGCAGCCATGGTTGAGAACCACTGCTTTTTTGGAAAGGAAAGACAGAGAAACACACACATTTCTTTCTCTCTGTCTGTCTGTCTGTCTGTCTCTCTCTCTCTCTCTCTCTCACACACACACACACACACACAGACACAGAGACTTATATCATTTTCTCAAAGCCTCTTATCCCTCTCTGGCAATGAATATACAAAAGTCCTTTTTATTTCTGCTCTAGGGAAGATTATCTGAGGTTCTCTTCACTCTGATAGACTTGGAAAAATCAAGTGGGAAAGCAAGGGAAAGTATGAGACAGAAAAACAAAGGGAAAGAGAGACAAATTGTCACTGTCTTGCTGTGTATATTTGTGTGTATTCTATTATTTTCAACTTCTGTGGTTTAGCCGGATAAGAATCAGAATACTAAAAGGCTCCACAAGCTATGAGTATGTTGTGTTTGATTTCTCTTAAATATTTACACATTTCTTCCTCAAATGTGATCTCATAAAGTTTACATATACTTCTTTTCCTGTCACTAATTTACATTTTGTCAACTTGTATACCTTTTCAAAATCCAAAATGTTCTCAGCCATGTACTTTTCAAAACTACTTTGGGCTACCTGTTGTGAGTTTAACTACTTTGCCCCAAACACTTTATCAATAAATAGCACATTCTCTCCTTCAGGTCTTTAACATGCAAAGTGGAGAAAAAAAGTTTCTTCTGCCTTGCGATTCTCAGCTATCGAATCCTCTCACTTTAACTAAATATTTAATTCTACCTTCTAGTCTCATATTTTTAGTACAGCAATCATAAGGGCCACCCATTAGAACTCGCTTCCTATAACTGAATGTTTCAATTTAGGTATTTCTAATCTCTAAATTTTCAAGGAAAGAAACAGTTGTACTAGAAAAGAATTCATCAGTATTGAAGGATATCAATTCAGCCAGCAGACTTCATGGAGCTTTGAAATTACAGGAGCCAGTTCATGACTATTTTCTTACCTCTTAAATGTGTTTTCTTCAAATGTTGACTATGATCTCTTTTCTCTGATTTCATGCTGACTGTCCCTAAATTACAAGTGGCTGGGTCTTTCCCCAGAGTATCCTTTGATTAGCGATTACACTTGTGTTTTTTCTCAATTGTCAAAATTAATTTGTTGACTGGAGTTTTCCCAAAAAAATACTTCAGTGACCCCCAATTACAGGTCCTGCAGTTGATAATAGTTGTTTTTAAAGATACAAGGTATAAATATTTGTGGATCTTTAACCACTCTTCCAACCTTCAAATCTCAGTTTTCAAATCACCTTTTTTTAAAGATTTTACTTATTTGAGAGAGAAACAGCATGAGAGGGGAGAGGGTCAGAGGGAGAAGGAGGCTCTCCGCCGAGCTGGGAGCCCGATGTGGGACTCAATCCCAGGACTCTGGGATCATGACCTGAGTGAAAGGCAGTCGCCCAACCAACTGAGCCACCTAGGTGCCCCCAAATCACTTTTAAACCCAATCTCTGTTGAAAGTAGTTAGTGAAAAGTTTAAGGAATCAGGCATCAGGCAATCTCATATTTGAATACTGAATCTTGCCCCCTAAATAGCTATCATATCTTTGGAAAGTTGCACAACTTCTTCAAAAGTTATGGTAACTTCCTCAATCTTACTTTACAGTCACTGATAAAATCTTAAGGAAAATACACAGGTTAAAGCATTTTGTAAGCTACAAAATGCTATATAAATAGTATGTATTTTATTATTAACTTTGTCATTGGGATGGATCTTTCCTTCAATATTAACAGGTATCTATAACATTCTACAATTTGAGAAGTGTTTTTGAAAAACTGCTCCGACCCTACCGCCCCTTCAAAAGCAACTTTTCCTCATTAACTTGAACTCATGGTCAAAATCCCACCATCAGAGGCCATTACCTGACTAAAATATGTATATCTCTAGAGTGATGACATATATTCAGTGATAGTGCTGTCTTGAGGTTAAATACATGGATACAGGGCCAATAATGCCTGGATTTAAATCCCAGCTCTATCATTTATTAGCTTTATGGCCTTGGGCAAATTTGTTAACTCCCTGCATCTTAATTTCTTTAGGTCCAAAATGGGAATAATTACTGTATGTACCTCATAGGGTTGCTATAATGATTAAATGAATTAATGCACATTAAGTGTTTAGAACAGAGCCTGGCACATAGCAGAAATTAAATGTTATAACTAACTTCGTTATTGCTGTTATTATTAGTTCACCCATCTTCCTTACATTAGCTGTTGCTTTTCTCCTAACTGCTGCCCACATAATGTATCCTGTTCTCTCACTATTATTATTTTCAAATGTCATTATTTCCGGGAGACCTTCCCTGACTTTTCACCCCCTCCCACCTCCCCTGGAGTAAATACAAGAAACAAGTAGAATGAAAGAGGAGAGATGGATGGGCACCGAAGAAAATTTTCTTTCATAATTTTACCTAAAAATTGCCCTACCGATGGGAAATATAAAATGCCTGAGAAAAGCACAGTACATCTCTTTCCTTTGCCTACTCCCAACCCAGTGTGATACCAAGAACAGGGAATAAAGGATTATTTTCATCTATGAACTTACTCTTTGCTGCCAGTGGGTTGTATCAAAGCAAAAACTTCAGTGGACAAAATTAATCAGATAAGGATGATTTTATTCAAGGTGCTGTGGATTGAATTGTGTCTTCTCCCAAATTTATATGTTGAAACTCTAATCACCAATGCGATGGTATATAGAAATGAGTTCTTTGGGAGGCAATTAGGTTTAAATGAGGTTGTGAGAGTGGGACATGAATGATATTAGTACCCTTAAAAGAAGAAACATCAGAGAGCTTACTTGACCTCTCCCCTCCACCCACCCTCCCTGGCCATGAAAGACACTGAGAAGGCAACCATCTGCAAGCCAGGACGAGACCTTTCATGCAAACCTGACCATGCTAACACCCCATTCTTAGACTTCCCAATCTCTATACCATGAAAAATAAAGTTCTACTGTGTAAGCCACTCCGTCTCTGATATTTTGTTATGGTGACATAAGCTGAGTAAGAGACATGGCTACTGCAATAAGAGAAAAGAGGCCAGAACTCAGACTAAGTTTAACTCCACTAACACATAAGATGAGAAGGATCTTAAGCGCTAGAGTAGCTAGTGGAAAAGTAGCAGGAAGTTCCCGGGGTGGGATGGGAGGGGTGTTCATTAAAGGGATGTGTTGATCACATCGAGTTATTCCTGAGTTTGCAAACAGTTTTCTCTGTGATTTGGTCATCTGTGTTTTCTAATTGGCTCCCACAGAAGTTAGACTGGGAGACAGGGGCACTTATCTTCCTTGATGAGTACACTTCAAAGGGGTGGTTCCCAGGTCCTGGAGAAAGACATTGCTAGGTTGTAAAATTAGCCTGAGCCTTTTAAGATTTGCATATACCTAAAATGGCCAGAAAAAGATTTTACCATCCCAAGCTTTCTAAAGTAAATACTCTAAGAAAAAGGAGGTCAGGAGCCTGTCAAAGTTCAGTCAAGCTGAGGGTAATGTTACAGTATTCTTGGTCAGTTGCTATTATCATCCCTCAGCCATCTATCTGCCCCTTTAACTGACTACACAGAAATGAACATATTGGCCCTATCAAATCTGCTGTGTCATCCTAATTTTTATTTTAAAGATTTTACTTATTTATTTGAGAAAGAGAGAGAGATCACGAGCAGGGGGACTGGCAGAGGGAGAGGGAGAAGCAGACTCCCTGCTGAGCAGGGAGCTCAATGACCCTGAGATCATGACCTGAGCCAAACAGACACTTAACTAACTGAGCCACCCAGGTGCCCCTGTGTCATCCTAATTTTATTCCCTACCTCAACTTGTCTTATCATATTGGGATTTCACAATTTTAGCTCTATTCCAATTTTGATTCCAGAGTTCTCCTGCAGAGAGAAGTTCCCAAGGATAGCAATTAACTGAAATGTAAGATCACTGACTTACAACAGTAATATGAAAATAATAATATAACATAATATGCCTGTGTTTGCATGGTTGTGTGTAGGTATTTGTGTGTAATAAACAATTTACCGTTGGAAAGAAAAAATATGTTCATAAACAGAAATTAACAGTTTTTTGACAGTTTATACTACTGATATCTTGTTAACATTTATTATATCAAGTAAGGAAAGATTCCTTATTTCATGAAGGATCAAATTTTTTAAAGTAGGTTCAAGTTTATTAAACAGATAAGTCTGCGGCTCTGATTCTCATTTGAGAAATTCTTTTTATTTTACGTTCAAATCAAGAACACTAGTGCCTTTGTTCATATGTATCAGCTTTTTCAAATAAGCCGGTAATAAATAGAACAAAAATTCACACCACATTTGTAAAACTCAACTGAATCTTTCTTGATTTTTGTGAAATCATATAGAAACTAGTGCATCAAGATCACAAGCAAACAGCAATTGAGGACTAAGCCAGTTTTGAATATGAATAAAGAAGCTTTTGAAAATCCTAGAAATGAACATTGGTTCTATTTGGAGGGAAACAACTTTTCACAAGGTGACTTTTTTCCTTAAAAGCACATGTTGAGTTCACTCAAATGATGTATTGCCAGAAAGTCTAAACATTACTAATTTTCTTTGCCTGGAAAGGAAAAGAAAGGCATGTTGACTTAAAAAAAAAAAAAAATGCTGGGGGCACCTGGGTGGCTCAGTCATTAGCTGTCTGCCTTCGGCTCAGGTCATGATCCCAGGGTCCTGGGATCGAGCCCCACATCGGGCCCACATCGGGCTCCCTGCTCGGTGGGAAGCCTGCTTCTCCCTCTCTCACTCCCCCTGCTTGTGTTCCCTCTCTCGCTGTGTCTTTCTCTGTCAAATAAATAAAGAAAATCTTTAAAAATAAAAATAAAAAATAAAATTAAAAAATGCTGAAATTGAATACATAATAATTCTAAAGTGGTAAAGATGTAAATTACTTTCATTTTTTAGATGCTGTATAAGGTTATTCTATTTTCTAACTTAAAAAATCATTTTTCCTCCCCCCTATTTGAAGACACACTGGTGAAGGAACAAGTGTACTGTGGGGCAACATTCATTTGCAATAATCAGAATCTCCTAAGAGAACCTAAGAGCATGAAAAACTCATTAGCAAGTTGTCTTTCATAGTTGTTTTTTTTTTATTATTCCAATAAAGTGAAAGGAAGACAAAAGAAATCCACAACTGATGTTCTTTAGGCTCAGAGGAAAAGGACATCAAACCTACACCAGAGGGGAAACGTTGCTCCTACCTGCTGGCTATAATACACCCAAGTTCCCTTCATACCACAACTTATTCTGAACATTGCTCCTCACTCTAGTTACACTGATGTGTAGAGTCATCTTAAAGACTATGTGACTGCCTAAATACTGCTATTCAAAAACAAGTTTATATTGCTTCTCTTCATCTTTAAAAATGAGTTGTTCCTTATTTTAAGATAAATGAATATCTATTATAGATTCAGATTCATGAAAGAGAGAAAATGGACGCATTCATTTATGGTCCTACAGGGCCATAGTTTGCCAAACTGTCCTTGAATATTGCTTGTCTTTTTTTTTTTTTTTAAAGGAAACTAAGGAAGGCATCAGGGAAGGATCCGTGTATTTTTTTTTTTTTAATTTATTTATTTGACAGAGAAAGAGAGACAGGGAGAGCAGGAACACAAGCAGGGGGAGTGGGAGAGGGAGAAGCATACTCCCCGCCAAGCAGGGAGCCCGATGCGGGGCTCGATCCCAGGACCCTGGGACCATGACCTGAGCCGAAGACAGATGCTTAACTGCTGAGCCACCCAGGTGCCCTGTTACATTTTTAACATACTGAATGGAGAGAAGGAAGAAAGAGGGAGAAAAAGAAGGGGACAAGAAGATCAGTTAGGAAGATAAAAACAATCTAATGAAATATAAGCAATGCACAGAAAAAATTCAAATATCCAATTAACATATGAAAATATACTCATTACAAATAATTACTTGTTGGAGTCTCTGATTTTTTATGTTTCATAAATCTATTTGTTCTCATGCCAACACTACATTGCTATATTTATTTTAGCTTTTAAATCATTTTTTTTTAAGATTTTTTATTTGAGATAGAGAAAGAGCATGAGGGGGGAGGGGCATAGGGAGAAGGAGAGAGAAAGAGAACCTGAAGCAAGCTCCATGCCTAGCATGGAGCCCAAAGCGGGGCTCCATTTCACAATCCTAAGATCATGACTTGAGCCGAAATGGAGTCAACTGCTCAACGGAATAAGCCACCCAGGCGCCCTATTAAATTATTTATTTTAATACAAGGTAAAATAAATGCCCTTTTCATTATTTTTCCTTTAGGAAAGTTTTGGTTATTTTTCTTATATGTTTTTGTAAACAAGGTTTAAAATTTTTAAGTAATTATGTCTTTTACTTTATTTTAAATTTTAAATTTCCACAATGTGGATGTATGTCCTAAAACATGTTTATTATTTCTGCCAGAGTGGAAACTAAGTATCCATTAGTGGTGGTAAATTAGGTATCTAATCCCACTAGTCACTTTCATTCACTAAGAGTTTGTTTCCCTACTTTTGAGCTTTATTTAAGAGTATTGCAACAGTCCAATGATGATAATTCTGGGTACTAATTTTTAGTCAGAGCAGAAGAGGTAAAGCAACGCACTGAGTCAGCAAAACAGCAAAGAGCACAACACACTTGCAACCTAATCATGAGTTCATTTTGGCAAGAGGATTCAGTAAACACTCAATAGCCAGGAGTGAATAAAATAAAATCAAAGTTAATCATACAAACTATTTCATATCTCACAGATCTAATATATCTTAAATATCAAATAAATGCAAAATGAAAAGAATTCACATAAAAACTTACATAAAGATAGACTGAACACCTGAAAGAGATTTGGAAATGTCTGAAGGTAACAGTAGACTTATCTGTCAATGACTCCACTACACACACTCTCTCCTTGGTAGACCAGGAAAAACCATGTATCAGTGTACTTATCAATTAAATGGTTTCTAAATCTCTCTATATATTTATCTAGTCTCATATTTCCTGGTATATGCAAGTCATAATCTACAGAACCTAAAACACTGTTTTATCATTAAACCATTTCTTACTGCTACTGGGTCACACTCCTTTTAAATGGGATAAAACTGTATCTCTCTTTTTTTTAACTACTTCTTTTGTTGTCCTTACCTTTCTCAGATCTTTACCTTCTATCAATTCCAAAGCCATAAAATAAATATGAGCTTCTTTTAATCGTAAAATACCTACCATTCAATGAGCATCTAATACGTATCAAGTTCTAAATTGCATCCTAAAAAGTAGACATTATCTTCCATTTAATAGATTAAGACACTGAAACACATGGAAGTTGTTGTCGCACCCCTCTGCCCCCAAAAAATCTTTAGCTAGTAAATGGCTTAGCTGGGATTTGGACCAAGGTCTGTCCAACTCCACAATCCCTGATATATCCATTTTAACTACACTCTGTTTCCAGACTCTTTTTCAAGCATAAAGAAACCAGTAACAAAAGTCACTTTCTCTAAATGCTCTTGATATGATCATTCCCCATGAAAGAAATCCAGCTTAGTTTTCAATCATCATTTACCCATAAAATATGCTTTCCCCAAACGGTCCTGCTCTTACTTAAGTGTATTTATGTGAATTTTGTGATCTCCACTGTTCACAAGCAAATATATATCATTAACTGATTTAACAATATGTGTTGATTTATGTGCTGAGTTCATGTTATTCTCAGTCCCTTTAATTCACAACTCTATTATTTATCTCTTTTAAGAAAGTTTTCTTAACATTTCCTAAAATGAGACTCAAAGTCTCTATACTAAGCACTCCAAAAATCATTTGGAATTCAGGAGTATCATCTCCGTACAGTTGCAGTTCTTGCATGCATGTACTCAGTTTATAGAGATGCATCTGTCTGTTCACTTGTGTTTACTTGGCCTCCCTCGTCCATCAGTATTGCTATATACATCCTTTGGAATTCTCCATAGTACCTAATACAGTGGCCAATGAGTGAATGCTTATACTTCACTCACCATTGCTACATGCTCTAAGAAAGGTGAGAGTCAAAGCATTCATACATGTAGAGGATGGTTAAGCACAGGAAAAAATGTTTTATCTTAATTACCCAGGTAAATGAAGCCAGAAGGTCATATATTAGAATGTAAAGGATATAGGATCTCAAATACATTGACTGTCTATCTACAATCAAGCCTGATATTTTGTTCACCAAAACTGTACTACATTCGAGGTAGTATTGGAGGACCACAATACTCAAATTAAAAATAGCAATGCCCTACAATACACATAAAACATAATCAGGATTGGCACAGAGTTAAAATATGATTGAGGTGATTAGCTCTTGGGAGGTTTTCAACAAATGCTTTTTGACTGAATGAACACCTAAAAGATTGTTGCTTTTTAGTTTCAATGCTATGATTCTATCTATACAGAAATGGGATGGTATAGAATTGAAGGGAATTTCAATTCCCTGTACATCATCCATACACTTTATCTCAAAGTTATCTGAGTAACTCAGAAATCCAAACTTCACAATTTAATTATATATAACCCAATAAAAATCCTAGTGTCATGTAAAAAAATAGCATATTATAAATAATTATTAATGTTGTATGATTTATAAGGAAGATACAATGTTCTGGTATTATTAAATATAAATAAATTCACTTATTTACATTAAATTAATTGAAAGAAATAACTGGCTCTCTTGATTTTATGTTAATGAAAATAATAAAAATATGAAAAATTCTAAGAAATATTAAAATCCTAATAACCATGTGGTATTTTGCTCACTCTCTAACATATCCTTTCAGAACTTTACTTTTCAGCAAAAATTGCAGTTTCCAAAGACAAAAATCTAATTGCATATTGTTAAATCTCTTTCCTTCCAAAATCATTAAAAAATGAAAATAAATGAAAATCACTTTAATGTACATAACTGAAAAGTAGCTACTTTTGCAGTTATCACAAAGCACTATTAATTTCAAACTAAAGTTTTATCCCTTTCTGTTGATAAACCACCAGCATTTTATTTTGTACTTCATTTATTTTCTTTAATGTACTTTTTGAAATTCACCATAACATCTTTAAAATAGTAATCATTTTTTTTACAGTGACTAAAGTTAAAAGCTGCTCAACTGTTGTATTAGTTCTTTTGTTTTTCTTCTCAGCAAGCATTAGTGAGCACTGGGCACCAAGCTAGGAAAGTGGTTACGAAAGTCATAGTTACCAAAGATCCCATTTATTAAACAATGATTCTAGATGGCAAGGTATCTTCTGATTGTAAATATTGGCTTGCCTAAATATTTATTACCTTTAGTTAAGAGAGTTTTACATCATAATCTGTAAAAATCAAATAAGAATACACTTGAAATTCTCTTTACTGGACTTACCAGCTTGGGCAGTTATTAATTCATCCATTCTCACTATACTGGTAAGTCATATTAACATTTTTCTAAAAAAGTGAGGATGATGACTGAGATCCTAAAATGTACCAGTCTAACAGCCCTGATAATAATTTCCTTTCTTTTGTTTTAATTGAGATATAATTGACATATATTTGTTTCAGCTGTACAATATAAGGCTTCAATATTTGTATATATTGCAATATGATCACCATAAGTCTAGTTAACCTCCATCACTGCACAGAGTTTACAAGTTTTTTTTCTTATGATGAGAATTTTTAAGATATATTCTCTTAGCAGCTCTCAAATACACAATACAGTATTAACTATACATTTTCTTTAGACAAGACATGCACCCCGAGTGTGTGGTTGAAATAAGGGGTACACCAATAACTTCAGGGGGACAAATGGGAAAGCAATGCTTTCTGGGTCCAGTTACTGACCACTGGGGCAATTTATCATAGCAGTAGACAGATCAGCCTAGGCCAACAGCCTTGCACAGAGCAAGCGCTCTATCGGAGCACAGGCTTCAAGCAGATCAGGAAGTGAAGAGGCAAATGAGAGGAGTAAGATCAGCCCCAGGCAAAAGTATGGGGTAGATATATTCTTCAGTTCTAGCACTCTATACCCCATTTGTTCTCTAAATGTTTTGCCCCAACCTTATTCATGCCTCAGGCATTCAATCCTAAAATGTGCATCTGGTTTTCTCAAATATCCCCAGGACCACTCTCACCTTCGTTCCATTGCATCTTTCTACCTATAAAATCCAAAGTATATCAAAATTATCTTCTAACTTCTGTCTTGCATTCTTTAGTTTCAATTATCTACACATGAAAGCAGTTCCATAATACATTCACTCTAAAATGCTAAATACCTGGGGTTGCGGGGGGGGGGGGGAATTAAAGATTATTCCACTCAGGAACAGTTATATTTTTAAAGCTCTCTAGTAACTTAACCAATGTTTTAATGTGAAATTTCAGGAGGCACAGTGTTAAAAATGAGGATGATTTTTTTTTTTTTTTTACTATTCCAGAGCCATTGCAATGTTTGCTATTGAGACCATTATTTTTCCTCCCTATCAAAGGCTGATTCTTCTACTGAAAGCAGCTATAATCACAAACCAAATATAATCTCTAAACATACACATATACTGTATGTTATTAGGAAAGACTATTAATAATTTGCCTGTTGTTTTCAGACACATCGAAATGCAAATGTAAAAATATCTGTGTATGTCTCCTAGTATCATATTTCTCAATGTGACGGTCAATCCCTAAGTACAAACTCATCCATTAGAGATTTACTGAGGAACCTGCAACTCCTACAGGGTTATGTTCTCCAGGATCCTTTTTTTTTTTTTTAAATGATTTAATATAAAGGAATTTAGAATATTTTGGTGAAGAAAAAATGTAAAAGAAAACATCTCACTTAAATATTGACTTAAGTCACAACAAATAGGAATATGTGAGCTTGGTGGCCTAAATAAGGATGAATCTGCACAGATTTTTCCCTTGTATACTACAGTGTTCTTAATGGCTTATTATTGATCTTAGGAAAGTTAGAAATTGTAGGGTCGTTAGGAAGCCTTCTTCTTCAATGACGAATCTTTTTCAGTTGGCATAACCATTTCTTTTTCCCATCCCTGAAAAAAGTAACTACTCTTAATTATTTTCAAATGTAGACAAAACCTAGGAAAATGTGAGCATCGAGATAAATAATAACTTAATGGGTCCCCATTCATTAAATAAGAATCTGAGTCCACAGAGACTTTAATTAATGGAAATGTACTTCTTTATACTAAAATGCTAATATAGAATAGATGAAGTTAGAAAATCATCTATGATTGTCAAAACTAATAGGTAAATTTTCATGAGAAACTGCGTATTTACATGGTCTCAAAATGTTTCCAATAGTTAGAAAGGGAAAATTACTAACTCTGAAGTAAAGAACCTGGCCAACTCCACCTTAATTATGTGATCAAAGTCAACATCACTAATACTGGGACAAACCAACATCATGCACCTCCTGATATACACTGAGAACAACATAATATCTTTTTACTAATACTTCTGATGAGAATACATACCTGAATCTAATCATGAGAAGAGATTAAACAAACCTAGTAAGAAAATAACTGGTACTCTTCAAAAATATCAAGGTCAATCAAGTAAGCAAAGACAGAATAAGGAACATTCCCAATTTATGAGAACTAAAGGGACATAAAAATAAATGCATTGCATGACTGAATCCTGGAATAGAAAAAAAATGCATAAAGAACATTACTGGGACAACCGACAGTTTGAGTACAGACTTTGGATTAGATAATAGTATTATATCATTGTTATGTTTTCTGATTTTGATTTTTGCACCTCTGTTTTGTAAGAGAATGCTCTTGTTCTCAGGAAATATGCACTGTAGTATTTAGGAATAAGGATACTGTGCCTACAAGTTATTCTCACATGGTTCATATAAAACAATCATATAATACAGTGATTATTACATGTAATACATATAATAATGAGACAAAGTGTAAACACTTAGTAAATCTGGGTAAAGGGTGTGTGGAAAACCCTGATAGTATTCTTTCAAGTTATCTGTAAGTTTGAAATTGGATAAAAAAAAAATTTTAATTTCCACAAATATCCTGTCCCAGTTGATACCACAAATTAATTCTATCAAACATTTAGAAAGAATATGGTAAATAAAATAAATAAGAAATAGCACCAAAAGAGAAAGAAATAGCACCAATCTTACAGACTCTTTCAGAAAACAGAATTTATTTTACTAGGTTAATATAATCCTGATATTAAAACATGACAAAAACATTGTAAGAAATTTACTGACCCATACCCCTCATAAACATAGACACACAAGCTCTTAACAAAAGGTAAGAAATTGAATCCATCAATATATAAAAAGGATAAAACATCATGAACAAGTGGATTTTATATTAGGAATGCAAAGTTAATTTAACATTCAAAAATCAATGTAATTCACCATGTCAGAATAAATTTTTAAAAAATATGTTCATCTCAACAGGTGCAGGAAAAGCATTTGACAAGACTCAACACACATTCATGATAGAAAAACTTTTAGCAAGCTATCAGTAGAAGGGACATTCAGTGATCTGATAAAGGTATCTATAAAAAACCTGTAACTTCAGACTTTATGATAAAATACAAATCAATCTCAGTGTAGGTTGAACAAAAACTATGGCAGTATTAAATTTCTCAGTAATACTTTGGAGTTCCTAAGTATCTCCCACCAGTTAAAAATGTGATATCTGTTGTACCATTTGACACTCTTAAAACCAACAGACATAAGAAAATTCAAATTCTGCCTCAGTTCACTGCTACCTTTTTCCATGAAGCCCTAGAGAAGACATGTACAAAGAGCATTCAAAAAAGGAAAGGTAAGTAGCATTTTATTAATTATAACTGCTTATTAGATCTAGAATTTTGGTTAACTGAGATGGTATATACTTTTCTCATAAGAAAATTAAACCTGAAAGTCTTGGAACCAAACCAGACAATAAGGTCTTCCCAATTATCCATACTCCCTTCACTCCCCACCACTACCCTTTCCATGCTTAAACCAATAGTCTTGGATGAGATGAGGACATTTACTTGCTCCTTTTGTATTCTAGTCGACTAGGAAACCTGCTCTTAAATATGTTGATAAAGAGGGTTTGAGAGGGTTTCCAGAGCAGTGATTAATCAAATGGGGATTTTCCAACACATATTAAAAGACTTTTGAAGGGCCATGTAATACTGAAAAGTTATTAAAAAATCCCTTTCCAGAGTGTCAACTGTCATACATATACATAATTATTAATTATACATTGTAATATAAATATTATATTTATAATAATATAATTTAAAAAATATACTTTTTGATGTCTGATCTTATTTGTTACTCTTAGAAAATCTCATTTGACTGGACTCAGACTTAGAGGTAGAACCTCTCAGAGAGGACAGCCTCCATCTCTTGACAATCTATTCTGGGTATTTTTCTTTGGTCTCCTTCATTCTCTTGGCCAAAAGTTTAGCATATTCTGCAGCCTCTTCTTTATTTTTCTTAGTACACTGTCTCTTCAGAGCAATGTGCTGACGTTTGTGTTGGAGAAACATGACACTGATCCTGGGCACTTTGGTTCTAGGTTTCTTACCTGCTTTGTTTAGGGGTTTTCTCACAACATACTGGTGGACATCAGCTTCTTTAGAGAGATGTTGAAAAGTTTGCAGATTCTGCTAGCTCTTTTGGGCCCCAGGCAATGAGGTACACTAGTATCAGTGAGTCCAGAAATTGCCTTCTCCCCATTTTTTTTTACAATGACCAAGTTGAGAACACTGAGATTGGCATTCAGAATGCACCCCAACAGATTTGTGCTTGCTTTCTCCAGTCCTCCTTGGTCTGTAGCAGGAATGTCCCTTACTCGACAGCAGGTGGACACAGCCATGGGTCAAGACTCCCTGCTTCATGGGGAAGCCTTGTTTGTCATTGCCACCACTGATTCAGACAACATAACCTTTCCATTCTTCACCCAGAGCATCAGCAGCAACCTCTGTGGCTATATGCTTCTCATATAAGGTACAAAGTTAGAGTTCATGGTCCACTTCAGTGAGTTTCAGTCAGCAGTATTTGGGAAATAGACATTCAGCTTCATCCTAAAGCAGCTTCCTATCTCCGAGGTGCCATGAAAAAGAGTTATCTTTTTTTTTTTTTAAAGTAAACTCTACTCTACACCCAACACAGGGCTCAAACTCATAACCCCAAGATCAAGCGTTCCATGCTCTACCTACTGAGCCAGCCAGGTACCCCAAGCAAATGGTTCTTTTATATTTTTTTTCAAAGACTTGATCAGCCTAAAATGTATTGTGCTGGTTCCTCTTTCCTAACTGGCTTTCTCCCAACTTTATAAAAGAAAGACCTACAGCTCATGCGTCCAGAACCTTGCTATGGTGAATTGTCCCAAGTTCTAAGAACTACCAAAGCATCTGTGGGACAATTCCAAAAAAGGATGCCAAGAAAGTAAAGTAGTATTAATGGAAACAAATCCATTTCCAAGACAGGTAGTTACTGATTATTGCTTAAAACAAAATAGAAAAAAAAAATGGCCTAAAACTATCAACTGGTAAATCATTAAAAATAATTTTTGCTGATAATTCACTCTGTGATCCTTAGCAGATAAGGAGTTCAAAGTAACATTTTCATTCACATCCATTTTTTTATGTAGTGTTTTCAACACTTACATTAATAAAAAAGAAAAATATAAGAACTTATATTGAACTATCTCATTCTCACAATATCTTAATATTTATTAATCTAGGGATACACAAATTAATTGAAAAATGTCCAATTTATCATTTAAATGGATTTTATTATCAAAATTTTTAAGTTTACATTCTTTTGATTATTTTTGAACTTGTAATCAATGCAATGATAATTCAAGAAGATAGTGACCATTTACACTTATTGATCATAAGAAATACAATTTTAATTTATATACATAGTTTTATTGCATAAAATACATTAGTGTGATTAATCAAGCATAAATGTTTAACATTAAAGTAAAATTCTCTAAGAGGAATAAAAATAACATCACAGGGAAAAATAAAGTAAAATTTCTGACTGTTAAAGAACACTCTTGCTTATTTTTTAAACAGATGAGGAGTATCAAACTGCTACTATATTTATTTTCCATTGGACACTTTTAAAAGGATAATGTGACAGTTTTATTTTTAAATGTCAACATTTGCAATATGCTGAAAATTACATCTTTTTTTTTTTAACAAACCAAACATACTAATCCCCATCACTTATTCACCAATCCACTACCCATGTCCCCTCTGCTAACCACTGGTTTATTTTCTATAGTTAAGAGTCTGTTTCTTCATGTGTCTATTTTCCCCTTAGCTTGTTTTGTTTCTTAAATTCCACATATGAGTGAAATCATATGGTATTTGTCTTTCTCTGACTTAGTTCACTTAGCATTATACTCTCTAGATCCATCCATGCCATTGCAAATGGCAAAATTTCATTCTTTTTTATGGCTGAGTAATATTACACACACACACACACACACACACACACCACCTCTTCTTTATCCATTCATCAGTCGATGGGCATTTGGGTTCCTTCCATAATTTGGCTATTATTGATAATGCTACTATAAACATCACGGTGAAATTAACAACACAGGAAACAACAGGTGTTGATGGGGATACAAAGAAAGGGGAACCCTCCTCCACTGTTGGTGGGAATGCAAACTGGTACAGTTTGGAAAAGAATATGGAGATCCCTCAAAAAGTTAAAAATAGAACTATCTTATAGTCCAGCAATTGCATTACTAGGTATTTACCCAAAGGATACAAAAATACTGATTCAAAGGGATATATGCCTTTTAGTTTTGCTGATCATTTCCTTCACTGTCCAGATGCTTTTTATTTTGATGCAGTCCCAATAGTTTATTTTTGCTTTTGTTCCCCTTGCCTCGGAGAAACTACCTAGAAAAAAGTTGCTACAGTCAATGTCAGAGAGATTACGGTCTGTGCTCTCTTCTAGGATTTTTATGGTTTCAGGTCTCACATTTAGGCCTTTAATCCATTTTGAGTTTATTTTTGTATATGGTGTAAGAAAGTGGTCAGTTTCACTCTTTTGCCTGTTGCTGTCCAGTTTTCCCAACACCATTTGTTGAAGAGATTATCTATTTCCCATTGGATATTCTTTCCTGCTTTGATGAAGATTAGTTGATCATATATTTGTGGGTATACTTCTGGATTTTCTATTCTCTTCTATTGATCTATGTGCCTATTTTTGTGCCAGTACCATACTGTTTTGATTAGTACAGCTTTGTAATATAACTTGAAGTCAGGAATTGTGATGCTTCTAGCTTTGCTTTTTTTTTTTTTTTTTTCTTTCAAGACTGCTTTGGCTACTTGGGGTCTTTTGTGGCTCCACACAAATTTTAGGATTGTTTGTTCTAGTTCTCTGAAAATGCCGGTGGTATTTTGATGGGGTTTTGCATTAAATGTTTAGATTGCTTTGGGTAGTGAAACTTACATCTTAAATGACAACCTATGATGGTTTTTCAAAATGCTTATAAGGGCTATACAAAGAAAGTTTGAGAATCATCAGTCTAAAAAGTAAGGCTTTTTGTAGGCTGAAATTTGGAGACACAGATTTTCCTTTTTAAATATGGGATAACTGTAGCTTAAGCTCATCCTATAGAAATTCTCTGTGGAATTAACTGTAAGAATTTATAAGCATTTGTACTTACTAATCAGATCACGATTAAGAAAATTTTATAGCATTTTTTAAGTCTGGTGTGACTTTTCAAGTGTTTAAAAACAGAGCATTATTGCACTAAAGAACCAAGGAAGGAAAACTTTAAATATCCATAAAATATAGGGGAAATTTCAAAAATTTTCAAAAATGAGTAAGCAACTTGCCAGTCATCAATATAAATTGTTATCCTTTGTATAAAGAGTACAAAACAAGTAGGAACACTGTCTCCACACCTCTATTCATCATTTACTATGATCGCTGATCTACAACTTCTCAATGAATTCATTAGAATTCCTGCTTTTTTAAGAAAAAGGATGAAGCTGTCTAAATAATTTACACTGATTTACTTTTCTGTTTATTACATAAACAAGAGACAGGATATCTAGTCTGCTAATCTCCTTAGGTAGAAGAGTGGTAAAGCCAGACTACACTCTATTACTGTCCTACTAGAACACTTCCCAGAAAATGTAATAATTGGGGTAAAATAAAATGTACACCTCATGAAGTCATTTACAGAATTGGAAAGATTCTTTTTCCAATTTAACTTTATATTAATAAAATTTCATTTTTCAATTACATGTATAATCAAATACCAGCAAACTAATATTGAGGGGCAAATTAAAATGAAGAGTGGAAAGGACTCCTTAAACCTAGTCTAAAATATTTCCTTATGATTTTCTAGTTGGCTATTTAAGTATAATTTCCTTAGGCTGAACCCATATTTTTTTATTTAACATTATTATGCTGTGATGATAAATTTAAAAAGTAGACCTTTTTTCTCTTAGTTCAAATAGTGTTCATGAGAAACAACCCATATGGAAAGAATATCTTGAGCCCACATTTACTATGAATAAACTTTGTAAGAAGTGTACCATGAATATTCAATTCCCCTAAATTAGTAAGTCAGCTATTATTAAGTCAGATACTAAAACATCAAGCCATCAGCTTGAAGGACCAAACTTAATATATCTCTCACACACACACACACACACGCAGAAAGATACCTAGTTTACATTGTAAAGAAGATGACTATTAACAAAATACATTTTCATTATGCAATAAGGTAGATCACTGTATCTCCAATATTAAGATATTAATAAGGTTGCTTTGCTGGATAACTAAGGAAAGGATGTACAGCCCTAGAAAATGAGGGCACTTATTTCTAAAAATTCAACTTGCAATCAAATGTCAGTAAATTCTGACAGTAAAGGTGGGTGGAAGGATCTTTGTATTTACTTCTCAAAACAATCCCCCTTTGGTTATTCTCTTAGTACAATCCAACATTGTCAGAGGTGATTTGCTTCAATGGCTAAAAGGATTTCTTCAGGGGCAAAGTTGCTTTGAAAAGCAGGCTTCCACCTGGATTGCCTCTCCTAAACTGGAGATTCTTTTACTCTCTTTATGAAGAAAAGAAGTTAATAAATTATTGGCCAACATTATTAAAATAGTAATATATTCAAATAATGATATAAAATATATGTCATATATATTTTATAGAGGCAAGAAACGGGAATTTTTTTTTTTATTTATTTGAGAGAGTAAGAATGAGAGAGAGAGAGAGAGAGAGAGAGCACATGGGGGGGGTGGTCAGAGAGAGAAGCAGACTCCCCGCTGAGCAGGGAGCCCGATGCGGGACCCGATCCCAGGACTCCAGGATCACAACCTGAGCCGAAGGCAGTCGCTCAACCAACTGAGCCACCCAGGTGCCCCCGGAAATTTTTTAAAAGAGAGATAAACATTCTTTTAGAAATACACTTCATTACAGTACAGAGTTAAACATTGTTTATAAATCCCCAACTTGTAGAATGTCCTTAATATGAATAATGTTTGATTTCTTGTTCCCATTGGAGTAAATCCTTTAAAGCTTTACAAATGCCCTTCCCTTCTCTGGGAGGGAGCCTATTGGCTTATAAACTATATTCTTGATGACTTTTCACCTGCCCCTTCCACCACTTCTTTCTCCTAAATAAGATCAAGAAGAGTTCATTCTCCCATAAATTTAGTCTTAATCATTCAGTTGATTTATGACCACTATGTTAAATAATTGATCAGGGATTGCCTGGACTTGGTTGGGTTAGACTAGAGTTGATTGGCACTTCTCAGTGCCCCACTCTAATTACAAAGTCGGTTCTCTAAATGGAGCCTAGACATTTCAACTCTTCTCCTCTGTCAGGACAGGCTCAGTGTGGACCTCAGTGTCAGACAGCCATCATTCCTCCTTTTGACTTAAGTATTTTTATCCCTATGTCCCAAAACCCAGCAAAAAATCCCACAGTTCTCCTCTCCTGCAAGAGGTCTCTGCTCAAATAGGGTTTCCATGGTCATTCCAGAATTCCAGAGTTCCTCAAGTAGCCATGCAACTGAAGAAACCCCAAGACGCTTAACACCTTAAATATATATGCATTTTGCATATATTCTTGTAACCCAGAGCTTTTTTACATCGGCAAAATCAGCTCATCTCCCAAACTTAGTATTATTTTTCCATTTTGCTTCTGGTCTTTAAAAGTTTGTAGAGAAAATAAAGTTTTTAAAATATTATTATTATTACACTCTACGATCTAGATCTATTAAGATATAAATGTAAATAATAAAATCCTCAGGATTAGATTATCTTCTCAATTTTTCCTCTTCATTAAAAGAAAAAGATTTTTAAAACATCACAGGAATTTTGATTTTCTTAGGAAACTGGGATAGATAGTTCAACAGAAATTATATGAAATGAAATTTAAACCTGCAAAGTTTCAATTTTAGTCAGCAAATGTAAGCACTTATCACTGTGCCTTTACCTACTGCCTGAGGGCTTTCATTGGAAGAGTTACACACCCAGGTCATGGAACAACAATGAATGCTATGATAAATATTGATCTGCTCAGACTTGAAGGCAATGAAATTTATTTTGCCTACACCAGAAACGATCTCCTCTGCTTTCGGTGCTTTCCCTGGAAATAGCCACCAAGTGCTCTACCTTAAAGACTTTTATCTCAACCCTACCTAAAGAAATTCTTTTCTGTATTGCATCTCAGACTCTCCATCAAAATCTTCTTTGGGTACATTTGGTCACTCAGTATCCCAGAGAAGGTTAAAAGGACTGCACATACTGGTGTTGGTCAGTTGAAATAAATTTCACGAGAGATTATTCCTTGTAAGTAAGTAAACAACATGCAATGAAGTTAACACACATAGAACTACTCTGGAAATGGTTAATCCCAATGCTTCTAATCAGATGACTAGATCAATGTGACAGAATTGAGCCAGAAGTCAGTATTTAGGATTTGGGTAAGCAGGGCAGGTAAGAACTGGAGAGTCTGAGAAAAGCAAACTGGGATGGGAAACCTCCCAAAAAAGAGGATCCATAAGAGTATTTCAGGAAGAATAGGTCCCAGGAGGAATGAGAAACAGGGCACTGCCCATAGTTATATTTTTTAAAAAGATTTTATTTATTCATTTGAGAGAGACAGAGAGAGCACAAGCAGGGGGTGAGGCAGAGGGAGAAGACTCCCCACCAAATTGGGAGCATGACATGGGGCCCGATCCCAGGACCCGGAGATCATGACCTGAGCCAAAGGCAGACACTTAACCATCTGAGGCACCCAGCCCAGCCCCCCAACCCATGGTTATATTTTAGAGTGGAAAGCAAGGCAGAAACCTAGTCATTTGATCATGTCAAATGACAAGCTGTATTAGCAAAATGTGTAGCTGCAGATAACAGATACTCCAATTAATAGAGGCTTAAACAAATGAGAGTTGCTTTTTCTCACATGAAAATCAAGAGATGGGCAGTTGCTGGAATTACTTCTCTGTTCATTGAAACTACCCTTAATCCAGTGTGTTATTACTCTGTTCCACCATCTTATGTTGGCTCTCACTCATGTATGTGTTAACCAATGGATGACTGTGGGATGCCACTGCAGCTCCAGACAACATGACCACATTCAAAGCCAGACAAGTGGGTAAGTGTTGTACCAGCTTCATATATCACTTTGGACTGCAAAAACTTTCCCAGAAAGCCCTAGCAAAAATCCATTTACATCTCATTGGACAGAACTACCATGTGGCAACTCCCTAACTATAAGGAAAGCTGGAAAAGTTGGCACATTCTGCTTTGCTATATATTTCTGTAACATAAACTAACCAATACATGCTTGGTAAATAAGGCACTGATGTCATTATAAAGGAATAAATATATTGTTTCATGTGGAACTTTCCCTATGCAAAGAAAGCCAGAACAGCAGTAGTAATATGTATTGTATTAATTGCAAGATGCAGTTTTTCACAATTGAACATTTCTGAAACCAGTGAAGTTTATCATTGTGTAGACCAGGTGGAAGCCATTACAAGTTGCCATCGTCTTTGCATGCATATGTAAGCTTGGTCACAGTAACATAAATTATCGTACATTCAAAAGAATACTATACAGTTGCCACCGTATGCCAAGCAATATAACTAAAGGCATGACAAAGTGCAAAATTCCTCAAAATCAATGAAAGACATTTCAAAACAAGCAGGGGCTGGTGTGACTGATATATCTATTAATCATGTAAAACTATCACTAAGATAGAAAACGTCAGTTTGTCAGAAATTTGATACTGATTTTGAACAGAAGCTGACATCCAGTAATGCCTGATTCAGTGAAGATAAAATAAAACTATAATAGTCAAAGAAAAAAACATCAGCCTCAAAAGTTGTAAGTTAGTAACTTGGAAGAAAACCTCCAAGTTTTTAAGTTTTTAAGAAATGTTACAATGCTCTTAATGGCATAAACTATAATATGTGCAAAATATGGAGGATTTTGCTAAGTTGAAAAGTGGCACAAAAGGGTTAGCCTCCAAATATAAAGAAGTTATAGCAATTCTTACCAATTTTCATTAACTATAATTTTCAGTTTCAGGCATATACAAGAGTGATTTTTTTTTACAGTCTATGATCAAATAAGTCTAAAAGAAGTCTTTCAGTGAGTAAACACCGTTCTAACTTTGAAAATAAAACACTATCTCATTGCTTAATTAGCATGTATCACTCTTACTAGTGCATAAAATGGAGTGCTTCATCTTATAATAAAAGCATTTTAATGAATCTGATATGATCAGTAGGAAAGCGGGGGGAAAAAAAACCTTTAGATTGGCAACTCTAGTAGAATCAGGAGCCTTCCCTAGATAATTTTAAGAAAATTAAAAATGAGCTCCTCATGAGGTAGTCCCTTTCCAGAGAAGTTCACCCAAGACTTGAATGACTCTAGGCTCAACGCAGGCTGTACTACACCTCCTCGGTTTTGCAAACAGTAGTCCCACCATCTCAGAGCACCACTGCCAATTGCATTATTCTGTACCTGCTCCTTCTGCCCTGGCTGGATGGAGTGTTGCCAATATCCTGTCTCTGTTGTTTTTGTAAATTTTTAAAATTCCCTATGGAAGCTTCTGTTTGCTTCTGGTTTATTAGAAATACAGTTGATTTGTGACTATTGACCTTGTACCCACAGCCCTACTAAATTCCCTTATTGTTTGTCACAATTCATTTGTGATTATTTGGGAATTTCTATATAAATGATCACTTAATCTGCAATAATTAAAATTTTATTTCTTCCATCCCAAACCTTCATAACGCTTTTTTTCACTAGTATACTAAATGAGACTAAACATAATTATAATTTAAAGCAGTAAAAGTGGGTATCTTTGCCTTGTTCCTAAGCTCAGTGAGACAAGTTTCATTATCTCACCATCTATAAAGTTTTATTTGTGCATTAGTTTTCAATTATGTGATTTCTTCAATAATTACAAGAAAATTCCTTTCTATTTTTACTGTCTATAAATTTATTTATTTCATCTAAATTTTCAAGTTTATGACATTCAAATACCATTCAAATATTCAAATACCTTCATTATCTTTCTGGTGTTTCAGTATCTATAACAATATTACTCTTTCCATTCCTAATATTGCTAATTTGTTCTTATTTTTCCTGGTTCGGTCTCACTAAAAGTTTGTCAACTCCTTTAGCCTTTCCACAGAACAAATTTTTACCCCTGTTTATTCTTTCTGGTGCAGGTTGCCATTTGATTTCTTTAATTTCTACTCTTTCATCACTTCCTTCTGCTTTCTTCAGACTTGTTTTTGTTCCTTTCTCCAAATTCTTTAAATGGATGCTCAGCTAATTACTTTTAGCTATTTTTCTTTTTCTAATGATTTTTAAGTCTATAAGCTCCTTCTAAGCTCAGCTTTAACTAAACTCTGTAAGACAAATACAATGCACAGAAGGAGGGCTTTTGTCTCCAACATTTCTTGAGGACATGTTTTTTTTTTTTTTTCTTTTTGATGTCAAGGTCTGCAGTGACCTTAACTCCATACAACAGTAACTTCTCTTTATATTTTCTTGACCTCTGAAGTTTTGGAAATATTTTTTGATACATTTCCTTTCTGTGAATATTGTGATGCTGGTGTCTCCTGGTTTTCTGAGTCACTTCTCTGCCTCCTTTGGGAAATCTCAAGTCACCTCTGCTTGACTTCTAAATGTCAGAGTGCCCAGTGCTCATTCTTAGACTCTTTATTTTTTAAAAACATTTTGTCCCTAAGTTACCTTCTCTAGTCTCATGGTTTGGAATATCATCTCTATCCTGATGAACCCCATAATTTTCTCTCTTATAATCCCATGCTTGCTTTTTTTCCTTCTAGTTAGATATGTAATAGACATGTCCCAAACAAAAATCGTCATTTCTTTCCACCTACCTCCTCTAAGCCTCTTTCTCCCCTATATTGGTAAATGATGCCACCAGTCTCCTAACTGCTCAGGCTAAAAGTCAATGGATTATCTTTGCTCATCTCTTAACTGTATTCATCCCAAAGTATGCATGCTCTCACATATGTGTGCATGCACACAGATACGCACACACACACACACACACGTTTTGTAACGCATTGACAAATCCTATCAATTCAACTTCAAAGGCATACCCAGAGCTTATATACATATATATATATATACTCCATGGTTCCCACAAATATCATAGCCCAAGCCATCATTACCTATTGGTAAAATATCAAAGAGCCTCCATACTGGTTTATATGTTCCATTGCTTTCTTCTCTATCATCCACCCACCAAAGAATCAGAGTGATTTTTTAAATATAACATAAGTCAAATTATATTATTGCTCTATTTAAAACCTTCCAGGCAATTCCCACTGTACCAGAATAAAATGTAAATTCCTTCCCCGGACTGGTAGGTGCTATACAACCTGGGCCCTGCCTACCTATCTGACTCATCTGGCTTCATACTTCATTCTCGCCCACTGTGCTCCAGCCTTCTTACTGTTCCTTGAACACAACCAGTTATTTCTGCTCTAGTGCCTTGCACTAGCTGTTTCCTCTTCCTGAATGCTCTTACCTAAAGTGTTTGTGGGGCTGCTTCCTTCTCTTCTTTTAGCTCTTATTTATGCTACCTGTTCTGAGCAGGATGCCAACCTAATTTAACCACGGAGTCACTTGATCACATTAGTCAATTACAAGTTTGTGAAAATACTTTATATCTATCTTTTATTATATACCCATTTGCCTGTCTCCTCCAGAATTTAAGCATTTTGCAAACAAAGATATTGCCTATCTTGGTTTACTGCTTTTCCCCCAGCATCCAGAAAAGTGCCTGTTACATGATAAGAACTTAATAAATTAATGAAAAAAGTGAATCCTCAAGACAAAAACAACAACAACAACAAAAACATTAAGATTAGTTCCTAAAGTAGCTCAGAGGAACTACTGTACTAATATAGTTATTTTAAGTCCAGTGTGATTTGAAGACTCAGAGAAGAAATCAGAAAGAAAGCCAAATTTGTGGCCCCTGGCACAAAATCATCTTTAGTGACCATTTTTTTGAGAGCCCTGCCAAAGGCAATTTAGAAGATGACCCTGGATCAAGTGGTGGGCTCATGAAAAATCAATAAATGCCCCTCATCTCTTCCTTAAATTCTTATAAAACATATAAATAAGAACATTTAAGTTCTTTTTTAGGAAACTGTTAAAAATGGCTTACTATTTAAAATGGCTTACCCAGGAAATTTATTTTTTCTTTCTCTTTTAAAACTCTTTGGTTTTTGCTCTGATTTTGCTCTTTCTCTCATTCTCTAATAATACTTTCCAGTGGCTGATCTGAACGGTTAAAGTTCCTCTGCTAGTGCTGGACTGGGGAAAATTAGGGGGGACTGGGCGCCTGGGTGGCTCAGTTGGTTAAGCGACTGCCTTCGGCTCAGGTCATGATTCTGGAGTCCCTGGATCGAGTCCCGCATCGGGCTCCCTGCTCGGCAGGGAGCCTGCTTCTCCCTCTGACCCTCCCCCGTCTCATGTGCTCTCTCTCTCTCTCATTCTGTCTCAAATAAATAAATAAAATCTTTAAAAAAAAAAAAAGAAAAGAAAATTAGGGGGGACAGAGGCATCTAGACAAGATGTCAGGTGGCTTCTGCCCTGAAGCTTTAGGATGTGAAGGTATCATCACACTTCATTTGATCTCAGTGCAGAGAACAGCGGGTGGGGCATAGAGAAGTTCTGGAAGCTGCCTTTGGCCAGAATGCCCATCTCTCCAGTGCTGGGCAGAGTGAGAACAGGAGAAGCCTGACCACTGTGACCACTGCCATTTCTGTTATCCCTTCCCTTGAAAGGGAAACTTCAAGAAAACCTTTGGGCTGGAAATGAATAAAGGTTAAGAAACAACTTAAAATACTGATTATATAAAATTTTTATTCTACTTCTGGATCTAATCAAGTAAATTAGGACTAAGATAAAGCTGTCTGAGCCTTCTTACTAGGCCTATTGAGTCCTGTTCCCCAAACAGCCATTGCCAGATGGAAAAGCAAGTCAGCTGGGATTTAAGGAAGGCCACTTCAGTGCCATCAGTGCTTTAGTAAGCAAAAACCTCTTCAGGTGTTTCAACAGAGTCTTCATGCCAATTAATATTATGTTCAGATGATTTTGCTTCCAAAAAACTTTTTATTAAACCAAATCTCCTCTTTTAGAAGCAGAAATTAAAAAAAAAAAATCATATATGTGAAGGTATAACCAATTCTTCTTTTTTTTTTTACTTACAGAACTGAAAAACTAAGTTATCAACTGTGATCTTTTCAGAGCAGGGTCATTTCTGCCCTTGTTAAATTTCCCCTTTTTACAAGGTCAGGGCCCAGAGTGAGTGACCTGCTACAATCTCCAAAGGGCCATAAATTGTAGAAAGCGCCCAGTGTCCTGCCCCATGCTCTCTGGTTAGAAGTACTAGAAGCCCATTCAAACTAGCTTAAACTCAAAAGTGGAAATCTGATGTAATGGTACAGGATTTTATTATAAACCTAAAAACAGAACACATATGGACCTCAGAACAACTAGAACCAGAGACTTAGGCTGGGTCCCCATCTCTTCACTCCATTCCACTTCCCTATCTGATGAATTCTTCCCTCGTTTTCTTTTCCTGCAAACTGACATCCTATGCTTCTCTAGTCACCTGAGTGGAAATAGAGTCATATACTTAAATTTTCCTTTTATTTTTTTTTCACCTAGGTGTTTATATTTAAGTTTTTGTAATAGCCATCTTTTAGAAACAAATAAGGAAAGAATTACAAACCTGAGTTCAGCCATATAATAATAACAAATGCAAGTTCTGGGATCTCTCCAGATCATCTATAAGATGATCACAAAGTTGAGCTAGTGGATCAGAAGCAGTAGAATCTAAAATGGGGTTCATTTACCTCAGGGATTTTCAAGATGATGCACTGAGATGCTGGAAAAAAATATTGGAACTTTAACTCTTATCTTTATCTTATTAATATTTCTATGTTTTTTATGTTGTATAACGTACCTAGGACCATTTAATGAGTTTATTTTGTTTTTCAGGCTAAGGAGTTCGTTCTTTATTGCGTCTACAGCTTTAATGATAAAGAACTAGAAATTGGACTAATATCTGGCCTGTCCCAAACCACAATGAACAAAGAATCAAGTTCTAAAAATACAGTACCAACAGTTAATTTTAAAGTGGACATTTTATGGAACACTGACCACTAGTCCTATTATGGATTATTATGCAGAATGCTCAGTGTTCCAAATATCTTTAGAAACTTTATTTTGTAACTTTTCAATCTGTTAATGATCTTCAGTTCCACATTGTTGAACTAGAGACATTCAGTTCTATTGATTTTGAATATTGCCGGTTGTTTTTCTGACATTAAATGCAAACCTGGGACCCCCAACACAATTTTACAGAAGAACTGCCAATAGTAAATGTCTATAACTTATCTATAAAGAGAAAGAACTTTAAGACAACAACTGCTATTTATTAATCCCTTTGTAATCTGTCTTCAAATTAGAAGTTCTTATGATTCATATTAAGATGACAAATTTGAGTGGGAAAATCAAGGTTATTATTTTTTTTGTAATGGAGGAGAGGGTTCATTTTCAAAATGGACCTGAAGTAGTTTTGTTGATCAGCATAATAATAGGAAGGCTGTGCAGTCTCAACTATCATATTAACCTTCTAGAACAAAATTGGAAGCCAAACCATTGTCAGTTTCTATACATTGCAAAGAAAAAGGTGAGCCACAGGTTATATGGAATCAATGGGCAAATTAATGTTCCTACAGAACAGTCACACTTTGTGTGCATGAGTGTGTGTTTTTCTTTTTCTTCATTACTTGACCATGATCCATGTGAAATGGATCTGTGAGTACATCTGTAACAATATAGCTGGTACTTCAATAAATATAAATAAGACAAATTAGATCAGGTAAAAACTTAATCCAAAAAATGGAATTTGTCCTGCATCCTGAAGGCTTAGCACTCTGTGGGAACTCAATAAATATTAAATCAGGGTCACAAGATTCAAAGCCTATTGAATCATAAGGAAAAACTAATTTCAAAGTCCTAGGCTATCCATAAAGGACCCCCGACTTCCAGGCTCTGAATTCCAATTTTAAGGTCCTAGCAGGTATGCTTTAACAGATAATGCTTACAGCAGCCTGCATAGGGAGAGATAATATTTGTGAGGTGAAGAAGCATAAAACCTTATAGAATATAATGAATGAAACTCTTGCACTGTACCTGGAAGCAAATAAACAGAGCAGATTAAAGACCCCAGGAACGAAAAAACTCATTGGGTCAATTGTTGACTTGTAAACTCTTCACTCTCAAATTGTAAAAATGATTTGACAACTAATCAAATCTTAAGCCAAGTTCCAATAATTTGAGAGGTGAACTGAGGCCTATGTGGACTAGAATTTCTAGAAGCAAAACCAGTGAGCGCAGATTAGCTCGGGATAATCTTTCTCTACACCTTTCTGGAGCTTCCCATGGAAAAAACAAGTGTACCTAATAAACCTAGCTTTAATAATAAGCATTTTTATGTACAAAGGTGCTCAAGAACATCTTGTATACTTTCAAGTTGCTTCTAGGCAAGTTCCATAAGGATCTTAAATAAGATCAGGTTCCTATTAAAGAATAGGTACCTAATGATATACAGTGTAAAGAAACAAAGTCAAAATCCTAGCCTAGAAATTTAGTTGACATGTAACTTGAGCATGTCATTTAACTTCTCTGGTCCTCAGTTCCATGACCAATAACATGGGAATGATAGCACTGATGTCAAAAGGTTCATGTGCAGATTAAGAGGGAAAGGAAATGAGGAAACTGTATGGCAGAAGCATGGGATAAGGAATTACCAAATCTAAAAGAAACCTATATGGTTCACCAGATAGAACAAAATGAGCCCTAGAAGCTGCTCCACTGGCTGGCTGCAGAATGCTGGAGTGTATGAGCTCCAAATGCTAGATAAAAACAATCTCAAATCTCAGTGGCTTATAACCATAACCACTGATTTACCTCCTTTGTGTGTTTTTAGCATTCTCGTATGACCAGCAGCTTCCAGATGCACGTCTCTCTCATGATGGATCACAGTAGTACAAGGCAAACCAACACACAAACACATTTGAAGCCTCTACTGCATCATGCCCACTGCTATTCAGTGGTCAAAGTAGTCACATGGTCAAGCTCAATCAACGGGGTCATGGTATATATTTCACGTATACCAGTGGGAGGCATGACAATGGCACAAGACAAAGGACTGAAAAATTAGGAACAATTGTCCAATGCCATATTATGCATTGTGTAGGACCAGTCCTTCCTGAAGACATAAAAGATCTGACCCAAAAACTCAAGTCAATAGCATTTCAACTCCCTAAAACTGTGGACTTTGAACACCGGGTACTATCTGGAGTGATTAAAAAGCATATTATCACACTCATGGTCTCTATTAAATGCACCAGAGTTTAGTCATTAATTCTGGGATTTATTATAAAAAGTAGCACATTACATAAAGAAGGGAGGCATTATTTAGTTTTACCTTTCCTGTAAATGGACCACAGCACCAAGCCAGATCTGCTACTCTAGAGACTACTTGCTTTTGCTTTTCTTGTTTTTTTAAACTTCCTTTAGGCATTAAAGTCTACAATATCTGAAAAGCTGAATATTTTGGTGAGTGGAAAAGAAACTGTTGATTCTTCACTTGCTGACTGTATCCATGGAAAAAGAAGTTTTACTGAATTTCTCAGAGCATTTAGATTACTCACTCTGAGGCTATATCAACACAATATAAAACTTACTCCTCTGTCTCTTGCCTATACAATGACAGTGAAGTTTCAACTACAAAGGTGCCTCAAGGCAGAGTGATTATTTAGTCATCTCCTGGAAAATAATTTCCGAATGTGACAAGGGCATCAACAATCTTCTTGAGTCTGCTAAATTTACTTCTTCCTTCACTTTGTCTACTGTCTCCTCACACTACTCCCTTGTAGGAGCAGTTTCAGGTTTTGTAGAGCTTAAGATTTATATAATTGAGAAGAAAGCTCTTTAAAGAAAAAAAAACTATAAAATTACAACATTAGATAAAAATGTTTCTGCAAGTAAGGGACCCTGAAAACTTAAGCTTCATTCACTTTATACCTATGTTTCTCTTATGTAGGGTTTCGATAAAATATAGGATGCTCAGTTAAATTTGAATTTAAAGAACATATAATTTTTATTATACATGTACAGTCTTTGAGACATATTTATACTGAAAAATGACTGTTTATATCAAATTCATATTTAATTGGACATCTTGTGTTTACTAAATCTGGTAACTCCACTTAAAAGATGGAGCGTAAAGGCATATACCTAAGTCCCCAAAATAAATCCCTAAATACCCACATGAATCTCCTTAGGCCTTCTCTGATTTCTCTATAGATAATTAGCCCCATGGTCCTTATATTACTAAATATTTTAGAATTGAGTTATTTCATTAATTCATGAAATTAATTTCAAATTAATCCCCCAATTTAAAAAAAATCCCATCTGGAAAAGATACGGCATGAATAAACGTTTCTTATTCAAAGATAACTTTGGTTACAGAGATTATGATGATCTGAAATAAATGCCATCAGATTCTCATACTTAGAAGAAGTAACTTAGTCACACTGAGATCCCCTCAGTAATGTATTCCAGCCTCTCACAGCCTTTACAGGCAAGATGCCCTTCCTAATTTGTTACCCAAACCCTCCTACGTGAGTTTAACCCTCTTGTCCTTTCCTTAATTAAATGGGAAATAGCACTCATTAAAAATGGCTTTCTAGACCTGAACATATTAAGTCCTTCTTCTCAGGCTAGTTTTCTCCTAATAAAATAATCTCCATAGTGTTTGCTCCAGGAAATGTCTCTCAACACTGATAGAGCTAACTGTTCTTCATATATGAAGTCCCAAATACAGATCAAAACCACAATGAGGGGCGCCTGGGTGGCTCAGTCATTAAGTGTCTGCCTTAGGCTCAAGTCATGATCCCAGGGTCCTGGGATCGAGCTCTGCATCAGGCTCCCTGCTCTGCGGGAAGCCTGCTTCTCCCTCTCCCACTCCCCCTGCTTGTGTTGCCTTTCTCGCTGTGTCTCTCTGTGTCAAATAAATAAATAAAATCTTTAAAAAAAAAAAATCATGGGAATAAAAGGCACAGAATAGGGAATATAGTCAATGATACTGTAATAGTGTTGTCTGGTGACAGATGTTAGCTACACTTGTAAGCAAAGCATAACATACAGAGAAGCTGAATCATTCATTATCTTGTACATCTGAGACTAATGTAACATTGTGTGTCAACTATACTAAAAAAAAAAAGAAAGAAAAGTCCCTTCCCTACATATCAAGGTTCTTTAGTTTCAAGGTCTAACTGTGGGTAAATTACTACAGAAGACCTAAGGTCGATAACAAATATAATTTGAGAATAATCTCATAATCTGAGTCCCTGGCTATTTTTGAAGATGTTTTGGGAAATTGAAAGTGTTTTGGGATTTGTTCTCATACTGACCAGAAAATGAAAATCCTTCTCAGATAAACGAGGTAAGGAACTGCAGGTTTATGAACTATATTATAACTGAAGAATTACAGGTTTATGAACTATATTATAACTGAAGAATTACATTCCTACATTACAAATTGTTAGGATGCCTAACAATTTGATTGGATGTGTATTCATATTCACAGAGTCAACATTTAACTCTGAAAAAATGACATCGAAGACAATTCCAAAATTATTACTAGGACTGACAAAATTATTGAAATAAATAAAAAGCTCAATACCTACTTCCAAAAGTAACAACTTTGAAGGAAATACAAACTTTATTTATAAACTCTACTAGTTTTTTAAAAAGGCTTATCTCTTGTAATTACAAATTATTTTGTCTTCATATATAAATGGGAAAAGTAATACCTATTTCATTGGGATGTTGTAAGGATTAAATGAAAATGTATTTTTAAAGCACAGCATAATGATGGTAATACAGCAAACATTCAGTAGATGTTTCCTATTATTTTAACTACAACATTCAAAAAAAGTTACTAAATATATATAAAAAAGGAAATATTATTTTTCCTTTCTCTTAGTTTTATTTTTAAGCCTCTGTCCACATGCTTTATTTTCAATTATTTAATAGTTGCTAGTATAAATTTAGACCATTTTAAATAAGAAACCAGAAATTTTTTATTTCATCAATATTTTTATATAGCTTACAAATTTACATAACATATCCCAGATTCCTAATACTATTGTAGCTACATTTTATTATACAACACTCTCATTTCAATGTGAATCAGGATTTCAAAAATTACTGGTGCTAGGGGGCGCCTGAGTGGCTCAGTCAGTTAAGTGTCTGCCATCAGCTCAGGTCATGATCCCAGGGTCCTGGGATGGAGCCCTATATTGGGCTCCCTGCTCAGCAGGGAGTCTGTTTCTCCTTCTCCCTCTCTCTCTGCCCCTCCCATCGCTTGTGCTCTCTCTCTCTCTCTGCCTCTCTTTCTCAAAAATAAATAAATAAAAATCTTTAAAAAAAATACTGGTGCTAAATAAGTAAGATATTGTTTAAAAGTCTGACCTTAAAATGAAATAAAATACAGGCCTCCATAACTTTTATCCATTGTTATTAGCTCTGCCCTCTGAAGAAGCACCCCATCTCTCTTCCATGGAGTAATCTAATATCATCTTCCTTTTGGCAGCTCTTCAAGTATCTAAAAATGTCTCTTCAGTAACTGTTCACATCAAGTCACTTCTTTTCCAGTTTATTTCACTTTATTTTATAAAATATTGAGGATCTAGAGTATACCAGCAGCTATTCTTCAAAAAAAATTTTAAAAATGTAACGCAATCCCTGACTTCCCACAATTCAGTTTAATGGAAGATTTTAAAAGAGAGAAATATATAAAGCAAAATAAAATTATGCAATTAATGGAGTCCTTGGAATGAAGGGCACCTGGCCTTATCATTCTTCATAATTACACCTTCTCAACCTTTCACTTTCCTTAGGACCTTCCTTTCAATATCCTCCAGCACAGCAGTTCTCAACCAGGGGTGATTTTGCCCCCCAGGGGGCATTTGGCAATGTCTACAGATATTTTTTGTTGTCCTGCTGGGTCCGGGAAGGGTGCTGGAGATACTATTGGCATCTAGTGGGTGAAGGCCAGAGATGTTAAACATTTACAATGCACAGGACAGCTGCTCCCCCAACAGAGAATTATCTGATCCAAAATGTCGATAGTGCTAAAGTTGAAAAACTTTGCCCAGCCTTTTTATGTCCTTCATAAAATGTGAAATCCTGGTAAAAACACAAAATTCCGAATTGGTCTGACCAATTTGAATACAGAGCAAACTTTATATTCCTTAGTCCATAGTTCACACATGAATTGATTAGCCTAAAATAAAATGTTTTTTAATAACCTGTCACATGGTTGGCTCTTAAGGAAATGAGAGTCATGGGGTGCCTGGCTGGCTCAGTCAGTAGAGCTTGATCTCAGAATCTTGAGTTCAAGCCCCACCTTGGACAAAGAGCCTACTTAAAAAAAAAAAAAAAAAAAAGTTTATAGAAAATGAGAGTCAGCTAAAACTACTATGCTGATCAGTTTTTCTCTATAAATTTTATTTTGTTGATTTTAACCTATAAGTCTAGCCTACTGAGAACTTCCTGGTCTAAACTTAGCTACTTTCAAGTTTTATATACCTGTCCTTTATATCTTTATCAAAATATTGGCAAAACTATCAAGAAGACTAAACCCCATATCATTAAGCTGCAAATATACCTTGAGAGACTGAAATTGATCAATTAAACAACACTACTAGGAATAGATTTTCAATAAGTTATTAGGAGTCACTATTTGCCGAAACATTAATACTAGCTCCTCAAAACAATGCTGAGGGAGTAGATAGTATTAGACCCATTTGTGAGCCCAGGACACTGAGAGTACTACGAGATTGAGGGATGTGCCCAGGGGCACACTGCCGTAAATGGGCAAGAGAGATTTTTACACCACCTCCCTATGTCTACAAACTTCAAGAGTATGCTTCCTATGTTATACTGTTTCAAAAAACAAGAACATCAACTAGCTGCCGTTACTACCGTTGTACGTATTGTAGCTAATCCTCACAGTAGTTCTGATGTAGACATTATTACATTCACATTACAGACGTGGCAATGCCTGCTGCTCAACGAAGCTGTGATTTGCCCAAAGGCAAATGACTACTTTTAAGAATCAGACCCAGAATTCATACCTCATCCACACGGCCTTAACACTGCCATATTGCCCTCCACCAGAGGCCATAAATCCACCCTGATACACTGTCACTAGCCAACCCTTACTTTCCCTGTGTACACAGAGGTGTCCGGGAGTATCTTTGCCAAAAGCTTTCTTAGAATAGCAGTATACCTTGCTTCTGCTTACTGAGACTCATCATATTCACCTATTTGGGAAGAATTTCCATTTATGGGATAATGATTAGGTAAAACAACCAGAAAAAACTATAGAAGTAGTCAAGTTCCTCACTAATAATTAAAAATTATGGTAAGGGCTACCAATTCCCATACATTGCTTAACTTTGGTGAGCCTTTACCTCTTTCCAGAAAAAAAAAAAGTAAAAAGTAAAATATTTTTTGCCCTTAAATGTCCTACACTACAGGTATCCATTAGGAAAAAGTAAAAAAATTTAATGTCTAATTTTAAAATGATGCCTTAAAATGCAGAGCAAACATAAGTTTAAAATGTGAAGTTAAAAAAGTAGGTAAGGCAAATATTGCAAAATACTAATACATTTTAATACAGGTGACAGAAATATTTTTATTTCTACCTTTAGTATGGTTAAAACTTTGCATATTGAAAAGTAAAACAAAATTATAAAGTTTATGATTTGAAAATGCTTATTTTCCTTCCAGAAAGTAATTTTCCTTTGAAGTATTTTCATCATTTATTAATGTAGTTCAATATAATTTATTCCAACATGTTTTTCTCAGATGTAGTTCTTAAAAATTAGATCTCAACCTTTAAAAGATAATCAGAATCCCAATCAAATCCTCTCCTCAGTCAAAGCATAAAATCTGTCATTTTTACTTTCTAGCCTTACTAACCATGCTGCCTTTGAGTATTAAATTCATATTTGATTTATTATCAAATGCAGGGTGCTTCAATTTCATTTTAGATCCCTCACATTTAAACAACATTTAACAGAGCTGAAAGCTGTTGCTGAGGTTGACAAGTGTTGGCCTAACAAGTAAATGAGACAACTGCCATTTTTACATGTATGAATTATTTGGCAGTATTATGAGCCAGTCTTACTCTGAAATGATAATTATTGAGTGAGCTGTAAGTAAAGTGAACTACTCCTGCAGTGAGTCCAGAAGAGAGGGGGAAAAAAAAAAAACCCTACCTTTCAATCTTTCTTAAACCTTTCCAAATCTTACAATATTTTCTTTAAAAAGGAAGCACTGCCAAAAAATATTGAAAGAATCAGACACCTTCATAACTATTTCATCATTGTAGGCTTGTCCAGACGGCAACAAGATGTCTGTAGTTGATTCCCTTGCCTCAAACATGTGAGGCAGAGAGTAAGTTCTCACAGAACCTCGAAATAGGCACTAGCAGAGAAATAACTATTAGCCAACCATATACTATGTGAACTTGATTACTTCCCAAGACCAAATAGCAAATGGAATCTCATTCCAATAGACTGTCAGAATTACTGTGTGAGGGGCGCCTGGGTGGCTCAGTTGTTAAGCGTCTGCCTTCGGCTCAGGTCATGATCCCAGGGTCCTGGGATTGTGCCCCACATCGGGCTCCCTGCTCTGCAGGAAGCCTGCTTCTCCCTCTCCCACTCCCCCTGCTTGTGTTCCCTCTCTTGCTGTCTCTCTCTCTGTCAAATAAATAAATAAAATCTAAAAAAATTACTGTGTGAGCATTAGAGAGCAATGATTCCATTCTTAATATGGAAGAGGTGGTTTGAAAAAAGTACTTCATTGCAAAGAATAACCATCACTTTTTTTTTTTTTGAAGATTTTATTTATTTATTTGAGAGAGAATGAGAGAGAGAGCACATGAGAGGGGGGAGGGTCAGAGGGAGGAGCAGACTCCCTGCAGAGCAGGGAGCCCGATGCGGGGCTTGATCCCAGGACTCCAGGATCATGACCTGAGCCGAAGGCAGTCGCTTAACCAACTGAGCCACCCAGGCGCCCAAATAACCATCACTCTTAAGAGTTCACTCTGCTAAACCCTTTATGTACAGTAACTGCTATAATCCTCATCACCATTTGTAATAGCTAATTTTTTATATCAACTTGACTGGACAACGAGGTATCCAGATATTCAGCCAAACATTATTCTATATGATTCTACATGTTTCTGTGAGGAAATGTTTGGATGCTATTAAACATTTAAATTGACAGGCTCAGTAAAGCAGATTGCTCTCCATAATGTGGGTGGGCCCCATCCAATCAAAGGCCTAGAGAACAAAAAGACTGCTGAGTGAGAGAGAATTCCTCTTGCCTGACAACCTTCAAATTGGTACGTTCGTTTTTTTTCTTGATTTTGGACTCAAATTGAAACAGTGGCCTTTCCTGGGTTTTGAGCCTGTTAGCCTTCCACTGGAACTACACTATCAGCTCCCCTGGGTCCCCTGCTTGCTGACTGTGGATTTGGGGACTTGTCAGCCTCTATAATCACATGAGCCAATTATTTATAATAAATCATTGTACTCTTAAGTGTATATATGCATCCTATTGATTCTGTTTTTCTGGAGAACTTTGACAAATATACCATTTTATGAAGTAGTATATTTATCTCCATTTTTCAGTTAAGAAAACTTAGGTTTGGAGAGTGTATATATATTACTTTTCCCAAGTTTTTTTTCTCCTGCTAGACTATAAGCTCCTGAAAGATAAGTGTTTTTGTCTGTTTCATTTACTAATCTGTCCTAAGTGCTTAGGATGGTGTGTCACATTGCTCAATCTGTTAACTAAGTGTATTCAGCTGAATTCACTTAAATTCAGCTGCCAAGTGGCAGAGGTAGGGCTTGAAATCAAGTCTGGGTGCCACCAAGATCCATTCTATTAACTTTTATAATAAACCATCTTTTAAAATTCCTTGACAGTTTCAGAAGGCAGTCTTTGAAAGAACAGTCTTTAAAAGAACATTACTAGACTATCTGAACTCAGTTCTAAAACTATTAATTCCTAAAAGATGATAGAATCAGGACCCAGAAAGATACCAAAAGGTGGAACAATGGACTTGAAGATGAAATTTAATTAGAAAAAAATGTAGAATACTTTTCTTTATTCCAAACAGCAACTAAATGTATATGGATGTCAAAGGCATAACTTAGCAAGAGTATAAATAAAAAAGTCTCAGTAGGATTAATTGACAGGGAGCTTGATATAAATCAACACTGAGTCAGGGTGCCAAAAGAGCTAATGCAGTGT
This sequence comes from Mirounga leonina, assembly GCF_011800145.1. Lineage (NCBI taxonomy): Eukaryota > Metazoa > Chordata > Mammalia > Carnivora > Phocidae > Mirounga > Mirounga leonina. The sequence goes on from NW_023270316.1 coordinate 44,196,499, forward strand.
TTGGCTGCATTAACAGAATATTTTGTCCAGATCAAGGAAAATAATAATTCCATTCTATCACCTCTATATCAAATCACATCTAAACCACACCCTTCGAGAGGTAAACTAGAATACATTCAAAGGGAAGATTTCAAAAAGATGAGGAGAATCAAAGCCATGTTATATAAAGATTAGCTGAAGGAGCAAAAGATGTTTGTCAAAAGAGAAAATTCTGCATATATCTCAGATGCCTTTAAAATTTGTAAGGCTGTCACATCTAAAAAATATTAGATTTTTTTTTCCCCTGACTAGCCCCAGAAGATGGACTTTGACCTAATAAATGCAAAGATAATGCTACAATAAACGATCTCAATTTTCCAAAAGTGAGATGGATAATATCAGGGAAGTAGTCAGGTTCTCAATCTCTAGTGTTGTTCAAAACTGAAAAATCTATAATTTATATTTAGTTGGCAGCTAAGCTTCAGATGACTTGTTGTAGAAGACCCTTATGCTTCCTTCCAGACATAAATGCCATGATACCCAAGTACGATATGAAAGGGGAATAGTCAAGGTGGTCAAGATGAATGAAATAGGAGAAAATATTTGCAAACCACATACCTGGTAAACGGTTAGTATCCAAAATGTATAAGGGACTTATACAACTCAATAGCAAATAAATAATCCAATTAAAAAATTGTCAAAGGACCTGAATAGACATTTTTCCAAAGAAGATATTCAAATGGCCAACAGGTACATATAAAGGTGCACAACATCACTAACCATGTGGAAAATCAAATATCACTTCACACCAGTTAGGATAGCTATCATCAAAAGGAAGAGATAACAAGTGTTGGCGAGGATATGGAAAAAAGGAAATCTCATATACTGTTGGTAGGAAAGTAAATGGGTGTAACCATTATGGAAAACCATATGAAGGTCCTTCAAAAAACTAAAATTAGAACTACCATATGAGCCAGCAAATTCAACTTCTGGGAATATATTCAGAAGTAACAGAAACACCACCTCAAAAAGATATCTGCACTCCTATGTTCACAGCAGCATTATTTACAATAGCCAAGACATGAAAGCAACTTAAGTGTCCATGAGTAGATGAAAGAATAAAGAAGTTGTGGTACATATGGAATATTATTCAGCCATTAAAAATGAGAAACTCCTACCATTGGCAACAACGTGAATGGAATTTGAAGGCATTATGCTAAGTGAAATAATAAGTCAGAGAAAGACAAATACTGTATGATCTCACTTATATATGGAATCTAAAAAGGAAAAAAAACTCACTAAAAAAGATATCAGACTTGTGGTTGCCAGAGGCAGGTGGAGGGGAGGGGAAATCGGAGGAAGATGGTCAAAAGGTACAAACTTCCAGTTAGATAAATAAGCACAGGAGATGTAATAATGTACAGCATGATGACTATAGAGAACACTGCTGTATGATATATAGGTAAGTTGTTAAAAAAGTAAATCCTAAATGTTTTCTTCAAAAGAATAAAAAGTGGCTATACACACACACACACACACACACAAACACACAATGGAATATTATTCAGCCATATAAAACAAGGAAATCCTGCCAAATCCAACAACATGGATGGACCCTGAGAGCATTACGGTAAGTGAAATAAATCAGAGAAAGACAAATATTGTATGATATTACTTAGATATGAAATCTTTAAAAATCAAACTCCTAGAAACAGAGAACAGATTGGTGGTTGCCAGGGGTGGGGGGACAGCATGCAGGAAATGGGTGAAGGTGGTCAAAGGGTATAAACTTCCAGTTATGAGATGAATAAGTCCTGGCATGTAATGTACAGCATGGTGACTATAGTTAATAATACTGTATCATATATTTGAAAGTTGCTAAAAGTAAATTTTCAAAGTTCTCACCACACACACACATACACACACACACACAAATATAACTATGTGAGGTGGATGGATGTATTAACTAACTTTACTGTGGTAATCATTTTGCAGTACATACATGTGTTGAATACCTTAAATTTACACAATGTTGTATGTCAATTATACCTGAATTAAGCTGGAAGAAAAAAAAGGATAATAATGATCGCATTACAGGATTAAAAAAAAATAACAAGTTGGTCAGGATGAGGAGGAAATAAACCGAAATCTATCATATACTTAAGAGTACCGGCATTGTGTAGGGAGCTTCCAGTTAAAATTTTTATGGAATCTTCATAATATAATGTAAAAATTCTTATTTCCATTTCAGAGAGGAAAAAAACCTGTAGTTTAGAGAAGTTAAGTAACTCACTCAATTGTTACAAATTTGTAATTAGAGGAATATAGTTTCCTATGATTCCAGAGTTCTTTCCTCTAAAATGGAAAACTTCTGGTTTGACAACTAGCCACACTTTTCAGTTGGCTTTTATCAAATCATTAGTGACCCCTTCTAAAGGGAGCTTGTTGGTGCTGATCTCTATGCAGCCATCCCAGAAAGAAAATGTGCTTCCACTGGAGACTATGACGGTCACCTGCTTTAGAGATACAGTCTGCCTCACACCATTTAGGACCCTCCATATTTTGATCGCCATCATGCCTTTTAAAATAAAGGAACAACGGTATTATAAGAGTATCTGACTATGGCAATCCTTTAAAATTTTATTACACCTAAGTTTCATATAAAATATAAAAGAGTCTATTTGATAATATTTGATAATAATCTATTTGATAGTAATATCAGAGGAAGTTTCATTCCAAAGAATTCCAAAGGAAAATACGATTTAAAATCTTCCTCCCTTAATAATTCTGTTGATTTCTTTAATAAGCTACTATGTTCAGGTACTCTAAATTCTTGACACATACTGTATTTTCAGCCTATATATCCTATATTCAAAACCCTCCAGCAGCTTCCTGCCTCACTTGAAATAAGAGAAAAATTTCTTGAAATGGCCAACATGGCATTACACAATCATCCTCCTGCCCTCTATGACCTCACCTTTGTCTACTCTCCCCCTTTCTGCTCAGCTCCAGCCACACTGGCCTCTTGGCTGGCAAATAGCTCCTACCTCTGAGCACTTTTATTCTACTGCCCACAGTGCTCGTCCTCAGAGAGATGAATGGTGAGCTTCCTCACCTTCTTCAGGTCTTGAATCAAATGCCACCTTCTCAATAAAGGCTTCTATGACATCCTATTTAAAATTATGGCACCTCTACCTGAAGATCCCTATCACCCTTACTTGTTTTATATTTTTCCCTAGAAATTACCATAACTTATATTCTATATGCTTTAATATTTTTTTTGTTATTTTATGTTTCCTCCCCACTAGCATATTAGTTCCATGAGGACAAGGAACGTTTTTATTCACTGCTACACCCAGAGCTATAAATGCTTGTCTAATGAATGAATGAATGTACAAGGTAGCAGTGGTGTTTATGCAGTATTTTTTAAATTGCTCCACTACATAAAAATTGTATAACACATTGTATGTATTTACTGTCTCTATAAACATCTCTACTAGCATTATGTAAAGACCCCCCTAAAGTGTTTTAAAAACAGTAAAACATCTATTAAAATGTAGTAACTTCTCTGAAATTTAAGATAAAAAATATAACAGGTATTTTCTACGTGCATAAATAACATGATAACAGAGAAATATGGTAGCTTTCCTTCTGTTAAAAACATTGCTAAGAGACAGATTATATTAAGCAATGCATATTTATTTACACCTTAGGATCACAGTCTTTCCAAAGAATGAAAAAAAAAAAATCTTCCTACTCACTGATGTGTCCTCAGAAATATCTCCATCAACATAATCACCTACATTTACAAATCCCTCTACATAGAACTCTGTGTAGAGCCCCCCTGTGCCAGGTACTAGGGATGTAAGTGAAGCAAACACACAAAGAAAGTCCTGCCCTGGAAGGGCTTCTGATTATAACTGACAGAAAATGAGAGGTGAAATTGCTATTAACCAGCTGCCCCCTGAGAATCAGCAGAAATACTGCCAATGTTCTTAGAGATGAATGATACCAAGAGATCTGAAAGGTTTTAGTTGAAAAATCTCCTTGAATAATTGAGAGGAGATTACAACTGGATGAAACACATTACATCAGTTATAATCTGTTCTCCATTGTTAGCTATTTCCTCTAGTGCCTCTGAAGGATTAATAAGGTTATCAAGACAAAGTATCACAACCGGTAAGTGTTTTAACCCTTACTGTGACCTGCCTGGCAGCAACTGTGAAACTTTAATAGTATCTAAATTGTTTAGTGTGGAACGTGTCACTGATTTATATCCGAGTACCTTATTTGATTCTTTTATTCCCCGTAACTAAAGAAGTCGACGATACTTTTGATCGGTGTCACTGCAGTGATAATATTTGATGCTGCAGTACTCTGAAGGTCGATTTTACATAATTCCCAGCTCTCTACTTTAAATCTCTCACTTAGTCATACTTTTAAATTTCCATCTGAAATTCTCACCTTCTCAAGTTCATTTCCTAGTCAATCTAGTTATAGAAAGCAAATGCTTAAAACACCATTCAATAATGCCAAGGCAGACATATTGGATTTAAATTACATCCGCTTCCACACGGAAATATCAGAAGTACAATTTAGAAGCAACACACGTTCCTTTGTTCATGAATTTAGGTATGCATTTTTTCTTAAATTTGCAAATACTCAGTTGGATCATGCCAACAAACTGAACTTTTACTACTTTAGGCTGCTTCTTAAAATGTGAATGATCTGAGAAAAATATCATGAGTGTTTTACCCCTTATGGCTTGGAATGAGGATCAAAGGTTGACTTTTGTTTAAAGTATTCTAGACGTCCTGTATCTAGCAAACCACAGTTCCAGGAATGTAAAGATACAACTAAGGCAATGGAGAGAGAAAAGCCAGCCGTTGCTGCTTATCGCCACCTGTCAGGGAATGTTACGCTGCCAGCAGATATCCACCCTCCCCCCATTAACGGCACTTGTAGAAATAAATGCAACATGAACTGCAAAGGTAATAGATGTTGCATTTTGATAAGGTTTTAATGGACACAGATATTTCAACGAAGCTATAATAGGTGACAGCTTAAATCAGTGGCTGAGAAAGACTTTAATTAAGATTTATAAGGCCAGTTACTGGAAGCAAATATAAAATGATGGTTAGACATGGTAAAAAAGTGAAATGACTGATGGTCCCAGTGGTTTGTAACTAAACCTCATTCTAACTTAGGTGATTTAATAAAAATCCCAAGTCTAGAGAGTTTTGTAGCTCTGTGTCATAGAAGAAAGGGAGGAACAACCTCAGAATTGCTCAGCCTGGACCCATGAGTTAACAAGTGCCAGACTCTTAGCCTGGGTGATGAATACCAATATTACAGTGTCCCACTGGATTCTAGTGATCAGGAACCATCATTCCCAGCAGAAGCAAAGCCCAATAGAGTTTCATTTTCATTCCCTATAGTGTCAAACAGGCCTCAGATCCTGTTCCTCAACCTCTCTCATCCAAAAGCAGATTCATAAAAGCCGGTGCAATCACCAACGAAGATAACACTCCTATGGATCCAGGTTGGAATCAATGCTGTTAACCTTTTTGCGAAATACCCAAAGGAGGTGACCACAGCCTGGCTCAAAGAGCACTTACAGTGCACTGGCAACAACATTTGCCATATAGGGGGTCCACATGCTTCGATAGCTGGAAGGTCATCAGGGAAAACGTAACATACAAACTTTTGATAGAATCATGTTGAATAGTCAGCCTTTATCTTAACTAGAAAGAGGCTAATACCAAGGGGACAAAGTAATTGTAAGAACAGAGCAATAGAAAAATGCGATAAAAAAAAATCTGTGGACTAATTCCTATTATCAAGCTAGTCTAGAAGTTTCTTTGTGTTATCTTAGAGTCACTGAATCTCATAATAGAAGGACATTAATAACTACCTAGTTCAAAGACATTTTGAATCTTATAATTCTATAAACTGAAAGTAAGTAAAAGAACTTAAACTCTATTTGTCACATTAGGATTTTCTTCTGCCAAGTTCTGGTTTCTTTTTCAAGTCAAATGAGGGCTATGGAGAAGACATTACAATCACATGAAACAGAGTAAGTCAAAAAAATGTTAAATTATTATTTTTTATTTCACTTCAAAGAGTTATTAGATGTCTGAATTACAGAGCTTCACTTGGGCAGAAGTTAGAATAAATCAAAAGCTTAACATGCAGGTACTCAATATATTTTCATGTGTAAAATTAAGATAAAAAGATACACATTTTTTGTTATGAAAATAATCTGATAATGAAGTCCAAGGCAAAATATTTAGCAAATGCTGATTCATTTTTTTACTCAAAAAATGCAAATTTGTCACATTTCTTACTCTGCAGTGCTATACAAAATCTTCTCTCATAGCAGAACATTGTATTGCACTTACTTATTTACAGACTAATTCCTCTATTAGTCTAGAAGCTTGCCAAAAGCAAACATAGCTCTTCAGCTATTTTTATATACCAGGACCTGAAGAAGTACCTGTAACATAGCAGGCATGTAATAAATGTTTTTTGAATGAAGAAGAGATATATGAAAGAATGAATGGAAGTCAGGAGCTAGGCTTTCATCCAAACTGAATTACTCCTTAAAGGCCCCACCTCCTGACGCCATCACATTGGGGGTTAGGGCTTCAATATCAATTTGTGGGAAGCACAAACATTCAATCATGAAAGTTGGTAAGACATAAATGTAAAAAGGAAATTATGGTTATATAGAAAGAAAAATATTTTAGTAGAGATACAAAAGAAATGTAATGAGAGTGTCAAGATCAGCAAAGAAGCCCAGGGAAAGGAACATAGAAGATTTTATATATTCTTTTTCATTCACTCAACATATATTTATCAGGTATCAATACACATAGGTATTGTTTTAAGATGCTAGAAATGCCATGCTGAACAAGAAACACTACTTTCTGCCCTTGCAGAGAAGAGCTGAAATATTTATTATAAAAAGTTATGCATGTGTACTTGCAGTCTCTCTCTCTCCCCCCACCTCTCTTTCTCAATTCCCTCCTTTGGAGGTGGGAGGAAGATATAAGAAAGAGACTTAAATTCAATTCATTTTTTTGTACCAAAGTCAAAACTTGGGGAAAATTCTTTTAATTTATCTTTTAAATTTTAATTCCAGTGTAGTTAACATACAGTGCTATACTAGTTTCAGGTGTACAATGCAGTGACCCAACAGTTCCATACATTACTCAGTGCTCATCAAGACAAGAGTACTCTAATCCCCATCACCCGTTTCCCCCATCCCCCCATGCTCATCCCCCCTGATAACCATCTGTTTGTTCTCTACAGTCAGTAGTCTGTTTCTTGCTTTGTCTCTCTTTTTTTCCTCTGTTTTCTTTCTTAAATTCCACATATGAGTGAAATTATATGGTATTTGTCTTTCTCTGACTGACTTATTTCACTTAGCAGTATACTCTCTAGATCCATCCATGTTGTTGCAAATGGCAAGATTTCATTCTTTTTTATGGCTGGATAATATTTCATGGTATATATATACCATATCTTCTTTATCCATTCATCCATCAACAGACACTTGGGTTGCTTCCATCATTTGGCTATTGTAAATAATGCTGTTATAAACAGAGGGGTACATGTATCCCTTCAAATTAGTGTTTTTATATTCTTTAGGTAAATACCCAGTAGTGTGATTACTGAGTTGTAGGCTAGTTCTATTTTTAATTTTTTGAGGAATCTCCATACTCATCAACACTTGTTTCTTGAGGGTTTTGTTTTGTTTTGTTTTTTAGCCACTTTGACAGTTGTGAGGTGTTTTATCTTTGTGGTTTTGATTTGCATTTAAAACTTGGGGAAAATCATAAAGACACTCACTTTCGCTCCATATCTAATCCAGTATTTTCAATCTGTTTAGCAGGAATAAAGATATTTTTATCTCAATTTGGTTATCTCATATTTTATGTCTCAATTGGTTCTAAACACTAGACTTTAAATCCCACAGGAATTGTGAAAACAGAGAGACATGGAAATATGTAAATTATTTTCTCAAGGTAGTCTTACTGATTAACTGAACTGAAGAAAGAAAAGAAGGATGCTGCCTTAACTTTTGGCTCCAGCAACTTGGTGGATAATGATGTCATGGTAAGATGGGGATAACTAGGGAGTGGCCTAAGAGAATGATGGTTCCATTGGCTAAGATAAGAAATAAAGAGGAATAGCAGACTTGTGGGAAAGAAAAAATTTTACTTTCAGGCATGTGAAGCATGAGGTAAACTGTTATTTCCATGTGGAATGTTCCAGTATACAATCAGGAGCATTAGGTGCTCTAGAGCCCATAATGCCAACTGGGGATTTTCTACTTACAGGCTATATTTGAAGCCATGAGGGCAGATAACATTGCCCAGGGAATATGTATGATGTGAGATGGAAGTCAGACTTAGGAGATGTGAGCTCTAAGGAATGAACAGAAAGAAGGAAACCAACAAATGAAATTGAAGAGGCTCATTCAGAGAGAAATGGAGTCACTGAAGAAATGTCATGGAAGTTAACAGAGGAGAAACTTTTAAGAACAAAGGCTTGGTTGACATCACTGAATACTGGCAAAGGGCACATAATATGAGAACCCAAAGCAGCCATTTGACTTTTCAACTAAGGGGCCAGTGGTGACTTAAATAAAGGGAGATAAAAAGAGTTGAAGAGTGAGTGAATGATGTTAAAGGATGTTTGGATTCAAACAGGAGAATATAAGGCCATACAGGAGCATTTAATATAAAAGTTTTTAAGAATACCACTGAAATGTCAAATGCTTTTTAAAGCACACACTTTAAATATAATTGCACTAGTAAAAACTTGGGTATTTTAAATTCCTTAATCAATAGTATTTTTCAAGTTATTGCATAATTAAATTCATTTTGGAAAATTCTAGTTTACATAAGAGGGGTTCCTTTTTTATTATTTTTTCTTCTCTTTATTTATCATAACACAAGATGCTTTTGGAAAACAAATCTATCTACTCACAGAAAAGTTGAGGCAGAATAAATAATGGCAACCACAAAAAAATTACATATAATTGCAAAATATTAATTGTAGGAAGATATATAGCTGTAATTAACATTAATGAACATTTTAGTCCCTAATAGCTGCAACTGAAGTAGTCGATATTTTTTTTAAATGTAAATGTCTCCTTTAAAAATAAGTTAATACTACAATGAAGCAGGTTTAAAATTCTTTTCCAAGTCTCTGTGCTTAAATTGCCATCACAAGATAAGACAATTTTCTGCCATAAGCAACTGGCTCAATACCGACAATTAATTTAAATTACCTTTTCATTTACAAAAGTGTTTCATTTTGTTCTAACTAAAAACCTTATTTTATAAACCCATTGTTTGTCCATCTTGTCTAAGTATATAGATTTCTACCTTCATCCTCTGGAGCTTTTAGGTACTTGCAGTTTTTGTCAGATATTACTTACTGTTCAGTTTCAAGTGAAAGTTAGCAATAATAACAACGAATTAACGAACCATGAAATTGGTGCATTGAAATGAATTGCACTAATTTGGCTTAAGATTTGAACACTGCCAAATGAATCCTTTTAACACAAACTATAAAATAATAAAAAGCTTCATATTTGACACTGCTCAAAAACATAAGGATTTATTCTTTGGAAATGAGGTGATATAATAAAATAGAATACAAACTGTAGACAAGGAAATGACTTGGTATTTGGGGAAATCTTGGGGAGAGCCAGGACCCTCAAAAGCAGGTCAGGTCCTTCCAGTTTACCATCAGTGAAGGCAGTGACCCCTTAACACGAGATTCGGACATTTCCAACTAAACCCTCAAAAGACACTCATCATACTCACACACATACAAAAATGCTTGCTGGTTCTTGCTGACCATTGTAGAAGTAAAGTTTGATTTAAACTGTCACCAAAGTGAAATGTCCTCTCCCTCCTTTGAGTTTGTTTTGAAGGACATTAATGAGGTCTTTGGGAAAGTTTGTGGCTGCTGGACCTGTATTTGTCCCACAGATAAATAACTAATTTCATTTCTTCAGGATTAATATGACTATACTATTCAAGAATGTGTCATTATTGTAAGAAGTAACTCTGCATTTTGCAAGAGAATAAAAATGTCTCATGTAGATATAGGACATTTTTTTTCCTTTAAAAACACATAAAGTGTGATGCTGAAACCATCTGTCCCTGTTGCCTTTACCGATTTTAAATCATTTCTAACCCATTCAGCTTCCTCAGATGTTAAATTACCAGCTACCGTTCTACCTCTCCATCCTTAAAGCTAGGGTCATATAATCGGTTCCATTTTCAAGCCTGGATTGATATTTAAACTAGTTCACTCAGGTGGGGAATATACTTTCTTGTTTAAAAATGATATGATGTGAATTTATCCTAGGCCCTAAGATAAGTTGAACTGATTTCACATAACTCTCCAGAGCATTCCTTACAGCAGCACTATTAGTAAAGATTGCTGTGGGGACATCACATGGGTTTGCCAAATACATGGCACACGATTTGTGACAATTCAGTTGCTTCCCAAATATGGCTATGTCTCATAATTACCTAGATAGCTATTTTTAAATAGTTCTTAAGATAGTGGGGCTATTTAAAATAGTCCTAGCCTACACCTACTAAGAATCTCCAGAATTCTGTCTTTTAAAAAAGATTCACTGAAGATTCCAATGCTACTAACTCAGCAATAGTCTCTAACTTCTCTAGGCTAATGGGAGACGATCCTTGGAAACTTGCAAGGAGGAAAATTATCCATATAATCTGAGATCTTGAGGATATTTTAAAGAACTTTTGAAATAAAATACAAAACTATCACTGAACAGAAGAGAAAACCGAGGCCTAAAGAAGCTGAATGACTTTATTACAGCAGTAAACCCAGCTAATGGCCAAATGGATCATTAGAACCCAAGTCTGGTGGATGAAGTGAAGGGTCAATAACAAATAAGTTGGTTGAAATAATGGCAATACCAACTGGTCCTCTGATTTTTTTTTTGTTATCTTCCAGTTAATGGAGTTCATTGCTCTATATTCAGTTGTCAAGATAATTTTAACTTGAACTGTACATGAAATCATTTGATAAGAACTATTTAAGTTAAGGGGTGCCTGGCAGGCTCAGTCGGAAAAACATGTGACTCTTGATCTTGGGACTGTGAGTTCAAGCCCCATGTTGGGTGTAGAAATTATGTAAATAAATAAAATATTTTAAAAGAACTATTCAAGTTAAAACTCAAAAAAAAATTTTAAAGATTTCATTTATTTATTTTAGAGAGAAAGAACACAAGCAGGGGGAGGAGCAGAGGGAGAGGGACAAGGAGACTCCATGCTGAGTGTGGAGCCTGATGTGGGGCTTGATCCCATGACTCCGAGATCATGATCTGAGCCAAAATCAAAAGTTGGATGCTTAACCGACCAAGCCACCCAGGTGCCCCCAAACTCAAAATTTTTAAAGGATAAAATGGTATTGACAAATTACTGCTTTTTTCTACAGCAATTAAAACTGGGTGCTTTTGAAAGGATTTTTGAAGAACCTCCATAAGGTTTTCTATGGTAGCTGTACCAATTTAAATACTTGCCAACAGCGCACAAGGGTTCCCTTTTCTCCATATCTTTGCTAACACTTGTTATCTCTTGTCTTTTTAATGATAGCCATTGTAAAAGTGTCATTGTTGTTTTGATTTGCATTTTCCTGATCATTAGCGATGATGAACATCTCTTCATGTACCTGTTGACCATTTGTATGTCTTCTTTGGAAAAAGGTCTATTCAGTTCCTTGGCCCATTTTTTAATCAAATTCATGTTTGTTTGTTACTTAGTTGTATGACTTTTTTTTTTTTATTTTGTACATTAACCCTGTATCAGATATATGATTTGCAAATATTTTTCCCATTTTATAGATTGCCTTTTCATTTTATTGATGGTTTCCTTTCCTTTGATGGTACAGAAGCTTTTTAGTTTGGTAACAGTCCCACCTATTAATTTTTGCTTTTGTTGCTTATGCTTTTGGTGTCATATCCAAAAAATTATTGCCAAAACCAATGTCAAGGTGTTTTTCCCCTATGTTTTCTTCTAAGGATCTTATGGCTTCAAGTCTTCTGTTTAAATCTTTCATCTACTTTGAGTTAACTTCTGTGAGTAGTGTAAGATAGGTCATCCAGTTTTCCCAGCACAATTTATTGAAAAGACTATCCTTTCCCCATTGAGTATTCTTGGCTCCCTTGTCAAATATCAGTTTGACCATATGCATGGGGGCTTATGCGGGGGGCATAGTTTTGGAGTATAGTTTGAAATTAGGATGTGTGATGCCTCCAGCTTTGTTCCTTCTCAAGATAGCTTTGGCTATTTGGGGTCTTTTGTGGTTCCATACATATTTTAGGACTGTTTTCTATTTCTCTGAAAAATGTCATGGGAATTTTTATAGCAATTGCATTGAATCTATAGATGGCTTTGGACAGTATGGACATTTTAACAACAATCCCACTTCTGGAATATACATTTCCAAAGGAAATAAAATCAGAAAAGATATCTGTACTCCTATGTTCACTGCAGCACTATTCACAATAGCCAAGATATGGAAACAATCTTTAAGTGTCCATCAGCAGATGAATGGATGAAGAAAATGTGATCTATCGATAGATGGATAGTTAGATGATAGATAGATAGATAGATAGATGATAGATAGATAGATAGATAGATAGATAGATAGATAGATAGAATGAAATATTATTTGGCAGGAGAAAGAAGGAATTTCTGCCATTTGGGACAACATGGATGGAACTTGAGGGCATTATGCTAAGTGAAATAAGTCAAACAAAAAGACAAATACTGTATGATATCACATATACATGAAATATTAAAAAACCAAACTAATAGAAACTGAGAACAGATTGGTGGTTGCCAGGGGTGGGGATGTGGGATGGGGCAAATGGATGAAAGCGGTCAAATGGTACAAACTTTCAGTCATAAGATGAATAAGTTCTGGGGATGTAATGTACAGCACGGTGACTATAGTTAATAATACTATACTGTATATTTAAAAGTTGCTAAGAGAGTAGATTTTAAGAGTTCCCACCACACACACACACAAATATAATTATATGACGTGATAGATATCTTAAATAACCTAATTGTGTTAATCATTTTATGATCTATACATATATAAAACCATTTCATTATATACTTTAAACTTACACAGTGTTATACATCAGTTATATCTCAATTTAAGAAAAACTGAGTGCTGTGGGAACATACTGCTATTAGGGTCTTGTGGACAAATCAAGAGGTGACACCAGATGCTACCTGCTCCTCACCCCTACCGTAAATAGAGTTACTCCAGCTGGCACCTGATTCATCTTCTAACTCATTACCCACCCTGCTCCTGCCCCACCTCTACCTCACACTACCATGAATTCAACTCAGAGGTAAAAGAGAGATGAGAAAACTGGACAGCCATGGCAAGGTGTGTGGAAGTACTATCTTGACCAGAGGCGAAATTTTTTTTCCCAGAGAGAAGTGAAAATATACAAGAATCTTAACTATTTTACTCCCAGCATATCCTTAAACATTTACTTTGGCCAAACAAAAGTATATTTGCCCCACAGCTTGCTATAGTTTTATAGAAGAAAGGAGCTTTGGATGGTATGTAATGATGCCAGGACTTAAGAAAAAAAAAGAGATGAGTGTCAAGTTAAGTCTCTCCTATTTCATATTGTAAAAAATGTGCAACTTTTAAATATATTTTTTTATGTAGGCCACCATAAAAATGCCATATAACTGCTTAAAACTATAAATAGCAAAAAGATCAGTGACTATAATGTGAACATCTTTAACTAAAGAGCAATTCTGCTAATTTTGCTATTAGAATCAAGGACAATTATATACAACCAGGTGTGCTGATTATTTTTTCCTTTTAGTATTTGAATGTGTACCAAGGGACTTTAATAATGACATATTTTAATGAAGTAAGAAGCTCTAAAATAAGTAAGTGATTTTCACCTGTAATAGCATGGTATGTTGAACCTACACCTAAAAACATTCACTTCAAACTCTACTTCTATGGAAACCTTATACTTCAAATCACAACAATCTTACTTTTTATAAAAACATCTCCTTGGGCATTATACGCATTAATTTTCAAATGATGCCTTTTACTTGCCTACTTAGATTCCATCTAATAAACATAATCTGGAGTATGCCAATAAAACATATTGTGGTTTAGACATGTCAAATTTTGTATGATCAAATATAAAAGCACTTAGTAAAGTTTTAATCTATTTAATTACTGTCTTGTTTAATTTAAAACCTTCATTACTAGTTTCTATATTGCTTTCTAATTTCTTTTTATCTCAAATATATTTGCTGGCCCCAAATCTCGCTATTTCTTTTACTAATGTCTTTATGGGCAGTCACTTAAATACAGATTTAAATGTGAAAAACGAAAAAGTGTAAAAGGTGTGGTTATTTGTACAGAGCCTGTGTCTCACTCATATTCAGAATACTCTACCTGCAATTACTGCTGCAATGTCTTGCAAACAGTAGGTGCTCAAATAGATTTGTTGAGTAAATTACTAAGCTTTCAAACAATGCTCTACCAAAGTTCAGGAAGAAATTTATTTACCAGCCTGCAAAATAGATAATGACACCCAAAGACTAAAATTCTAGCTCACATAGTCTAGAGCCTGGGTCTGTCTATCTCCAAAGCCTATGCTATTTATGGTTTTTCTGTTTTGCCTAGAGATGTTCCTAGTGAATCTAAAATGTAAAGCCTAAAAAGTTATTCTCTCTTTTACCCTCCTGCACTTGGCTGTGACATAGCCCTCTTTAGTGTAATATTATATGATGGGTCAGCTCAACGGAAATCAGCCGTGAAATTTCTGTGTGTCTTTAGATAAGTCTGAGCCACTTTCTATTCCTTAATTTGTTCTTATTTTTCATCTATAAAACATGATGCTTAAAGCAAACAACCCAGTTTTAAAATTCTACAAAAATGATTAAATAGTTTAGTGATACAGTGATACAACCAGATTAAAAAATAATTTATAATAAAACAAGCAAACAAGTAGAACTATTTTTATAACATGCCTAGAAATTGAGTCTCATTTCTTATCAGGCAGTTTTCAATCACCAATAGTCCAAGTACCACCACTAAGTTTCTTCCAACACAATAAGTAATTTCACTTTCCCCGTGCTCCCATCAGAAAGGAGCTGCCTTTAGTTAATACAATGTTCAAAAGGTTGCATAGAAAACAGATGTGTTAGTATGTTGGTATATATAAAATAAAACCTTTTCACAGAAAGTTATTTAATGGGAAAAAAAAACAAAGAAAAAAAAGAAATGGAAAAATGAATATAATTTGTCCCTGGATACAAATATGAATATAATTCCATTAAATGATCACCCCTCTATGAATTCATGTCTAACAAGCAATACTTCATTTTGTTGCCACTGTTAAAATCCAAAAATTCAACAAGATCTCATGTGCCCACCCCTGGTGCTAATAAATAATCAAGTGTGTATTTCATCTCTAAGTGTGACTAATTTCAATTTGTAACAATTTCTAACCAAATCAGAAAAAGTAAAATGATAAGAATAACATAATAAAATAAAATTTAAAAAAAAAGAATGGCTTTTTTTCTTCTCGCGTCATCCAAAGAGAAGGCTTCCCTAAGAACTCATCTTTCTAAATTTTTTTCCTATCGTGCCTCTGGTTATTTACTTCAAACTATGATAACAGAGGATTTATATAGACATACATCATTTTACTGTGTTTCAATTTATTGTGCATCACAGGTATTGCATTTTTTACAAATTGAAGGTCTGTGGCAACCCTGCATGGAACAAGTCTATTGACACCATTTTCCCAAAAAATATTTACTTACTTCATATCTCTGCGTCACACTTCGGTAATTCTCACAATATTTCTTTTTCATCATTATTATTATATTTGTCACGGTGATCTGTGACCAGGGATATTTGATGTTACCATTGTCACTGTTGTGGGGCATCATAAACCATGCCCATATAAGAGCGCAAACCTAATTGATAAATGTTGTACGTGTTCTGTGCTCCACTGACCAGCTGTCCCCCATCTCTCTCTCTCTCCTCAGGTCTATCTATTCCCTGAAACACAACAATGTTGAAATTAGGCCAATTAGTACCCCTACACTGGCCTCTAAGTGTTCAAGTGAAAGGAAGAGCCACTCATCTCTCACTTTAAATGAAAAGCTAAAAATGATTAAGCTTAGTGAGAAAGGCATGTCAAAAGCTGAGATAGGCCAAAAGCTAGACCTCTTGTGCCAAACAGTTAGCCAAGGTGTGAATGCAAAGGCAGAGTTCTTGAAGGAAATGTAAAAGTGCTACTCCAGTGAACAGATGAATTATAAGAAGGCAAAACAGCCTATTGCTAATATGGGGAAAGTTTTAGTGGTCTGGATAGAAGATCAAGCCTCAAACCAAAGCCTAACCCAGAGCAAGGCCCTAACTTTCTTCAATTCCATGAAGGCTGAGAGAGGTGAGGAAGGTGCAGAAGAAGAGTTTGAAGCTAGCAGAGGTTGGTTCATGAGGTTTGAGGGAAGAAGCCATCTCCGTAACATCAAAGCACAAGGTGAAGAGCAAGTGCTAATGTAGAAGCTGCAGCAAGTTCTCCAGAAGATCCAGCTAAGATCATAATGAAGGTGGCTATACTAAACAACAGATTTCCAGTGCAGATGAAACAGCATGCTATTGGAAGAAGACGCCATCTAGGACTTCCATAGCTAGAGAGAGGTCCATGCTTGGCTTCAAAGGTTCAAAGGACAGGCTAACTCTCTTGTTAGGGGCTAATGCAACTGGTGATTTAAGTTGAAGCCAGTGCTCATTCACCATTCCAAAATCCTAGGGCCCTTAAGAATTATGTTAAATCTAGTCTGCCTATGCTCTATAAATGGATCAACAATGCCTGGATGATAGCACATCTATTTACAAAATGGCTTATTAATATTTTACGCTACTGTGGAGAACTACTGCTCAGAAAAAAAATTCTTTCAAAATATTACTGCTTGGGGTGCCTGGGTGGCTCCATAGGTTAAGTGTCTGCCTTCAGCTCAGGTCATGATCCCAGGGTCCTGGGTTCAAGCCCCACTGAGCAGGGAGCCTGCTTTTCCCTCTCCCTCTGCAGCTCCCCCTGCTTGTGCTCTCTTTCTCTCTGTCAAATAAATACATAAAATCTTTACTACTTCTTATTGACAATGTACATGGTCACCCAAAATTTCTGATGGAGATGTACAATAACATTAATATTTTCACACCTGCTAGCACAACATCCATTCTGCAGCCCATGGATTGAGGAGCAAAATGGCTTATCATTATCAAGTCTTATTATTTAAGAAATACATTTCAAAAGGCTATAGCCACCATAGAGGGTGATTCCTCTGATGGATCTGGACAAAGTAAATTAAAAGCCTTCCGGAAAGATTCACAATTCCAGATGTCATTAAGAACATTTGTGATTCATCGAAAGAGGACAAAATACCAACATTCACAGGAGTTTGGAAGAAGTTGATTCCAACCTCCGTGGATGACTTCGAGGGGTTCAAGACTTCAGTGACAGAAGTAACTGCAGATGTGGTCGAAATAGCAAGAAAACGAAAATCAAAAGTGGAGCCTGAAGATGTAGATAAATACTTGCAATCTCATGATAAAACTTGAACAGGTGAGAAGTTGCTTCATATGGATGAGCAAAGAAAGTGGTTTCTTAAGATGGAATCTACTCCTGGTGAAGATAATTTCAGGATTATTTAAATGATAAAAAAAAGATTTTAGAATATTACATAAACTTAGTTGACAAAGCAGCAGAGCAGGGTTTGAGAAGACTGACTCCAATTTGGAAAGAAGTTCTACTATAGGTAAAATGCTATCAAACATTATGTATAAACATCGTGTACTCCAGAAAAATCATTCATGAAAGAAGAGTCAATCGATGTGGCAGACTTCACTGCTGCCTTATTTTAAGTAATTGCCACAGCCACCCAGCCTTCAGCAACCAGCACCCTGATTGGTCAATAGCCATCAACATTAAGGCAAGACCCTTCACCAGCCAAAAGATTACAACTCAAGGAAAGTTCACATGATGGTTAGTATTTTTGGCAATAAAGTATTTTTTACTTAAGGCATGCACATTTTTAGAAACTACTGTACTACATTGGTACTACAATATAGACTATAGCACAGTATAAATATAACTTATATGCACTGGGAAACCAAAAAATTTTATTTGGATGGCTTTATTGTGATATTTGCTTACTGCAGTGATCTGGAACCAAACCCGCAATATCTCAGAGGTATGCCTGTATTTTAAAGTGCCTTCCAACTTGGCTAAAATGACAAGGTTAGAGGCTTATTCAGATTTTCACCCAAAGGGGAGAAATGCCTGCTTGTTATTGTCACTGTTTGTATTTTTTCAAATGCATACTCATGATGAAACCAATATAGGAAAAGAAGCAACCCTGACTGCAGCTGTCCTGACAATGGTTAAGAGGAGGCCTGAGGCCCTACAACCTGATGAGTCAGACTGAAACTACTAACACTATTAGAAGGCTCAGAATCTCTAGATGGGATGGCAAGAAACAAGGGTCCCGATTCAGCTGATGACTTGATTTTTAACTTGCAGTAACTTTAGTAGAGAAATTATGGTGTAAACTTATTCACTTATTTTTCTAACAAATACTAACTGAGCACATTCTATGTGCTATTTATTACACAGAAAATGTGATAACATGTTTATTTTCTTGGGACCACTAGACTATAAGTTCCCTAGTAGGTATAGGCAATTCCCTTGCTTTCAGAAATTATGTACTAAAAGCATCTGGGAAAAGGTGCATAGTCCAATTATCAGTTTCCATGTTAAAAGAAAGATTCCAGTCCCAAAGAGCTAAAAGAATTATGAAATTCCTAATTATTTTTTTTATTCATAGTATTTGACAATGTATTTCTGGCATTTTGTTGTTTTTACATCATCCCCTTCTTTCTTTTTTATTATTATTTATTTAGGAGAGAAAGAGAGAGAGAGAGAGAGAGACTGCACGAGCAGGTGGGAGCGGCAAGAGGAGAGGGAAAAGCAGGCTGCCCACTGAGCAAGGATCCCAATGCGGGACTCCATCCCAGGACCCCAGGACCATGACACCAGCTGAAGGCAGATGCTCAACTGACTGAGCCACCCAGGTCCCCCCTCCCTTCTTTCTTAATTTAGGTTCAATGGGGCTAAAGATTTGCTATTCTTTCAACATGGCTGAGGACTTCCTATCTTTTCCCAATTATGAAGCCTATCCTTAAGAAAAGCGGCATTACAATTTTATTTTTTTCTAATCTAAAAGTAAGGTAAATGCAATTTAAAACTCAAACAGTTGTGCAAACACACCAACGATTTTTAAAGACTAAGCTAGCAGTGGCACCTAACACCTCAAAATGTTTTTTCCAGCTGCCATATAGATGTCCAAATTCAGCTTACAAAAGAGGTTACCATGTGTGATGTATGAAAATGTAGGGTTTAAGAAAGTCAAACCTCTGAAAGTCAAGAACTGCTTGTATATGCAATTGTATTTTAGAGAAAGTTGATGGTAATTAATTAGGTAGGTTTTAGATGGAATGCTGCAAAAAATATTTATGGAGACCATTTGGCTTTTTTGGTCATTCCCAGTTGTTTTAGCAGTTTATTCATTACAACTTTTGATTAAGCATTGAGAGCCCATATAGCATACTGCTGTTCTTTTTATTCTTTCTGAATTTGTCTAACTAATCTTTAATTCTTTCTTTCCAACTCCTCTCTACTCAATCATTTAGCTCCTTACTAATCCATCATCTGCAATTAGGAACTATCCCTTTAATCTCCTTACTATCCTTTGATAAGTTCTAGCCACAAATTTTCCACATCCTCACACACCCTATCTTCTATTTCCACCCTGTATTGTTTACCAATAAACAAAACTAATCAAAAGAAGACATACTAATGTTCAAGCGTTGCTAATTTCCAAGATGCCAAATTGAAGAACGTCTCTGCCTATTGCAGGAAATTTTGAAAATCTCTATATATTTAAAATCCCTACTGTGCTGGCTTTATCATACAAGGTAGTATCTGTGAAGTAGACAACTACCACTATAACACAATCTAGGGGAAAAAGAAGCTTCCATTCCTTCCTATGCCTTAAGTCTGCAGTGATACTGAAATTATTATCTATGGTTGAATGATGTTGATATTTTAACTTAAGAGGCCTGTGTAAAGCATGAGTCTGCTTGAAATTCTCTCTCTCCCTCTGCCCCTCCCCCTGCTCATACACACTGTCTCTCTCTCTCCCTAAATAAATAAATTTTTTAAAAAAAAAAAAGGTGATTCTTCCAGCCAATAATGACCATTTATACCTTTTGGTATAAGTTCTAGAACAAGATGAATCTGCAAAAGGACAGTAGTACTTTAGTACATGATGATGTTCAAATGAGAAAAATTAATATAAATTGTAGAGATAAATAGTTGTAGAAAAAATACAAGTAAATAAGTTAGGATGACTTTTTCTTAACAAGGTCATGTGTATGTGTTTGTGTGTATTTGATATATTTATTCTGTTAATTATGTATTTCTGAAATAGGGACCTGTGTTTCCTTTTCTCTGCATAAGCAGGAAAGAAAAAGTAATAGTGAATAAATCAAACAGTTTTTTTTTAAAGGTAGGAATTTACCAAGAAGAGAAGACTGATCAGTTCTGTTGGTCATATATAACAGGCAGGTGAAATAAAAAAGGACATTCAACACAATCGGGCCAATGACAAAGTAGAGCTTCAACCATGTGTTCCAAAGTGACTAATGAAATAAATGTGTTATAAACAAGGACTAAGTCAACTGAGTCAGTCCTTAATATCCTATGAAATATAACAACTAAATGGCACAACAATTGATAACTTACACATGTTTTTAATCAGCATATCATAACAACAAAACAAAAAGATAACAGATTGCAAACAACTAAAACCTATGTCAAAGGTATTAACTTAAAAAAATATATTATTGACCTAACAGTGAAATTTTAAGAATACAAGAAGAAGCTCAGTTTGAAATCAATAGCTCAATTTTGAATCACCTTGGGAGAAACAAGGCAGATCTAGGTCCCAACCAAGAATCCAAAACCTCACTATTCAGAGAAGATATCCTTTATTCTTTGAAGTCAATTAAGAAGACTACAACTCTGGAAATATATCAAAGTAATAGCACCAAACCTTTAAAAGGTATCAAAATAACTACAACTATGATACTTGAAAGATATGCAGAGAACTAATGAAAAATTGATTAAATCAAAGAATTGGTTTGCACAGAAATAAAGTAATTAGCTGAGTGATAACTGTGTTTGTCCTTTGCCTTCTATTTAAGGTAATGAAACAGGGGTAATAATTTCATAATTATATTTTAATTTTTAACAGAATTTAAAATATGTTATCTATTTTTAAAAGCTAAAAATATTTTTGAATGTTTTATTATATTTATATATTTAATACACTGAGCATTAAACAAAGTACTAATAATCATGAACGTGCTTCTCCATGTACAAAAGCCTCTCAGATATTAAAAAAACCTTTTGTTGGGAAATGGAGTGTGCCTATTAGCACCTATTGTCACATTAGCAGAGGTCATTTCCTTGATAACAGGAGAGAGCAATATTCTCAGAAAAACCATCCTCGGAAAAGTTTTAACAAAAAATGGAAAGTAAAAGCCAGAGGTACGATCCAAAGAGGGCAGGCCTGAATAGGGCAAGGCAGTATAAATGCTGTTTTTGTCACTGTTTGGTAAGCTATGTCAGTGATTTCCCATCTGTCACTTAACATTTCAACATCCCAGAACCTCTTCAAATGATAATATGGGCAGCATAATTGCACAGCAAAAGCTGGCAATTTGGAATCTAAGAAACCTGGATTCAAACCTCCCTCCCATTATTAACTCTGCATTCTGGGTCCCATTATTAAGTAGCCCCAAGCTTCAACTTTTTATCATTAGCATGGACATATTTTTATCTGCCATAAAGGTGAACCAGGATTATATACACAAAAGTGCCTGATATACAATAACTGATTAGCAAATGTTAGTTGTCCTGATTTCATAAGGATGAGGTGGAAATAGACATAAATAATAAGTCTAACCCTTGGTAATAGATGTTTCAGCCTCAGAGATGATGGTGACCATGAATATATGCCTCTCAGATCCCCACTATGGTGAGCATAACTGACCTACAGCTCCAGCTATCGTACTCTGAAACCCATCACCACCTTCCCACTGAGACCACCTTCTAGCGATGCTCCCAGCCAATGATGGCACAAGGCAAACCTACTAAGGCAGGCCTACTCCTGAGAGATGGGGAAGCTTTCACCTGGACTCTCTATCAGCCTTGCTCAAATTTATCAGAGCAGTACTGCAGTCTCAGCACCTTGCACCCAGTGTTTGGGCTTTCCTTCTCTCCTTCAGGGTCAGAGCTACAACTGCATCACAGTCTAATGGTCTCCCAGCCTCTCCTAGCTCCCCTCCGTCCCCATTTTCCTCCACAAGCATTTCCCCTAAGAAAGCTCTTACATGTCTAATGCTGTCTTGGCATTTGTTTCTCAGAGGATTGGGATTACACAGGAACCCAGGTTCTTAGATCTAATTAGGGTAATAATTTATAGTATCTTTAAAGCCTTTAGTAGGTTGAAGAGTTGATTCTCTCCTGAAAGAAAAACCTCACTTACAGGTAGGAGCAGAGCCAATAGATTTAAGGACTTAAAAGTCCTAACATTAGGGGCACCTGGGTGGCTCAGTCGGTGAAGCGGCTGCCTTCGGCTCAGGTCATGATCCCAGGGTCCTGGGATCGAGCCCGGCATCGGGCTCCCTGCTTGGCAGAGAGCCTGCTTCTCCCTCTTCCTCTGTCTGCCACTCTGCCTACTTGTGCTCTCTCTCTCTGTTAAATAAATAAATAAAAATCTTAAAAAAAAAAAAAAAGTCCTAACATTAAAAGACTATATTAAGTCCATTAAAATAACCCACCCAGAAAGGCTAATTCTACCATTAGTGAAAATAATGACAAATGCATGTGGAAATGTACATTTAGAATTCAAAATAATCCACGATCAAGGCCACTTGGCCTATGCTTTAAAATCAATCATAAAATGTACTTTCTGAAATATGTGTTTATTTATTAAAACAAGTGCCCCCAAAAGGCCATAGTACAGATCAATAAGTCTATAATGGGGCTAAGACTACATGTCTAAAGGGGCATAATCTTTAATAGTGTATTAACAAATAGGCTCCAGCACCTTACACTGACACTGAAAAAAAAAATCAAATTCTCATCCCATCCATGGACCAAAAACTTCAAAATTTCTATTACTGAAAAGTGTTCCCATACTATTCTATTTAAACATTTTCTTAGACTCCTTGAAGGCTGCCAATATAAAGCATGTCTATAATTCATTTCATAGCTATTTATTTCTATAGAACAGAATGAATATAGATTCATTCTGATTTTGAATTTTAAAATATACATTTGTAATTCTTATAACTATTATGGTAACTCCTTTAGACACCCATTCCTAAGAGACCCCAAATTAACCAAACTGAATTAGAAAAAAAAATCAAATTCCTTTTCAAAGCACTCTGCTGAATTCATTCAATCACTCTACTTTTGCACTATGGCCATATATGAACTCAGAGGTCCCTTCCAAAAATTGTTGCTAAACATTCAAATACTTATTGAGCACCTGACCCAGGGAACACATCATTACAGAAAAGGAAAATATCTTACTTCTAAGTTACTCCCAGGCCATCAACATTACAACATATCTACTAAACGCTAGAAGATTCTTTTCTGCTTAAGGAGTGGATTCAACCACATAGCCCAATAAATTACCCAGCTGTACTTCCTTCCTGATATTTGACATTTTCCCTTAATTCAACTTCACAACATTTCCTTTGCTCATTTACCCACTAGATGCAGCTCTTTGCAAAAGTATTTAGCTTTCAAGTGTCATTTTTAAATATTAGTCTCTTCAGTACTTTAATCATTTTTACTAAAATATCTGGATTCCTGCTATCTGATGACACTCTTCTGGAATTAAATTTGCAAAATGATTTTAAAGTATATTCATAAGATATATATTTACATAAGCTCTGTAATACAGAAAAAAAAAATATCCATCACCTTGTCTTATTGTTGTTTGTCTTTTTTTTCAACCCAAGGGTAGTTATCTTCAGGGAAGTCATTACTTAGGTCTTAAGAGCTAGAACTGTCAATTTATTTAACACTTATTCAGTGCTTACTCTTAGAAATAATTCCCCTCTATTTAGAGATATTAATTCATAAAGTTCCTTCAGCAGTCCTAGAGGTAGGTGTTGTTATTATTCTCAATGTTGTGGATGAAGTTAAGTAATTTCAAGGTCTCACAACTCATAAGGCACAGGCTAGACTTGAAACCAGGCAGCCTTGACCCAGAGTCAGCAAGTTTAGTACAGTGTATGCTGCCCACCCTGTAACTCTATAGTGACTGCAAATAGTGAGTTATATAATTCACTGCTAGAGTAAAGAAATAATTAGTTTCTCTATAATTTCCTTTCATGACAAAAGGGTTTTCTCCAATTTTTCACTGGAGAATGGTTGATGGCAGCTACTTGGAGGTCTGTATTAGGAAGAATTTTGAATATGAGTCTATACCTAATAGGAAAGAGTAGTGAGACTGACCAGGCTGTCTGACAAAGGCCCAAGTGAGATCTCCTGTGGCCTCTAGATACATATTAAACATCTCTAAATTAGACTTTCCCAGTTTAAGCTTACAACATTAGTTTCTTCTAGATTTTAAAATATGTGAGGTTGTTAAAGTAAGACTAAAGGAACAGAGGAGTCACTGGAAAGTTTAAGTTTAGTTTTTCATTGCAATTGTAGTATAATGATATTTTAGGGACTCAAATATCCTCCTTAAAGAAATCAGTAACTTTGTATACATAAAGTGTCCAGCAACAGAGATTCTCCCTCAATAACTTGGCTCCTACTGCACCCTCTGAAATAACACTTGCTCTGGCTGAAGTAAGCACCGTCTGCTGGCATATACATAACTGGCCTCCAGATATAATCTAGCCGATTACTTTTTACACACAAAAACAAACAAACAAACAACAACAATAAAAAAAAGACAAAAAAAAAAAAACCTTGAGGAAAGGAAAGAATACAGTAACTTAAAACAATAATCTTCCCCTATTACCTACTCTCAGCAAATCTTTCTTTTCCATCAGTGTATTTTCAAATATTTTCTCTACTTAAGGGTCTGATAAATTTTTCATTACTTCTAAGATGTTTTTAAAATGTGTCAGGAACAGAAATGGTTAGTTCCCTAATCAGAAACAAACCACCTAAATGAAATGAAAATCTAATATATACATTTTCTAGCTATAGATACTATATATGTGAAATTATATAGGTGCTACTGAAAAAGGATACAATTGAAGATTCATTCACATGCTACTCAGAGCTTAGGATGAGGGCAGATAAATAAGCAAAGCCTGATACAAAACACCAGCTATTAGAAGAGATACATACAAGACGTTAAAATGGCCATAGATAAAAGCTTATTTAACTTTTTGCCTAGAGGATTACATAATTCTTCAATGAAATGACCTTTGTTCTGAGAATTAAAACATACTTAGGATTTGTCAAGTGGAAAAGAAACAGGCGAGGCAGAGATTTTTTTTTTAAAGCATCTTAAAAAAAAAAATAGGGGAAAAATTAGCACGCCATGAAGCAGTTCAGTGGCGGAGGCGGGATGGTAGAGAATAGTGGAAGGGAAGGCTAGAAAGGAAGGGAGGTGGGCATAACTGAGCTCGTATTCATCATGAGAAGTAGAGACTTCAGCCAGAGCACAATAAGAAGTCACTGAGAAAGAAACATTTACTATGGAAGTGTCATGGTTACAACTGTATATTTTCAATATACATTTTATACACAGACTTTTTAAAATTCAATTAACATATAATGTATTATTAGTTTCAGGGAGAGAGTTCAGTAATTCATCAGTCTTATATAACACCCAGTGCTCATTACATCATGTGCCCTCCTTAATGTCCATCACCCTATTACCCCATCCCCCCACCCCCTCCAGCAACCCTCAGTTTGTTTCCTTTAGTTAAGAGTCTCTTATGGGGGGGGGCGCCTGGGTGGCTCAGTTGGTTAAGCGACTGCCTTCGGCTCAGGTCATGATCCTGCAGTCCCGGGATCGAGTCCCGCGTCGGGCTCCCTGCTCGGCAGGGGGTCTACTTCTCCCTCTGACCCTCCCCCCTCTCACGTACTCTCTCTCTCTCATTCTCGCTCTCTCAAATAAATAAATAAATCTTTAAAAAAAAAAAAAGAGTCTCTTATGGTTTGTCTCCCTCTCTGATTTTGTCTTGTTTTATTTTTCCCTTCCTTCCCCTATGATCTTCTGTTTTGTTTCTTAAATTCTACATATGAGATCATATCATATTGTCTTTCTCTGATTGACTTATTTCGCTTAACATAATACCCTCTAGTTCCATCCACATCACTGCAAATGGCAAGATTTCATTTTTTGATGGCTGAGTAGTATTCCATTATGTATGTATGTATGTATGTGTGTGTGTGTGTGTGCGCATACACATCACATCCTCTTTATCCATTCATCTGTTGATGGACATGATGCAGACATTTTTTATCTGAAAGCATGATGAAGGATAGAACAAGGGAGGAGAAGGCTGGGGATAAAGAAATCAGTTAGATAATTATTCAAACAGTAAAGAGGATGTGATGAAGACCTAAACTTCAACAGAAAAGCACAGATTCAACAAATACCTGTGGATATAAAACTTCCAATAACACACGTCAACGGGCTCCAATCTGATTTATGCATTAGGCCTATTTTGATTCTGCTTGATATACACGTATTTGTAGTTTCACATATTCTTCACAACAGCTTGATGAGTAGCATAACCTCAATTTTACTGATAACAAAATGAGATCCAGAGAAGTAGCTCACCCAGTAAAAATACTGCTACAAAATAATGAAGCCTAAAGTCAAATCCAAGACTTCAGACCCCATTCTCCTCACTGACCCACAAGGCCTTTAATGGAAAACCATTCATCAAAGTGACCAACAAGTTGACTTTTGTTATTGTGATTATACTTGATATTTCAGTGACCATATTTGTCATGCTAAAGTTCAAAAGTCTATGATAAACCATAGTGTTAGAGACACTATAATCCCTGAAAGTATTTAAAATGCCAATCAAGGACACAGAATCAATAACAGAAATGTGAAATATATAATGATGTCTTTTATTACACAGTGAAAGAAAAAATTCTTACATAATGTCATAAATTCTCCTTGTGAACCATTAGATGAAAAACTCCCTATTACTTATTTACCTGGAAATAAACAAAGATGAAATAGAGCTTTCTGTTGTTATCTAGCTACTTTTTGTTAAGATGAAATATGCTGCAATGAAAGGTGCGTGGGTGGCTCAGTTGGTTAAGCATCTGCCTCCGGCTCAGGTCATGATCCCCGGGGTCCTGGGATTGAATCCCGCACTGGGCTCCCTGCTCAGTGGGAAGCCTGCTTTTCCTTCTCCCTCTGTAGCTCCCCCTGCTTGAGCTTGTGCACTCTCTTTCTCTCTCTCTCACTGTGTCGCATACATAAATAAAATCTTTATAAAAAAAATTGCATGCAATGAAATGCACAGATCTTAAGGGTACAGTTCCACACAAGGCTATTATACAGAGGATTTGTCCATAACAATACCCCATCTCCTAATGGGCATTAATCTTTTTTCCTTTTTCTTCATCCCTCATCTATAGAGTGTCTAGCTATTTTTGTAGGATATATGTCTCTACTTTCATTGTCACTCCAGAGTGACTTGGCCTGGGACAAGACCTTTATTATTTATTGTGGAGTAATTAAGAACTGTATCTCTAGGCCAGAATACCTTGTATGAATACTCAGGAGAAAATTAATGAAGATTAATACTAAAAACTCAACAATACATTAGAAACCCTCATTATACATTATTATTTATGCTTTTAAATATCAATTATTTTTTAAGATACTTTTACAATAATGCAAAAGTCTCTTTTATTTATCTACATATTTACCATTTCTATTTTCTTCTGGCCCTTGTGTAGATTCAGCTTTCTATCTGGTATTATTTTCCTCTGCTTGGACAACTTTAAAAATAAAAAATTCTTGTAGTGCAAGTCGGCTGCCAGTGAGTTCTCTCAGCTTTATTTTTCTTTGAAGAAAAATTTATATTTTACTTTCATCTTTGAAAAAGACTTCTCTGGGTTACGAACTTTAGGTTGACAGATTTCTTCACTGATCTTTTTATATGCAGGGTCTAATCTACTCTTAATCCCATTCAGTGAAATTGTTCAGTTTATATACTTTCTTCCTTTAGTTTTCATTCTTTTCTGGAGGTTGTTCTTTTCCTGGCCTCTGGAGTTGTACCCTAGGCATGCATAGATGCAGCCAAACATTTAAGGGGATCTCTGCAGATTTTGAGGTGTCTTTCTTTCTATAGCTCCCTTCTGTCCCCCACAAATATTTGACCTCACAAATTTCAGCCACATTGGTCTCTACAAATTTTGACCTTTCTCTCAACTCAGCAAAACAGCCAAGCTCAGTTTGGTTTTTCATTTCCTGTACCACAGAATGAAAATTGCCTCTAGGCAGAAAGCTGAGTTAATTTGGAAGGCTTACCTTTTTCATGTTCCTTCTCTCAGGAATCACAGTCCTATGCTACGACATAGAGAAAGAACTGTTCTTAGTTTATTTACCGGGACAAGGTAGTTCTGTAGCCTCCTATTCCATCAAAGATGGAGGCAGACTTACCTAATACTGTTTTTAAGATTCATCCATGGTTTTGTGTTCATTTTTAATTGTTGAGTAGTATTCCACCTTTTCAGTATACCAATATGTTCATCCGCTCTCTAGTTGTTAAGTGTTTGGGTTTTTTTTTTTATTATTACAGATTTTAGCTACTGGGCTAAAGCTTTTAAACATTTGTGTATCAGTATTTATATGGAGACAAATTTTTGTTTTTCCTGGATGTTTACCTACAAGTAGAATTATTGTGTTACAGAACGGATGTATGATTTACTTCATAAGAAACCACACAGCAGTTTTCCAGTATAGTTAGATCATCTTAAATTATCACCAGCAATGTATGAGCAATCTGGTTTCCTCCAAATTTGATATTTACAGTCTTTTAAATTTTAGTCATTCTACTTGGTATAAAATGGTATTTCACTGTGATTTTATTTTGCATTTTCCTGATGACCAGTTATGTTAGGTGTACTTTTAGGTGTTGATTGGCCATCCAAGCAATATTCTTTTTAAAGTGTCTGTTCAAGCCTTTTGCCCATTTTTTAGTTTTCCTTTTAATTGAGTTTTTTAAGCAGATTAGGTCATTTTTTATTATATGTTGGACATCGTATGTAGCATGTGTTATATGTTGACTCCTTTAAAGGCTGCTGAGATTGTTGTGGGTGCCAAATTACTGGTGGCTCTTTTTAATCATGTTAGACTTGGTTTTATTCTCTGAAACTATCTTAAGTTTGTCCTTAATCCTATCCATACAGTAGTATGTTGTCCGTTCTCCACAGATGTGGCATTTCTGGAGTTTCAACTAAATGCCTGTGGAGCTCTGCAAGTTCTCTTCACTCTGGCTAGTTTGACACTCCAACAACCTCTGGTATCTCACTTCTGCTCTCAGGCTACCAGCAACTACTGTTGGTTAGGACACATAGAGACTTACCCTGTATGTTGGCACCTTAGCCTTTGGCCAATAGCTTGAAATATATCTCTCATAGGTGCTCCCTTTTGCACAGCTCCCTCCTTTCTAGTACCTTACAAATACAAGCCACTTCAGCCCCCGACCCCAAACTCTAGTATCTGCCTTCTTTGCTCACTGAAGCCACCACGCTTTGCTTGTGCTCCATCTTCCTTCGCTCTACTAGGGCATGAGTCCCAGTCAAGCTTTGCAAACAGACCTGTGTCATGTTTCTCTCTTATCTCAAAGACCTTGAAAATAGTTGGCTTGTTATACATTTTGCTTAGCCTTATAGTTACAGGCAGGAGGGCAAGTCTGGTACAAGCTGCACCATTATGGCCAGAGTGAAGTCATGTAACTCTGTTTAAGCCTAACAAAGCGTCAAGAAATCCTATCCTACCTATCCAACTAGATTGTCCTTTTCAAAAGTTACCTGAAATAATTGGAAGAATTTCTATTTCTCTTCCCATGGCTTTGAGAAGTCTCTGGAAAGAAGTATCAGCAAAAACCTGCCCTTAGAATCTCAGATCCATAGTAAAACAAAAAAGCAAAATTGCAAAGCATATTAATCAAGTTTTTTTAATTACATGCAAACATTAGACCTTAGCTAATATAAAAAAAGTGTGAAGCATATTAAAAGTAGATGTAAAACTATTCATTTAATCCCAGACTTTTTAAAAGCCTGAATATAGTAATAAAATGATCTCAAATCAGGTACAAAAATCTTTCATGTCAATTAAAAGCAACCTTACATATGGAGCTGACATAAAATCTGTGTATAACAAGGCATCTGACAGATGTTTGAGGAACTGCAAAAGAGATTAAAATGCTATTTTTAGCAACTCCCAATTTAGTTTCAAAATGCATATTATAATCCAAAACAGCAATATATAAAAATTAATAAAATCAAAGGATAGATACTATGTTCTGCTCTAAAATAGAATGGGTGAGGGAGGTGAGAATGAAAACAACAGGAAGCATCTATTCATTTTACAAATACAATTTTAACAGCATGTTTCTTAATTTAAAGCCATGTTGCATCATCGCAGTTTAATATGTTTGACAAACAAAAAGATATTAATTTTATATATACTAAAACTAGAGAATTTTATGAGAAAATTATTATTAATCATATTTACACATAGTTATGAATAAAGATATTTTTATATTTTCTTATCCATTATCTATCATCAGTTGTATCTACACAGTAGAGTTCTTGGGAATCTGAGAACAGAGCAGTGCTGACAGGGATGGCTGCCACCACATTTCCAGATATCCATAATGTCACTTTGGTCATCTATTTGTGGGTTATCTGGAAAATTCTGTTGTGAACTCTTAACATGTTAATGGCCATGTTGTAAGATGCACTGGTGAGGATGAGAATGAAATTGGAAATTAAAGCACTCAAAGCCCCCTTTTAACTCACTTATCCCTATTAAGATGTTAATTTTTAAAAAACCATCTGATCCCTTGAATTCTTCCTCAATAATTATGAGTGCCATGTAAACAGGAATCTGAAAGTAGAGGGAAAAACTTAACAAAATGAGTTTGTAGAGATGATCTCTCAGGTTCTTTTTATTTCAAATATTCTTTTGTTCAAGGAATGCAAAAATATACATGTTTCAAAGTCAGTTTGGTCAGTGGAAGCACCCTTGAAAAGGAAGTAAAGCTGCCCAAAATGATTCCTTTCAAAATTATAACATACACTTGAAGGTAAACACTGCAGTAAGTTAAAAATATTAGTAACTAATTTTTATTAACACTTTATACTTAGGATTCACAAATTCTAACCAGAAATTATCCAATAATTTCCTTGAGTTATTTATAAGTATTGTCTTCATCTCCCCCTATTCTCTCCTAAACCTATGATCATACTCTGCCCTCATTGCCCTACCATAGTGATTTCTTCATTCTAATTCCAATGGTCAACTCTTTCTTAGGTCTCATCTTACTTGACCTAGCAGAAGCCTTTAACATCTTTAAAATACAAGATTCTCAAATTAGCTTTCAGAACCCTTCATTCTCCTAGCCACTCATCCTCATTCTCCTTTATTGGTTCCTTCTCATTTTCTCTAATTCTCAAAGTCAGAATACCTCAGAAGAATCTCTCCAGCTTTCTTTTCTAATACTCTCACTCCTTTGGTGATCTTATCCAATCAAACTGAATTTTAAATACCAACATCATGCTGGCAAAAACATTATGCCAAATTCTCCAGCCTGTACTATCCAAATTCCTATTTAATTAATTCCATCTAGATTAGTCTGTGACACACACATCTCAAAATGAGCTCTTGATCTTCCCTCTAAAATTGCTTCTCCCTCCATTTTCTCCACTTCAGTTAATGATGGGTCTATTCTTCCAGTCGTTTGGGGCAAAATCTGAGTCATCTTTAGGTCCTCTCTGTTTCTGCTGCACTGAACTGAGTCCGTCAAATCCAAGGGATTCCATCTTCAATATCTATCCAGAATGCTACCATTTACCATCTCCACTGCTGCCTATCTAGTCCAAGCACCATACTTCCTGCCTAGATTATTACATTAGCCTCCTACTCTCTCCCTCTAGCCTT
Source organism: Mirounga leonina (assembly GCF_011800145.1). Taxonomy (NCBI): domain Eukaryota; kingdom Metazoa; phylum Chordata; class Mammalia; order Carnivora; family Phocidae; genus Mirounga; species Mirounga leonina. Next base: position 44,228,859 of record NW_023270316.1, read on the forward strand.
ACCCTTCTCTACAAGGAAACCACAATAATCCTAGCAAAACTCAAGACAGATCATGCCATTACTCTGCTCAAAACTGTCCAATGGCTCCCAATACATTTCAAATTAAAGCCAGATTCTTTACGAAAAAGTTCTCACATGGTTTGCCTTTCCACAATTCTTCTCAAAATGATTTCTTACTATTCTCCCAAATGGATCTTGCACTTCCTGGAGCACAGTAGGCATGCCTCTGCTTGAAGGTTTTGCCTTTGCTGAGGCTTATACCCCAAATGTTCTTTCTTCAAGTACCAACAGACCTCACTCCTTTCACTCTTATCTTTCTAAGATGCTTTTCATGACTCCCCAGTTTAAATTTTCAATAACATCCTTAACTGTTTAATTTTCTCTATGCACCTTTCACTATCTTTCAAAAAAAAATTCTTTACTCCCTTCTTATTGGGATGTAAGCTTCAGGGGGGCAAAATTTTGTCTGTGTTATCAATGATTATGACTCCAGAACCTAGAAAAATGTCTAGTAGACATTCAATAAATAATTCTGGGTAGATAAACATTTCTTTACCAGAAAATAAATAATGTCCCCAAAGTAATTAGTTGTTTAGCATTACAGATAACACATGTTGACCAAAACAAAACAAAACAAAAAACAAAACAAGAAAACTCAACTCAGGATTTTTAGTCTTGTGGCAGAATAAAAGAGGCTAATCTAGTCAAATCTTTGGAAAATTGACTTAAAATGTAAGAAGTCTTAAGAAACAAAAAAGAATGTCCTGTTTCTACTTATTGGATGACATATACAACAACATGCTAATTATAAGTATATCATTAGGAAAAAATAAAGAAAATGACTCTTACATAATTAAGGCAGCAAAAAGTTTAAAGCTATTTGCCAAACTTTTTTTTAGGTAGTTTCTATTTATGGGCAACCTAAATTTCAAATATATTAAGGATATCAATACTTCTTCACAAACTGGTAATAGTAAATATTTCCTATTGAGGAAATTTATATATCTCATTAGCTATACCTGTTTGGAAACAAAGAACAAAATTAATTATGTACCCATTCAGATATAAAAACCTGGGACCCAGAGAAAGAAAAATACGATCTTCAAGATCAAAAACTAGCTGATGGCAAATCTATCTTGTATATTCCTTCTATAGTCAACAAGACTGTCCCTAAACTCTGTAATATTTGGACTGTTTTATTCATAATATAATTCATGCTAGCAATTTATTTCAGAAAGAAAAGCTCTCAAATTAGTTTAGCAACATAAATGTCATGCATATAGAGATTAAACACACAGCATCTTTATTGCCTTAATATAACAGCTGTTATTTCATTTTTAGCTGAAGCTCAGGCAAATAAAATATTGAATATATAAGAATTCAAAGGTAAGGACATGCTTTTTAAAAAAATGTATAATATCTAAATTCAGATACTTAAATATGAGGGTGATCTGAGTTTCTTGGTTATTTCATATCTCACTCTCACCAGTGCTCCCTAAAGCATAAATATTCAGTATTTGGGGGGCTATATCTGAATTTGCCAGATAGTTCAGAAATAAAAGTGACCACTGAAAATCTAGAAATTTGATGGCAGCCATCACCTTTAACATTTCTCTGTTCTGAGATTTCAAAGATCCTGAAGAGAACAATAAAATAAAAAACTTTAAACCTTTCCCTCACTTCAATCTAAACCTAATATTTTATCTAAAGCTTAAAAAGTATTATACAGATTACATCAAAAAAGAGAAGAGGCTAGAAATCTTCACGGTAGAACTTTCTAGAACTGATTTTCCAAGTAGTACACATACAAGTCCTAGCATAGAAATTATTGCCAAAAAAAAGCAGCTCATTAACTCTACTTACACCTTACCATATGCTAAATTGTACTAGGAATTAGAAATACTTAGCCTTTACAGTGAAGAAATGCAGTGTAGTAAGAAAGACAGGTATGAACAAATATTTATGATCAGTGTGATGAATGTTATCACATTAGCCTGCAAAGGATACTATCAGATCCTGTAAGATAGACACCTAAGGACCTTAGGTGAAAGTCAGGTAGGAAATACTGACCAAATCATCCAAGCAGAGAGGAAAGACAATTTAGAGATGATGACAACAAGAGGAAGAATGAAGCCATCATTTCCTCGGCACCCAACATCGAAACTTGGGACTAATGTTGTGCTTCTTATCCTTCCCACTTCATATTTTGGTTATTAAACTATGCTGATTCATTCTTCCTGTTTTTCCACTTCCTTTACTTTACCTAGTCCAGAGTTTACTAGATGCTTCCAGCATGATTGCAAAAGCCCCCTAACTGGCCATATGGTCTTGATCTGAATCCCCCCAGATCATCTGGGGTTATCATTTAGAAGGGTCATCTTCTAAACTACTTGATGATAAAAAGAAAAGATATATATAATAAATATATATTACATATGTGATATATAGTAAGTGTATGTTATATATATGACATATACAACAAAATGCTGATTACCACATCACTGGGAAAAAATAGACTATGATTCTTAGGTAATTAAAAGTTTAAGGATACTTGCCAAACCTTTTACAGCATTTTCTATTTACGAGCAACCCAGTTTTCAAATATGTTAAGAATATAAATACTTCTTCCTAAAACTGGTAATGATAACAAATATATATTTAGTGTAAAGCTTAAACTTCCAAAAGAGGAGAGTAAGGCTTGCCAATAGGTTGATTTCACCCAAACTATTCAGCTTTATTTCCTATTTAACTCCCAAGACCTTGTACTGATGCATGATTATTTTCACCCTGTCCAAAACATGTCCATACCTGTCACTTTGATTTCTTCCAGACTGTTCCTATACACACTTATGAGGAGATATATATATATATATATATATATATATATATATACACACACACACACACACATATATACAGGTTCCACTCTATTTTTGTTCAAACCTTAACCATTCTTCAAGGTCCACTTCAATTTTCAGTTTTTCTAGGTTGTTTTTAGCAGCGTTTCCAGTCATTCCAATTCAAATTGCAATCCTACTTCCCAGGACATTTATAATCTCCTCATTCCAATTTTGCCTCTCATTCATTCAATCCAGAAATATTTATCAAATATGCACAATACATAAGGCACTTTGTTAAGTGCTGCAGATACAGGAATAAGCAATGTAAGCATGATTCTTGTGTTCATGGAGTTAACATTTAATTTAAGACTGATGGCATATTGTCTCTGCAGTATTTTCCTAAACATGATGCTTTACATAAACACTCATTTCATATATATTCTATATTCCTATAGATAAAAATTTATGAAACAGTTATTTTGTATTCTCTATAATAGTTCTTAGGCAGTATCCACAAAAGGCAGGTGGGTTAAAAAGAAAAAAGAAAGTACACGTGGCTAAATTTAAGATGAAATAATTTTCTCTTTATTCCTATCTCTTTATACTTCAAGAAAGATTAACAATAGAAAAGGTTGCATTTGAATTCCAGGATTCAAAACAGCATTTTTCATAGATCTCTATTTAAACTTAAAAATAAAGTGACTTTAAAGGCTAATGTGTCCAATAGATGGTCACATCTCTCAAGAGATTATAATCCTTCATAAGTTTTCCAAAATTTTATTAATATGCCTCTTTGGGGAACTTGCCTGCCACTCTTTTTTTTTTTTTCCTGGAATCTAATCAAAAGACTTCCCAAATGCATCATCCTTTGCAACAGAATTACCTTAAAAATAATTCAGAACTAACTAAACTAAATCAAATAAACTTAATTTTGCAAAGAGCAAGGGTATCTTTAAATAAATGGTAACTTAAATGTCTTCAAGTGTTATTTTTACAATAGCTTTAGGAACTGTGACTAGAATTGACATAACATGTTATAGGCCATGGGTTAGAGGTATGAAAAATGTTAGATAATCTTCACCAATACTCTAGGCCATCAATCAGGCAAAGCTAGGTTTCAACTATTGTTCTGAGATGGGTTGTGTCCTGCCTTGACCCTACATTTTCAGACCTACCTTCTCCTAAATCGTAGTTTAAATAAAGCATATAATGTTCATGGCCTTGGGCAAGTATTTCAAAATAGTGGTATTATTTGGTCCAATATATTAATTCCTTGTCAACTGTATAGAAAAGGAGGGAACATTAAGACAGTGTTGGAATATGGTAACCTTCAGGTGTTGAAACAATGATAGCTTTAGGTATTGAAACACACACACACATTCCCATTCAAAGGAGAAAACAAATGTTGGAAACAAACATGGAAAACAATGTATAGAGTATTACTCTAGTAAGCCCCTCATGCATAATAAATTCCTTTATTTCCCATATAATTGGGAAATACTATTAGTGCTCTTATTCTCTAAGTCACAATGAATAATCCTCTCAAGACTCAATATTCACGTACTGAATGGAGCACTGGGTGTTATACGCAAACAATGAATCATGGAACACTACATCAAAAACTAATGATGTAATGTATGGTGATTAATATAACATAATAATAATAAATAAATAAAATAAATATTTGGTAGAATTAAAAAAAAAAGACTCAGTATTCACATTTTACTATGAAGGCACATGTACCTTCCTTTTTTATTTTCCCCTCTCGTTATTAGATTCATGGGACTATCTCAGACCTGTTGCTCTGATGCCTTTAGCACTCTGCAAGGCCTGCTTTTATGTGTTTGTCCTTCTCTTTATCTCAAAGAAGCCCACTTCTAAAGGAATAAGCAAATTAATTGGCTTTGGCCTCCTTGTAACTAGAACTTAAACATTTCTCCCATAGCCACCATGATTCTTTTTACACGTCTGATTATCTTTTCTTCCCTATGTTATTTATCTAGGGCTCTTCACTAGTATTCATATCCTGAAACACATGCTATAGCATTTCATAAGGCTCCGAAATGTAAAAGGAAAAACACTGTAAGAGGAAATAGTAATCTCAGAGCAAAGAATCAAAAGAATATAAAGCATAAATTCAAGATTATTCCTAACGTATAGGATTTCAGCATTATTTGTGTATTCATCTTTAAAACCCACGCCCAGATCACAGCCCAGAATGATTATACAAGTTTCCGAAGGGATTCCAACACCCACGGTTGACAACCACTAACCCAACAAGGAGGTAACAACTGATATGGAGATCTGAAGGAATTATCCACTTCCTTATTGAAATGAGAGAGAAGCTAAGTGGAAGAGCTAGGGGACGTGCCAACTTTCTTCAGTTAGCAGGAAGATCTGGGAAGCAGAGGAAGAAGATCCCATTAGGCAAAATTCCAAAGATTGGTGTTATGGGTTGAATATGCCCCTCCCCAAAGATGTGCTCAAGTCCTCACCCCCAGTACCACAGAATGTGACCTTATTTAGTAATAGTGTTCTACAGAGGGAATCAAGTTAAAATGAGGCTATCAGGTTGGGCCCTGACCCAAAATGACTGTTATCCTTAAAGAAGGGGAAATTTGGACACAGAGGGAAATATGCACAGAGGGAAAATGATGTGAAGACACACAGGGAGAAAACAGCCATATGACTGTGTGACGCATCGACATGCCAAGGAACACCAAGGATTGCTAGCAAGCTCTGAAGGCTAGAAGAGGCAAGGAGAGACTCTCCTAAAGCAGTCAGAGAGAATATGGTCCTGCCAACACCCTGTTTTCAGACTTCAAGGCTCCAAAATTGTGAGACCATCAATTTCTATTGTTTTAATCTACCCAGTGTTTGGTATTTTATGATAGCAGCCCTAGGAAACTAGTACAGTTGGGAATGGGGATTACTGTGTTCTGGGAAAGTTTACAGCAACTGAAGAAAAACTATGCAAGGTGTAAGTAACATTAAAGACTGGAGTCTAAATAGTTGGAATTGCTTGGCACAGTGTTTATCAGTGACTGACAATTAGTGACATATTTTCCTTTTCTTCAGAATTAATTGTCTCGTTATTACTAATATATGACAATGTACAACAACCAGCCCTGCTATTTTCTCTTTTAAAATGTTTTTTTGCGCTATTAATTAGATCAGCATGCACCTTTCTGAGATGGTTCAAAACACCAAAACAACTGTCTTTGATCTGATGTTTTTCATTGTATAGACACACCACTTCATTTAGCGTAAATATCTTCAACATTTTTGCAGCAAACCCAAACATTTCCATTTTATTACAGATGAAAAATAATGATTTTAAAGAGTCAATAACAAAACCTAAGTACTGACGGTATAAATATGAATGATAAAGATAAAATCCAGCAATAATTGGTTCTTTGATTGACTACTGAATTTTATTTCTATTATATATATAAACATAACTTAGTATACACATATGTGTAAACATGTGTTATATGCATTACATATATACATATATACTATGCATATTACATGTTTTTTCTCTAATTTCCTATTTAAAAATATTAAAATTCAATACCTTGTGCTATAAAAATGAATTTAAAAATTAAAACGCAAAGGAAAAAAAGATTGTCATACTGTGCAATTAACTAACTCTTGCTTTACTAAAATACTAATTTATTCTCCTAACCTCTTATGATACTTCAGAGTAATACATCCATTATTCTCAGCTTAGAAGACCCTTACTGGTTTTAATAGTTCTGTAAGAGGGATGGAAAGACTCACTGATAACCTTCTGTCAAATCCTATGGAATTTATAGCCCATACCACAACACTGATATTTATGGTATTCTGTATCTTCTATGTAAAACCCATGAGAGCAAGATTCTAATGGATATGTGCATAAGAGAATGTTAATAGCATGTAGAGGAAAAAGAGCTAAATTAGCATGAGTCAAGAGGCCTGTGCTAGAAATCAAAATCTGCCACTCTTTAGCTACTTGATTTCAGACATATCACAACTTTCCTGAGCCTTTTCTGGTCATTAAGAGAAAAAGTTATTAGTGGAGTAACCAACAGCAATAAAAAATTAGCAACTGACACTTTCTCTTCCTTGTCCCCTTTTTAAATGCCAGAGATTCTTGCATTGTGATCCCATTCTCTTTTTACTCAAAAACACACTCTTGGGGTGCCTGGGTGGCTCAGTTGTTAAGCATCTGCCTTCGGCTCAGGTCATGGTCCCAGGGTCCTGGGATCGAGCCCCGCATCGGCTCCCTGCTCCGCGGGGAAGCCTGCTTCTCCCTCTCCCACTCCCCCTGCTGTGTTTCCTCTCTCACTGTGTCTCTCTCTGTCAAATAAATAAAATCTTAAAAAAAAAAAAAAACACACTCTTTCTGTAGAATTATATGTACTGCCAAAGTACTGCCCCCTCTACAATGTGATATCCAAATTTGTTGATTAAATGTATCAATTAGTGAAAAACAACTACATTGGCAACACAGATCTCTCTCTTCAGAGTCAGACCCATGCACCCAACTTCCAGTGCACACAATCCTCACTTGGCTATCTCAGAGATAGCCAACACTCACAAAGTCCAAAAGAGAGGTCATCTACTCCCCAACCGTGCTTCTATTCTCATGTTCTCAATCTTTGTGACTGATCCCTTGTAGAATAACCAATCCCTTGATAAACTAGGTCCACAGGTGAACTCTTTCTATGAGTCTGTATATATGTGGGCATCTGAGCTCTTCTGGAGACTATGACATGAATTAGTATCACAATAATTTAATCATTTCCATTCTCAGGCCGTCAGTTCTCTCTAGCATAGACTTTATTCTGAGGAACGTCAATGGGTTCCAATATCAATATGTCTGAAAAACACCAATATACGGTTAAATAAGTTTCTCTACCACGGGAATTTTTGGTTTTTAATAAATTAATGAGCACTGTGAATGTACAAGGGTGTGGGGAGTTGTAATGTGCAGCATTCATAAACTTACTTGTCCATACAACCCTTTCCCATTGTATATCTCACAGAGAAAATGCTCATAAGAGCATATTTTGATTAGCTCTGGTATGGCAGACCCAGGATATGTCCAGATGTTGTCAAAACCAGCCCTTCAACCTTGGACAGAGTTTAACCTCCTAGGGCTTCACTTAATCTTCACCATGAGGAATGGTCTGGACTACAGGAGACTAATTTGCTTTACATTAAAATATCTCCTAATAGCTTTTTTTGTCAAACCAACTGAATCCAATTATTTTCTTTTTAATTCTGTGAGGTATCATGATCTTTATTTTACCAAGAAGCAAACAGGGTCCAGAGAGATCAAACATTTGCTCAAGAAACATAGCTATAAACTAACCAAGTTAAGGATTTAAATCTTGTCATATAATAACCAGGCCAATATTCTCTCCCCTATATTAAAATTCTATGATTTAGTATTGTTAGCATGGAAGAAAAATGGGGAATGACAAACTCTGGGAAAGAGCTCTCATTTGTACTGAGTTAAGAGTTAGTTTAAATCAGTAGGAAGTAGAAATCAACAGAAACTTTCAAAGAAATACAGTTTTCTTCCTACTATTTAAGTACATGCATAAGATTAACTAGCAAATTTTTAAATTACACTTTTATGGCTACATTAGAACAATTTAGAATAAAAGTATCAACTATTTTATGCAGCCTTTCAAGTTTATGAAGATAAAAAAAAAAAACTTCCCTTAGAGTCTCTTTACATTACTAATTTTTTAAAGAAAATTTTATATCATGGAGTCATCTTCAATCCTGACTACTCTGTGCCATAGTAATAATGAGGATGATAATAGCTAACATGTGTCTAGGATTTACCATGTACTGTAGTGGAAGCTTCACAAAGCATTATCTTACATAAGGCTCTCAACGAACATCTGAAATAAGCTGTTATTATTATCCCCAAGAAGGGCAGTCAGTCTTGTAGGAGCTATAAAACCTTCCTCACACCATGAGCTAGGAGACAGAGCTGGATTCAAACCTCTGACCATCTGGCTAAGAGAAACCAATTCTTAAGGAACATACTGCAGTGTTTTCTGAGTAAAAGAAGACTTAATCTATTTAAGACCTAGCATTAGAAATTTAAGAATACCTGAGGCTGAAGCTTGTTACATACTGCGAATATGTAATAACTCTGGCAAGACATTTTAAATTAAAAAGATCTGTGCACTTTTAGAAATAGGTGAAGCAAAATTCTTCTGAAAGTTCTCCCTGCAAATGAACAATGTCAAGATCATACTACCTGTCTGGTGACAGTAAAGAAGACATTACAGGGCGCCTGGGTAGCTCAGTTGGTTAAGCGACTGCCTTCGGCTCAGGTCATGATCCTGGAGTCCCGGGATCGAGTCCCACATCGGGCTCCCTGCTCAGCAGGGAGTCTGCTTCTCCCTCTGACCCTCCCCCCTCCCATGCTCTATCTCATTCTCTCTCAAATAAATAAATAAAATGTTTAAAAAAAAAAGAAGACATTACAAAACCCACTCACCCAACAGAAAAATGTCTTACCATGACTTGATGGCTCCCATCCAGAATTAGTCTGGATGTCCTGGCCAAACAGAGGAAGGGAGTAAATATAAGATAATCTTAAAACTTCAGGGCTGCCTCTGAGATTAGAGCTACATGTAATATGCCTGTCTCCCCTGTGCACCTCTGGCCAAGGCCTGTCTAGATTACGGCTCAAAATTCCTCCAAATTCAGTTACCTCTGATTCTACTAGGTAAGTAAACTACTCCCTAGGTGTGAGGTAACAACTCTTCTAGGAGGCATATTACTGCTTCAGGTTCCCAAATTGCCAATTAGTGTACTAGAGATGAAGTGTAATGCCCTGAGAGAGTTAGTGCTCCAAAGAGCCAACACGGTGTTTCTTATTCACCTTGAGGGCTGGCTGGTGGAAGTTATCTAAGAACCAGTACAACATTTTGAAATATGTATCCTGAGAGTAAACTTGGGTTCCCTCACCTTTGTCTAAATCTGCAGCAAACCTACAAATGAAAAATGAAATAAACCACTGTGTGTTTATAAGGGAGTGACATTATCTGAAGGAAACTAATTGGAAAACTTTTATTTTTCTGGAAATTCCCTGAAGATACCATTTACCAAACAAATTTGTGTCCTGCAAACCTGCACTGTTATATATGAGGCTCTCCAAACACTGAACTGTTAATTCACAGCCTTATCTCCCTAAACCCACTCATCTTTTTATCTCATATTTTACTTTCTCTTTAATCTTGAAATGAAATGTGAAGCTGTGGTGGTTACATGTACCACACAAGACCTGGTGCTCCTGGACCCATCCGCTGATCCACTTGGTTTCTCTCTAGTTGAATGCTACTGTCATTCCCATTTAAGTGGGACCTTATTCCTGGGTTCAGTTTCTTGCCCCTACTCTTATTTGACTTCACTTCACCTCTGATGGACCCATCCCTATCTATGTCATCCCTAATCATACATATACATAAATGGCACATTTAAACTTAATTTTGAGATGAGAGAATTTCAAGGTACAACTGTTAAGAGACATGGTAAATGCAATATCTGAGTTTTCAGCTTATTCATAGTTTTTAAGACTCTCAGTTACTTACTGTCAAGGTTATTAGAACACAGGCCATAAAAGTATCAAATGATTTCACTGAGCTCTGCTTACTGTTCATTTGCAAATATTTGTTGAGGAATATCTATGTACTGGCACTGGCAATGCAGCAGTATTCAAGGAGGACATGGACCTTCTCACCTCAATCTTCAGAATAAAATGGAGATACATACTAGTACACAAAATTTCAATACGGTATGTTCAGTACCATGATGAGGGAAATGAGAGTGTCAGGTATGCACACGTAAGGGGTTCCTTGCTCTTCTCTTTCCTGGATCTACCTTTCATTGGCCCTCGTGAGTATTAATTAAATGCAATGATCTGCCAACTGGAACAATATTAAATGTAGTGAGTTACTTAGTAGGTCTCAGGACTGTCTAAAGCACTGAACATATATTACTTCATTTAATCATTCCAACAACCCAGTGAAGCTAGTATTATTACTAAATCCTTTAACAAACGAGCGATCTAAGGCAAGAAAGTTTACCTAACTTGCACAAGAGCCCATAATTACTAAGTGGTAGAGACAATATTCCATTCTGGGTAGTCAGGTTCTAGAGCCCACATGCTTAATTACTCCATTCAACTGTTTATTTTCTGTACCTTTATCATTAGAGTCTTCTCTGAACTATTCCAATCATCCACTGAATGCATCCATCTGTTTAGCCAACAAACATTTATTAGGGGCTTAGCAAGTATAAGGCACTGTAAGATCATAAAGACAAAACTACAAAGATACTGTCTTTGCCCTCTAAGAAATTTAAAGTCAAAGTTGGGGAACAAATTACTTGGCAAGGTCAATCCAGTTATATTAGAGACAACACCTAACTACCCCCAACCTTGGCAGGAGACAAGAGCATTTTCTCCCTATATCCAATCTCTTCCACACCTTAAGGGTGACCAGAAGCTAGCCAGTGAAAGGTCTCTGGGGCAGAGAGAAGAACACGTCCATGAGCATGAACAGAGAGCTTGATATATTCCTGAAAAGCAATGAGCTGGCAGCTTGCAGAGCCCAGTTGTGCTGAGAGTGGAATGAGAAATCAAAAGAGGTAGGATGGGAGAGGAAAGCATATGTCTCATCATAAAAGTATGCCTTTTACTCTGAGCAAACAAGGAGTCACTGAAGGATTGACGAAATTTCATCAAAAGAGTGGCAAACCAGAACAATGCTTTAGGAAGAAAATTTTGACTACATCTCACTTTCCATCTTTTTAATATCACTATGTAACCAAGTTCTCTATATGAACACAGAAAAGAGTGAACCTGTCTCCTTCTTTCCCCTATTAAGTCCACAGAACCTTACCAATGATTCAGAATAATTGCCCTTAAGAAGGGCATTTTCTCAAAATTCTGCAATAATGTTTGCTTAATTCCTGCCCCCAAACTCCTTTGCTTGTCTTTTTCCTTTGGCTTCACAAAGCAGAAATAGAACACAAAAATGAGTACAATGAAAAAATTGCTCCCTTGGATGTGATGAATGGCAGCATTATTATGTTTAATGCTGTTCGCCTGGAATGGTTTGCTTTTTACAAAAACATTATTAAATGGCTGATAAAACATGCCAAAAGTCAAAGCATATTAATTTAATTCAGCTCAATCACCTAACAACTGTATACGATTCAAACTTTTAATGGCATTACAAGTTCACCCCAACATTCTTCCTGCCTTCAATTTTAAAACAAACTCCTACACTTTGTTTCAGAAACCACTCCTCTACTGCATTTTAGTGACTATACTTTTTTCTTTTTTTGCTCTTGTGTGTAAGCCATGTAGACAAAAAGAGTATATCATGTACCTATATGTATATATTTATTTACATCTTAGTAAAAACTATAAAACAAATACCAGTGTATCCATCATCCAGAACAAGATATGAAAAAATGAAAAACAACTTTAAAGCCCCTCTGTACTTCTTCCCACAGCCCTCTCCCTCTACCCAGAGGTAGCTACTATTCCAATATTTTTGTTAATTGCTCCTTTGTTTTCTGTATGGCTACAGTATTTATGTAGGAATCTTACTAAATAATATAGCTTAGTTTTGATCATTTTTTTAAAGATTTCATTTATTTATTTGAGAGAGAGAGAGTGAGAGAGAGAGAGCCCAAGAGGGGGTAGGGTCAGAGGGAGAAGCAGACTCCCTGCTGAGTAGGGAGCCTGACGTGGGACTCGATTCCGGGACTCCGGGATCATGACCTGAGCCGAAAGCAGTCGCTCAACCAACTGAGCCACCCAGGTGCCCCAGTTTTTATCATTTTGAACTTTGTATAAAAAAAATGAAAATGAATTAAGAGTCTGCCATGCAGCTCTCCCCAATCAAGCAACAGGGCTCCTATGAAGCTTAAGGGCATCTTCCCTCATCTGTCCAGCAAAGGCCGAGGCAGAGGAGTTACCTTGAAGCAATTTGTGGTATAACTTTTGTCAAATGAAATGAACCCCATGAAAGTATACAAAACACCTAGAAAGTTCTTAAGAGTTATTTATGCGGGGCGCCTGGGTGGCTCAGTCATTAAGCATCTCCCTTTTGCTCAGGTCATGATCCCAGGTCCTGGGATCGAGCCCCACATCGGGCTCCCTGCTCAGCGGGAAGCCTGCTCCTCCCTCTCCCACTCCCCCTGCTTGTGTTCCCTCTCTCACTGTGTCTCTCCTGTCAAAAAAATAAATGAAATCTTAAAAAAAAAAAAAGGAGTTATTTATGCTGCAACATGTCAGGTTTGGACTGAGGAGGTTAGAGATAGCCTAGAATCGGGAGAGGCCATTAGATCTCCAGAATTTTACTGCCTGTCAGCAAAATTGAAAGGGATAAAAGGCTGAAAGGGATGCTCAGCTACACCCATATGCTGCTACCTTTTATGACAAATGAAATATGGAGATGGAAACAAGAGCCAAAAATGTGGAGCTCTCTCTCCTTCTCTCTGTCTCTATTTCTCAAATTGCCTAGAGAGAAACTCATATGTTGAGAAGCCAAGACCTGCCAATAACCATGGGAACGAGCTTGGAAAAAGATAAACCCCTCCAATTTGAGCTTTAAGATGAGATCACTGCCCCAGCCAACAGCTTGACTGAAACCTAACAGGAGATCCTGACACCCAGCTAAGCTTCCCCCATAATATTCTTGTTCCACCGAAACTAGAAGATACTAAATGTCTATTTTAGGTTGTTAGGTTTGGGGTTAATTTGTAATGAAGCAACAAATAACTAATACAGATTTTGTTGTGTGACAATACAGAATTAATATATACTCAGATCTTCAGACAATGATGTTCTTAGTTATCGGATTCCAAAGTCTGGATGGTTCATCAGACAAGACCAATAATTCTGTTAGACTAACTCCAAAATTTCTGAGCCAGCAGGGCTAGATAATCAGACTTCCTACAAAAATTGGTATCCTCAGTGATAACTGTTTAAATCAGTAATACTAAAGTGATAATTATAATAGTACCTTTCATTTATATAGGGTTTTAGAGTTTACAGAGCAATTTCACATAAATGACCATTTTTATTCTCAGAAATAACTCTATGAATTTGACTACAGTAATTTCAATTTTAAGGGTGAATAAAGTGGATAGCAGAAAAGTTAGAGGCAAGCTGAAACTCATCCTCTAATAAGTGGCAAAACAGGTCTTAAACTTCTGCCTTCTGATTGTATAATCCACCTTTACCATGTTTCTGGAGTCTTTCTCATTTGCTCTAGGTGTGGGGCATCTATGGTTGTACAGACCTAGAAGAATAATTCTAAAATGCCAGATGTTACTTGATATAAATGACAACTAAAACATCTCTGATAATGCACTAGCTTACTTAGGTTAAAACAGCTGATAACTAAATTGTCCTATTGCATCACAAAATTATCAGGCTTTATAAATAAACCAAATCATTATTACATGAGCACTTTATTTCACCATCAATAGCCTTCATACAAAAGAAAGCAATTTCACATTCAGAGCCATGATGTTTTGTCTCAGACTATAAAACTGGAGGTGTCTAAAGATATGATAAAAATCCAATCACATATTCTCTCATTTTTTGCCACTACAGTCATTCTAAAATATTCAGGGCTCCAGTTTGCCTCAACTTGCAGAAGGCATTCAAAGTAATTTCCTGTAAAGAAAGAGCACGTGGCAGATAATCTCTATCACATACATCAAAATAATGTAGCATTTCAATCTTAAGTTAAAATAGACCTAAGAGATCCTGTGGTTTTGCATAGGAAGGGATTGAAAAATGCTTAAGAGAACACACCTCAGGACAAAAACAAGAAAGTTTTCTCAAATGAAACTTTCTAAGTAACACTGTTAGTTAAATTTTGACTCCCGGGGGGGTGCCTGGGTGGGTCAGTCGGTTAAGTGTCTGCATTCGGCTCAGGTCATGATCCCAGGATCCTGGGATCCAGCCCTGGCTCAGACTCCCTGCTCAGAGGGAGCCTGCTTCTCCCTCTCCTCCCTGCTTGTGCTCTCTCTCGCTATCTCTGTCACTATCTGTCTCTCTCTCTCTCTCAAATAAATAAGAATAAAATATTTAAAAAAAAACAAAAAAACAAAAAATAAATGTTGACTCCCAATCATTTCAGAAAATGGGTAAGCAAAAACTTCTTATATTTGGTTATATTTCCACCACTCACCAAAGATTTCTTTTTAAATTTATTTTTCATAGGTTTGTTAACAGTAATTTTGAGATAGAGGTATAAATGTGATTTTAATTTTAAAATGATAAATCTACAAAAGTTATTTTCATAAAACAAAAATTGGTATTTCAAATCTTTTAATGTATTGTTTCTAAGTTTTTCAAATTGAAGTTTACATTTATTAAGCATTTCAGATGCCTAGTGAAAACTTGAAAATTCATTCAGGTAAGATATTTCTTGCTTAAGGACTTTTAATGGACAAATTTTTATGTTTTTCTTTGAGTATTTTAAAACTAAAGAAATCTGCATAAAAATAGAATCTGCATTTTTAAGACTTCATCTGTTCCTCATTCTTCTTAGCTCAAAATTATAATATTCTGTTCATAACATCATAATCCTTCCCATGGAACAAAATCTGATGTCATAAAGGACAATTATGACTTCAAGTGAGCAGTAAGTACAGGCAGCAAATAAACTTTCATGAAAAAAAGCTTTTTTTACAAAGAATTTCACAGCATTTGATGTAATAGTCAACATTTTACACCTGGTTTTTTTCAGCAGCTATCCAATACATTTTACACTTCTAAAGGCAATATGTAACGTCTGTGGCACCTGGGTGGCACAGTCAGTTAAGCATCCAACTCCTGGTTTTGGCTCCTGGTTTTGGCTCATCCCCACACTGGGCTCCACACTCAGCACAGTCTGCTTAAGTTTCTCTCTCCCTCTCCCTCTGACACTCTCCCCTGCTCTCACTCTCTCTCAAATAAATGAGTAAATCTTTATAAATAAATAAATGAAGGAACTATGTAATGTCTAATTAAATGGAAATTAGATTTTAGCCTCTTACAAGGAAGAGCCTTGATCCTTGGTATTCTAACAAAATTGTCATTCTCTTTCTTTTTTTTTAATATATTTTTCTAATTTTATTATGTTATGTTAATCACCATACATTACATCATTAGTTTTTGATATAGTGTTTCATGATTCATTGTTTGCATAAAACACCCAGTGCTCCATTCAATATGTGCCCTCTTTAATACCCATCACCAGGCTAACCCATCCCCCCACCTCCCTCCCCTCTAGAACCCTCAGTTTGTTTCTCAGAGTCCACAGTCTCTCATGGTTCATCTCCCCCTCCGATTCCCCCCCTTCATTTCTCCCTTCCTACTATCTTCTTTTTTTTTTTTAACATATAATGTATTATTTGTTTCAGAGGTACAGGTTTGTGATTCAACAGTCTTACATAATTCACAGCACTCACCATAACACATACCCTCCCCAATGTCTATCACCCAGCCACCCCACCCCTCCCACCCCCCACCACTCCAGCAACCTTCAGTTTGTTTCCTGGGATTAAGAATTCCTCATGTCATTCTCTTTCACAACTGAACACAGGAATTACTTTAACTCTTAGCAAAAAGAAGTCTGCTGAAAATGTCTCTTTGGAAAGTTTAAAGGGTCATTCATTTAGCTGATTGCTATTTTGAGCATACGGATTAGAATGGATTTTTCTGCGTGTCTCTGTTAAACATGCATCAAAGCATGTCAGTATCTTTCTTAAACTCTCCAATATCTCTTCTACCACTCTCAAGACAAAGTCTGAATTATTCTGCATGACAGCATATGAACATCTTCAGATTTTGATCCCTGAATACCTAGCACTGTCTTTCACCTCTGTCCTCCTCCTCCTCCAATCCCCTTTCCTATCTACACACTGACTTACAGCTTTTTAACACTGCAAGCTCTATCACACTTTCAACAGCTTTTAAAGTTTATTACTTGAGAAATTCTTCTTTCCCTAGCCTCAACTTGGTCACCTGGCAAACACCTCTAAAACTTAGTGGGAATGCCAACTTTTTCCCATCTTGATCCTTAGGCAGAATATGTTATTTTCCCTCCTGAATTCCCAGACTTTATGCAGTAATAGTACTTAACAAACTGGGTTTTTAATTATTTATTTCTCTACTTTATCTCTCCCTACTAGAAAGTGAGTTTCTTGAGGTCCGTGTCTCTAAGACAACAAATAGAAGATAAGAAAGATTAAGAAGAGGTTTATTAATTGAATAGATGAAGGAAAGAAGAAAGGAAAGATGGAATGTCTGACTTCATGTTGGAATATATCTAACTAATCCCTAAGCAGAGATCAGACTTGTGACCCAAAATCTAATATAAAGGTAAGGAAGAAATGATGCTTTATGATTTTGTATGTTTCCTTATAGAACTATTAAAATGAGGACTTAATATATCTCATAAAAGAGAAAGAGTATGTAAAGTTCCTCAAACAGGACAGACATTATCACAGCTAACATTTAATGAACTCATTATATGCACCAGGTATGATCAGCATTATCCCACTTGATTGTTAAAGAAACTTTACAAGGTAGATTATCATTAGTCCTATTTCCCAGGTAATAAAACTGATGCATAGAAACAAGGTTACGGCTAATAATTAGGGAGGAATTAGGAGTAGATCCTCCGTCTGTTCATCTTGAACCCAAGTTCTCACTGCTACACTGGAAGTCGCCAGGTAAGTTAGAAAATAAAAAGCATTGTCTATAGTTTATGTATCATAAAAATGGTTGCATGAATATTGCTTTATAAAAATGACAAAATAAAATTTTCTCAAATATGGGATTATTAAAGCCACATTTCTTTGATTAATTAGAAAGATCCACAAGAAGTGGCAGGCAGCAAGGTAGGACTTCACTTATGCTGTTGATTACAATGTTACCTAAAACAAGCCCACCTGGCCCTACATAGTGCCGGGAAAAAACACGCCCCACATTATTCGCTACTTAGCCAAGGTAAAGGAACAGGTAATAGGAATACTGAGTTCATTTTCACGAAACTTTTTTGATATTCAAATTAAGATATTTAGATTCAGATAAATACAAACTGTAATTCTTATTAGCAATATTATCATTTTGTCTTGTCAAAGAAAATGTTTGCTACTTTAACAGAAGTTTGATCCCCAGGATTACATTCCTACAATTCCATTCAGGTGAATATTTCTTCTAAATGACTTGCACACAGACAAACCTTCTAAAGTTCAGCTCAAATTTATGCATCTCTGACATATATAAACAGACACAATAGCTGCCATTAGATGACAAACTTAAACATCGCTCAGAAATTCCCTGCACACAAGAATCCTCCAGGCAGATAAATGGCCTTTGCAGAATTTCTTTTCCAGCAGGAAAACTACAGAGCTTATTTTGCCCCCTTATGCTCATAGTGTATAAGTGTGAAGGAAATCATAAACATTATCCACCCTGGTGGTCATCAAAGTGTGGTCTCCATGTTAGGAGCATTGGCATGGCCTGGAAACCTATTAGAAACCTTAATTCTTGGGCTTCTCCAAACCTACTGAATCAGAAATTAGGGAGAGAGATCCACTAATCTGTGTTTTATTTTTTTTTAAATGTTCTTTTTTTTTTAAGATTTTTATTTATTTATTGAGAGAGAGAGTGATAGAGAGAGAGCATGAGAGGGGGAGAGGCAGAGGGAGAGGCAGACTCCCCGCTGAGCAGGGAGCCCGATGTGAGACTCGATCCCGGGACTCCAGGATCGTGACCTGAGCCGAAGGCAGTCGCTTAACCAACTGAACCACCCAGGCGCCCCCACTAATCTGTGTTTTAACAAGTTCTCCCCGTAAATGGTTCCAGAACCACTGACTTAACCCCCTGCTCTTGTTTCTCAAGGGAGGAAACAGAGTCCTTGGGTTCTTAATTAACCAAATTAATCAGACCCAAACATAATAATTTCGTGTACAAAAGCCAGTAAACTTTCCTATTCCTAATTGCCCCCCTCGCTGATTACCATAAGGGTCAAGCCTCTAAGCCACAATACAGAGAAGCCATTGTTAGTTTTCTGGACCCTAGTGAATTTAAAGTTTTAGGGTCTGAACATACAAATGGAAAACAAAACCAATAAGCACTTTATTCTTCAATTAAGACTAGAGAGCTGCTTCACTAAGAATTTACAATTTTGATAATTGCCCCAGAAATCATGTCTATTATTGACTTATTCAAAATGAGCCTATTTTAACTTCCCTATAAAACCCAAAGGAAAGACAATATTTCCCCTTTCTTAAAACAATCTTAAATTTCACCATTTCCACTTAACACAATCCATCTAGAAGACCCATATACAATGGAGATACAAAAGTTAGAACCTTGACATATGTAGGGATTTCAATGTGCTGGGGCAACTTGGAACACCTGGACCTTTAGGTTGTCTGGTTTGAGCCCTTTCCCCATCTTGATTCCCAGTTCCAGTGTGGTCACAAGCCAATCACTCTCTCTGGATGTTTATCTAATCTAAAAACGCTTGTTCCCTTCTGAGGGAGGGCAGGGGAAAATTTTTCCTCATTGAGTAACAGCAGACCAAGAGCTTCTCCAAGGTTCTGTAAGGATTCCCACATATGCTTAGGAGTACACTTCCAATGTAGATCTCAAAGGAAATGAAATTTGTAGGTATATAATAATTTTACTTAAGAACTAAGAGAATGTATCCTTCTACTCATTTGAGGAATTTTTTTTTTTAGAATTAGAGATTATAATTCAAGTCAAAAGCATACATGAAATAGGAGGCCTGATAACTATTACCCTATGCAAGTTCCTCTTTACAGATTTCCCAAGTGCTTCTCTAGTCTCCTCAAATTCCTATGTCTATGTGCAGGTGTTCCATGTTCACTGTTTGATTATTTCCTATGTGGGTCAGGCATCTATTTGGAAAAGAGTACTTGTTACTCTTAAGAAGATGTCATGTACTATCATAATAAGAATTCACGCTTAGTGTTCTGTAAAGATATTAATACTTCCGGAGGACTGATCTTTGTCTTCTAATTTCAACCATCTGGTGTATCAATATATTAACTAAACTCTTGCTAAGGCCCCTAAGGCTAATAAACATTTCCTCATCCCCAGGATTTATTTGTTTACAGTACTTTAAATTACTAGAGATCATAAAGAATAACCCTTCATCTCCCTTATTGCTATGACCTTTCAGAATGAAGAGAGCTATAAAATTAAAAAAAAAAAAAGAAGAAAGAAAAGAAAAGGAAAGAAAAAAACCCCACCTCTGCTGCAGCATTTCAAGTCTTTATGACAGTATCTGGCTCTCAATTTCCTCAACAGTTTGCCCCTTTCCTAATGATCCCTTTTTCTGTTTTATTTCCTCAAATCCATTTATTTTCAGGTCTGTGAGGGCATATCCTCTTCTGTCTCTCCAGATACATAATACCAGTTTCCAGAGATTAAAAAATATCTAATCATAAATTAAAAGAAAAACATTTAGGAAGAGGCTGCCTGTTGGTAGACCCTCACCCAACAGCTCTGTCCTCGCACACTCAGAAAGTCAGCAAGTGCAGGAGCTCTCCTTCCCAGACCTACGGCCAAACACAGGCTCATTTCACAGAAACAGCACATGACAAGTCATTCTGGGAACAACATTTGTTACCATGCTTCTACACAGTATTGAGAACTAACAGTAGCAGCCTGTGTTATCACACTCTGAATTACGCACATAACGTGGGGTTGTCATTGCTTAATTTGTTAGAAGTTATTGATAACAGAAAGGAAAGCCATTAAGAGAAAAACCTCAGACCAACAGTAGACCAGGCTAGCTTTAGAAATATACCATCCCCTAACTATATACAGGGGTTTTTGTATTTTGTTCATTTGTTTCTGTGTAAGAAAAACACCATGTTTCTCCTTTACTCACATATAATACTACTGACACCAAATGTGTGGGGTTTTTTTTCCTACACCAAGAAATCCTCTGTGATATCAACTGGGTGTCCTACAATTTAAGTCAATTCTGACACTTCACTGGAGTTAGTACAGACTGCACAGGTTAGGGGCTCAGTCCCACAAGACAGCTCCCCAGTTGCAATGCCAATCACAAGCAGTAGGTCATATCTACAAATCAGAGGCTCCCATGACCCTCTCCTTGGATTTGATCTTTTGTTAGAACAGTTCATGGAACTGAAACACTTACATTTATAGTTTATAATATGTGATACAATAAAGGATGTAGGTGAACTACCAGATGAAGAAATACACTGAGCAAGATCTGGAAGGGTCCAAAGTGCAGGAGCTTCTGTTTCTGTGGAGTTTGGGGTGGGTTACTCTCCCAGCACATAGATGTGTTCACCAACCAGGAAGTTTCCTGAACCCCATACTTTGGGAGTTTTTATGAAAGCTTCATTACATAGGTATGATGGATCATTAACTTAATCTCCAGCCCTCTCCCCTTCCCAGAGGATGGGATGGTGGGGCTTAAAGTTCTAAGCTTCTAATCATGGCTTGATCTTTCTGGTAACCAGCCCCCACCCTAAAGCTATTCAGGAACCCACCAAGAGACACCTCATTAGAACAAAAGACATTCCTATCACTCACAGAATTCCAAGAGATTTGGGAACAGGGATTTAGGTCAGCAACAGGGCCAAAGACCAAATAATAGAAGAAAAAATGTTCCTAATACTCTTATTACTCAAGAATCTGTAAGGGTTAGGAGCTCTGCTAGGAACCAGAGATGGAGATATAGATATAAATATAGATATAGGTATAGATGCATATTTATAAACCACTATAATAGATAATACATTTTCTGTTATTTCCCAGTTTGCTTATTGGAATTACCACATTTTCTGATCAACGAATTTCCCGTTTTGGATTTCTCTAGTTTTCCAAAATATTCCAATTGGCTTCCACTTCTATCAATGGGTCTGCGACATTTGCTATGTGTTTCCACATTAGGATCAGACTCTAGAAATGCTTTAGAATGCCAAGTCACTCACAAACACAATAAATTATTCAAATTCACAAAATCAGAGGCGCTGGGTGGCTCAATCGGTTAAGTATCTGCCTTAGGCTCAGGTCATGATCCCAGGGTCCTGACATCGAGCCCAGCATCAGGCTCCCTGCTCAGCGGGGAGTCGGCTTCTCCCTCTCCCTCCACGTGCTCATGCTCTCTCTCAAATAAATAAAATCTTTAAAAAAAAATGAAACATTAATTAAACTGGAGATTCTCACTGTACATATACAATTCTTTTCATTCATTTGTAAATATTTTTGAGGGCTTATAACATGCCATCCCCTGGACTAAACAATTGAGGAAACAAAGATGAATTAACCATGGAATCTTATGCCATTGGCTACATTTTAAAAGATGGGTCAAACTTAATATGTCTTCCATGCTAATTAGCTTGAAATTTTTGTTTTGTTTCATTAACTAGAAATAAATATCTTCCCAAAAGAAATATTTCTAGAACTATAAGAACTGCCCATCTATCTTCAGAAATGAATGGTCCCTCAAAAATGCTCATTTCCAGAATAATCTCCAAATTTCCATCATTTGCACTTTTATTAAAGGAATAAGTCACTAGTATCTTTTTCAAAGAAAGTTATAGAGGGGCGCCTGGGTGGCTCAGTCTGTTAAGCATGTCCTTCAGCTCAGGTCATGATCCTAGGGTCCTAGGATGGAGCCCCATGTCAGGCTCTCTGCTCAGCGGGGAGTCTGCCTCTCCCTTTCCCTCCCCCTGCTCGTGCTCTCTCTCAAGTAAATAAATAAAATCTTAAAAAATAAAGTTATAGGTAAGGGAAATAGTCCTTTATAAAAGAGTACTAGCCTTTAATGGCCCACCTCTCTACTTCTATACTTTCCTTGGCCTTCTCAGAGGCCCCACTATATGCCCAGAGGCAGAGGTGCCTCAGGGAAGCCCTTCGCAGGTGCCTCCCACTCTGTCCAACATGGTGTCTTCCTCCTTTCCCACCATAAGCCAAATTAGTACAGACCAATTTGAGCTGCCTGCTTAGAACACACCATCTATACTAATGCAGCAATAACTTTTAATGTGCAAATGTGTCACTCCTCCCAAAGAATCTTTTTTGTAATTTAAAGACACAATTCCTTAAGTGAACAAATTGATCTATGAGGGAAATAAAGCTCTCTGTGATACCAGCAAATGACATATTTGGGGATGAGGGGGTCTTCCAGTATTAGATCAGCTTCAAGGGTCCTGAGAATAAGTCTTTACTTTCTTCACCTCTCCAACCTGTACAATCTTCAAACATCATCTAAAGTCCCATCCTCTCCATGGGCTTTTCCCTACCACTTCAGCCCTGAAATTTATAGCACTATGAGCCCACACTCTGAGTTATATAAAGACCACATTCTATGTCATTCATTCATTCAAAGATATTTATTGAGCCCCGCCATGTGCTAGGCACAGTCAGAGGTGCTAGACATATAGTACTATGTACTGTAATAGGCACTGGAGATTTAATGCTATAATATATGCCCTCAAGAGCTTTCAGTCAGTTAAAACCAATAGTAATTAAGCCTATGAAAAATTAGAGAATAAGAACCTGTAATTCTAAACTTTGATCACTGTACTTCACTTAAAAATTCATGTTATAATGCCACAATAGAATTAAGCAGCCTTATTAAAATTTTTACTCACAAATTAAAATACTATGAGACTAGCTGAAAGTTAGCCAAAATTACATTTCAATTGAATACTGCACAAAACAATGCATGTAAACTGCTTAGTCCTGTGCCTGACACATAGTAATCTATCATAGCTATAGGTACTGATCCAATTCTGATCAAATGAATCCAACCCTTGAATTCTATAATTCCACAGAAATTCCTGATCATCACTGTTAACTTGATGGATAATATCCACACCATAGCAGAACTACATCTTCCAAGGGAGAAAAACCAAGGTAAACTTTCAAAGTTTTAATTAATTAATTAATTAGACACACATTAAAACTATATGCCAGGAGAGGGGTTCAAGATGGTGGCATAGGAAGATCCTGAACTCACTCCCTCCTACAGATATGACAAATATATAACTACATATGGAATAATTTCCTCTGACAAAGACCAGAAAACTCTATGGACAAAGCCTCTACAACAAAGAACAAAAAGGACAGCATTGAGAGGAGTAGGAGAGGCAAAGACACCATCTCACCAAAAAACAAAACAAAACAAAACCCAAACCCAATACAGTGATCCACAACTGGGAGGGATCTCTCAAAAATATGGAACTTTTTGGGGTAATAAAAAATGTGAAACTTTCCCTAAGGAGAGAAGAGTTTGAGTTCCACATCAGGCATCAATCCTTTAGATCCTGCACACACCAGAAAGACAAGTACTCTGAATGTCAGGCTTTGAAAACCAACAAAGATTACAGACAGGAAACCAGAGAACTGCAAAACAGGGAGAACATGCTCTTAACAGGCTCCTGTGCAGACTCACCCACCCCAGGATCCAGCCCAAAACACCAATTTGAAAAACTCCTAGACCATATATGAAGGGCAATGACTAATCTTAAAGTGCCTGCTGTAGAGGTGGAAAACACTGAGGCCTTCCCCAAGGACTGAGACACTGATGAACACGGTATTTGCCACCACATCCTACTTTGCTAAAGTCAGCACCAGAGGGCACTATTTTGGAACAATCCCTCTAACCTGCTAGAGCTGGTGGGCATACTCAGCTAAGAACCCCACCCACCCCTTGCAGCACATCTGCATGTCATGCCCAAGTCTGGCATCAGCCCAGCCCAACCTGTGTCTTGGCACAGCTGTGCTTCATGGCCAGGCTAGGTGCCAGCCCCACCCACCCACCATGTGTTGTGGCCAGGCAGGACACCATGCCTACCCACTCCTGTGTAGCAGACATGGCTATGCCTCACAACTAGGCACTAGTCTTCCCCATACCCATGCTACAGACATGGCTCACTACAGCAGATGGGTGCACACAGCCCACACCAGGGATAATCAAAAGTCACAGAGTAGATGCATGAATAAAAAAATAGAGACCCATCTATACACTGCCTACAAGAGACTCACATCAGATGTAAGGACACACAGATTAAAGGTAAAGAGATGGAAAAAGATGCTTCATGCAAACGGAAACCAAGGAAAACTGGGTAGCCCCTTTATATGAGATAAAATAGACTTTAAAACAAAGAGTGTAATGAAAGCAAAGATGGGCATTACATAAAGATAAAGGGGTCAATCTAGCAAGAAAATATAACATTTGTAAATATTTATGCACCCAACATAGGAGCACCTAAATATATAAAGCAAATACTATTAGAATTAAAGGGAGAAATTGACAGCAATAAAATAGTATCAGGAGACTTTAATATCCCACTTATATCAATGAACAGATCATCCAAACAGGAAATCAATAAGGAAACATCAGCCTTAAACAACACATGAGACCAGACAGATTTAATAGATATATACACATTTCATCCAAAAGCAACCGAATATACATTCTTCTCAAGTGCACATGGAACATTCTCCAGGATAGATCATCTCTTAGGCCACAAAACAAATCTAAATAAATTTAAGAAAACTAAAATTATATCAAGCATCTTTTCAGATCACAATGGTATGAAACTGGAGAGCAATCACAGAAAGAAAACTGGAAAAGTCACAAATATGTGAAGATTAAACAACATGCTAATAAACAACCAGTGGATCATCAAAGAAATCAAAGAAGAAATTAAAAAAATCCCTAGAGACAAATGAAAACAGAAATAAAACACACAAAAATCTTTGGGATGCAGCAAAAGCAGTTCTAAGAGGGAAGATCATAGCAATACAGTCTCACCTCAAGAAACCAAAAGAATCTCAATGAATGACCTAAATTTACATCTAAAGGAGCTAGAAAAAAAGCATAAATGAAGCCCAAAGTCAGTAGAAAAAAGGAAATAATAAACATCAAAACAGAAATAAATGAAATGGAGGCTAAAAAAAATAGAAAGATCTATGAAACTAAGAGCTGGATCTTTGAAAAGATTTTATAAAATTGATAAACCTTTAGCTAGACTCACCAAGAAAAAAAAAGAGGGCTCTAATAAATAAAATCAGAAATGAAAGAAAAGAAATTACAACTGACACTACAAAAATACAAAGGATCATAAGAGACTACTATGAACAATTTTACGCCAAAACCTACAAGAAATTAGGCAACCCACAAGAAATGGATAAATCCCTAGGAATGTATAATCTTACAAGACTGAATTTGGAAGATATAGAATATCTGAATGGACTAGTTACTAGTAAGGAGATTGAATCAGTAATCAAAAACCTCTGAACAGGGGCACCTGGGTGACTCAGTCAGTTAAGTATCTGCCTTTGGCTCAGGTCATGATCCCGGGATCTTGTGATCTAGCCCCGCTTCAGGCTCCCTGCTCAGTGGGGAGTCTACTTCTCCCTCTCCCTCTGTTCTCCCCTCCCAAAATAAATAAATAAATAATCTTTAAAAAAACAGGGCACCTGGGTGGTTCAGTCAGTTAAGCAGATGCCTTCCTGGGATCTAGCCCCACACTGGGCTCCCTGCTCAGCGGGGAGTCTGCTTCTCCCTCTCCCTCTGCCCCTCCGCACCCCACTCTGCTTGTGCACTCTCTCTCTCTCTCAAATAAATAAAATCTTTTTAAAAAAAACTTTAAAAAACAAAAACCTCTAAACAAACAGAAGTCCAGGACCTGATGGCTTCACTGGTGAATTCTACCAAACATTCAATTAGAGTCAACGCCTATCCTTTTCAAACTCTTCCAAAAAACTGAAACACTTCCAAACTCACTTAATGAGGCCAGTATCACCTTGATACCAAAACTAGACAAGGATACCATACACACACACAAAATACAGGCGAATATCACTGATGAACATAGATGCAAAAACTCTCAATAAAATACTAGCAAACCAAATTCAACAATACACTTAAGAGATCATATACTGTGATCAAGTGTACAGAATTTATTCCAGGGATGTAAGGATGGTTCAACATCTGCAAATCAATGTAATACACCACCTTAACAAAATAAAGGACAAAATCATATGACTATCTCAACAGGTGCACAAAAATTATCTTTTTTTTTTTTTTAAAGATTTTATTTATTTATTTGAGACAGAGAGAATGAGAGAGAGCACATGAGAGGGAGGAGGGTCAGAGGGAGAAGCAGACTCCCTGCCAAGCAGGGAGCCCGATGTGGGACTCGATCCTGGGACTCCAGGATCATGACCTGAGCCGAAGGCAGTCGCTTAACCAACTGAGCCACCCAGGCGCCCCACAAAAATTCTCTTAATCCATTATGATAAAAACTTTCAGTGAAGTGGGTATAGAGGAAATATACCTAAACACAATAAAGGCCATATACAATAAATCCACAGCTAACATACCCAATGGTAAAAAGCTAAAAGCTTTTCCTTTAAAATCAGAAATAGGGCAAGGGTGCCCACTTCCACCACTTTTATTCAACATAGTATCAGAAGTCCTAGCCACAGCAATTGGGCAAGAAAAATAAATAAAAGTCACCCAAATTAAAAAGGAGTAAAAACTCACTATTTGCAGATGACATGATACTATACATAGGAAACCCAAAAGACTCCACCAAAATAACTGTTAGAACTAATAAATAAATTCAGTAAAGTAGCAAAAAATAAAATCAACATATAGAAATCTGTGGTGTTTCTATGAACTAATAACCAATTATCAGAAAGACAAATTAAGAAAATAATCCCATTCACAACTGCATCAAAAAGAATAAAATATCTAGAAGTAATTTTAACCAAGGAGGTGAAAGACCTGTACACTGAAAACTAAAACATACAAATCAATGGGAAGGTAGTCCATGCTCATGGATTAAATGAATTAATATTGCTAAAATATTCATACCACTCAAAGCAATGTACAGATTCAATGCGATCTCTGCAAAATTCCAATGGCATTTGTCACAGAACTAGGACAAATAATTCTAAATTTTAAAATGTGTATGTAACTACAAAAGATCCCAGCAATACAAAAGCAAAAGCAATCTTGAGAAAGAAGAACACAATTGAACAAATCATGCACCCTAATTTTAAACTATACTACAAAGCTATAGTAATCAAAACAGTAGACATTAACATAAAAACAGACATAATGATGAATGGAACAGAATTGAGAGCTCAGAATTAAATCCACACATATATGAACAATTACCTTAAAATAAAGGAGCTAAGAGCATACAATGGGAAGGACAGTCTCTTCAATAAACAGTGATGGAAAGGGGTGCCTGGGTGGCTCAGCTGGTTGGGTGTCTGCCTTGGGCTCAGGTCATAATCCTGGAGTCCTGGGATTGAGCCCCACATCAGGCTACCTGCTCAGCAGGGAGTCTGCTTCTCCCTCTGACCCTCCCAACTCTTGTGCTCTCACTCTCTCTCAGATAAATAAATAAAATCTTTTTAAAAAAATAAAAATAAATGGTGATGGAAAAACTGAACAGATGCATGCAAATGAATGAAACTATACTATCATCTTACACCATAGACAAAAATTAACTCAAAGTGGATTAA
Source organism: Mirounga leonina (assembly GCF_011800145.1). Taxonomy (NCBI): domain Eukaryota; kingdom Metazoa; phylum Chordata; class Mammalia; order Carnivora; family Phocidae; genus Mirounga; species Mirounga leonina. The sequence continues at coordinate 44,257,299 of NW_023270316.1, forward strand.
AGACTTGAATATCAGACCTGAAACCATAAAATTCCTAGAAGAAAACAGATGTGGTGAGCTTCTCAACATTAGTTTTAGCAATATTTTTGTGCATCTGTCTCCAAAGGTAAGGGAAACAAAAACAAAAATAAACAAATGAGATTACATAGCTTCTGCACAGTGAAAGAAACCAACATCAAAATGAAAAGTCAACCTACTGAATGAGAGGAGATTTTTGCAAATCATACATCTGACAAGGAATTAATATCTAAAATATATAAAGAATTCATACAACTCAATAACAAAAAACAAGAGCAGCGGATCTAAATAGATATTTTTCCAAAAAACACATACAGGTGGCCAACAGGCACATGAAGATACTCAACATCACTAATTATTGGGGAAATATAAATCAAAACCACAATGAGATAACACCTCACACCAGTTAGAATGGCTATTACCAAAACATGGGAAATAACAAGTGTGGTGAGGATGTGGAAAAAAGGAAATCACTGAACACTGTTGGTGGGAATGTAAATTGGTGCAGCCACTATGGAAAATAGTGTGGAGATTTCTCAAGAAATTAAGAAAAGAACTACCACTCGATCTACCTATTTCATTTTGGGGCATTTATCTGAAGAATACAAAGATGCTAATTCAAAACAATATATGTACCCCTATGTTTATTGCAACATTATTTATAAATAGCCAAGAAATGGAAACAACCCAAATGTCCACTAATGGATAAAGACGATATGGTGCATATATATATGTATATATATATATATATATTCCCCCCCAATGGAACACTATTCAGCCATAAAAAATGAAATCTTGCCATTTGTAGCAACATGAATGAAACTTGAAGGTATTATGCTGAGTGAAATAAGTCAGAGAGAAAGACAAATATAAGATTTCACTCATATTTGTAATCTAAAACAAAACAAAACAAATGAACAAACAAAACAAAAACAAACTAGATACAGAAAACAGACTGGTGGTTAGCAGAGGGGAAGGATGTGGCGGCTGGGCAAAATGGATGAAAGGTGTCAACTGTATGGTAATAAATAGTAACTAGATTTTAGTGGTGACCACCTTGTCCTGCATAGAAATATCAAATTATAATGTTGTATACCTGAAACTTACACAGTTGACCTTTGAACAATGTGGGAGTTAAGTGAGCTGAAAATCCATGAATAACTTTTGACTCACCAAAAATTTCACTACTAATAGCTTACTGTTGACTGGAAGCCTTACCGATAATATAAATGATCAATTAACACATGTTTATGTGTTATATGTATTATACACTGTATTCTTATAATAATACCCAACTTTTTTTTTGGTATCTAGGCTAAAGTTTCATCTGTAAATTTTTTTAAGTTGTCACAAATCTCTAAAAAATGTTCTAATATATTTATTGGAAAAAAATCACATATAAGTGGGCCCATGCAGTTCAAACCTGCATTGCTCAAGCGTCAATTGTATAATGTTATATACCAATTTTACCTCAATTAAAAGAAAAGAAATCTATGGGGCGCCTGGATGGCTCAGTCGTTCAGCGTCTGCCTTCTGCTCAGGTCGTGATCTCAGGGTCCTGGGATTGAGCCCCGCATCGGGCTCCCTGCTCCGCGGGAGGCCTGCTTCTCCCTCTCCCCCTCCCCCTGCTTGTGTTCCCTCTCTCGCTGTGTCTGTCTCTGTCAAATAAATAAATAAAATCTTTAAAAAAAAAAAAAAGAGAAGAAATCTAAAATAAAATTAAATGAACAAACAAACCATATGTCAGGCATTGGTAATATAAAAATGATTAGTTACATCCCTGCCCTCAACAATTTCAGAGTCTAGGGCGCCTGGGTGGCTCAGTTGGTTAAGCGACTGCCTTCGGCTCAGGTCATGATCCTGGAGTCCCGGGATCGAGTCCCACATCAGGCTCCCTGCTCAGCAGGGAGTCTGCTTCTCCCTCTGACCCTCCCCCCTCTCATGCTCTCTCTGTATCTCATTCTCAAATAAATAAATAAAATCTTAAAAAAAAAAACAAAAAAAAACAATTTCAGAGTCTAGCTGGGGAGACATTTAAGGAAACATAATTTCAAAACCTGTAGTTGTTACACTGGTTGTGTTCTGTGAGCACACAGAAGAGAGACTGTCTATCCCTGTTCAAAAAGAGATAAGCCAGAGAGTTGGTCTCATGGGCATTCTAGGCAGCTGGACTAATAAAGGTGCAGAAGAATAAGAAAACAAGCCAGAAATGCACATGAATTGTTCAGACGAATGCTAATAGTAAATCTGGAACTCAGGCTACACGTGACTAAGTTGCCTATAAAAATATATAACCTTTGAAGGCTGGGCAGGGTGGGAGACTGTCAGATCATGAAGGGCCCATATGCCATGCTCAGAGACTTATCCAATAGGCAATTTAAAAAAATTTTAAAAACTGGTTTTAAAATAAAGATACATCACTCCTTGTCTTCTCAAAAATCTTCCCAAAATAATAAGCACAAGGAACAAAAATTTTACTCTTATTTTCAATGAAACTAGAAACGTTTGTAGTGGGAAACTGAAGTATATGAAGACTGAACTCAGAGGAATGGCAAATAAATTTTCACAGCAAAAGGTCAAACTAAACTGCCAGCAGAAGAGAATATTTACAAGAAGCTGGCTGGTTCACTCTGAGGAACCCAAGAAAGGGCAAGGACTCCAGCAACCAGGTACTGCAGAGGTCTTGGGGATGGGGTACAAAACTGAAGATAGCTAGATTGTTTGAAGTCTGTACAAAAAGTACATAAAAAGTTTCTAAAGTTTCTTTTACATAGAAGCACTAGGTTTGGCTACTATACACAGCCACAGGAAAAGGGAGGTATACATCCTGGAGAATTTGAACCAGAGAAGTTCCTAACTCTGGGACTCCATACATACAGAAGAGCAAGGTTGAAGCAAAGGTATCATATGCTCATGAACAATATGAATGATGCGACATTCCAGTTCCCTTTTGCTGCTCAGCTACAGAACAAATTTTATCACTGAACTTATTCCTACCCAAACACCCAAGAGGAAATGATTAGGATAGGTGGTTAGAGGACACTTTTCTAGAGAAATGTAGCTTCCTTGAAGAGAATAATTGCAGATCTTGATGTGGAAGTCTCCAGTGAAAAGCCTAGACACCCTACCACCCCTTAAGCAAAACCAACCTTTCAAACAATCCTTGCCCAAATACTCAGAACCTCCAATCATCTTTTCAATGTTTACTCTTAAATAAATATAGGCAAAATAATAACCAGACATTTTAGTAAAGTCTCCAACATAAAACATAGGGACATACATACCAAGTAACTTAAAAGAAATAAAGGTAATGCAAGGATGAAAAGAAATAACCAAATACGGTATAATTAAAATTCTTACAAATGAAAAACAAAGAACAAATACCACAACCAAAAAATAAAAGCAGTATATTGTAAAAGAAAGGCAAAAATAGTTCTTAGAAAAATTAAAAATAGGTCATGCTCTACATTCTAGCTGCCCAGGGTAGAAGGTGGTCCTGCCTTCCACTAAGAGTCATGTATTATATAATTCACCAGTTTTAAGACGGGAGTTTGCTCACATTTCTGTAGGCCAGCAATTTGGGCTGGTCTCTGCTTTCATCTCACATGCAGCTGTAATCATCTGGCTACTTAACCAGGGCTGGGACAGTATAAGATGGCCTTCCTTATGTCTGGCAATTAGCTCTAACTAACAGATAGGCATATGTGAGCAGTCCAGCTCTGACTTCTTTACATGTAGCAGAAAAGTTCCCAGAAGCAAGAAAGGGGAAATCCCAGGGCACAAGCATTTTTCAAGTCTCTTATACTCTTATTGGCCAAGGCAAGACTCATGGCCAAGCTAAGAATCATTTGGGAAAGACTACATAGTGTATAATAAGGGGAAGTGGGATTCACAGGGGACATTACTATAACAGTATTATCACATTTGATCAAATAGAGTTACTCAGAACTTCAGATTTAGACTAACTTAAAGGAAAAAGAACAGTGAAGAATATTCCTTATGATGTTGGCTTGGCTTTCAAAAACACCCTAATCTTAGCATTTATAATTATTTTAAATATATATTTATTTATTCATTTTCTTTTTAATATGTGTCTCTTGTTCTAGATTGTAAGCTCTATGAAGACAAAGACCATACCCCCCCCCTTTTTTATTTTCACTTCTATTATTGGCTCAGAAAGTGGCTAAGTGCCTAGCTGTTGCTTTTTAAATGAAGTAATGGAGTAACAAATGTATGCACAGAAACGGGCCAGTTCTAGGGTCCATGATAGCACCAAACACAGGTAGAGACTAGGAGGGAGACAGTTATTTAGCTACTTTAGCACATGGGCTGATGTTAGGAGGTCGTTTGTGGCTCTCACACATACAGAGGTTCACTAAAGGTGTATTTAATAGGAATATTAAAAAACAAAATCGTGACCTCTGATCCTAGTTATTAGTATTTTGCTCTCTATCCTGTTGAGAGGCTTCTAAAACTGTGTAAATGTCCCTGCATCTACAAACGCTTTATTTTAAGAGTTCTCAGATTCTTCATTCTGGAACCACTTTGCACTTGTAAAAATTATTGAGGACCCCAAAGAGCTTTTGTTTATGTGGGTTTTATCTATCAATATTTCTCATGTTTTGTATTTCAACTGAGAACCTTTAAAATAGGTAATTATTTTAAAATAACAATAACAAACTCATTACATGTAACATAAGTAGCATATGTTTATAAAAAGGAAAAACTATGCTTTCTAAAACAAAACACTCTAGTAAGAAGAGGTGCGTTTTTTTGCAATTCTTTAATATCTGTCTTAGTAGAAGAGAACTGGATTCTCCTTCTTCGTTCATGTTGTTGCAATATTATGCAGCACAGAGCCTCTGGAAAATCCCACTGTATATTTATTAAAGAAAGAAAGGGAAGAAAGGCAAATAACATCTTAGTATTATTATGAAAATACTTTTGACTTTGTCAATTCTCTGAAAGGGTCCTGGTTATTTGGCAAGTGAAAGTAGTAAAAATGTTTTCTCCCAAAGTTGGTCATCTTCAAGGTAATACAACTATAAGATACTATTTATACAATTGAACTGCTGGAATTTCCTAGTACCAAACAAAATACCACTCTACAAAGTCTGTTAATATTAATAACTTTCTGGGGCGCCTGGGTGGCTCAGTCGTTAAGCGTCTGCCTTTGGCTCAGGTCATGATCCCAGTGTCCTGGGATCGAGCCCCGCATCGGCTCCCTGCTCTGCGGGAAGCCTGCTTCTCCCTCTCCCCTCCCCCTGCTTGTGTTCCCTCTCTCGCTCTCTCTCTGTCAAATAAATAAATAAAATCTTTAAAAAAATATATTAATAAGTTTCTTACTTAATGAAATAAACTGGGCTGTCTGATGGGTTCATCATATACAATGTGAGCTGTTTTTCTGCTCTTTGAGCAACTTGGTAAACTCGGTGATTGTTTGCATTTTCTCCTTTCAACCCTCCTAAAAGTAGAAAACAACTCTCCAGGCAGCTCTCTTCTCTTTAGGCACAATCATAATCTTATATTAATTAGGAGATAATAACTAAAACTTCTTGAGTGTTTCATATGTTTCAGGAAATGCTCAGTGTGCTTCACTGCATTATTTTATGTAATCTTCAAAACTAATCTCTGAGGTAGGTACTATTCTCATTATCATTTTATAGATGAGAAAACGAAAATCTACCATGATTAAGTAATGTGCACAAGGTCATACAACTAATAAGAGAAAAATCTCCAGCTCTTAACTATTGTTCCATATTGCTTCCCTATTCATGGGTATGGTAATAGTAATATTTTCTACTGGTTTTCATTTTAACCGCAATTTTCACTATATCTTTAAATGACTTCCGGGGTCTAGTCTGGGAAACTAACCTTGTTCTCAGAATCTTGCCAATGTAAAAGTGTGCGCCCAATTTTATATCCCTCATGGAATGAGACATTTGGACCACAACACATTCCTGCACTGACTGGTCTGCTCCATTCCAAACAATTTCTTCTAGATCATTCCTCAAACAATACCATCTTCACTCCTGTCATTTCTTTGGTCATTCTTGCCTCTCCTATATGAATTGTTCAGCACCACTGAAAGCCGATTGAAACTAGCCTGACAGTAACGGTTAGCCTAATTGCCAACATCAAGGATCTAGGACAATCTTATGGCGTATGTCACACCTTTACTCTTCTTTTCAGAAATCCTGTCTGCAACAACTTTCTGCAGACCCCCGTGACTTAGAAAATAGTCACTCTATAAACTGTGTGGAAATGAATAGCAGATGTGTGCTAGAGCCTTGGGAAATTCAGAAGTGTCAGTTTAATATCCTGGGTGTTGCTGGCTGAACCTGAAAAGTCAATTCAGGTTATAAAAATTTCAGTAGATTGCCACAAATCCCTGAATGTTCTCTTCAGTTCAAGTAGAGCAAAGGTAATGGGCCACAGGAGAAAAGCAGGGGGAAGAATAATGGATCCCATCTCACTAATTGAGGGCTGGCTCTTGAAAAGGATAATGATACTAAAGTCTCTATTTCCTCCATAACCCCTAATTTTAATACATGAGCCAATCATACACTCCAGTGTTATCACATGCAAGTCACACTGGAATCACAGAAATGTTCTTTTCTTCTAGTATAGCCTTATTTATACCAGATAAAGTACACAATTTTTGCCTCTTGGGTTATAACTCCATTGCCAAGCATAAGCATTTTAATTATCAGTTATCCATACTACAAATAGGATTATCACTGACTCAACTTTTGAGAAAATTACAATAGCAACTTAATTTAAATACTAGAACAATGTGCTTTTTTTTCCCCCCCCAGAAACTTTCCTTTGGTTTAATCCTTAGAGCATTATACATTGTTTTTATCAGTTGAACCACTTACTCTGCTAATACAATTCCAGAGAAAACATCCATTTATTACCAAAAGACATAACCACATTATTTTGGCATGAATGTCCCAAAAGAACCTAGCTTTCATGAAGTATACAGGAAAACGAGAATAGCCAAAGCTATTCTCAGTTAAGTATGATTAATTAAATGTACTGTCACTCAACTGATATTACAGTATTCTAAAATAATGCAGTGTTTCAACTGATACCTATACTGAGTATTTAAAATTGGTTTGTTTATTTATTACACAGTCATTTAATAAGCATCTATTCTGTAGTAGTGTGCCAGATGTTGAAGCTATGAAGACTGATGGGTATTGGTCCTTTCTAAGAGTTCACAGTCATATCTGACAGACCTACAGGTAAAGAAATTAAATACAATACAAAGTGATATGTTTTAAAATAACAGAATGCACAGTTCATATATGAGGCCACTGATCAAGAATCTAAATCATGGGCGCCTGGGTGGCTCAGTCGTTAAGCGTCTGCCTTCGGCTCGGGTCATGATCTCAGGGTCCTGGGATCGAGTCCCACATAGGGCTCCCGGCTCGGCAGGAAGCCTGCTTCTCCCTCTCCCACTCCCCCTGCTTGTGTTCCTGCTCTCGCTATCTCTCTCTCTGTCAAATAAATAAATAAAATCTTTAAGAAAAAAAAAAAGAATCTAAATCATGCATGGAAAGATTGGAAGGAATATCCAAAATTTTTTTAAATGTTCTTCTGAATTCGAGTCAAGTTCTTTTACCAATTGGTTTGTTTTATTATAAAACAAAGCCTCAAATATTATCAATATTACTTAACTATTCGTAAGTAGATACACTAGCAATCAAAGCAGCCCACTTGAAGAATCTGTCCTAATAATAATAATGCTCTTATTGTCACACTCTGTGAGGAGGTGAGAAATATCTCCATTTTACAGATGGTAAAGGACAATGCAATGGTTAAGTAATTGCCAAACATAAACTTGAGTAAATGCTCTACCTGGGATGGAAATTGATTCCTGAGCCTAAGATTTTCCTGCTTTGCTAGCTAATTTCCCAGCTAACTTACCTGCCCAACAAAGCCATCAGAAATGTGTTCTACGTACATTCTCAAACATGCAATACAATGATTTAATTAGAAGCAGAGTTGAAATGTCTGAGCTTCATGTTTTAGCATCTGAAAGATAATATCACCTTAATGAGAGAACAGACAGCATAGACACTCTGGAAGCTAATAGTAATGAATAAGATTGGGAATTACAGCAATTATATGTGTGCATTTAAAGCCTTTCATCACTGACTTCAAAACTGCTTGTTTCCTGGTATGTTCCTGCCATATTTTCTATATGTACATTTCATTATGATATAGTCTGGAATGAATTCATCTTCCAGGCAAGAAAAAGAATAGAATAAGCAGTACCCGACTGTAAACGGTAAATCTGTTAGTCAAGTAATGCATTACAGTGGGAAAATGAATGTTGTAATTTGCATACAGGTAAATAGCTAAGATCAGTGTGTCCAGAGAGGCAAGAGGGCATGGAGGTTAAGGATTTAAGACATGGAATCATATTTTCTGTGCTCAGTCCTGGCCTCTATTACATAACTCTTGTATAATTTGGGGCAATCTTAACTTTTTTGTGTCTTACTTTTATCATCTATAATAATAATAATAATAATAATGCCCACCTCAAAATGTTATTATGAGGATAAAATGAGTTAATACTTGTTAAAGCTTAGAACAGTGCCTGGATCTAAATGTGTGCTATTATACTAAACATACAGTGTATTTTTATTACTGCAGTATTATTTGTGGTCTAATGCTATCTTGTTCAGAAAGAATATGTAATGTAAATTCAGCCTTTAAAATAGTTATGTACACTTTGAATTAATTTTCAAGGAGTACTGCCAATTCTATTTGGCATTCTAGAAGGAAAAAAAAAAGAACCTATTTTAGTCAGGATGGTCCTCACAGACTCTGCCTTCCATAATAAAGAGTAATAAATCGGGGCGCCTGGGTGGCTCAGTCGGTTAAGCGACTGCCTTCGGCTCAGGTCATGATCCTGGAGTCCCGGGATCGAGTCCCGGGATCGAGTCCCACATCGGGCTCCCTGCTCCGCAGGGAGCCTGCTTCTTCCTCTCCCCCTCCCCCTGCTTGTGTTCCCTCTCTCGCTGTGTCTCTCTCTGTCAAATAAATAAATAAAATCTTTAAAAAAAAAAAAAAGCAATAAATGGCTAAACTCTATCCAATGTCAATCTGGAAAAATTCTAAAACACTGCACTTTGGATGTGCTGGACTGGATTCAGCTTTTTAGTGAATCATTTCTAAGCCTCCTGCTGCAATTTCAAGATAAACATCGAGAAAATTCTGAAATGTGAATGAACTATACCCAGTTAAGAATGGTTCTTTTTCAGTCTTAGAAGGGAGGAGAAAAGAGAAAAGGGGGGTGGTATGCAGTATGGCAAGATGATTTCGTTTTACATCCCCCTGTTTTTCTTCCACCAAATGTGTGAAGAGCATGATTTTCAAGGCCTTCTGCTTTCATGTTCTTGTCAATGTCACTTCTGTCAATGTCCTCAAAGAGGTAATTAACCTTATACTGATAAGCAATTTTGTCCCAATAGCATGCTTTACTAGTCCTCTTATAGCTATTATGCCCTGAACAGGAATTGTATCCACTTCCATGTTCCCCCTCAAAACCTGTCAAGGCTCTGCAAATATTATTAGGTAATAACTTCTCATTAGCATTTCCTTCAGCTTTATGCCGCTAAATTTAATTTTGCCATGACCCCCGCACATAAAGTCAAGATATCACTTGCCAGGTCCTAAGTTCCTTATGTTTCTAATAGATTTAATTTCTGTATTTTTTCAATGTCCCCAGCAACTCCCAGTATAACCTGTATGGAAGGTTTTAGCCCTACAAGTGTAGGGAATGGGATACCATTTCAAGGCCCAGTAACAAGCCTAAGCCCTGGGAGTGTGACATTTCTTTCCAACCCCCTCTTAGACCACCATAACACCAATTATCAGGAACAGGAAACATATTTTAGGGCAAAGTGGTGAGAGCATTAGGCAATTATTTAGCAAATGTGCCAAATAGAAACTTGACCTCCAAATGTGGCTTCTATAATTGTTGTTTTCTGTCCATTTCTACCAGCTGGTTTAACTACTCTGTTAATATGTGAGTTACTGAGTTTGTGACATTTGCAATCCTTCCAATTTTATACTTGAGATTCAGACTATTTTAATAATAATCCTCTCTCTTTATTCCTTTAGGGAGTAAAAGAACAAGAATGGAGTTTTAAGAAAGAGAACATAAATTTTATTTTTGGCTTCACTACCTATGCATTGCATATCCTTAGAAAAGTTATTCAAGCTCTCTGAGCTTAAAGTTTCTCATCCACAAAATTTAAACAATAATAATAACTACCTTGCTGGGCTGGTATGAAAATAGAATGGATAATGGATATAGAAAATTATTTGTAAATATTAAAAATTTCCTCCACCCCCAAAAGGGAAGAATTCTGGAATTGTCCTGAATTGTCTATGGGAACATTTGAACAGACATGAGCAATGAGCCAAGCACAGCAACTTAAAGTAGTAGGCCTGGAATGTAATGACCCAGACCTGGGAGTACAGGAATGTCACTATGTGCTTACTACTTCCACTCTATACACCTCAGGAGAAAAGGAACTACCTGCAAAAACTGTTAGGAAAAACAAAAAGTATTATTCAAAGTGATATGGTAGAATAACATCTAACAACAAGAGTAAATTATTTATTATTGAATGACAAAAAAGAAGAGGAATTTACAAGTATGTAGGTTTATGTGGGTATAATATAATGCCATTTGGTGAACATATAGATGGATCAGATAAAAATATGGAAATATTAACAGTTGTCAGCTCTAGGTAGTGGGATTATGACTAATTCTTACTCTTCTCTAAATTTTTTCTATTAACATATTTTGCCCCATTAATTAGCATGCATTATTTTGGTATTAAGATAAAACATGTCATCTTAAAAATAGAAAGGTTATAAAATCTTAACACTGTGTTTTTCCATGTCACTTTAAGTCCTAAAACCCAACTGTTTTCACCCCAGCTTTGCCATCTGCATTTCTTCCCCCAATCACTTTATAAATTCATGTGTCATTTTATCTTTTCCTCTTTCACATCTCTTCCCAAACTCCAAGCATTTACATTCGTGGCCTTTGATTCTCTATGATCAGTAAACCATTATATATGATGTTTCTCCCCTCCCCTCTCCCTACCTCATCTCTTATTCCTGTGAGTTTCCAAACCCACTTTTCCAAGCCTTTAAACCCACCTTTCTTCATACCCATTCTCCACAACCTGGACACACACACTATCCCAATTTCAAACCCTTTAAGGACATGTCCATTTCACTTCCTTATCTCCCTCTTTCTCAAAATTATGCAAGTATGAGAAAAAATTTTTTTTCAAGTTTTAATTTAAATTCCAATTAGTTGACATACAGTGTAACACTAGTTTCAGATATAGAATTTATCCATCACCCACATATAACACCCACTGCTCATCGCAAGTACCCCTGTTAATCCCCATCACCTATTTCACCCATCCCCCCACCCTCTTTCCCTCTGGTAACCATTAGCTTGTTCTATAGAGTTAAGAGTCTATTTCTTGGTCTGCCTCTCTTTTTTTTCCCCCATGTGAATTTGTTTTGTTTCTTAAATTCCACATGAGTAAAGTCATATGATATTTGTCTTCTCTGACTTATCTCACTTAGCATAATACTCTGTAGCTCCATTCATGTCATTGCAAAAAGCAAGATTTCATTCCACCAAAAAATTACTAGAACTGATAACACAAATTTAGTAAGTTGCAGGATACAAAATCAATGTAGAGAAATCTGTTGCATTTCTGTGCATCAATAATTAAGCAGCAGAAAGAGAAATCAAGGAATCAATCCCATTTATAGTTGTACCAAAAACCATAAGATACTTAGGAATAAACCTAACCAAAGAGGTAAAAGTTCTGTATGCTAAAAACTATAAAACACTGATGAAAGAAATTGAAGATGACACAAAGAACTAGAAAAAAATTCCATGTTAATGGATTAGAACAAATGTTATTAAAATGTCTATATTACCCAAAGCAATCAACACATTTAATGCAATCCCTATCAAAATACCACCAGCATTTTTCACAAAGCTAGAACAAACAATCCTAAAATTTGTATGGAACCACAAAAATACCCCAAATAGCCAAAGCAATCTTGAAAAAGAAAAGCAAAACTGGAAGCATAATCCCAAACTTTAAGCTCTATTACAAAGCTGTACTGATCAAGACAGTCTGGTACTGGCACAAAAACAGACACAGAGATCAATGGAACAGAACAGAAAACCCACAAAATAAACCCACAACTATATGGGCAATTAATCTTTAATAAAGCAGAAAAAAAATGTTTTTAGAAGATATACAGATGGCCAACAGACACATGAAAAGATGTTCAACACCACTCATCATCAGGAAAAGGCAAATCAAAACCACAATGAGATATTACCTTACACCTGTCAGAATGGCTATAATCAAAAACACAAGAAATAATAAGTGTTGGTGAGGATATGGGAAAAAAGGATCCCTATGCACTATTGGTAGGAATATAAATGGTACAGCCACTGTGGAAAACAGTATGGAGATTCCTCAAAAAGTTAAAAATAGAATTACCATATGATCCATAATTTTACTACCCAAAGAAAATGAAGACACTAATTTGAAAAGATATATGCACCTCTGTATTTATTGCAGTGTCATTTACAATAGCCAAGATATGGAAGCAATCCAAGTGTCCATCCATAGATAAATGGATAAAGAAGATGTGGGGTGTGTGTATACACACACACACACAGACACACACACACTGGAATATTACTCTGCCATTTAAAAAAATGAGATCTTGCCATTTGCAACAACATAGATGGACCTAGAGGTATAATGCTGAGTGAAATAAGTCAATCAGAGAAAGACAAATGCCATATGATTTCACTCATGTATGGAATTTAAGAAACAAATTAACAAACAACAAAAAAAGAGACAAACAAAAAAACAGACCCTCAAATACAGAGAACAAAGTGGTGGTTGCCAGAGGAGAGGTGAGGTGGGCGGGGCGGGGTGATATAGATAAAGGAGGGGTCAAGGGTACAGTTATCTTCATGAGCACTGAGTAATGTACAGAATTGTTGAATCATTACATTGTACATTTGAAACTAACAGAATACTGTATGTTAATTATACTTCAATAAAATAAGAAATATAATTTTTAAAAGTTTTTTGACATATTTGTAACCTGTTTTTACTTACTTGTAACCTGTTTTATCTTCTGCCATTCCAGTGACCTGACCACTCACTAAAAATTTTCCATCTGTGTTCATCCACATACTCATTTTCTTCTAATAGTAAAAGAAATGTATTTGGCTCTTTGCTTTCTTTTTTTCTATACCCTTTGTATTATTCATTCAGGTTTAACATCTCAATACCAGACCTCTACACAGTTTTAAAATTTATCTGTCCCTAGTCTCTCTTTTTCCACTAAAATAATGTAACACAAACTTAATTTGACCACAAAATTTCTCTTACACAAGAATTTGCATTTTGTTGCTATTGCCATATTAAATACTCCCTCCACTACCTTTCAGCCCCAGCACCATTTCACATCACACTGTGGGGGCAATGAAGAACATATTTTAATGTTTCTGCAGTTAGTATTTTTAGTGCTTGCTGAGCAAATTTTGCTGAAACTTGCCTGGGCTAAAAGACAAAGCTAAATTATAACTGAATTGATCATGAAACTCTGAGAGATTTACCTTCTAGGAGCTAAGTGTTTACATTTTCAAGTGGGAATGAAACCCTAAACAAACCCTAGGTTGAAATGTCAGAGATAATAGTTTTTTCTTCTCACTAGAGACCTATATTTACGTTCCAAAGGATAAAAACTCGGGATCCTCCCTAAGGAGAATTTGTTTACAATAGGGAGCAAAGATTTCTCCTCATCTCCCAAGAGAGTATGGGGGACAGCTGTTCCTTTTCTTTATAAGCCCCAGATTCTTAATTTTAGGCTTCCCCAACCTAGAGTGCAGTTCCCAGAGTGTATAGGATGACACCTGGCCTTCATCCCACTACACTCAAAAAGGGAAATTTAGGCATGGAGGACAGGCCCAGTTAAGTCATAAATAATCTTACTCTGTCCCAGAAATACCATATCCACTCTTAGGATAATACAGATACATATGGATACTGAACACTTATCACATACCAAGTCCATCTAATCAAACTCATTCCTCTGTTCCTCCCTGGCTGACTCTCTAGTCCTTTAAAATGTTTCTCAAAAGGCCATACTGTACAGAATTTGTTCCCACATTCTGTGTCATCGCAAATGTTTACTCTCCATCTGAATGCCTTCTTTCCTCTTTTTAATCAACTCCAATTCCTCTTTGCCATTAAAAATTTGAGAGAAGTCTACCTGTGTAAAATCCTTCATGTTGCTCAGTTTATTGGGCCATATACTTCAGAGTCTTACACTAGCCTAGTTAATTACACAATATACAATGTCATGTTAACTCAATTTCAGGGCAGACATTCTTAACCCTATTTTAAACACAAGGAACCAGAATCTCAAGAAAAGTGAGGAAATCTGTCCACAGTCACAGAGTTAGTAAGGGAAAGGACCATGATTCAGATCCATGGGTGCTTAATATAAGGCTTGGCCACATGAGCTTCTTTGACCAATGACATGTCATTAGAGGTGTCACAAGGCACCTCTCAGCAGAAGTATCTTTGAATGTCTCCTGCCAAAAGCCCAAAATTTCCCACGTGGGGCTTTTTCATCAAATACTAACCCTAGTGAAAAAGATACCGAAAAAGGTGCAGTCAAAAAAAACATGATATGCAGGTACCATAAATGAGAAATAAATATTTGTTAAAGCCACTGAAATTTCTACAGTCTTTGTTATTATAATTTATTTTAGTATAAGCTAACCAGACAGAGAAATTGTTAGAACACAGCCATAACAGTACCCTAAAATATGTAGTACCAGATACTGGGCAAAGAGACTTATTTTTGGAGAAAGAAAATAATCCATGTCATGCAGGAGCAAATATCTGGTAAAACTGTCCCCTCCACTAAGTTGAAGGGGACATCTTGTGACTTCAAACAAGGAAGCGGGAAAAATAATATTGCTAGCATGAACTGGTTGCTGTTGGCTTTTTGGCAAGGTGCTATAAGGAGGAAATGAACACAGGGAAAAAAAAAAAAAAGGCCAATTTGCAAGAGAACTAGAGGTAGGGGGAGCCAGAAGAAAGTCTAGAAATTCCAGGCCTTGCAGAAGTAAAAGATGCAAGTTGTCTTTTACTTTGTTACTAAAAACAAAGGCTAATTAGAACTGTTTTGTTTTAAAGACCAAATTAGAGCATAAAAAAAGAAAAAAAAAAGCTATGTATTAATTAAGACAATGAACAGATTTCTTCTGTTTTACAAAATGGTTCAGGAAAAAAAGACTAAAGGTATGGCTCTCCCATGAACATCTGACAACTACAAGATACCTGTTGTAGGCAGAATGTTTCCTAAATATGACCATGGCTCTAATAATCCCCAATGAATATTGTTACCTTACAGAGCAATGTGATTAAGCTAAGAATTTTTAAATGAGATTATCTGAATGGACTGATATAATCACAAAGGTCTTTGTAAGTAAAAGGAGACAAGATAAATCAGAGGAAATGTGATGAGGGAAGCAGAGAAATGCACATGCCAGCCTTGAAGATGAAAGGGGCCATGAGCCAAAGAATGCAAGGAGCCTCCAGAAGCTGGAAAATGCAAGAAAACAGATTTTCCCCTAGAAATTCTAAAAAAAAAACAAAAAACCTACAATCCTGCCAACACATTGATATTAGCCCAGTGATACCCATTTTGGACTTTTGCCTTCTAGACTTGTACAATGATAAATCTGTATTAACACTATTGTTAACTATTGTTAAAGATATAGCTGTTATACTTATTCATTATAGTAGCAACAGAAAACTAATACGAAAGCAAGATGGGGCACATCTCAAAAGAAACTGTTGGTACAGCTTTTGATCAATATTTATTTTATCAATAAAATTAATAAAAGCTGACTCAGTTCTTGGGAGAATTACAACATCAAAAGAGTCATGAATCTAGACTAAGAAAGAGTATGACCATTTGAGAATTGAAATGTCCCTTTGATTTCAGTGAGCAGAAAGCAGATTGAGAAAGCTGATCAGTCCTCAAGCATAGCATACTCTCCAATTACTTCTCTACTATGATGAAAGAACATAAATGGAAATGGAGGCACCTCCAAGAGAATGGAGCTGAGAGCCTCAAGAGTCATGCAGAGCAATGGACTGGGGCCTAAATGAGAACTATTCCCACCTCATGTTAGGGATCCTCACCACACATCCCAACATGACTTCAGAATTGAAATGGTCAGTGATTTCTTGTGCCTTCCATTCTTTTCTTTTTCAGACAGGGATATTTATCCTGGTTATCCTGTTCCTATTCTATTGAATATGTAGGAGGATACAGGGGATGAAGGAGTGATTTGTTTTTGTTTGTATGTTTCCTAATAAACCTCCAGCTCAAGAAAGACCACACGAGAGCTGACATGGAGACTGTCATATAATTCCAGACTTTGAGCCTAACAGGATGGAACTTTAAGGTTGTCTCTACTGGAGAAGAACACTAACATTTCATATATTTTAGGTGCAGAAGGGAGATGAGTGAGTTTTTGTGACCAAGTAGTAGACTAAGACAGAGCTTATTACACTTTCCAAATATTTTATGCTCCTTCTTATGAAATAATTGTACTGCCCTGCCCTGTTGATGTCAGGCTTGCTTATGTGACATGCTTGGACAGTAAAATATGAGTCCAAGTAAGATATGCCACTTCTGAGAAGTTTTAAGAGACACTGTAAATCCAGCAACTCTCATCTTTCTCTCCGCCACAAGCCTTGCAGCACTCCACAGAGGGGCTGCTCTGGCAGCTTCGTTCCCAGAGTAAAGACACCGTACAACTGGGCCACAGGTGATGAATGACCCACGATTAAGACATAACTTGAGCAAGCAATGAAGCTTTATTGCTGTGTAAACTACTGTAATTGTGATTGTGGGGCTGGATGTTACAGCAGTATAACAGCCTCAGCTGGTGCAGTAGGGGTCAAGAAAAATGACTGGTGACCACTGTTCCTAACAGAATGACCCAGCACTATTAGATAGATTTGATTACTTCAGTTCAATAGAAGGCTCTAACCAAAGAATAATGCAAAAATTATTCCATGTTCATGTGTGGTTTAGAATGTATGTGATGGGCACTGAGGATTCTATTTAAGAACAGCTGCAAAAAAAAGAATCCACATGGTATTAGATGAGCTCAGAAGAGAAAGCAGTCATTCACTTGGAAAAAAACAATGTTTTTAATAACAAAGGATGAGATATAATCTGTGGTCCAATCTGGTGAAATATTAGAGTCACACAATTCTTCCATAACAAATGGTAGATTTCCAATACGACACAGAGAAGAAAATAAATGAGGCTTTGACATCACAGTCACGTATTGAATGATCATATTGTGTAAAAGGCTAATATCCGTGAACCAACATGACTTGCTAGCAATGGCGCCATCACAAAGCCAATGAATATGCATCACCACATATTTCTAAAGCACAACCACAAAGCTAAGCCTTACGACCCATTCACAGATCAGAAGTTTGAACTTGTCATAGCAAGATCCACATACGTACATGTCAAAACCAAGGTAGTGAATATCTGGCCCAGAAAGGGAGGGCCTATGGATCCTATCACGAGGAATGCTTGTTGCCCCACTGAAACATTTGAGCAAAAGTAGAACTATGACAACACGAACATTAAGTGTGCCTTAAAAAGAAAGTATTTCCTAAAGTTCCCATAAAATACAATCATGGAAGCCAGGAAGGCAGTACCCCCACCCCCCCGTCTTGTTCCTGCCCAGCGGGGGAAAGGGGCTGATGAGAGTCTGAGACTGCTGCAGCTATGCTGTTGTTCTAGGTCCGGATCTTACTCCTCCACCCACTGTTTCACTGAGTTGCTGCCCATTGTCTGGAGGCTTTTGGTTGTGCTTAAACAAGAGCTATTCTTTGAAGAGAGTGAGTAAGAAACAAAGTAGCAATGACTTTTAGACTTCCGATCCTGTGCTCTCCAAACTCAACAACATGTCTTGAGCATTGTGCACAGTGGCTAGGAGGTATACCTTTGAATATGTAAAATGATGTCAATATTGCTCCTGTAACACACCTGAGGGCGTGGTAGGTATTGAAGCTTGCCTCCAAATGCTCACCTACAGGGAAGAAACTGACAATGAGGAATATGAAAGCTGCCAAGAATAAGAAGCACAAAAGGGAACGGCTTTTATTCATGACGTATAATTAGAGCTTTCCTTCCCACTTAATATTAGTAAGACTACTATGTTCAACCTATAATATGCAACAAGATTCCCAAATACCATACCCAATTTATTTTACACATTTTAATACTATGATATGTTGCATAGATAGAAAATATTTTATAGTGTTGTGACATGAAAAATTCCAATTATTTTAGGAGGTAAAGTAGGAGTCACAAACTTAACTGCAGGAATCAGACAGAGAGAACCTCAGAGTTGGGGAGACAATACAAAGCTCTACCAAGTAGTCCCTTATAGAAAAGTAAGCCCAGGGGCGCATGGGTGGCTCAGTCGTTAAGCGTCTGCCTTCGGCTTAGGTCATGATCCCAGGGTGTTGGGATCAAGCCCCACGTCAGGCTCCCTGCTCAGCAGGAAGCCTGCTTCTCCCTCTCCCACTCCCCCTGCTTGTGTCCCCTCTCTTGCTGTGTCTGTCAAATAAATAAAATCTTAAAAAAAAAAAAAAAAGTAAGCCCAGCGCAGTCATCTGATTTTTCAAGAGAAGCCAGAAATTCAGAATATTATGTGAAATTGCTTGATTTTTAAATGCTACCCACTAATTCAAAAAAGTAGTACTAACTTAAGCCCTGTGAGTAGCAACAATCTGTGGGCCCAACAAAACACATCTGCTGGACAAACTGGTCTAAATACCCACGTTTCCAGTTTGGGAATGAAAAGGAGGGAGTTTTTTTTAACCTGAAACTAAATTTTAGATTAAAGGAAAACCATATATTTTGTCATCAAGTACCATGATGACAAAAAGATTCCTCTTTTACAAACAACATGCTTCTAATGGGTTAATCTCTTGAGGTTATTCTTAAATTTCAACTAGGAACTCAATGTTATTTTACAGAACTATTTTGCTGGGAGCACAATGTAGTGGGAAGTACATGTAACTGGGATTTAAGAGAGAGAAATTCTAGGCCTTTGCTCCACTATGTTGCTCTCCAGAATAAACAGGTGGGGTTTGACTCTCCAAGACAAAGTGAAAGACACAAGTGACTAGTTCTCTTTTATTTGAGGTTTTATCTATGTTTACTGGGTAACTGCTACTTGGAGGTTTGTTTCAGTGAGCGAGCTTGCATGGTGGGGGGGTGGGGGGGTGGTCTAGGGCACTGGATTCAGGACAAGGGATCAATCCAGAATCAGAAGATTCCTAGGGTCCTATCAAACTCATGAAACTATAAACCTCATCATGATTAGGATACAGTTGAGTAAATGGTGAAAATACCTTAGAAAATAAGACTCTCTGCTCTCTGCAAATGTCTGAATGACTTACAGGAGATGAAGATTTTAAGCCTACTTATATAGTCCCAAGGGATAGAGAAGCCAGCGACAGACTTCATAGGAAGGTGGGGATATCCAAAGGTGGATATGAGTAGTCAGCCTCAATTCCATTTATATCCTGCCATGGAAAGTACAGGTCATTACTCACAGATTCCAAATTTGAATCCACCTACTTGCTAAAATCTGTAACCCCAAAATCAATGTTCACAGTGCTTCCACAGTCACGGTCATTCACAGGCATGCGCATGCACTGAGCTGTGAAGAATGTGAGTCATTGGCCCCACATGTTCCCAGCTGTGGTGCAATGAGGAACCTGCTGCTTTTTTGTTTCAGCTCTCTTACTGGAAGCAAGTATTCTTTTCTCAGTCTATTTAGTACCACATATTTCATATTTGCATGCTTTCTGTCGGTGATTTGGCTGTTTAAAATGGCTCCTAAGCATAGTACTGAAGTGCTGTCTAGTGTTCTTATGCACAAGGAGGCTGTGATGTGCCTTACAGAGAAAATACAAGTAAGCTTCCTCAAGACATGGGTTAGAGTACTTTTGACTATGACTTCAATGTTAATGAATCAATAATACATATTAAATAAGCTGCCTTTATTTTTTGTATTTTTTTAAAAGATTTTATATTTATCTGTCAGAGAGAGAGCACAAGAAGGGGGAGTGGCAGGCAGAGGGGAAGCAGGCTCCCCACTGAGCAAGGAGCCCGATGCAGGACTCGATCCCAGGACCCTGGGATCATGACCTGAACTGAAGGCAGACACTTTAACCAACTGAGCTACCCAGGTGCCTTTAAATAGAAACACACATGCACTGGTTGACAAAAATGTGACCAGAGGCTGGCAGGAACCTAACCCTGTATTGCCCCTAAGGGCAATGATTCAGTATGTTTGTTCATGCAGTGTTCAAAGTAACTTTATAAAACATAACTACCACAAATAATAATAATTGTTAAATGGCAATTTTATTACCTCTTAAGAAAAATGTCATGGAAAGATTCCACATATCAGATCAAAGGACAGCAAAGAAGCCACATGGTGCCCTTTCCAGTGGCACATTCTAGTACTCAGTGAAGAACTGATTCAGGCTTCAGTTGGGCAGTTAGATTAAATAATGTTCCCCTTTGAGCCCCCCAAATTCCATCATTCCACAATTGGTCAGGGATCTGAGTGAGTCTCAGATTCCACTTTTATATAATACAAACGTTGGAAAAAATACTACCTTAGATTTCTTCCTAGCTCTAAAGTTTTATTATCCAAGGAAAAGATTTTCCTAACATTCTTCTGGAAAAATACACATTTTTGTCATTAAGTACCCTGACCATAAAGATTTCTCTTTTAACATCAAATCCTATTCCATATTTGTTTTACTCTACATTCAGTATTTCATCAATAGAAATTTTCATCTATAGAAACTTGCTATTTCTTATTTCTGATCTTCTTCTAAGTTGGTTACTATCTTCAATTCACTGGTACAGGAAAAGACTCTCAAAGTTTTCCTACATATCAGACATTCCATACTTCTAAGGAAGGACCTAAATCTCTTTGCCTTCCCCATGCTACCTTTGCTCATTCTAAAGAACTAGATCCAGAATATTGTAATGGATAATGTGCCATGCACCTTGGTCTCAAACCAAGTGGATAATAAGCTTATTAAAAACCTACAGAACATCTCTCTCAAAGTGAGCCTTGGAGTAACAAGTCTTGTTTTCCTGTAACCCTATTTTTAGAACAAGCCTCCTCACCTGAGTGGTTCCCTAGAAAACACTCAGAATCACATCTAGGACAACTGTGACCAGTTTCAAATCAATCGATAGCTGAGTTGGCAGCAGTAAACCATGAATATGCCTGACTTGGGTAAGAACACAGTCCATTAAGTGATAACATCTGGACAGCAGCCAACTTACACATTTTCCTTATTCCCAAGAGGGGCAAAAAACAACAACTACAACAACAACAACAAAAACAGTTCAGAAATTGTGTGATTATCTGCATAATTTAATATTACACATCTCATACAAAAAGGAAATGGGCTTGTAGGTGTGAGTGCCTCTAAAGAAGACAAAGCAATACACAATGAAGAAAGATGCCAAACTGGAGTGAAAGGGGAAGAAAAAAAAAAACACACAACAGAGAGAACAGAGAGGGAATGTTGTATCACAAGTAAAATAGGATAGAAGAATCAAAATAGTAATTCAAATAAAGCAACTCAACTTGCTGCAGCCATGTTTGTCTTCCCCATTAAGCTCTGAGTATCTCGGTGATAATGATATAATTAAGTATCTCCGAGTATCATAATGACAACTTTATCATTTGAGACAGTATGATTTAATCATACATGAATTCTTAAACACAGTGCTTAGAATGCAGGTGCCTGTTAATAAATGTTGAGTTTAACAGAATTGAAGGCTTTTATTATTTTGGTTACTCATATCACTACTTTTCAAAAAATTATGACAAAGGAAGCAAGAGGGTCTCTTAGATAAGAGCATGTGAATGGCCTATTGTCAGTCCAGAATGTCTTGACAGCCTGGGGTGAATGGAAGGGAAAAAAACAAAGGTCAAAAATACTAGTTAAAATGTAAATAGAAATGTATCACCCTTTCTTCCCTAAAGTAAGATTTACTGATTTGTCCTTAAATTTGCCCAAGTATATTTGCCTTCGCCAAGAAACTTGAACAGATTGTTAAGAACACTGATAAGTTTAATAGCTTACTAAGCTAGCCTAAAATCTAAGATTGACAACTATGATTATTTTGTCATGAAATCATAAGTGATAGGAAACCTTTATATTATATGCTCATGGACTCTAGTATAAAGTCCCCTACCTCATCTAAAACTCAGTTGTTTTATGTCATTAACAAATTATAATGAAATCCTTATCATCAAATTAATCTATTAATTTTATAAACAAAATTGAACAGACACTTCTCCAAAGAAGACATACAAATGGCTAATAGACATATGAAAAAATGTTCAACATCACTAGCCATCAGGGAAATTCAAATCAAAACCACACTGAGATACCACCTTACGCCAGGTAGAATGGCAAAAATTAACAAGACAGGAAACAACATGTTGGCAAGGATATGGAAAAAGGGAAAACCTCTTACACTGTTGGTGGGAATGCAAGCTGGTACAGCCACTCTGGAAAACAGTATGGAGGTTCCTCAAGACGTTAAAAATAGAACTACCCTAAGACACAGCAATTGCACTAGTAGGTATTTACCCCAAAGATACAGATGTAGTGAAAAGAAGGGGCACATGCACCCCAATGTTCAGAGCAGCAAGGTCTACAATAGCCAAACTGTGGAAGGAGCCAAGATGCCCTTCATCAGATGAATGGATAAAGAAGATGTGGTCCACATATACAATGGAATACTACTCAGCCATCAGAAAGGATAAATACCCACCATTTGCATCAAGGATGGAACTAGAGGGGATTATGCTATGTGAAATAAGTCAAGCAGAGAAAGACAATTATCATATGGTTTCACTCATATGTGGAACATAAGGAATAGCGCAGAGGACCACAGGGGAAGGGAGGGAAAACTGAATGGGAAGAAATCAGAGAGGAAGACAAACCATGAGAGACTCTGAACTCTGGGAACCAAACTGAGGGTTACAGAAGGGAGGGGGGTGAGGGAACGGGTAACCCGGTAATGAGTATTAAGGAGGGCACATGTGGTGATGAGCACTGGGTATTGTACGCAACTGATGAATCGTTGAACCCTACATCAAAAACTAATGATGTACTGTATGTTGGCCAACTGAACATAATAAAAAATAAATAAATAATAAATGAATAAATAAAAATTGAAAAGAGGATGATTATATATATTGCTCTTCATATCTCAGATTCACCTCATTATATTCAACAACAAATACTTAGCAAATAACTACTGTATACTAGGTGAGGAAATAGAAAGATTGGTAAATAATAATTCCTGCCCTCAGAGAGATTACAGTTTTGTTAGAAATATAAATAATTAAGTAGTGTGGATAATATAGTCTCATAAATACTATATCAGAAGTAAGCATGGTACAGTGGGATAGGGAGGGATGGGTGATTACACGTAGGGGAAACATAACCTAGATTGGAGCAGCTAGATAAGGAGTGACCAGAAATGTTTCTCACAGACTGCTGAGCTTAATATATTAAGACTCATTTACTTCAAGTCTGTAAATTTGAAAATGTCTCAAATGAAAGAGGCTGTATTTTTATGTACTAGGTATCATAACAAAATTATCTTATAAGACATTCTTTCAGTACCCCTTGGCTAAACCAAATTTGACCTTTAACGATCCAGGTAAAGGTCTTATCCAGAGAGAATATTTCAAAAATCAAAGTCCCACTCTTGTAATATATAATTGATCTTCAATCTAGACTGACAACAGACTCACACTTGCCGGAAAAGCTGATGATACCACTCCCATCAACGCTGCTGGCCTTTTCTCGTATAAAAAGTGCACCAGTGTACTACTTGCAAGGTCAAGTAAGTAATTTGCACACTACACAAAAGAAGCATCACTTAAAGAGGAAAGGAACTAAAATACCAGGCAAATAAACTGTCTTAGCAGTTTACATTACCTGTTATCTATAATCTTGAGTGTGATCATATGTAGATGATCCAGAAAAAGATGCCTCCAATTAGTGTATTTATAGGTATCAATGGCCACAGTGTACAAAGTTTTCTATTATCATTCTTTATCCATAATTGGTAATAATGTTATGCAGAGTTTTTAGCCAAGACTATTTAGGCTAAAATGTGTTATTCACATTTATACTGACAACAGTGTTGATGTTACCGAGATTTATTATGAATATCTCTACCAGACCTTACATAACAGTAATATGACTCTTGTAATAGAAATGGATTAAGGTCACAAAAATCGGTTTCCAATGCATAGGTGATCCTTAAACAGGGATTCTCAAATTTCGACACAAATCAAATTACTGGAAGGCTAATCTAGGCAAGGATTGCTCAGCTCTAACTCCAGATTTTCTGATTTAGTAGAATAGGGTGAGGTCCAAGGATTTGCATTTCTAAATTCCCAGGTGAGGCTAATTATGTTGGTCTGGAGACCACATTTTGAGATCAGCTGCTCAAAAATAACACAACTATTGAAAATTGTTAACAAATGTACAAATGTAATCTCTGGAGAATATAGCTGACCAAACAGTAAATCAATTAACATATTAGGACATCATGAAAAATATAAGGGAGGCATTCACAGAAAAAACAAAGACATAGAAAATTCATCTAAATCATAATGGGGAGGGATGTCAAAAAACATTCCTAAAGGAAGGTGTTTTGAAAGAAAGAATTACTATATAGGAAAGGAAGATTATTTTAGGCACAGGAAACGGTGTGTGATAAGAGTGAGAGACTCTTGAGTTTGGACTTACTTCCACTAATTCTAAGTATATCCATAATCAAGTTTTTTATCTCTCAGTAAAATGGGTCTAAAAATAACACCTTTACTATGTGGATCTGTTTTGTGAATACACGAGATAATATATGTAAATGCAAAGCTCAATGACAGGTTCTGAGTATGTGCTACTCTTATTATGATGAAGTGGTTAGTGTTTTTTTGCTTGTTTGTTTTCTATAAAACAATAAAATATTATTGTTATTTGCCAGATGCTACATGTAGATCCTATGACTAATGTGTAGGGCAGTAAAAGACAGAGTTATAGGATCTATTTCATGTGGAGCTTCCTATGTGTTAAAACCAGGTAGTTTGCAAGTGATCATGAAAGTTGTAAAACTTTCATGTAAAAGTCCATTGAAGAATTTTAAGCTGGGAAGTTGGAAGATCAGATGTACATTTTAGAAGGATCATTTCTGTAGATGTATGATACGTGAATTCATGGAGATTAGACCATAAACAAGAAGACTAGCTGGGGAGCCACTAAATAATCCAACCTAAACTAAGGCAATGGCGATGATGAACTTGAAGGGTGAAAAGTAGATTCAAGGGATACTTACAATATACCTAGAGAGTCAAGATGGCAGTTAGGTAAGATAGAATGATCAAAGACTACTTACAAGTTTCTCTTAAAACTGAAAAAAGAAAACTCAGGGTTTTGATCAAAAGTACACTTAAATTTATTTATACTTAATGAGACACAACAATTCTGTCAACTATCAAAGATATAACATAAATGCAGAAGGCTAAAAAAAATGATCAAGCAAATAGAAGTCATTAGAAGTTCAGGAATTGCATAGAAATATCAACATTTCTTGTCTTAGAAATAAATCTTTGTAATTATATCTCAAATTGCAAAAAAGGAAGTGTTTCATGTATCACTGTCAATGAAAATTGAGTGACTGCACTTACAAGAAAAATTGCACAAAAGAGTCAGACCAGACCTACCCTCCCCCTATCTTTTTTGTCTTTTCCCCACCAGCCACCCCCCAACACCATCACAGTGGGAGTCCTTGACTTAGGAATTTCTGTGTTCAACCAGTTTAGCCTATGCCTATTTAGATGGATCATTGAGTACTGCAAAAACTAGATGACATTCTGTTGCAAGGCTTCTTAATCTTTTTTGGGTATGGGGCACTTTCAATGAACTGATAAAACCTACAGGTAGACTTTCTCCCCAGAGAGGGATTGGGGTACAAAATTTGTATTGAAATCCAACTTTCTAGTGATTCAAAGATTCACTAGATCATCATTCTTTTTGAGGGGTTCTATTGGTATAGTTAAGTGTAGACAGGAAGTAGGTCATATTTCCCTTTATTTCTGTCACTTTATTCTTTATAACATACACACAAGTTCTTAAGTGCATAGCAGATTTTAGTGAAGCACTAGGCATAGATGTAGGGAATACTGAAAGAGAAAAACTTAAGTTCTCTGGCAAACATTATTGTTCCTGTACTAAGAGAACAGCATCTACGAAGTAAAAATCTTTATGAAATTTTTATCCCCTGTAAATATTCCCATTTCTAAATGTGCTCCCCTATCCTCAAGTCTATTCTCACAAACATTCGACCTACTCCATATGTGACAGTCTTTCCTCCTTTTAATCTCTGTCCTCTTTGAGGAAGCTCCCCCATAAAACACAGTTGTTGATTTCATTGCAACACCCAAGGCCTCAAAGAACTGCTATAGGGCCATCAAGAGCTTGGGCCAAGGTGGCTTGGGTGATCAGATTCTATAGAACAGTCAGAATGTGAACATCAGTTCAGCCCACTTGACATCTCTTCACCAGTATGGTCTCAGACAAGTCTACAGGTTTTTCCAGTTGTAAAAAAGCAGGTAACTTATATTAATCACCATACCCAGCAAAAAATACACACATACACACACACATACAACACATAAAAATGCCCAAAATAAAGATGATTATTCTTCAGAGATAATATAGTCCAGATACATAAGGAAAAAGATAAGCATGTCTTTGATGATTTGTATGGCTTCTGGTCTCGTTGTAGGTCTTTTACTTTATTTTTACCATGCAGGACAGTATATATTCCTTTATTCTTACCCTACTTTCAAATTGTGCCTTTCTGGCTTGATGAGGATAAAAACAAGGCCCAAACAATGTGCTTCTTAATGGCTATTTCCTTGATTCACAAATGTTTAACCAATATTCTGAAATAATCACTTTAATCACTTTCAAAGGCCTAACTTAAAATCATAGACAAGCCATCCTTCTTGGTCCCATTCTCAATTTAGGTATGGGTTTGGGAGTCACAGTGTCTGTGACTAACACTAATATTTTTTTAAATTTTATCTGGTCATTATATCTAGATATAATGTCGTTTCTTGGGATCACAACACAATGAAATGGATGGGCACATTATTTCAGTGTTTCTGTATTCATTAGACCCCCTAGTTTTATGTGAATGTCCACATTTTCCAATGTTCTCACCTTGAGGTACTTCATTCTCTCATCTTAATTGTATCGTCTTTCTGTCATGTGTTTGGAGGGTTTGCCATCATCTCCTCTCCCCTCTTCCTCCAACTTTGCAAACGACTTCCACAAACATTAACTTAAATGATTGCCATAATTATTCTCATGTTCATACTAGTCTCTATAGATTAGTGAAATCAAATTGGGTTGTGGCAAGGAAAACAAAAGAGAATTCACTTTTTCCAATCAGTTTTAAATTAAAGGAAAGAATATAATTGAGGCTAGCAGGTTAATTATTTGCATGGATAAATATGGTAAGAAATAAAGAAACACAAGTCACTTAATAGTTACTAGAAATTACTATCATAATTCAAATGGTAATGAAGGCAAGCCATTTAATTTAGAGATATTACGTGTTTAGGAAAACTAGTTCCTCAGTCACAAATGACTGAAACATAAACTCGTAAATGATGTAAATGAAAAGGATATTAATAAATAAGAATATTGTCAATCACTGTAAAATCTCTGAAATGTGTTTCTTATATGAGCAGATATTTCTTAAAAGTATAAAAATTCCAAACTATTAACTGTGCTCTTTAATTACACAACATCTTAAAATTCAAAATTTTCATATTTCACAGAAGGAACTATTGAATGCTCTAATCAATTTTACATAAATTCCAACTGTTAGACCTAAATTCTCCAAATACAATGGAAGATAATCATATATAGCCAAAATAAAAACTTAACCGCCAAATTTTAATTACCATAACTCAATCTTCATGAAAACTATTTAGCCATATTACCATTGTTTAAAGGAAAAATATCGCTGTCAATTTTCAGCTTCTAAATATTAATTATGAAAAACTAACTCATCCCACATAAGCATAAAGATATTCATTCCTATATTAAAAAGTTAATTGCTTAGCTTCCTGAATACTTTTATTTTAAAACTATAACTGTAACAGTATATACTAACATACATTACTAATTCAACAATAGGGTCCTAAAATCTTTACCAGAAGGAAAAAAAATGCTAAATGTATAATTTTATTATTTTATTTCAGAGCAAAGTTCAACCCCTATTTTTTTAGAACATTTTATCCATTTATTTGACACAGAGAGGGAGAGCACAAGCAGGGGGAGTGAAAGAGGGAGAAGCAGGCTCCCCAATGAGCAAGGAGCCTGATGTGGGGCTCGATCCCAGGACCCTGGGATCATTACCCAAGTCAAAGGCAGACACTTAACAACTGAGCCACCTAGGTGCCCCTCAACACCTGTTTTTTTAAAGCAACTAAGTGAAAGAGACATGTAGTCTCTGGTATAGTTAGATTCTCACTGTTAGGGGCGCTAGGGTGGCTCAGTCGGTTAAGCCTCTGCCTTTGGCTCAGGTCATGATCCCAGAATCCCTGGGATTCAGTCTTGAACCTTGTACCAGGTTTCCTACTCAGCATGGCGTCTGCTTCTCCCTCTCCCTCTGCCCCCCACTCCCACCCCCGCTCTCTCTCTCAAATAAAAAAAATTTTAAAAAAAATCCTTAAAAAAAAAAAAAGATTCTCACTTACAGTTAGTTATGCCTTTGAACTCCACCATGTTGCCAGATCAGTTACATGGGGAAATTGCTGATGATGTGCCAAGTGAATAACCAACAAAATGTTCAAAGGGCCAGAGGTAAATTAAATGCTAAGGCAAAACAGGCACTTGAAATGGATTTGTCAATTTGATCCCAGAAATACATAAGTAAAAGAAAAGCAGTTGATTGGGAGAAGCTGGGAAAAGAAAAAGTGGCATACGTTATTTCTAAACAAGAAATTCCACAACAGAAGACAGCTACTGGACATCAATAAATCTGAATTACCATACCTACACTGGTATGGAAATACTAGACAACATTTTTAAAGAATGGAAATTTCCAGAACTGGAAAGACATAATTAGGTGTCACTGTCCTGAGAGGTTTTGTTAATGTGTGGTAGTCCCAGTTCTTCCAAATGGAAGGTGAGCTGTTGTATTAAGGCATGAGACAGAGCTCTATTTTTACGCTAAAGGCAGAAAGTCCTACTTAATTGTCCTAAAATCACTAAAGTATCAATGGCTATCCCTTATCCAAATCTTTTGGGACTTATTGAGTAGTGTCTAGATCTGTGTCTACATTATCTAAGCTGCAACTACTCGGCTACCTGTTCTGGGACTCTTCTAGTTCCAACACATCCTTAGAAGGCAAGACGACAGGTACTGCTGTAGCTTATACCATATTTACTGTAGACGCACTGCAGTTTTAAAGAAGGGTAATAGAAAGATTTGTTTCCTAATATTGCTCTTGATGATGTCCAACGTTGTGTTGGCATTTTAGGTCTAAAGTTCATCAGGAAGTTCAAAGAGATTAATTTAATCAGATATTTAAAAATATTATAAAGCTAGACCAATTTAAATAGAAAAACTACTGTCACAGAATTTAAAGGTTGTAGTTTCGGGCCTCCTGGGTGACTCAGTTGGTTAGGCGTCTGCCTTCAGCTCAGGTCATGATCCCAGGGTCATGCGATCCAGCCCCACATCAGGTTCCCTGCTCAGTGGGGAGTCTGCTTCTCCCTCTTCCTCTACCCCTCCCCCCGCTGAGGCTCTCTTTCTCTCACCCACTCTCTCAAATAAATAAAATCTTTTTAAAATTTAAAAAAAAATAAAAGTTGTAGTTTTATTATATTAGTATAAAATGCCATAGCTCAGAACTACTATACCTTATCATATATAAGACATTGATATAAAATAAAGCATCAAAAATCATAAAACGGAGACTTCTGCTTTCAGAAAGATGAAGTTGACATACTTTTACCTATTCTTCCCACTAAATAAAACTAAAAAACTTGGACATTATATATAGAACTGCATGATAGGACTGAAAGTTTAAGAAGGCATTCCAGCTAGGGACTTTGTGAACTAAGGAACAACACAGGTGAATCCCCTGCATATCGTTTTTGCTTCACATATTTCATATTTGGAAAGGAGAAGCTAGCAACTCAGAGGCATAAATGGATGAAAACAAAAAAGGCAGAACAAAAGCCTACTCTATCTAGCCAAAGGATTGGAAAAGAGGCACCCTGATAAGACAGAAAACATTTAGACAAAAAGAAACTTCTACCCCAAATACAAAAGAAAAAAATTATGGCCCCACCCCTACTAGTGCCAACCAAGGCTGGGTGGGGAGCCTCGAGTTTCACACTTACCTAGCTGTAAAGAAGCACTACATCTCACCCTTCCAGAATGGTGACAGAGAAGGCTGAATAGGAGCCACACATTTATCTTATCAGACAGTAACAAGCTTCCCCTCCAGCCAGAAGTAACAGTGGAAACCACATGGGGAGCATGGATTTCCACTCCCACCTGGCAGTAACAAGGATCCCCTCCAGCTCCCTGCTGGGGTGGTGTCAGAGAAGACTAGTGGACAGTCAA
The DNA here is from genome assembly GCF_011800145.1 of Mirounga leonina. Taxonomy (NCBI): domain Eukaryota; kingdom Metazoa; phylum Chordata; class Mammalia; order Carnivora; family Phocidae; genus Mirounga; species Mirounga leonina. The sequence continues at coordinate 44,288,253 of NW_023270316.1, forward strand.
CTTTCCAGCAATAAAGAGGCCTTATTCCCCATGGTGTCAGTGGAAATCATCAGGGAACATTAATGAGGCACACTCATTACTTCATTCAAAGAAGTCACAAAGCGAGGGCACCTGGGTGGCTCAGTCACTTAAGTGTCCGGGTCTTGATTTCCGATCAGGTCATGATCTCAGGGTTGTAAGAGGGAGCCCCACATCAGGCTCCGAGCTGTGGGTGGAGCCTGCTTAAGATTCTCTCTCTCTCTTTCTGCCCCTCGCCCCTAAAAAAAGAAAAAGAACTCAAAATGTAAGCATATGACTTCTAGTGATGACCACTGGTATTCCTCTGGAATTTGCAGAACAGGCGGAAAATTGATAGGCTCAGATTTTGGAGGGGAAGAAATCTAGATAGCACTATGATCAGAAAGGAGACAACTTTTATTTGAGCAAGTTGGTCATGTGGTTAGCAGTGGAAGATAAATAATTAGGTCCTCACTCAGCGGGGAGTCTGCTTGGGATTCTCTATCTCCTTCTCTCCGTGTCCCTCCTCCCACTAAAATAAATAAATAAATCTTTAAAGAAAAACAAAGAAGTCACAAAGAAAATAAAAAATTTACATTAGGGGCGCCTGGGTGGCTCAGTTGGTTGAGCGTCTGCCTTCGGCTTGGACCATGATCCCGGAGTTCTGGGATCAGGGCCCATGTTGGGCTCCCTGCACAGCAGGGAGTCTGCTTCTCCCTCTCCCACCGCTCGTGATTCCTCTCTCGCTCTCTCTCTCTCAAATGAATAAATAAAATCTTTAAGAAAAAAAAGATAATTTCTTTAAAAAAAATTACATTAAATTAATGAAAATGGAAATAAAACATACCAAAATTTGTATGACACAGCTAAACCAGTGCTGAGAGGAAAATTTAGAGAACTCAATGCTTACAACAGAGAAGAGGAAAAGTCTCAAATTAACAATGTAAGCTCCCACCTCTAGAAGATAAAAAAAAAAAAAGACAAAATAAACCTAATGCAAGAAAAAGGAGAGAACCTGAAATTAAAACAGAAAGAAAATAGGAAAAAATCAAGGAAACAAAGAGTTCGCTCTTTGAAAACATCAACACTGACAAAATTCTAGAAAGACTGACAAAAAAGAAAAGACACATTATCAATAGTAGGATTGGAACAGGGATTATAACTTCAGAACCTACAGACATCAGAAAGATAATAAAGGAATGCTCTACACATCAATATGAGAACCTAGATGAAATGGATCAATTTCTCAAAAAAGAAAACTATCACAACTCACACAATATGAAACAGATAATTTGAATAGCCCTGTGACTATTAAGGAAATTTAACTCAATTTAAAAACTCCCAAAAGATAACTCTCCTAGCACAGATTATTTCACTGGTTAATTCAACCAAATATTTAAAGAAAAATTAACACCAATTCTATACAAGTTCTTCCAAAAAAATAGAAGAGGAAAAAAACACTTCTCAATTCAGTTCATGAAGCTAGTATTACTCTGATATAAAGCTAGGAAAGTCAGTACAAAATAAGAAAACTGCAGACTGTTATTCCTCATGAATACTACAAACAGAAAAATTCTTAACAATAGTATTAGCAAATAGAATCTAACAAAATGTAAAAAGACACCATGACCACCAAATGGAGTTCATTTCAGGGATGCAAGGAGAGTTCAAACTACAAAAGTCAATAAATGTAATCCATCACATCAACAGGCTAAAGAAGAAAAATCACATGATTGTATCAATTAATATATAAAAAACATCTGACAAAATTAGAATTTTAATATAAAAATTCTGGAGAAAAAAACAGTAATTAAAGGGAACTTCCGCAACTTGATAATGAGAATCTAGAAAAAACCTACTGCTAACATCCATAATGGTGAAAGACTAAACTAATTTCCCCTAAGATCAAGAACAAGACAAGGAAGAACGCTCTCACTATTCTTTTTTTTTTTTTTTAAGATTTTATTTCTTTGAGAGAGAGAATGAGAGAGAGAGAGCACGAGAGGGGGGAGGGTCAGAAGGAGAAGCAGACTCCCTGCCGAGCAGGGAGCCCGATGCGGGACTCGATCCCAGGACTCCAGGATCATGACCTGAGCTGAAGGCAGTCGCTTAACCAACTGAGCCACCCAGGCGCCCCTGCTCTCACTATTCTTATTCAATATAGTGCTAGTCATTCTAGGTAGTAAAATAAGGCATCTAAAAGAAATAAAAGGCATACAGATTGGAAAGAAAGAAATAAAATTGTCCCTACTCGTAGATGACATGATTGTCTACATAGAACATCCTGACAAATTTACAAAAACCTCCCAGAATTAATAAGTGATTCAGTAAGGTGGCAGGATACAAGATAGGTATACCAAAAAAAAAAAAAAAAATCAAGTTTATTTCTATATACTAGAAATAAAAGAGGAGATATTTACTATAGACCCTATAGCTAAAGAAAGAAAGAAGGAAGGAGAAATTCAAGCCAGAACAAGGGTTGGCAAGCTGGTCCTCTAGCAAGATGGCTTCAAAGTAAAAACATATTATCTGAAAGGGTATGAGAATAAAGAAACCAAGCACAGAGAACATGTGCACATATCCTGGTATAGATAACGTTTCTTAAAGTTCCACCAGCTTTTTGTAGCTTCTATCTACTGCTCATCTCACCACTGTCCTTACCCTCATGTAGGATGTAGGTACAGTAGAAATATGGTGTTTAGGGAACCCTCTTGCACTGTTGGGAATAAGTGGATTTTTCTGGTGGAATTTCAGGGATATGTCAAGGACAGTATCTGAAAGCTAGTAGTGGTGAATCTCACAAACTGTTGGTGGGAATGCAAACTGGTGCAGCCACTGTGGGAAACAGTATGGAGGTTCCTCAAAAAGTTAAAAAATAGAACCGCCCTATGATCCAGCAATTGCACTACTCTGTATTTACCCAAAGAATACAAAAATACTAATTTGAAGGGATACATGCACCCCAATGTTTATAGCAGCATTATCAACAATAGCAAAATTATGGAAAGAGTCTAAACGTCCATCAATAGATGAATGGATAAAGAATACATGGTACATATATAATATGGAATATCACTCAGCCATAAAAAGAATGAAATCTTGCCATTTGCAATGATGTGGATGGAGCTAGAGAATATTACGCTAAGTGAAGTAAGTCAGAGAAAGACAAATTCCGTATGATTTCACTCATATGTGGAATTTAGGAAACAAAATAAATATACAAAGAAAAAAAGAGACAAACCAAGAAACAGACTCTTAACTAGAGAACAAGATGATGGTTACCAGAGGCGAGGTGATGGGGGGGATGGGTGACATAGGTGATGGGGATTAAGAAGTGCACTTATGATGAGCCGTGGGTATTGTATGTAAGTGTTGAATCACTAAACTGTACACCTGAAACTAATATTACATTGTATGCTAACTGGATTTTAAATAAAAACTTCTTAAAAATTAAAAATAAATGAATAAAAATTTAAAAGTACCTGTAAAAGAAAAAAAAAACTATTAGTTAATGAATGCTTGTCTAATAAAGGGCCTTGGATTAAAAATCTTATTTATAGGGACACCTGGGTGGCTCAGTCATTTAAAGTGTCTGCCTTTGGCTCAGATCATGATCTCGGGGTCCTAGGATCAAGCGAGCCCCAAGTTGGACTCCCTGCTCAGTGGGGAGTCTGCATTTCCCTCCCCTTTTGCCCCCCACCTCACTTTTGCTCTAATAAATAAAATCTTTTAAATTTTTTTTAAATTTTAAAAAAGAATCTTATTTATATCATCACAATTAATCTTCACCTTTACTAAGTATGCATTTATACTCCCAGTTATACACATTAAGAAATTCATGGTCAGTCAAATACATTTTCCAAGGTCAAGAAGTTAGTAAGTGGAAGGGAATGGTTGGAGCCTACGTCTATTTGAATTCAAAACTCTGTAGTCTCACTTGATCTATGTTCCATACCTGCCTACTCATAGAGAGTCAACCAGAGTTCAGAGTCAGGGCTGAAATATAAAAATTTAGTGTTTCCTTTATGAAAATGTATTTTTTTATCCTTAAATAGTGTACCTCTAACCCATGTTCTCAAATTGGATGAACAAAAGCTTGTCTGAATTTCAATAATTCATAGGTCATGTGTGTTCACAAAGCTAAGGGATCATCCAATTACCCAACCACAGAGACAAACAAATGTGGAGCAGAGGGAGAAATAAGTACAAATTCCTAAGGTTTGTTCTAACGCCACCCCAGAGATCTAAAGTGATCAATGTAACATCAGCCAGGGAGATACTCCCCAACCTGTCAAAGGCCTCTGAGGTTTGGGGTCTTAATTCTGTCAATTAAAGCACCTGCTAACACTCTGGGCATACCAGGAAGAATGCAGTACTAGAAAGTGAGACTATGAGATTGTTACAGGATGCTTTTTCTCCTTGTAGATCTCATGTCTGGACATAAGAGTATAGCACACTGAAAGCCAAATGAGATCCTCTGGGGCTGACCAAATGAGCCCAATAACTCATCATAGTCCCCAAAGACAATTATTTTGTCTTTTCAGTCTATAACCAAAAGGGAGTGCTTCAGTAGAAATGTGAATAATTCTGAATAAAGCTATCAGAGAGCAAATCCCTATAGTGCCAAAGGGAATTGTTCTAAAGCATTTGTTAGAAATACCCAGATAACAGTAACAGTTGGTGCCAAAGCATTCTGGTTTTGTAGGGAAGGAGTTTAACTCACATTAGAATTTAGATTAATCATAATGTTAATTGTTAATATAAAAAAGCTTAGGTATCCCACAACAGAAAGACTAGAGAATACAGCCTTTGTATCATTTCAATTTGAAAACTATATTTATACAACAATCCTACTAAAAGGTTCACCACTCATAAAGCTTTGTTTTAGTAGTGAATTACAGGAGCTTAGTAAATGTTCACTATCATCACAGAATATCAATTTTAAAGTTTCTAGAAACCAAATATGCTTTGAAATTAAAAGCTAGGTGGGGCTCTATATATTCTGTCTAAATCTTACCAAAAGATATTGATTCCTAACAAGCCACTTCTCTTTCCAAAAAGATCACCCTTAAAGAAGGAGTCTCCTCTTAAACGTACTCTTGGAGGAAGGGATAGGAAAAAAGATAAGCAGAAAGACACGCAGCAGCGTACCACAGAGTAGCACTTAGCTCAGCCTTACTGCCACCCACCCTGACCCACCAAATGCCAAAGAAATCCACAGCAGCTGCAGTGCCAATGAAATGCAGATATTTGAAGGTGGTGCTCTATAAATAAAACACAAATTTTAATAAATATTCAGAGTAATGTCATATTTATCAAGGCCTGGTTACAACTGCTGCAGGAAATAGGGCCATAAGGAAAACAATGCCATACCCATAGTCCACATACAAGACTGGTAGGGGATCCTGAGCAGGAAAGTCACACTCTGAGCAGTCTAATTTCATAACCCCTAGAGGTATCATTTACATTGTCATCATTACAGATGGCAACTCTTGGATTTGGGCAATGTACATCCTGCACAGCTGGGACCCTGGATGCATGATATCAGAAAACTAAACATGTAACAAGCACAGCTTTTTAAGACCAAGGTAGCTCTGTTTGAGAAATGACTTGAGCCAGATAATCCAAGTAGGGCAGGCAGAACAAAAAGCAGGCTCTGTTTTCAAATCAGTATAAGAACATTAAGCCTTTTTCACAACCATCAACAGTATTTACCTTAAAATTGTGAGTTCTGCCAGCTGTGATGGTTAAAGTCTGTCCAGTTTGATTTCTATTGACTTTTCATCTCTGCTTCAACTCTCATTTGTTCCATAGCCACCATCATCTGATACCATGTTCATCCCAATCTAACAACTGCCTCGGGTCAGCCTGAAAACCTAGCCCACAGCAGACCCTCCACAGAACAACCAGAGACAAGCAGTAGTGGGAGGGAGGGAAAGAAAACCAAAATAAATATTAAATGCAATGTTTAGAGATGGTTGAGATAAAAAGTAATAATGGCCTTTACGTGTGTTATTCAATAGGTGCCAATTTTTTTTTTCAAGTACTCATATTTCGAGGATGGGAGATTACCATGCATTTTCTCATGCACAAGTACAGATTTCATCAGGAAATACTACTACATGGTGAGCAAGCTTCAAAAAAAAAAAAAAAAGTACATCAAATGCCAGGAGAATTATCATCAGTGACACAATACAGGGTATTTCTGGGTGCCCAAAGCAAGGGCATTATAAAGACGAAGAACAGTCTACAGTAAAGCTGTAAGTACACATTTAGGTGAAACACACCAAAAATTTTTTGAGCCTGATTTTGTTTTCTCATCACTGATTTTTGTCTTTCCAACCCTCACACTCAACTTCCCCCCTAAAAATTTCCCACCTAGCTTTTTCCTTGAACTTCTGCTCATCTTGAAGTGGTTTACAGAACCTGCCTCTATTCTACCACTGAATGCCTTGGTCCACAGCACACCTCTGCTCATACTGGTCTTCCTATTGCAGACCTGACAGGCCCAGAGATCCTAAATACTGAATATTAGTCTCATGTGTTTTTCTTCCTTGTGGTGTTTCCCAGATAATGGCACCTGATTCCTTACATGATTGGTGTACCCATTCCAGTAGGAGGCTCCTTTCTCTCAAGACCCATTTTCAGACAAACTGTTCACCCTTAACTGCTGCCAAAGTAACAATGACAAGATGGGGAGTTTTCTTGTTTCCTGAAGCTCCCTGAAGTTAGAGCAGCAAAAACACTGAGAGGATTTGAAAAGCATTAAAATACATTTCTCTCTTTCTTACTCAGTTCAAATGGACTGAAAGAAAGAGAACATTTATTTCCATTACTACTTCAGCTAAAGCCTCAAATCCTCTGGTTTCTCTAAAGTTTTTGCTTTTGTATGAGAAATTGTACTGTCTTTCATCACTAAACCCGTAAGGGTTTTAGAGCTCTGCAGTCCTTGTAAGCAATCCCAGAATGATTTAATGTTATTTTCTGGGTTTTTTTCTTCACCTCAACAGCAATTCAGAATGGATTATAATGAATCCATTTTTGTTTCTAGGCTTCCAATTGCTTCACAAAATATGCTTTTAAAAGAAATCAAAATTATTTCAATGTTACAAAATTGCTTCTATACTTCTGTATAGGCCTGGAAAAAAAATTTTAAGGGTCCCTACCAGACAAGTTTCTGGTTACAAATGAAACCACAGTGAAACCATTCCAGAGAAATAACAGTTTCATCTTCTTATAAAGGCCCACAAAAGTGGAGATGCCGTGATCTCCTTCAGTTACCCCAAATGTTGACAATCCTTAGTGTTGACAAATGCATTCTCATCTGTAGAGTCTCACGTTCTAGTTAAACCTGCTCTGTTTATTCCTCAATTCTGAAGAGATGTTTCGGATGGATATCCGCCCCCCCCCCCCTTTTTTTTAGAGAGAGTGCATGCATGTGCCATGCACGTGGGTTGAATAAGTGGGGGAGAGGCAGAGGGAGAGAGAGAGAGAACCTAAGCAGGCTCCATGCCCAGTGTAGAGCCCGACTCCGGGCTCAATCTCACGACCCTGAGATCATGACCTGAGCCGAAATCAAGAGTCTGAACCTTAACTGACTGAAGCCACGCAGGTGCCCCTCAGATGGATGGATATTCACTTTTAATTCAATTCAGTAATCATTTATCAAGCAACTCTTACTAAGCACCAAAGATATAGAAATAAAGGATATAATCCCAATCCTCAAGAAACTTGACATCTAGTAAGAAGGACAGACATGTAGACATTACAGTAATGTTTTTACAATAGATATTGAGCAATATTCAAAATACTTACTGTTAGAACATGGGCACCAATCCATCAAAATGAGACCTACAAACAGAGGAGTGTTCTGGAGGACCCTCTCACAACTCTACAATTATAGCATTGTGGAGACATACAAGAAATGTAGGAAAAAGGTGATGATGGCCTGGGGACAGAGGGAGTGAGTCGGCAGGCCAAGGCATTGGCTATTTTACTACTGATACAAAAATATTTTTGTATTTTACAACTAGCATGGTCATTCTGGTACACAGAATGTAAAGATTAGCTTCAGAAAAAGGAACCATTCTTAGAGGTGACAATGCATAAGGACCAGTAGACCACTATCCTAATCCATGGAAGATCACTATTTCCTGTCATAGTCCTTAACACTGTTCACATAATATTCTAGTTCTCCTTCTTTCAAGTACATAATAGGATTGCACTTTCCACCTCTTTTGAGGCAAAACAGAACCATGTGATTTGCTTGGGCCAGGAAAATGTAAACAGAAGTGATATAAAGGTGTTAGAAGACTTTAAGAGCCAGTAAAGGATTTGATTAGAGTCCCATCCTGCCAACATACCCACTCAACGAACACGTAGCATGAACTAAAAATGTACCTTTGTTGCTCTAAGCTCCCGAAATTCAGGGTTGTTTGTGAGTGACATATACGTAATATATCGTCTGATGAAATAACTAAGTTTAATTTTATAGAACAAATCAAATTTAGCCAGAAGGAAAGGGAGGCATGACAATTCTAAGCAGAGGGATAGTAGGAACAAAGTGAGAGTATTTCTGGATCAACATGATGACAAAGGATAATTTAAAGACGTAGGCAGAAGTTTGTCATAAAATAGTTTGTATGGTATTCCAAGGAATGTAGACTTAATTTTATAGGCAGGATTGAGGAGCTAATGACCAAAAGAGCCTTAACATTCCCCTCAGCATAGCTAAACTTTAGAGAGATTTCTTCTTGACTTTAGGCCCCTGACCTCCCTTTTCTTAGAGCATTTATTTTAGAAAACTTGCAATTGTAAATTATTTCTTTGCTCCTTTGAGATGTAAATATCTCCCAGCCTCTGGTCAGTTTCAAACCAAGAATGTCTTGTCTTTCTCAAGGGCCTAGGAGCCATCTCTTTGAAATGTAATCATAAAGCAAGATAGTGTTCCTATCCCCCAGTCTCTGTGGGAGGGCAGGAGTCTAACTTGATGGGCACCAATTAGCAAACACAGATGGCCTAATTACATTGACCACCTCCTGCTCATGTCCTCCAGTAATTTCCCACTAGCTTACCTCACTGCTTATAAACTCTCCTGCCTTTTGTTTAGTCAGAATTGAGTTCAGTCTCTCCTCACATTGCAATAGTCTTGAATAAAGTCCTCGTTGTTTGTTTAATGTGCCCAGTGTAATTTTTCTTTGACAGTAAGAACAAGATTAAGGAGGTCATTTGTAACAATCCACATGAGAACTAGTAAATTAACATAACCTGATAACTAGATATGAAGAGAGGAAGAAAAAGAAAGCATCTGAAATCATTCCACTTGTCTTGGGATCAATGTTGCCCACTGACATGGAGAAGAACAGAAGGGATCATACAAAAGCAGATAAACTATGACGTCAACAAATTTTCTCATTTCTTTAGTCCCCTCCAAGGCCTGGAGACCTAGCAAAGTGTTCATATAATCATGTTTTGTTAAGCTTTGCAAAAATAAGATATTTTAACTGTAATCAGTAAAAATAGTTTCCAGTTTCTTTCCACTAAAACTTCCCTTATGTAGCATTTTTCTTGTGTTATTTTATAGATATGAGCATTTGTGAGATCCTGTTTAAGAGAATGCTGAAGTGGGAATATGTCAGTATTTGCAACTTGGAAATAAATTTTGGAACATTTCAATAAGTAAAGATAAACAAAACTCCTGATTTGGGCTTATATAAAGAGTATCTACTCTTTCACCTTTATTTTTTTTCATCTTTAATTTTTTTAAATTTGGGTAAAAAGTAATGGAATGAAAGTGAAAGCTATTAGTGAAATCAGTAATGTGTATTATTTGACACTGAAAAGTAACTTCTAACAAAAAACAAAAGATCATACCCACAGCATTAATTCATTAAGAGGAAAAGATAAATACAAAGAGAAGTTATAAATAGGCCTTACTTGATAAACAAATTAATGAAAAGAAGTGAATCGTTGACATATCAGAAAAGGATTTAAATTTCTGGCTGATTTGACATGACATACTGCTATTGACAAAATAATATAAAACTCACAATTCAACATTAAAATTTTCCACAAAACTCATGATTCAATATTACAGATATTCCAAAATGCAGATATTGACAACAAACCAACTAATGCATATCTCCAGTTCAAGAGTATATAAAATTAATCACCACATAAGAAAACTTGAAATGTTCTGAAATCTTACAATTCACAGAAGAGTGAATTTGAGAGAGGTTTTCAAAATTTGTCAACAGTCTTAAAAATTCACCTGACATTCCCAGTACCAATTAAAACCAATCAAAACTTTTAAAGTGCCTAATACTAAAACAATATTCACCAATGGAAAATGAAAGATTGAATTATCTTTCTAATCTATCATAAATGATGTAACAAAATCATTGTCTATAAGAAATACCAATGAGTATGCAGCTAAAAAATGATGGGGAAAATGTATTACAGGGATCTATCAGGCAGTTAATAAGAATAATGACATTTTCTGAATTTTGTGATGTTTGTGGTATTTTTTTAATTTGTAATTTGTTGAGATTTCCTTCTCATTCAAAATAAATATTCAACTTCATATCTAATGTTGCATTATTTTTCTTAAAGAGGGTTCCCAGCAATTGTATAAACTTCAGCCTCACAAAACCTGCATCTAACCTTAAAGACCAGATTTAAAATTATGTTGGTAAATTTTATGTATCAACTTGACTAAGCCATGGTATACCCAGATATTTGACCAAACATTACTCTGGATGTTTCTGTAAAGATGTTTTTGGATAAGATTAACATTTAAATTGATAGACTGAGTAAAACACGTTGCCCTTCAGAATGTGGGCAGGCCTCATCCAATCAGGTGAAGGCCTGAATAGAACAATAGCTTGACCTCCCCCCGCCCCCCCCCCCCGCCCAATTAAGAGAGAATTCTCTTGCTTTTCAGGTTTTGAGGTGGGACAGCAGCTCTTCTTAGAACTACAGCAGGCTACTGGCCTTCAGACTCAAACTGGGACATCAGCTCTGCAAATTTTGAGCTTGCCAGCCTCCATAATCACAAGAGCCAATTCCTTATATCTATTATATGTATTATCTATATCTATAGATACAGATAGATCAATATATCCCCTTGGATAAAGAAGATGTGGTATATATATACAATGGAATATTATGCAGCCATCAAAAGGAATGAGATCTTGCCATTTGCAACGAAGTGGATGGAACTGGAGGGTATTATGTTGAGTGAAATAAGTCAAACAGAGAAAGACATGTATCATATGATCTCACTGATATGAGGAATTCTTAATCGCGGGAAACAAACTGAGTGTTGTTGGAGTGGGGGGTGGGGTGGGAGGGATGGGGTGACTGGGTGATAGACACTGGGGAGGGTATGTGCTCTGGTAAGCGCTGTGAATTGTGCAAGACTGTTGAATCTCAGATCTGTACCTCTGAAACAAATAATACATTATATGTTAAAAAAAAAAAAAGAAGATAGCAGGAGGGGAAGAATGAAGGGGGGGAAATCGGAGGGGTAGACGAACCATGAGAGACGATGGACTCTGAAAAACAAACAGGGTTCTAGAGGGGAGGGGGGTGGGAGGATGGGTTAGCCTGGTGGTGGGTATTTAGGAGGGCACATTCTGCATGGAGCACTGGGTGTTGTGCACAAACAATGAATCATGGAACACTTCATCTAAAACTAATGTTGTAATGTAAGGGGATTAACATAAGAATAAAATAAATTTAAAAAAATATATATATATATATATATCCCCTTGGTTCTGTTTCTCTGGAGAACTCCAATACAGTAGGTTGAGCAGGATGAATTCAATTTCAGGCATGCTGAATTTGTGATCTCTTTGAGATATTTTACATATTGAAAACATGCCTTAGATTACTGAGTGCACTTTTTTCAGTCTAAAAATACCATACATGAAAGGCGAAAGTTCCAAAGAATTTTTCTGCTAACCATTCTTCACTTTTTAAACTTGGAATGGGTATAATGCTATAAAACCATAGTATTTACCTGGGGGTTTAAGGGAGTCACAAACCCCTTTGATTATCTGAGGGAAACCATATCCTCCATTGGAATGCAAACTCCATCATGGAAGGACCAGTATCTTGATCAATGCTCTGTTTTCAGTGGCTGGGGCAGTATTTGGCATATAACAGATATTCAATAAATATTTTGCTTATCAACCAGTTGTTGGCAAATTCTAACTCACACACATCTCCTGCAGTAAACTGAGTAGCAGCCTTCCAAAGACGTCCATGTACTAATCTCCAGAATCTGTAAATGTGTTACTTTAGATGGCAAAAGGCATTTTGCAAGCATAATTAAGGATCTTGAGATGGGAAATGTACCCTGAATTATCTGGATTGGCTCAATGTAATCATCAGGGTCCTTAAAAGAGGAAGCAGGAGGGCTAGAGAGAGATCTGGGGGTGCTGTACTTTGTATTCTGAGGATGGAAGAAGGTACCATAAGCCAAGAGAAGCAGGGCGTCTCTCAAATTTGGAAAAGGCAAGGAAACAGACTTTCTCAAGCACCGCCAGAAGGAAAGCAGTCCTGCTGATGCCCGTTAAGACTTCTGACCTCCAGAAATGAAAAATAATAAATTTGTGTCATAAGACACTAGACTTATGGCAATGTGTTACAGCTTCCATGGGAAATTAATATACCTCTCCTCCAAAATCTGCCCATCTTACTGCCACTGGCAAGGTCTAGTTCCCATCATCTCTCCCCTCGACTACTTCAACAGTCTCCTAACTGTTCCCTCTGCCTCCAATTTCTCCCACTCCAGAAAATCCTAAGGTTCTCATAGGATATGTATGATTAGCATGGCTTGATTGCTAGCATGATTAGCATAGCATGGCTTCGTTCTCAAATGATTACAAAATCCTTAGTAAGTCAAGTTTGACTCTCAACGGTCTGTCCTCCATCTACATATCCAGCCTTATTCCTAATAACTCAGCCAGTAAGTTCCATATATCTTCCTAAAATGCCTCACTCTTGCATGTCTCTTGAATGTTACCCAAACCTCTTCTCCAGGGAAGTTTCTACTCATTATTTGTTATTCATCACTCAAGCATATATTCTCCTATAGAATTTTTCCCTGAATACCAAGTGTTGTCAAAATGTGGAAAAACTGGACCTTCATGCATTCCCGGTGGGAATGAAAACTGGTGCAGTCACTTCGGGAAAAAATTTGGCAGTTTCCTAAAAACTTAAACATAAATTTACCATATAATCCAGCATTTCCACTATAGGTATCTACCCAAGAAAAATTAAAATGCATGTCGACACAGAAACATGTACTCAAATATTCATAACAGCATTATTTATAATAATCCCAAGCTGGAAATATCCAAATGTTTATCAACTGACAAATGGATTTAAAAAAGTAGTACATCCACACATTTGAATACTAATTCTGCAATTAAAAGAAACAAAACGTCAATACATATTTCCACATGGATGACCCTCAAAAACATATGCTGAGTAAAAATCCAATACAAAAGACTACATACTGTATGATTACATTTATATAAAATATCTAGAAAAGGCAAATTAATAGAGACAGAGAATGATAAGTAGTTTCCTAGGATTCAGGTGGCAGTCAATATTAATTACAAATGGGCACAAGGGAACTTTTTGAGGTGAAAGAAATATTCTAAAACTGGATTATAGTGATAATCACATAACCACAGATTTACTAAAATCAATGAATTTACATTATCATTGGGTAAATTTTGTGTATACAAATAAGCCACCATAAAAATATTTAAAAAATTAAAAACAACACAATAAATATTTTGGAACTATAGAATACATAAACTCCCAACAAGAAACCTGCACTGATACATTCATACAACACATCAAATACAACTTTGCATACAATGTCTACATTCCATGAAGTCTCTCCTGTGGTCCTTAGTTAAAGAAGATTTACCATTAAAAAAGTTCCGACCAGGGATAAATTCAAGGAGAACATTACTTCACACTTTTTATATTTTTCTTTTTGTAGAGTTTGACTTTGTACTTGTTTAAGAAAGAGACTTAGAAAAAAGCAGAGAGAATCAAAGGGACAAAAAACAAACAGAAATAGGCAACCAAGCTCTGGAAAACAATGCACTATTGCCCACAGGTTCTAGTCTGGTGAGCTCATCTGATAGCACCAGATTGCACACTTTTTCCACAGAAATATGCAGATTTAAACATCTTTTTTAATTTCCCCTTTTCTGCCAGTGAGTATAATATAATAGATTTGTGTTTTATGAATTGGTTCCTAAAATATTTCGTAGAAAAATGAGGGAGCAAAAAAATGTAATAAATATCAGACTTTGATATGTCTATAAAAGTTCTTTAAAGTCCAGCTTATCAGAGGCCATGAATATCATCTTTAGCAGTGTCATAAAATATAGTAAAGACCATAGTGTTTAAGTTCAGTAGAACTGCAAAGATCCTAACCTACTGCCACTTAACAGGGGCTAGGAAAGAATAGCCTTAATAGTACTTCACTGAATTCAGATAGCAGGAAACTCAGTACTGAAGATCAACTTGAAAGAAGGTCACTGGAGTCCAAAGGATCATAATGTGGAAATAACAGAAACCTAGCTAAAAATCAAGGTCATATGAGAGCTTTCAAAGCAGCAGTGGCAAGTAACATTTTAACACACTTAATAGAACACTTGAATCACATGAAACCTAATAATGTAAATATAATTTTGAGGAAAATGCAACTCTGAGATGTGAAGTAATTAGTGACATTACTATGTCTCATGTGCATGGCTTTAGACCACAGTTTTTAAGCTCCAACTATTTCAGTAATATGATATAGTTGGACTAGCCTCCAGTCAGAGTGGCTAATGGAAAAGAAAACCAGCTCAGTAGCATGAAGCAGTGTGCTTTAAATGGCAGAGTGGTTGTGAGAATCCCCAATGTCTGTGATCTAAAATCAGAGAACAGGTTGCCATTCTCCCATTAAGATCATTTGTCCACATTTAGTTCCCATGGAGAAAGCAAAATAAATGTGAGGATGATAAGACAGGACTGACCTTAATATTCCTTGTCTATTTTAATCTGTACAAATCAGTGTCCTCCTTGCCAGCAGGTATTCTCTGGCTGTGGAAACTGAATAATGGTGTGGTCTGCCTGCTATCCACACATATTGCGAACCAGGTGAGCAGCAATAACTTATTCTGGGATACAGAGACTTTATTTTCCTCTGCCATAAACAGAGAATATTTCAAGAAATCTGTGTACTTCAGTGAAATACACAGGATGTTTTGACATTTGGGAAACACAGTTTTTCTCCCACAGGAATATATATAATATTTCCACCACAAGTGTTTTGGCAGTTATATAATCTTAGTATTTATTTCTAAAATATTCATCAGAAATGAAATGTATTGTTACTCAAATGCTTTTACTGGTTGGTGTGGGCTTTTTAAAAACAACTTTGAGTATAGTTTGTTTTTCTCTTCTGATCTCTTCAGAAAAATGTTGCTTTTCTTCTTAAGAAACAATTCCGTGGGGGGCGGAGCAAGGTGGCGGAGGAGTAGGAGACCTGGATTTCGTCTGGTCTCAGGAATTCAGCTGGATAAGGATCAAACCATTCTGAACACCTACAAACTCAACAGGAGATCGAAGAAAAGAATAGCAACAACTCTCTGAACAGAAAAGCCACCACTTTCTGGAAGCTAGGATGTGCGGAGAAGTGAATCCAAGGCGATATCCAGGAGGATAGACAGCGGGGGAGGGGCCTCCGTTGGACGATTCTGGCAAGTGATAGAACCAGGGAGCACAAAATCGGAACTTTTAAAAGTCTGCTCTGCTGAAGGACATCGCTCCGGTGGCTAAGCGGGGGGGGTGGAACGCTCGCGGAATAGTGTGGTCTCAGGACCCTCTGGGTCACAGAAAGACCGGGGGTGCCTGAGCGCGGAAGAGCTCCCAGGGATCGGAGCTGGGAAGCCGGCTGCAAAGACGGAGCCCAGGCACGGGCTCTCAGCTTGGGGTTGTCATAAACTGTGATCCGCAGCACAGTCAGGCCACTGCTCCTCCAGCAGGGACCCAACAAGCGGCAGATCCAGGGAGACTCACCTTCCTCCCCTGGGAGGAGCAGCGCGGGAGTGCACCGCAGGGATCTGCTGGGTTTGGAGACTCCAGACGGGGTCGGGTGTCAGAGATAGAAATGCAAGGTCACAGGCCGGGTGAGCACGGAGTGCGGCCAGAGACTGGGGAGACGGGAGTGAGTGACTGCTTTTCTCTGGGGGCGCACTGAGGAGTGGGGCCCCGAGTTCTCGGCTTCTACTGGGCGGAGATTGGGAGGCCGCCATTTTCACTCTCGGCCTCCAAAGCTGTACGGAAAGCTTGCAGGGAACAAAAGCTCCCGAGAGCAAACCCCAGCAAATTACTTAGCCTGGAACAGCAAGGGCAGGGCAATCCCGCCTCCGGCAAAGACATTTGGGAACCACGGCAACAGGCCCCTCCCCCAGAATATCAGCGACAAGAGCCAGCCAAGACCAAGTTTACCGATCAATGAGAACAGCAGAACTCCAGCACTAGGGGAATACTGCACATAGAAGCCATGGCTCTTTTACCATGATTCTGTAGTCTTTCAAAGTTAATTTTTTTTTTAACTTTTTTTTTTTTTGAATTTTTCTTTTTCCCTTTTTCAACCAACATCTTATCAATCTTTTTTAAAAAAACATTTTTATTTTTCATTTTTAGAGTCATATTCTATCCCTTCATAGTAGTTACCCTTATTTTTGTCATATATATATAAGTTGTTCTCTCTTTAAAATTTTGAGATAGTTTCTTCTAACAAATCAAAATATACCCTAAATCTCTAGTGTATGGTTTTTTTCTACTCCCTTGCCTGATCACATTCTCTCCCTTTTTTTTTTAAATCCTCTTCTTTCTTTTTTCAAACAACTTCTTATCAATTCCTTTTATAAAATTTTTTATACTTTCCATCTTTACAGTCATATTCCATCCCTTCATCATATCAACCCTTATTTTTGTACATATATAAGTTTTTCTTTCTTCAAAATTTTGGGAGGCACTTTCTTCTAACAGACCAAAATACACCCAACATCTAGTGGGTGGCACTGATCTATATACCAGCCTGAGCATATCTGATCATATTCCGATTTTTTTTTTGTTTTCTTCTGTTTTTGTTTGTTTTTATCTTTTTCTTTTTTTTTTTTTCTTTTTCTTTTCCTCTCTTTCCCTTTCTTTTCCCACTGCTTCAGGTCTTTTCTAATTTGTTTAGAGTATATTTTCTGGGGACGTTGTTACCCTGTTAGCATTTTGTTCTCTCACTAATCTATTCTCCTCTGGACAAAATGACAAGATGGAAAAAATCACCTCAACAAAAAGAACAAGAGGTAGTACCGACTGCCAGGGACCTACTCAATACGGACATTAGTACGATGTCGGATCTAGAGTTTAGAATCATCACTTTAAAGATACTAGCTGGGCTTGAAAAAAGCATGGAAGTTATTAGAGAAACCCTTTCTGGAGAAGTAAAAGGACTAAAATCTAACCAAGTCAAAATCAAAAAGGCTATTAATGAGGTGTAATAAAAAATGAGGGCGCTAACTGCTAGGATAAATGAGGCAGAAGAGAGAATCAGTGATATAGAAGACCAAATGATGGAAAATAAAGAAGCTGAGAAAAAGAGAGATAAACAACTACTGGATCATGAGGGCAGAATTCGAGAGATAAGCGATACCATAAGATGAAACAACATTAGAATAACTGGGATCCCAGAAGAAGAAGAAAGAGAGAGAGGGGCAGAAGGTATACTGGAGCAAATTATAGCAGAGAACTTCCCTAATTTGGGAAAGGAAACAGGCATCAAAATCCAGGAAGCACAGAGAACCGCTCTCAAAATCAATAAAAATAGGTCAACTCCCCGACATCTAATAGTAAAACTTACGAGTCTCAGAGACAGAGAAAATCCTGAAAGCAGCTCGGGAGAAGAGATATGTAACCTACAATGGTAGAAACATTAGACTGGCAACAGACCTATCCACAGAGACCTGGCAGGCCAGAAAGGACTGGCAAGATATATTCATAGCACTAAATGAGAAAAATATGCAGCCAAGAATACTATATCCAGCTAGACTGTCATTGAAAATACAAGACAAAATAAAAAAGAGAGACCCTAAAAGCAACATAGACCAGAAAGGAACACAGACAATATACAGTAAAAGTCACCTTACAGCCAATACAATGGCACTAAATTCCTATCTTTCAATAGTTACCCTGAATGTAAATGGGCTACATGCCCCAATCAAAAGACACAGGCTATCAGACTGGATTAAAAAACAAGATCCATCGATATGCTGTCTGCAAGAGACTCATTTTAGACCCAAAAACACCCCCAGATTGAAAGTGAGGGGGTGGAAAACCATTTACCATGCTAATGGACATCAAAAGAAAGCTGGGGTGGCAATCCTTGTATCAGACAAATTAGATTTTAAACCAAAGACTGTAATAAGAGATGAGGAAGGACATTATATCCTACTTAAAGGGTCTATCCAACAAGAAGATCTAACAATTGTAAATATCTATGCCCCTAACATGGGAGCAGCCAATTATATAAGGCAATTAATAACAAAAGCAAAGAAACACATCGACAACAATACAATAATAGTGGGGGACTTTAACAACCCCTTCAGTGAAATGGGCAGATCGTCTAAGCAAAAGATCAACAAGGAAATAAAGACTTTAAATGACACACTGGACCAAATGGACTTCACAGACATATTCAGAACATTCCATCCCAAAGCAACGGAATACACATTCTTCTCTAGTCCCCATGGAACATTCTCCAGAATAGATCACATCCTAGGTAATAAACCAGGTCTCAACCAGTACCAAAAGACTGGGATCATTCCCTGCCTACTTTCAGACCACAATACTTTGAAACTAGAACTCAGTAACAAGAGGAAAGTTGGAAAGAACTCAAATACATGGAGGCTAAAGAGCATCCTACTGAAGAATGAATGGGTCAACCAGGAAATTAAAGAAGAATTAAAAAAATACATGGAAACCAATGAAAATGAAAACACAACTATTCAAAATCTTTGGGATGCAGCAAAGGCAGTCCTAAGAGGAAAGTATATAGCAATACAAGCCTTTCTCAAGAAACAAGAAAGGTCTCAAGTACACAACCTAACCCTACACCTAAAGGAGCTGGAGAAAGAACAGCAAATAAAGCCTAAACCCAGCAGGAGAAGAGAAATCATAAAGATCAGAGCAGAAATCAATGAAATAGAAACTAAAAGAACAGCAGAACAGATCAACGAAACTAGGAGCTGGTTCTTTGAAAGAATTAACAAGATTGATAAACCCCTGGCCAGACTCATCAAAAAGAAAAGAGAAATGACCCAAATCAACAAAATCATGAATGAAAGAGGACAGATCACAAACAACACCAAAGAAATACAAACAATTATAAGAACATATTATGAGCAACTCTATGCCAGCAAATCAGATAAACTGGAAGAAATAGATGCATTCCTAGAGATGTATCAACTACCAAAACTGAACCAGGAAGAAATAGAAAACCTGAACAGTCCTATAACCACTAAGGAAATTGAAGCAGTCATCAAAAATCTCCCAAAAAACAAAAGCCCAGGGCCAGATGGCTTCCCAGGGGAATTCTACCAAACATTTAAAGAAGAATTAATACCTATTCTTCTGAAACTGTTCCAAAAAAATAGAAATGGAAGGAAAACTTCCAAACTCATTTTATGAGGCCACCATTACCTTGATCCCAAAACCAGACAAAGACCCCATCAAAAAGGAGAATTACAGACCAATATCCTTGATGAACATGGATGCAAAAATTCTCACCAAAATACTAGCCAATAGGATCCAACAGTACATTAAAAGGATTATTCACCACGACCAAGTGGGATTTATCCCTGGGCTGCAAGGTTGGTTCAACATCCGCAAATCAGTCAACGTGATACAATACATTAACAAAAGAAAGAACAAGAATCATATGATCCTCTCAATAGATGCAGAAAAAGCATTTGACAAAGTACAGCATCCTTTCTTGATCAAAACTCTTCAGAGTACAGGCATAGAGGGTACATACCGCAATATCATAAAAGCCATCTATGAAAAACCTACAGCGAATATCATTCTCAATGGGGAAAAACTGAGAGCTTTCCCCCTAAGGTCAGGAACGCATCAGGAATGTCCACTATCACCACTGCTATTCAACATAGTATTAGAAGTCCTAGCCACAGCAATCAGACAACAAAAAGAAATAAAAAGCATCCAAATGGGCAAAGAAGAAGTCAAACTCTCACTCTTTACAGATGATATGATACTTTACGTGGAAAACCCAAAAGACTCCACCCCAAAACTGCTAGAACTCATACAGGAATTCAGTAAAGTGGCAGGATATAAAATCAATGCACAGGGGCGCCTGGGTGGCTCAGTCGTTAAGCGTCTGCCTTCGGCTCAGGTCATGATTCCAGGTCCTGGGATCGAGCCCCGCATCGGGCTCCCTGCTCGGCAGGAAGCCTGCTTCTCCCTCTCCCACTCCCACTGCTTGTATTCCCTCTCTTGCTGTGTCTCTCTCTGTCAAATAAATAAATAAAATCTTTAAAAAAAAAAATCAATGCACAGAAGTCAGTGGCATTCCTATACACCAACAACAAGACAGAAGAAAGAGAAATTAAGGAGTCGATCCCATTTACAATTGCACCCAAAACCATAAGATACCTAGGAATAAATCTAACCAAAGATGCAAAGGATCTGTACTCAGAAAACTATAAAATACTCATGAAAGAAATTGAGGAAGACACAAAGAAATGGAAAAACGTTCCATGCTCATGGATTGGAAGAACAAATATTGTGAAGATGTCAATGCTACCTAGAGCAATCTACACATTCAATGCAATCCCCATCAAAATACCATCCACTTTTTTCAAAGAAATGGAACAAATAATCCTAAAATTTGTATGGAACCAGAAAAGACCCCCAACAGCCAGAGGAATGTTGAAAAAGAAAAGCAAAGCTGGCGGTATCACAGTTCTGGACTTCAAGCTCTATTACAAAGCTGTCATCATCAAGACAGTATGGTACTGGCACAAAAAAGACACATAGATCAATGGAACAGAATAGAGAGCCCAGAAATGGACCCTCAACTCTATGGTCAACTCAGCTTTGACAAAGCAGGAAAGAATGTCCAATGGAAAAAAGACAGTCTCTTCAACAAATGGTGTTGGGAAAATTGGACAGCCACATGCAGAAGAATGAAACGACCATTTCCTTACACCACACACAAAAATAGACTCCAAATGGTTGAAAGACCTAAATGTGAGACAGGAGTCCATCCAAATCCTAAAGGAGAACACAGGCAGCAACCTCTTCGACCTCAGCCGCAGCAACTTCTTCCTAGAAACATCGCCAAAGGCAAGGGAAGCAAGGGCAAAAATGAACTATTGGGACTTCATCAAGATAAAATCTTTTGCAAAGCAAAGGAAACAGTCAACAAAACCAAAAGACAACCGACAGAATGGGAGAAGATATTTGCAAATGACATATCAGATAAAGGGCTAGTATCCAAAATCTATAAAGAACTTATCAAACTCAACACCCAAAGAACAAAAATCCAATCAAGAAATGGGCAGAAGACAAGAACAGACATTTTTCCAAAGAAGACATCCAAATGGTCAACAGACACATGAAAAAGTGTTCAACATCGCTCTGCATTAGGGAAATCCAAATCAAAACCTCAATGAGATACCACCTCACACCAGTCAGAATGGCTAAAATTAACAAGTCAGGAAACGACAGATGTTGGCGGGGATGCGGAGAAAGGGGAACCCTCCTACACTTTTGGTGGGAATGCAAGCTGGTGCAGCCACTCTGGAAAACAGTATGGAGGTTCCTCAAAAAGTTGAAAATAGAGCTACCATATGATCCAGCAATTGCACTACTGGGTATTTACCCCAAAGATACAAAAGTAGGGATCCGAAAGGGTACGTCACCCCGATGTTTATAGCAGCAATGTCCACAATAGCCAAACTGTGGAAGTAGCCAAGATGTCCATCGACAGATGAATGGATAAAGAAGATGTGGTATATATATGCAATGGAATATTATGCAGCCATCAGAAGGAATGAGATCTTGCCATTTCCAACGACGTGGATGGAACTGGAGGGTATTATGCTGAGCGAAATAAGTCAAACAGGGAAAGACATGTATCATATAACCTCACTGATATGAGGAATTCTTAATCTCAGGAAACAAACTGAGGGTTGCTGGAGTGGGGGGTGGGGTGAAAGGGATGGGGTGACTGGGTGGTAGACACTGGGGAGGATATGTGCTCTGGTAAGCGCTGTGAATTGTGCAAGACTGTTGAATCTCAGATCTGTACCTCTGAAACAAATAATGCAATATATGTTAAGAAAAAAAAAAAAAGAAGATAGCAGGAGGGGAAGAATGAAGGGGGGAAATCGGAGGGGGAGCCGAACCATGAGAGACGTTGGACTCTGAGAAACAAACTGAGGGTTCTAGAGGGGAGGGGGGTGGGAGAATGGGTTAGCCTGGTGATGGGTATTAAAGAGGGCACGTTCTGCATGGAGCACTGGGTGTTATGCACAAACAATGAATCATGGAACACTACATCTAAAACTAATGATGTAATGTATGGGGATTAACATAATAAAAAATTTAAAAAAAAAAGAAACAATTCCATATTTTTGACTCTATGCCTGGTTACAACATCATTACTCTAAATTATGTTTTACAGTATACTGAATAGAATATTGGTCATATAACAATAAAGCTCATAGCCCATATTCCATTTTCCAAGGTTTATACCTAGAAATCCATAAGGATTTCTTTTTTGTCTTGTCTAGTTTTCTATTTACATCTGCCCACCACCAGATGTTATTACTTGACATGGCATTGTATATCATTGCCATGTAGGTGGCATAAAGATTTATGTCCTATTCATGAATAGTTGACAAATTCTATTTTTATTTCACAATGGATGAATGCAAATCACTTCGCCTTAATGTTTCAAAAACAGTTATTACTGTTTGGCATTCTTTTTGGCTTGAAAAATGTTTGGCCTTTTGTACACAGATACACATAAACATACCATATACATATTTTTTTTTTCCTTTTTAGGTTGATTGTATATTCTAAAGCCTGACTGCCTCTATAAAGCCTTGAGCTTCAATTCTCTTGCCTTAAGATCAGCATATTAGGAAAATAAGCATGGGCTTTATTTCTCATTTGCATTGCTTATCTTCAGTGTGTGATTTTTTTTTTTCTAGAGCAGTAAGTTTCCAGGGCTTCTGACTGATGCACTTGCTATCTTGCATATTGATTTGTAACTGACTCTCTCATTTGTCTTCACAATTCCATCTTTCATAGATTGGAGTCATTCCCAAACACATCAGATTATATCATTTCAGAGATCAGATACTTAGTTCTTTTCAGCCTCAGGCCTCTCTGTACATGAACTACTCTGCTGTGTATAATCTATTTACTTTTGTGCTTAAAATATATTTTAGACCTTACTTTACATATTGCATGGAATTGGCAATGCACTCCTATAAAACAGCATGATTTTACAGTATTAGTGTAAGCTTTAACATCTAAGAAGCACTAGAAGGGGGTCAAGGCCTAAGGCTATAGGACCCACTCTTGCTCTATTATCCCACCAGTACCCACAGCAAGTGCTCAAAAATGCTCTTTGACTGATACAGACAGAATGGCTTCTGGATGATACAGAAAACAGGTATCTTCACGAGATGATTGAAAATACAGGAATCCAGGGATAATTTATCCCAGAGTTGGCCTAAAAATCCATTCTTTTATTTTCCAATTCTGAATCTCAATTGTAAATGTAATAAACAAAATGCCAGCATTATCCTAAGCAGATGGAGGGATTCAATCTTGATTTTTTAAATATTACAGTCTTGGCTTCAAGTCAATAAAACCACAGTACAAGTGCTAGACAAAAATATTGAGGAGAACTTGTAATTTGACCAAACCAATTTCCAGAACCATCTCCTCCAAACTAAAGTATTGGTGTAGGAAAGAAGGAAGAGAGATTAGAAAAGAATTAAGTTCAGTTTGAGAGGCTATCCCCAGAGAATTCACAATCTCAGGCCAATTCGCACATGAGGTAGAACCACTGAGCTTTCTTTAATGTTTAGAATCTGAAAGTAGTGTGGACCTACTTCCTAGTTCCCTTGCTTCCAACGTCAAACCCAGGGATGTTACGTGTTTCCTGTGGAAGCCACTTAAGCCTGCATAGTACGGCAGAGAAGTAGAGCAGAGATGGTAGCATGACTGGTGGTATAAGAATTTGAGAGAAAGAGACAACCACCTGAGATACCTATGGGACCAGAGTGGAATAAGAGAGCACTTAAAAGTGTCCTAAGACTCCCCAAAGGGGTATGAGAGCTGGCTCTAAGATAGAACCCACGGGTCAAGAGATTTCACAGAGTAAGCAATGGATAATACAGAATGAAGGAAGACACCATATGTAATGACATTGTGAAAGAGGACCACACAGAATGAACAGCATCGTACCACAGGACTTAGATCAAGATCTAAAAGAAGACACTTTTGGGGCATGTGGGTGGCTTGGTTGAGCAACCAACTTTTGATTTCAGCTAAGGTCATGATCTCAGGGTCATGGGATCGAGCCCTTCAGGGGGGAGTCTGCTGGAGATTCTCTCTCTCTCTCCCTTTGCCCTTCTCCCCTCAAGCTCACTCTCACTCTCTCTCAAATAAATAAATCTTAAAAAAAAAAAAAAAAAAAAGGGAAATACTTTCTTCTCTTCAAAATGATAAATTTGCACATTTTCTCCCTCTCTACTTTGGCTAAGTTTAAATTTAAATGATTGATGCAATTATTCCACTAAGTTTACCTGAAAGTGACTAAATGAAGTTTTCCTAACTGTAGAGAATGTGCTGTCACATATTGTTAAGAACACCAATTCTGGAACCAGATCCACTGGGTTCAAATCTTAGCTTTGCCTAGGATTTGTGACATTAGTCAAGTAGCATTATCTCTCTGTGTCTCTGTTTCTTCATATATAAATTTAGAAAAATAATGGTGATTTCGTTATACTATTATAAAATGATTTGACATATATAGCATGCATAGAAAAGTACCTATGATAAGCAACTATATATATATAAAATACATATTATAATATATATTATTATTCTCATCAAATAGAATGGGCGCTAAAAATAGAAATTAATTTTAAACAGTAAGCTTTGGCCACATCAAGTTTGTGCCATGTTAAATATGTAAATGCTATATAGATATATTAATATAGAATTTTAGGGGAGAAATGGAATTACAGATCATTAGTTCCAAACTTATTTTTAAAGATAAAAAGAATGATATTTAGAAAGGTCAAATAATTTTTCCATGGCCCTACAGCTAATAAATCTCAAGACCGGGGTTCAAACTCAGGTCATCGTTTATTCATTCTATGTGCCAGGTGCTGGGCTACATTTGGAAATAAAGCAGTATGCTAGGCAAATATACATCTACCTCACAGAGCTTACAATATGCCAGGAAACATACCTGGAAAGACAGCAGTGTATTATGAAAGGAGAAATATTCCTAGCAGCCACGCAAGGCTTTCAAAGTGACTTGAAGCCAAAATCTAAATGAAGAGTGGAATTTAGACAGATGAAGGGATGAGGTTAGAATACTTAAGGGCAAGGATGAGCTATGTAAGAGGCCCCAGAGTTGAGAAATAATAAAAACTTGTTCAAGGAACTGATATAAATTTAGTATATTTTAGCAGAGAATGCAGAAAGACAAGGTGCACAGAAGCAGTAAATAGGATGAGATACTTGGGAGTCTTATATATAAACTATGGTAAGAAAACTGGACTTAATCTTAAAGACAATGTAAACTATCAAAGCTTTTAAGAAGAAGATAGAAGATTCCCCTGTTGGAGGATCCTTCTAAAACCTGCGGGAGAAAAGCCTGGAGAGGGCAAGATAAGAGTCAGATACCATTTAAGAGATATCACTGAGAGAAAACTAGGTCTTCTGTTCTTTTGAATGACATCATTATAAGAAAAGAGTAAAGATAAAACTAGGAAAATAAAATGAGACTAAAAACTATTCTTGCTCTCCTTAAGTCATCTGCAACCCTTTTCATATCAATCACAGATTGTTAGTGAGAAGTAACCTTAAGGAAACCAACCTTTGGGATGTATAGAAAGGCTACGTGTCTTGCTCATGTTCTATTAATGGCAGAGTCAGAACTAAATCTCAGATCTAATCTGCCAGCCCAATGCCCTTCCCTGCACCATCCTGAAGTTAAATCCCTTAGAATGAAGGCAGGGCCACCACAGTCACTAAGAAGCTGAGAGTTCTAGAATCCTGAGCAGATTGTCCTGAATAGTTCCAGACCCATGTCCCAGCAGCCTGGGCCAGAGGCGGTGCTTCTGTCTGCTGAAAAGACGTTGCTCTGAAGGTTTGTGCACTGAGTTTTAGAATATAGTTTTCTTCCACTCACAAGGAAATTTGCAACTAAAATTAGTTAAGATTCAAACTCAGTGATTAACGTAGTTCAGTTCAGTATGGAAAAGAGTCTAATAGTACACTTATGGAAAATTGTAATGAGTAGCCAATTGCTCTCGACAATCTGTTAGATTGTCCCAGTGCTCAGGGAAAAAAAATTCATATTAAACTGAAATCTTCCTGCCTATAATTTCTCCTCACTGGTCTGATTTTTTCCAAGTTGCCTCAAATGCAACTTACAAATAAATAGGGAGGAAATAATAAAGCTCTGCCCTCTGGAGCCTCTGAAAGCAAGCCTTGGCTTACCTTCCAGTTGAATAAAAAATATTTGAGGTCAAGCCTGAGCTTGGCAAATGAGCTCAATTAACCTAGATTCACTTTGGAAGGAAATTTTTTATTCAGAATAATCCAGTTGTCTAATAGAGTCTATGCTTAAGAAATGGACAGCAAGGAGATTAAATGGCCCAGAGTTCCAGAAAACACATTCAGAGACAAGGCCTAGAAGCACAAAGCAATGACAACCACCCCAGTGCCTTTCCAGTGCATTACCTGACTCTCTGAAGTGTTACTGGAAATGGACAGTAACTCTAGCAGCCAGGGTCTGTTGTACAACTAGCCTAACATGCCCAGAACAGTATCAGCATGACGGTGACAAAGTGACATAAACAAGTTTAATATATTCTAGAACTGCATTAGACTTGAGGCTTGGAATTCACAAACACCCACCTCTATAACTGAGTTCCCAATTCCTGCTCATCACTGCAGCAAGCAAGCCTCCTTTAGGCCTGGGTGTCAAGAGAATAGGTCCAAATCTAAGGATTTCACTTACTCCCTCCTCTACAGACCAAGTAGGTTTGAGTTTCCTCTTGGGAGGATGTCAGAATCTAAAATAATCCCCAACACCTGTCATATAAACAGGAAGAGACCTATTATCTTCAACCAAAGCACTATTTATTATAACAGAAATACTAAATGCATCAGCAGAGGTAGGTCCCAGCTTGTGGTGGTTTGGGATTGTAAATACTGGTTAATTTTTAGTCCAAAAAACAAATCATTTATTCATAGTCATCACTGGTTCAGCATTTAATTCCCAGGATACAGCCAAGATAAAGGATTTCAGAGACTGGTGCTGTAATGGTAAAATAACAAAAGCATCTATAATCCCTGACCCCAACAGATCCAAGAGTTCACTTGATCAGTTTTACAGTTTTTATAGAAAGAAAATGGTAACACTCAAAATGACTCCAGGCTATTTATCCATTGGTTAGTCTAAGCATATGATATAATTGCTCCTCCAACCAAGCTCAAATGGGAGACGTTGATAGAGGTTGCTACTGGCTGGGATTCAGTCTGGGACAGTCTATTACCATTGTAATTTTGTACAGAATCACAATTAGGCATGGCATAAAGGAAGCTAAGAAATTAAAAACCTAAAAGTAGAAGTGCCTTGGGGAAACAGCGCATCTCTGTTCTATGTATTTTGCCGATATATTTCCCTGGGATCTCTCTGGATTGAGAATGAGAGCCATTTTCCTAATTATTAAATCAGAGGATTAGCCTAGGCATTTAAAATGGCCCATGCTAATATGTGTGTGGGAGTGCATATGCACACATGCACACACTAGCATTAGAAACAGGATCTGCGGGGGCACCTGGGTGGCTCAGTCATTAAGCGTCTGCCTTCGGCTCAGGTCATGGTCCCAGGGTCCTGGGATCGAGCCCCACATCAGGTTCCCTGCTTGACAGGAAGCCTGCTTCTCCCTCTCCCACTCCTCCTGCTTGGTTCCTCCTGTCACAGTATCTCTCTCTGTCAAATAAATAAATAAAATCTTTGGGCGCCTGGGTGGCTCAGTCGGTTAAGCGATTGCCTTCGGCTCAGGTCATGATCCTGGAGTCCCTGGATCGAGTCCTGCATCGGGCTCCCTGCTCGGCGGGGAGTCTGCTTCTCCCTCTGACCCTCCCCTCTCTCATGTACTTGCTCTCTCTCATTCTCTCTCTCTCAAATAAATAAATAAAATCTTAAAAAAAAAAAAAAGAAATGATACATATTTAAAATAAATAAATAAATAAATAAATAAATAAATAAATAAATAAAATCTTTAAAAAAAAAAAAAAAGAAAGAAACAGGATCTGCGGGGCACCTGGGTGGCTCAATCGTTAAGCGTCTGCCTTCAGCTCAGGTCATGATCTCAGGGTCCTGGGATCGAGCCCCACATCGGGCTCTCTTGCTAGGTGGGAAGTCTGCTTCTCCCACTCCCGTCCCCCTGCTTGTGTTCCCTGTCAAATAAATAAATAAAATCTTTAAAAAAAAGAAACAGGATCTGCCTCATTTCTGGGGAAAAGAACATCAAGTTCTTTCTCAGTCCACCCCAGGCAATACCTAGTTGAGTCCACAATGATTAGGTTTAGCTGACAGCTCCTTATGGAGCATTAGCACCCACACTCCTCTTTCAAAAAAATAGTAGAAAGGATTATTGTTTCTAATTCTTCACTCCTTTGCCAGAGAATAATACTCTCTTTGCCACATGACTTCCATTAGAGTAGGCCAATGTGACTTGGCCATGCAATTTGCTTCATGAAGCCAATGAAACAGTAAATGTAATGTGAGCAGAAGCTTTACACTTGCTTGGATAACTTGGTTTGGCTTCTAGCATATCTGCCATCATGATGGGAAAAGCATACACCTAGTAGTTACTTATTCCAGAATGAGTCATGCAGAGCAGAGCCAAAGTCAACCTATAACACAGAGCCAAACCCAGCAGGAGCCTAGTCAACCCACAGATTCATGATCCAAAAAAAAGTAAATGTCTATTGCTGTAAACTGCTAACAGCCTTTAAGCTTTTTAAAAGTTGTTATACAGCTTCATTGCTGCAGTAGCTAATATAAAAGATATTCCAGAGTTCAAATTAACAGTACTGATAAAGCACAGGAGGATATCCAAGTTCAAAAGGTATATATGTCCACAAGAGTAATTGAATGAAATAGAAATAATCTTCATATTATCTAACTAAACTATCCAAGAGCCCAAATAGTCCATTAAATTGTTTACATATTTTTATTTTACATATTTTTCTCAAGGATAAATAGGTTAAAATGTAAAAGAAATCCAAAAGAAGAAAAAAAGCCTACAAATAAATGTTGGCTGGAAATGCTAGACTCTAGCCTGTTACAAAACCTTTTACTGAAAACTAAACTATATTTTTAAAACTAGTCAACCTTGCCTGATTTCTCCAGGAAAATTTTTTGATGTAAAATATTACCATCTACTATAGAAAATGTATTTTAATTATTTCTATAATAATTGTGATGGTTAAAGTTTTAATGAAGTCAGAAAGATAGAAAGTATCCCTTACCTCTAATAAGTTACTAACCATTTTTTCATCTCAAGAAAATCTTATTTTAGACAATTCAGTAATCAATGAGAAATTCTCTACAATAAATTCAGTGGTAGTAAACAGTATTGAATGTCAAGGCAACTTGAAGTGGCTAGAGCAAAGATTGGTCAGAACCTCTTGGGGCTAGAAAACAAAACAAAACAAAACAAAAAAGAAGAAATCTTCTATCTCCATCATGTACCAGGCCTTTCAAGGACAGGAACCCAGAACCCATGTCTCCTTTCCTAAGACAATGCATATGAGCTTTCCCAATAGCTTATCAATGACAATCAAACCAAGTCTTGGCAGACTGATGCATATTACGTAACTCTGCAGATCATGAGTGTCCACCTACTTAGACCACTTTCCAAGCAACAACTCCCAGACTCTTCTGGAGTCTAGCAACTTATATTTGTCCTCACTCTCCACTCGCTCTGACCTCTTTTTTGTCTCAAGGAAATCTGCTCATTCTCCAAAAACACTCCTTTTTCTAGTTTATTTTTAAAAGCCACTGCCCTTCTAATTTTTTTCTTTTTTTTTTTACAGTAAACTCTAATAGTCCATTAGATCCAGCATAGGAATGAAGCCAAGAATAATCCTTTCAGTACTGCACACAAAGCAAAAAAATACAAACTTTAAGGCCTAGAGTAAAATAGTCTGACTCATGTAGAAAAGCCGAAAGACTCCACCAAAAAATTTCTAGAACTCATACATGAATTCAGCAGTCACAGGATATAAAATCAATGTGCAGAAATCTGATGCATTCCTGTACACCAATAACAAAGCAGCAGAAAAAGAAATCAAGGAATCAATCCCACCTGCAATTGTATCAAAAGCAGATACCTAGGAATAAATCTAAAGATTTATACTCTAAAAACTATAGAACACTTATGAAAAACATGGAAGAGGACACAAAGAAATGGAAAAGCATTCTATGCTCATGGATTGGAAGAACAAACATTGTTAAAATGTCTATCCTACCCAAAGGAATCTACACATTTAAAGCAATCACCATCAAAATACCACCAGCATTTTTCACAGAGCTAGAACAAACAATCCTAAAATTTGTATGGAACCAGAAAAGACCCCAAATAGCCAAAGCAATTCTGAAAAAGAAAAACAAAACTGGAGGCATCATGATTCTGGATTTCAAACTACTACAAAGCTGTAGTCATCAAGACAGGATGGTACTGGCACAAAAACAGACATATAGATCAATGGAACAGAAGAGAGAACCCAGAAATGGACCCACAACTATAAAGTCAACTAATCTTTGATAAAGCAGGAAAGAATATTCAATGGAAAAAAGACAGTCTCTTCAACAAACGGTGTTGGGAAAACTGGGCAGCAACATGCAAAAGAATGAACCTGGACCACTTTCTTACACCATACACAAAAATAAATTCAAAATGGATGAAAGACCTTAATGTGAGACAGGAAACCATCAAAATCCTAGAGGAGAACACAAGGAGAAACCTCTTTGACCTCAGCCATAGCAACTTTTTACTAGACAAATCACCACAGGCAAGGGAAACAAAAGCAAAAATGAACTATTGGGACTTTATCAAGATAAAAGGCTTCTGCACAGCAAAGGAAATAATCAATAAAACTAAAAGACAGCCTACAGAATGGGAGAAGAAATTTACAAACAACATATCTGATAAAGAGTTAGTATCCAAAACCTACAAAGAACTTATCAAACTCAACACCCAAAAAATAACCCAGTTAAGAAAGGGTCAGAAGACAAAAATAGACACTTTCCCAAAAAAGACATCAAGATGGCTAACAGACCCGTGAAAAAATACTCATCATCAGGAAAATACAATTGAAAACCATGATGAGATACAATCTCACAACTGTCAGGATGGCTAAAATTAACAAGAAACAACAGGTGTTGGCAAGGATGTGGAGAAAGGGGAACCCTCTTGCACTGTTGGTGGAAATGCAAACTGGTACGCCACTCTGGAGAATAGTATGGAGGTTCCTCAAAATGTTAAAAATAGAACTACCCTATGATCCAGCAACTGCACTACTAGATATTTACCCAAAGGATACAAAAATACAGATTCAAAGGGATAAATACATGCACCCTGTATTTAACAATAGCCAAACTACGGAGAGAACCCAAATGCCCATCGACTGATGAATGACTAAAGATGCAGTATATATACCCAATGGAATATTACTCAGCCTTCAAAAAAGAATGAAATCTTGCCTTTTGCAACAACATGTATAGGGCTATACTGCATATGCTAAGTGAAATAAGTATCAGAGAAAGACAAATATGCTATGATCTCACTCACATGTGGAATTTAAGAAAGAAAACAGAAGAACATACGGAAGGGGAAAAGAAAAAATGGAGAGAGGGAAACAAGCCATAAGAGACTCTTAACCACAAAGAACAAACCTAGGGTTGATGGAAGGAAGTGGGTGGGGGATGGGCTACATGGGTATTAAGAACAACACTTGTGATAAGGAGCACTGGGTGTTGTGTGTAAGTGATGAATCACTGAATTCTACTCCAGAAACCAATATTGCACTGTATGTTAACTACCTCAAATTTAAATTAAAAAATAAATAAAATAAATGACAATATTTGTAAAGCACTTAGTAATAAATAAATAAATATTAAAAAAAAATAAAAGTCTTGACTCTCCATATCCTGTAAAAGATATTTTAGGCCATTTAAACTATATAACAAATCTAAATGATAGGTATTTTCATGCTTATTTTGCCATCAAAGAAATGGAGATTCAAAGAGGCTAAATAACTTGTCCAAATTCACACAACTAGTAAATGATGATGTTAGAATTTAAAGCATTTTTTTTTATGAAGTCCCATACAAATGAGTCTCTCATTTTACAGGTAAAGAAGATGAAACTGGAGGGAAAAGATCAACAGCTGATCTGTAATCCTTGTTCTTGCCTCAAGGACACCTAAAGATTTGATCCTTGATTGAATCTTCCTTGTTGAAGAGACCTCCAGAAATGGGACTTCCCTGAACTGAGATGGCCTGCCCTCACCCACTCTTGTCTCCTGACCACATTTCCCAAGTGGGGAGTGCCTAGGACATTTGTAAGCTGTGTCTTGAAGATACAAGGCCTCCACTACGTTGTTATTACACATTTTGCATTATTGCCTATTCTGTATCCTTTCTTAAAGCTAAGAAAATGTAGTGATGGGTAAAGCCTATAGTATCTTGAGAGTCTGATTGTCAATATGAACCTAATAGAATGTTGCTGGTTGAGTGCACTAGATTTTTACAGAGGCCAAAGAGGGTGATTTAGTCCCATAGCAAGCTTATTGCAGAATTTTGATAAACATATAGCCTCATACCTCCTAACTCAATATGTCCTCCACTATATTACTATAATAATTTCAAATGACTTCAAAGTAGCAAAAGCATGTATTTCTTACTAGGTGAGATTTTATGTATATCCGGTTTCTATTCAACTTTCAAGACCTATGTCAACTCACAGAATTTTTAATAAAGATTCACAAAGTATTCTGTAATGGATACCATCACCATCTTCCTGACCTCCCATATCATGTGTCTTCTATAGGAGGTATTTGGACACTTAATCATTATTTGTCTCATGTTGTTCTCTGTGCCTCTCCTCCTCCCCTCACCCATTAGATAGTGATATCTTCAAGGGCTTATACTTCTTTAATCACTTTGAGAAGTTCCTAGCCTAGTACCTGACATTTACTAAGTTCTCAGTAGGGTCTTCTTTTTTTTTTTTTTTTTAAAGATTTTATTTATTTATTTGACAGAGAGAGACACAGCGAGAGAGGGAATACAAGCAGGGCGAGTGGGAGAGGGAGAAGCAGGCTTCCCGCTGAGCAGGGAGCCCGATGCGGGGCTCGATCCCAGGACCTGGAATCATGATCTGAGCCGAAGGCAGACGCTTAGTGACTGAGCCACCCAGGCACCCCTCAATAGGGTCTTCTGAATGAATAAACCACAGTCAAGATTTTTTAATTTGTAATACAATATGTTCAAACATCCATAATTTTTTTTTAAGATTTTATTTATTTATTTGACAGAGAGAGACACAGCGAGAGAGAGAACACAAGCAGGGGGAGTGGGGGAGGGAGAAGCAGGCTTCCTGCGGAGCAGAGAGCCCAATGCAGGGCTCGATCCAAGGACCCTGGGATCATGACCTGAGCCAAAGGCAGACGCTTAACGACTGAGCCACCCAGGCGCCCCCATCCATAATTTTTTTAAAACCCAAATGATACAGCATGTCTAATTAAACTGAATTTTTATAAGAAAGGTTACCAAGTTGAAACATTTAACCCTGAGACCTCCATTAAACAAATTATTAGATATATAAAGGATCTCAAAAGTAGGGCCCTTATCATCATCAGCCAATTTCCAAAGCACATTAATATTAATTTGGCTAAACCCAGTCTTATGATAAGACTGGAAATCTGTTTTTCTCCAGAAATATTGTATAATTTATTCCCTAATTGTTTGAGTAGAGCCGAAATCAACAAGTTTATTTCTGCTCCACATCTTACACACACTGCATCTTTGTATAACAAACTGTCTTTACTGGCAATCAGCATTCCTAATGTCAGCACAAATCTGAAGTAGGTGTTTTTTAAAGCAACAACTTCTAAGGGTAACTCTATAACATGTTCTGAAATAAGAGGATTCTTTTTCCTTTTAAATAGACTGGTAGTATTTTTCCCTAAATAAGCTATTATTATTTATTGCTAGAATGTTCACAATTAAATTTTCAGCTAAGAAAAACTTTCATTTCATTCCTTAAAAATGATATACAACATGAAATGATTATTTTTTTTTTAATTTATCTAAGTATCCTTTATTAATGCCAAGTAACCTAGCTAAGTTTTCTAGTCATTCTTTAAAATTACCTACAATGAGTCTTTAGAATGCATTTTTAACCAAAACAAAAAGTGGTTAAGAAACAGAAATAGCTCGGGGCGCCTGGGTGGCTCAGTTGGTTGGGCGACTGCCTTCGGCTCGGGTCGTGGTCCTGGAATCCCAGGATCGAGTCCCACATCGGGCTCCCTGCTCAGCAGGGAGTCTGCTTCTCCCTCTCCCGCTCCCCCCTCTTGTGCTCTCTCTCTCTCACTCTCTCTCTCAAATAAATAAATAAATAAATAATCTTTAAAAAAAGAAACAGAAATAGCTGAATTTCTTTAAGTGCTCTAATACATAAAGTCACACTGAAACAACAATGTAATTGAACCGCATTATAGGAAATTACTGAAATTGCCTCCATTGGCAATTCCAGAAGTACTGGTAGAGATGAAGCTTACGTGGTATATCTGTAACCCAAAGGTTTCTCATGCATAAAACTGGAAAAGATCATTTCCCCTAGGAATGGTATTACATCAGTCATATAAATGAATGTTAAAAGTTTTGAGAAAATTAAACAAATAAATATGAGTAAATATCTTTATTAATATACGGACATTAAAATTAGAACATAATAAAATCATAATTATAGGGCGCCTGGGTGGCTCAGTTGGTTAAGCGACTGCCTTCGGCTCAGGTCGTGATCCTGGAGTCCCTGGATCGAGTCCCACGTCGGGCTCCCTGCTCAGCAGGGAGTCTGCCTCTCTCTCTGACCCTCCCCCCTCTCATGCTCTCTGTCTCATTCTCTCTCTCAAATAAATAAATAAAATCTTTAAAAAAAAAATCATAATTATATAAGTAAAACTTCTAACATACTGAGCAATGTAGAAGAGTGTTTTTTAAGTATTTCCAAAGACACTTGTACCATAATCCTGTGATATGCTTGTAAAAAAATTGATAGTGATACCCATAAAGTAGAAGAGAGGAAACTAAACTTTTAAAAGCAGAAAACTATAAAAACATAGAAATCTTGGTCAACATAGTGTTGGGATAAATGATGTTACAGGGGCACCTGGGTTGCTCAGTTGGTTAAGCAACTGCCTTTGGCTCAGGTCATGATCCTAGGGTCCTGGGATCGAGCCCCACATTGGGCTCCCAGCTCAGTGGGGAGTCTGCTTCTCCCTCTGCCCCTCCGCCTGCTCATGTGCACTCTCTCTCTCAAATAAATAAAAATCTTTTTAAAAGTTTAAAAATAAATAAATAAATGATGTTACATGTCAATAGCTCCTGAGGACATCATTGTATTATAAATCTGTAAGGTTGTTACTGGTTATGATAACTAACTTTAGTCAATGTTCTCATTTATTGAATTCAGTATAGGTCTGTTAATGAAGGCAAAGAATTTTGTAAAAATTCCTTTTTGTAAAAATAACTTTTCACATTTAAAATAGCAAGCTTCTCAACCTAAGTGTCTATTGACAGTAAAATGGAGAAAGAAACTGTAATACGTATACTCAATGGAGTATTACTTGGCCACAAAAAAAGGATGAAATCTTGTCGTTGGTGACAAATGGTAGGACCTAGAGAGTATTATGTTAAGCTAAACAAGTCAGACAGAGAAAGACAAATGCCATATTATTTCACTTGTATGTGTAATCTAAAAAACCAAAACAAACAAAAAACAGAAACAGATTCCTAAACAGAGCAAATATGGTTGCCAGAGGACAGTGGGGGTAGGAGTGAGGGGATAGGCAAAATAGGTGAAAAGAATTAAGAGGTACAAACTTCCAGTTATAAAATAAGTAAGGTGGAGAGATGAAAAGTATAGCACAGGGAATATAGTCAACAATATTATAATAACTTTATATGGTGATAGATGGTAACTAGACTTATGACGATCATTTCTTAATATATATAACTGTCAAATCACTATGTTGTACACCTGAAACTAATATATTATGTGTCTACTATAATTTTTAAAAATTTAATAAACAAATAAAAGAGCAAGCTTTTGTAATCCTATACATATATATATATGCAAAACTCATTATAATATTAGAAAAATCTGATGTTAAAAAAAAAGAAAAATCTGATGTTGGTATTAGCATAGATACTGTAAATTAACCTTCAAAATCAAAAATAAATGGGAGGTTGTGTTGTCATTATGAAGACATAAAATCCTTAGATCCTATAATAACCGGTATTCTGTAAATATTTGGTAATTAAAATGGAATAGTTAATATGAAATATAACAAGTAATTATGGAAAACTAAATACAATTAAATAGCATTATAATACCATGAGTTTTAGATATTTTCATAGAAACTACCTACAAGTAGGTAATAAGCTATGGAATAATTAAGTAGATTTTACTAACTTTCTGAAACTTAAGATAAATCCAAAAAATTAATTCTAAATATACTTTGGAAATATTGCAGTAGAAGCATTGTTCGAATAAGTCACCAAGGATGATTTTGAAATACAAAATGAAATATAGATGTACACATTCTAGGAAGTGTGATTCAGAATAATTTACGCTATGCTTGTTATAAAATAAAATGCAAATCAGGACCTCCACTTACTTTTTACCCTTGAGAATTCATTTTTTTTGGTTAAGACAATACCAATCTTTGTCCCAATATTATCTATAAATCCCAGATCTGCCAGCCCTCAGTGGGTCTTAGTATATCATAGAAGTCTGACCTTCAGAAATTTCCCCTTTAATAAAGAATTTCTATCCAAAAGACAATATCCCTGAAAAAATGCAGCTTTTCAATCTGCCAACTGATTACAAAGTGTCACAGATGAATATAATTCCACTTCTGGCAAAGATAGTGTATCAGTAACTAGATTTATCCTACCACATAAGAAAAACAAGCAAAATACAAACAACCATTTTGAAGACACTGGACATAAGGCAATGAAAGACAATGGTCTCAGAAAGATAAAATTTAAATCCAGGGAGTGCTATGATTACCCCAGCTTACAGCCTTGAGAGAGTTACCAAGTCACGTCACAAAGGGGTTCTATCAGGTGAAGAAACAGAGCTATGGCTTCAGCAAAGTGGCATGAGTATATAGCACAAAGTAGTGGATAAGGGAGACTTTCAGGAAGAGGACTCTAGATATCTGTATAATCAAGTTGCCAAAAATCAGGAATAAAGAGTTAATAAAAGAGTTGTGAGGGAGGGAAAAATAAGTTATATACGTAAGAACAAAGAAATAAGGATGACAGTTGAGTTAACTTTGGGAACAATGCAAGCAGTAAGACAATGGAGCAGTATTTTCAAATCTCTGGCTAAAAAATAGCAACTATGAACCTAGAATTCTATACTCAACAAAACAACATCTTTCAAATAATGGCAAAATAAAGACTCATTTAGGTACACAGAGACTAAAACAATTTGTTACCAGAAGAACAATAATATAGTATATATTTTAAAATTGTTAAGAGAGTAAATGTTGGGCGCCTGGGTGGCTCAGATGGTTAAGCGTCTGCCTTCGGCTCAGGTCATGATCTCAGGGTCCTGGGATCGAGTCCCGCATCAGGCTCCCTGCTCCTTGGGAGCCTGCTTCTCCCTCTGCCTCTCTCTCTCTGTCTCTAATGAATAAATAAATAAAATCTTTAAAAAAAAAAAAAAAGAGAGTAAATGTTAAATGCTCCCACCACAAAAAAGAAATGAAATAATTATGTGAGGAGATAGATATGTTAGTTAATGCTATGGTGGTAATCATTTTGTAATATATAAGTATATCAAATCAATAGTTGTACACCTTAAACTTACACAACATTATATGTCAATTATGCCTCAATAAA
Organism: Mirounga leonina; assembly: GCF_011800145.1. Lineage (NCBI taxonomy): Eukaryota > Metazoa > Chordata > Mammalia > Carnivora > Phocidae > Mirounga > Mirounga leonina. Next base: position 44,326,819 of record NW_023270316.1, read on the forward strand.
ACTGGTAAAATACATAAATAAAACTTTTTTTAAAAAATGGCACAGAAGAATTGCCATTGTTAGCTCAAAAATAAGTAAAACTATAGATCTTCCTTCTTTTCTACCAACCAGCATGGCCTTACCCTGTATTTCCTACTATACCCTTTTATAAGAGTACTCTGAGAATAACTGCCATTAAAGCATCCACTGAGACCTAAATATATATCACATATTTCTCTCTAATATACATAGCTATTAAACTTCCCGGCTTTTTCAAATTTACACCATGGCTGCAATAATTACTTGTTCATTTGATAAACATTTATTATAGATCTATTACATGGGAAACACTCTGATAATATCTTTTAATGTTTACATAGGGGCAAAGAATGAAAATGTAAGAACACTGGCAAATATCATCACAGCACTGTGATGCTAAAAAATAATAACACTAGAATTGTTAAATGTAATTGTTACACATAAGCTCAATGAGATAAGTGCATTCATCCACTGCTATGTTGTCAGATATGCTACAATAGCTGTCACATAGTAAATGCTCAATAAAATCTCTTGGCTCAGGGTGTGTGGTTGGGTCAGTCAGTTAAGTGGCTGACTCTTGAGGGGAGGAAAATATGGCGGACGAGTAAGGGACCCTATTCCAACCAGTCCCTGAATTGAGCTGTATATCTACCAGACCACTCTGAACACCCATGAAATCAGCCTGAGATGTAAGAAGATATATCTGGATCTCTACAAACAGAATATTGCAGGCGGTTGGTTTCAAGGTATGAAGCTGGGAGATGTGATTCCGTGCGCAGATACTGGAAGATAAACAGAAGGGGGTGGGAGCTGTCGAGATCCTGCACCACAGGTGAGTGAAAGCCTCCCATGCTGGGGACAGGGCACAGACTCGCAGACTGGTATCAGTGGGGAAAGGACTTTAGGGCAGCCCCCTGGACTGAAACCCAGAGTAGCGGGCCGCACGTGCAAACTAGGGGCAGCTGGCGGTTTTAGAAGCACAAAGAGCATAGACGTTCCCCCGAGCCCCGACCTGGAGGCGAGGACTGGGAGCTCTGCTAAGGGGCGCACAACCAAGGACACCACAGTTTATAGCAGCACAGACAGAAATGGAGATAGTGTGGCCTGGAGAGCTCACTGAAGAACAGATTGAAATCTCTCTGCTCTGAAGCAAAGGGTTGGAAACTATCTCTTCTGCTCTGACTCTCAGAAGAGACACAGAAAGCCACCAGGGAAAGCAGCCAGAGAACAAAAACCAGTTTTCACTGAGCCCATCCCCCACCCAGAGGGGGCAGGGCAGCTCTGCCCAAACGGGGTTGCCTGATTAACAGTGTGACAGGCCCCTCCCCCAGAAGACAGGCTGGGAGAACAAGAGGCCGACAATTTTAAGGTCCCTATAAAACAGGTGCATCTTGCTTGGGTTGTGGTCAATAATTTGGACTCTGTACATTCCCTCAACCACCCCTCAACAGAATGACTAAGAGGAGGAACCCCCCCAAATAGGAAAGACTCAGAGACTTCTGCCACAGATTTACAAACAGATAGAGATAATAACCAAGATGTGGGAAATGGACTTCAGGGTAACAGTTATGAAGATGATAGCTAGAATGGAGAAATCGATTAATGGCAACACAGAGTCTCTTAGGCAGAAATTAAAGCTGAACTGGCAGAACTTAAAAATGCCATCAATGAGATCCAATCTAATCTAGATAATCTAACAGCTAGGGTATGCTAGGCAGAAGAACGAATTAGTGATCTAGAAGACCAATTGGTAGAAAAGAAGAAAAAAGAGGAGGCCTGGGAGAAACAGCTTAAAAATCCATGAAAACAGAATTAGAGAAATACGTGACACCATGAAATGTTCCAATGTCAGAATTACTGGGATCCCTGAGGGGGTGGAGAGAGAGAGAGAGAGGACTAGAAGATGTATTTGAGCAAATCGTAGCTGAGAACTGCCCTAATCTGGGGAATGAAACAAACATTCGCATCCTAGAGGCAGAGAGGACCCCTCCCAAGTTCAAGGGAAACAGGCCAACACCCCGGCATGTAATAGTAAAACTTGCAAATCTTAGAACCAAGGAAACCACCTTAAGGGCAGTTAGGGGGAAGAGATTACTTACATACAGAGGGAGGAACATCAGAATAACGTCAGACCTATCCACAGAGAACTGGCAAGCCAGAAAGGCCTGGCAAGACATATTCAGGGTACTAAATGAGAAGAACATGCAGCCAAGAATACCTTATCCAGCGAGGCTGTCATTTAGAATGGATAGAGAAATGCAGAGCTTCCAAGACTGGCAGAAACTGAAAGAATATGTGACCACTAAGCCGGCCCTGGAAGAAATATTAAGGGGGGGCAAGGTTCTATAAAAGGAGAAAGACCCCAAGAGTGATATACAACAGAAATTTACAGGGACAATTTACAGAAACAGGGGCAACATGATGACAATAAATTCATATCTTTCAATAATCACTCCCAACGTGAACAGCCTAAATGCTCCCATAAAACGGCACAAAGTTGCAGATTGGATAAAAAGACAGGACCCATCCGTATGCTGTCTACAAGAGACTCATTGTGAAAGTGAAGATACATCCAGACTGAAAGTGAAGGGATGGAGATCCATCTTCCATGCCAACGGACCTCAAAAGAAAGCTGGAGTAGCAATTCTTCTATCAGACAAATTAGATTTTAAGCTAAAGACTGTAGTTTGAGACAGCAGGACACTATATTATTCTTAAAGGGTCTATCCAAGAAGAAGATCTAACAATTGTAAATATCTATGCCCCCAACGTGGAAGCAGCCATCTACATAAGCCAACTGTCCAAAATAAAAAGTCACATTGATAACAATATGTTAATTGTAGGAGCCCTCAATACTCCACTCTCAGCAATAGATAGATCATCTAAGCAGAAAATCAACAAAGAAACAAGAGCTTTGAATGACACACTGGACCAGATGGACCTCATAGATATATACAGAACATTCTACCCTGAAACAACAGAATACTCATTCTTCTCAAGCGCACACAGAACTTTCTCCAGAATACAGCACATACTGGGTCACAAACCAGATTTCAACTGATACCAAAAGACTGAAATTATTCCCTGAATATTCTCAGACCATAATGCTTTCAAACTGGAACTCAATCACAAGAAAAAAACTGGAAGAAATTCAAACACTTGGAAGCTAAAGACTACTCTGCTCAAGAACATTTAGGTCAAGGGCATCTGGGTGACTCAGTCGTTAAGCGTCTGCCTTTGGCTCAGGTCATGATCCCAGGGTCCTGGGATCGAGCCCCACATTGGGCTCCCTGCTCAGTGAAGAGCCTGATTCTCCTTCTCCCATTCCCCCTGCTTGTGTTCCCTCTCTCGCTGCGTCTCTCTCGGTCAAATAAATAAATAAATAAATAAATAAATAAATAAATAAAAAGAACGTTTGGGTCAACCAGGAAATCAAAGAATAACTTAACCAATTCATGGAAACCAGTGAGAACAAAAACGCATTGTCCAAAACCTTTGGGATACTACAAAGACAGTCCTAAGGGGGAAACACATAGTCATCCAAGCCTCACTCAAAAAAACAGAAAAATCCCGAATTCACCAACTAACTTTACACCTTAAAGAACTAGAGAAAAAGCAACAAACAATGCCTAAGCCACGCATTAGAAGAGAAATAATTAAGATTAGAGCAGAGATCAATGAATCAGAAACCAGAAACACAGAGATAAGATCAACGAAACTAGAAGCTGGTTCTTTGAAAGAATTAATAAGATTGATAAACCACTGGCCAGACTTATCCAAAAGAAAAGAGAAAGGACCCAAACTAATAAAATTATGAATGAAAGGGGAGAGATCACGACTAACACCGAGGAAAGAGAAACAATTATTAGAAATTATTATCAACAACTATATGCCAATAAATTAAGCAACCTGGAAGAAATGGATGCCTTCCTGGAAACCTATAAACTACCAAGACTGAAACAGGAAGAAATTTATAACCTGAATAGGCCAATGACCAGTAACGAGATTGAAGCAGTGATCAAAAACCTCCCAAATAACAAGAGTCCAGGGCCTGATGGATTCCCTGGGGAATTCTACCAAACATTCAAAGAAGAAATAATACCTATCCTCCTGAAGCTGTTTCGAAAAACAGAAACAGAAGGAAAGCTTCCAGACTCATTTATGAGGCCAGCATTACCTTAATCCCCAAACCAGGCAAAGATCCCATCAAAAAGGAGAATTTCAGACCAATATTCCTGATGAATATGGATTCCAAAATTCTCAACAATATCCTAGCTAATAGGATCCAACAATACATTAAAAGGATCATCCACCACAACCAAGTGGGATTTATCCCCAGGATGCAAGGGTGGTTCAACACTCACAAATCAATCAATGTGATAGAACACATTAACAAGAGGAGAGAAAAGAACCATATGGTCCTCTCAATTGATGCAGAAAAAGGCATTTGACAAAATACAGCATCCTTTCCTGATTAAAAGTCTTCAGAGTATAGGGACAGAGGGAACATTCCTCATGTTCATAAAATCCATGTATGAAAAGCCCACAGCGAATATCTTCCTCAATGGGGAAAAGCTGAAAGCCTTTCCCTTAAGATCAGGAACACGTCAAGGATGCCCACTCTCGCCACTATTATTCAACATAGTACTAGAAGTCCTAGCAACAGCAATCAGACAACAAAAAGAAATAAAACACAGTCAAATTGGCAAAGAAGAAGTCAAACTCTCTCTCTTCGCAGACGACATGATACTTTATGTGGAAAACCCAAAAGACTCCACCCCCAAATTACTAGAACTCATACAGCAATTCAGTAATTTCACAGGATACAAAATCAGTGCACAGAAATCGGTTGCTTTCTTATACATTAACAATGCAACTGTGAAAAGAGAAATTACAGGAATGATTCCATTTACAATAGCACCAAAAACCATAAGACACCTCGGAATAAACCTAGCCAAAGAAGTAAAGGATCTATACTCTAGGAACTACAGAACACTCATGAAAGAAACTGAAGAAGACACAAAAAGATGGAAAAATATTCCATGTTCATGGAACGGAAGAATAAACATTGTTAAAATATCTATGCTACCCAGAGCAATCTATACCTTCAATGCCATCCTGATCAAAATTCCAATGACATTTTTCAAAGTGCTGGAACAAACAATCCTAAAATTTGTATGGAATCAGAAAAGACCCCGAATCGCCAACGAAATGTTGAAAAAGAAAAACAAAGCTGGGGGCATCACGTTGCCCAATTTCAAGCTCTATTACAAAGCTGTGATCACCAAGACAGCATGGTACTGGCACAAAAACAGACATCTAGACTGATGGAACAGAATAGAGAACCCAGATATGGACCCTCAACTCTATGGTCAAATAATCTTTGACAAAGCAGGAAAAAACATGCAATGGAAAAAGGACAGTCTTTTCAATAAACGGTGCTGGGAAAATTGGACAGCCACATGCAGAAGAATGAAACTCGACCATTCTCTAACACCATTCACAAAGATAAACTCAAAGCGGATGAAAGACCTCAATGTGAGACAGGAATCCATCTAAATCCTAGAGGAGAACATAGTCAGTCACCTATTTGACATCGCCCACAGCAACTTCTTTCAAGACACATCACCAAAGGCAAGGGAAACAAAAGCAAAAATGAACTTTTGGGACTTCATCAAGATAAAAAGATTCTGCACAGCAAAGGAAACAGCCAACAAAACAAAGAGGCAACCCACAGAATGGGAGAAGACATTTGCAAATGACACTGCAGACAAAGGGCTGATATCCAAGATCTATAAAGAACTTCTCAAACTCAACACCCAAAAAACAAATAATCAAGTCAAAAAATGGGCAGAAGACATGAACAGACACTTCTCAAAAGAAGACATACAAATGGCTAACAGACACATGAAAAAATGTTCATCATTAGCCACCAGGGAAATTCAAATCAAAACCACATTGAGATACCACCTTACACCAGTCAGAATGGCAAAAATTGACAGGGCAAGAAACAACAAATGTTGGAGAGGTTGTGGAGAAAGGGGAACCCTCTTACACTGTTGGTGGGAATGCAAGTTGGTACAACCACTTTGGAAAACAGTGTGGAGGTGCCTCAAAAAATTAAAAATAGAGCTACTCTATGACCCAGCAATTCCACAACTGGGTATTTACCCCAAAGACACAGATGTAGTGAAAAGAAGGGCCATATGCACCCCAATGTTTATAGTGGCAATGTCCACAATAGCCAAACTGTGGAAAGAGCCGAGATGCCCTTCAACAGATTAATGGATAAAGAAGATGTGGTCCATATATACAATGGAATATTACTCAGCCATCAGAAAGGATGAATACCCAACTTTTACATCAACATGGACGGGACTGGAGGACATTATGCTAAGTGAAATAAGTCAAGCAGAGAGTCAATTATCAAATGGTTTCACTTATTTGTGGAACATAAGGAATAGCATGGAGGACATTAGGAGAAGGAAGGGAAAAACGAAGTGGGTAGAAATCAGAGGCAGAGATGAACCATGAGAGACTACAGACTCCAAGAAACAAACTGAGGGTTTTAGAGGGGAGGGGGGTGGGGGGATGGGTTAGCCCGGTGATGGGTATTAAGGAGCGCACGTACTGCATGTAGCACTGGGTGTTATAAGAAAACAGTGAATCATGGAACACTACATCAAAAACTAATGATATACTGTATGGTGACTGACATAACATAATAAAATTAAATTAAATTTAAAAAAAAAAAGTGACTGACTCTTGATTTTGGATCCAGTCATGATCTCATGGGTCATGGGAGTAAGCCCCACCTCAGGCTCTGCACTCAGTGGGGAGTCTGCTTCAAGATTCTCTCCCTCTGCCCCTCCCCCCATTCACTCTTGCTCTCTCTCTCTCTCAAATAAATAAAATAAAATAAAATCTGTTGGCTCAATAATAGTGTGTGAATTGTAACATATATAATTTATCAAGCAATATCAGTGAAGCAACAAACTAGGTGCTTTAACTACATCAATTATTTTACTCTTAAAAAAACTCTATGCCTTAACCAAGTACATTTAGAGGTATGTTCCATATCTCAACATAATAAAGGCCTTATATGAAAAATCCACGGCAAACATCACATTCGGTTTTTCCCCTAAGGTCAGAAATAAGACATGGATGTCCACTCTCACCACTTTTTTTCAACATGTACTGGAAGTCCTAGCCACAGCAATCAGACAACAAAAAGAAACAAAAGGCATCCAAATTGGTAAGGAAGAAGTAGGACTTTCACTATTTACAGATGACATTATACTACATAGAGAAAAACCTATAAAGACTCCACCAAAAAATTACTAGAACTAGATAAATGAATTCAGTGTGAAGTCACAGGATATAAAATCAGTGTGCAGAAATCTGCTGCATTTTTATACACTAATAATGAAACAACAGAAAGAGAAATTAAGAGAATAATCCCATTTACAATTGTATTAAAAAAAATAAAACATCTAGGAATAAACTTAACCAAGGAGGTGAAAAACCCATACTCTGAAAACTGTAAAACACTGATGAAAGAAACTGAAGAAGATACAAAGAAATGGAAAGACATTCCATGCTCAAGGATTGGAACAACAAATGTTAAAATGTCCATACTACCCAAAGCAATCTACACATTTAAGGCAATCCCTATCAAAATACCAAAAGCATTTTTCACAGAACTAGAACAAACAACCCTAAAGTTTGTATGAAATAGCCAAAGCAATCTTGAAAAAGAAAAACAAAACTGGAGGTATCACAATTCCAGATTTCGAGTTATATTACAAAGCTGTAGTAATAAAAACAGAATGGTACTGCAACAAAAATAGATCAACACTGATCAATGGAACAGAAAAGAAAACCCAAAAATAAACCCACAATTATATGGTCAATTAATCTGTGACAACAGAGGAAAGAATATGCAATGGGAAAAAGTCTCTTCAACAAATGGTATTGGGAAAACTGGGCTGCTATATGCAGAAGACTGAAACTGGACCACTTTCTTACACCATACACAAAAATAAACACAAAATGGATTAAAGACCTAAATGTGATAACTGAAACCATAAAAATCTTTGAAGAGAGCACACACAGGCAGTAATTTCTCTGACATTGGCCACAGCAACATTTTTCTAGATATGTCTCCTCAGGCAAGGGAAATAAAAGCAAAAGCAAACTTTTGGGGACCACATCAAAATAAAAAGTTTCTGCACAGCAAAGGAAACAATCAACAAACTTAAAAAGCACCTTATGAAATGGAAGAAGATATTTGCAAATGACATATCCAATAAAGGGTCTGTACCCAAAATATATAAAGAACTTATACAACTCAATACCCAAAATCCAAATAATCCAATTTAAAAAATGGGCAGAAGACATGACCAGATAGTTCTCCAAAGACAAACTGATGGACAACAAACACATGGAAAGATGCTCGATATCACTCATCATCAGGGAAATATGAATCAAAACTACAATTAAATACCACCTCACACCTGTCAGAATGGCTAAAATCAAAAACACAAGAAACAACAAGTATTGGCAAGGATGTGAAGACAAAGGAACTCTCATGCACAGCTGGTGGGAATGCAAACTGGTGCAGCCACTGTGGAAAACAGTATGGAGGTTCCTCAAAAAGTTAAAAAATACAACTACTCTAGGATCCAGCAATCACGCTACTCAGGATTTACCCAAAAAATAACATAAAAACACTAATCCAAAGGCATGCACCCCTATGTTTACAGCAGCATTATTTAAGATAGCCAAATTATGGAAGCAGCCCAAGTGTCCATCAATAGATGAATGGATAAAGAAGATGTGGTATATATACACACATATAAATATGATGGAGTATTATTCAGCCATAAAAAAGAATGAAATCTTGCCATCTGGATGATCTACAGAGTATAATGCTAGGTGAAATAAGTCAGAGAAAGACAAATGCCATATGATTTCACTCATAAGTGGAATTTAAGAAACAAAATAGACAAGCAAAGGGCAAAAAAAATAAAAAATAAAAATAAAAAGACAAACTAAGAAACACGCCCCTAACTATAGAGAACAAACTGATGGTTATTGGCGGGGGCGGGGGGGCATGGGGGAAATATGTGGGGGGGATTAAGATACACTTCTCATGATGAGCACTGAGTAATGTATAGAATTGCTGAATCACTATATTATATACACCTTAAAGTAATGTAACACTGTACACTAACAATACTGGAATTTAAATAAAAAAACAAACTATGGCATAGATATTCTCCCATTTTACAAATGAGGACATTAACACACTGAGATCACATAAGTATCAAAGCCCAGTGTCTTTCTACTACACTTTAAAATCTTAAGTTAAAAAAAAGTCTTTCCTGTCACTCTTCAGTTTAATCATACCTGGTAACACACACCTAAGAAATCAGTGAACTACATTAACTCAGCAACATCATCATCATGATACCCTAACAAAACAAGCGGAGACAAGCCACCCAAGACAAATGATAGCAGGAATTCCACCACGGAATTTTGTGGCCTAATAAGCACAAAGCTTTCTAGGATTTGTGCAGTCATACTGGTTCCAGGTTTGCAGCTGCTAAGCTACTTCCAAAAACTTTACCATTTACTTATACCCAACCATTTTACAGACATCTGCATGCTATCACCCATTCACAGCATATAGTTATCACCAACAAGTAGATGCCAAGCTAAGGATCACATTCCTTAGTCCTCTTGCCTCAAATGGTGTCATGTGAATGGTTCTTGCCAAGCAGACTGATACATGTCACTTCCAGCCATGCTGCTTAGGAAGCAAATGTGCCTACTCCATCCTCTCATTCTCCATTTGACAGAGGACTATGCAGCTGAGTCACATGATAGGAAGCGTAGGTCCCTAAATCACCATGAGGAAGGAAGCCCACCAGTCCCTAACATCAGCAATGAGCAATTATGTGAACAAAATATGAACTTCTACTATGTAAAACCAGTGACAGATATAGCAGCTGCAAGTACTACTCTAATCAAAACACTGAAATACATAACACACAATGAGTATTAGTAAATGAAAAAAAATGGGGCAAAAAGAAAATGTATAAAGCCAAAATTTAATGTTAGCACACAAAAATATGCACCTAAGGTTGGTAGTGTTTTCATCAGATATAAACAAACCAGATACAGGAATAAGATTTATCTGGTTTTAAGAGTTTCTCACCTGGGTCCTTATAAAGGGAAGCCTATGATGTAATGGACAATTGGAGGATTGGTTAAAATGCATGTTCTATAAAGCTGAAGGTATTACCCATTCCAGATTTCAAGATGTACTACAAAGCTATAGGAATCAAAATAGTATGGTACTGGCACAAAAACGGACATACAGATCAATGGAACAGGACAGACAGCCCAGAAATAAACCCACACCTATATGGTCAATTAATCTACAACAAAGGAGGCAAGAAACTACCATGGGGAAAAGACAGTCTTTTCAATAAATGGTGCTGGGGAAAATGGACAGCTACATGCAAAAGAATAAAACTGGACCATTCTTTTAAACCAAACCCAAAAATAAATTCAAAATGGATTAAAGACCTAAATGTGAGATCTGAAACATAAAACTCCTAAAAAAAAACTAGGCACTAGGGCGCCTGGGTGGCTCAGTCGTTAAGCGTCTGCCTTCGGCTCAGGTCATGATCCCAGGGTTCTGGGATTGAGCCCCACTTTGGGCTCCCTGCTCCACAGGAAGCCTGCTCTGCTTCTCCCTCTCCCATTCCCCCTGCTTGTGTTCCCTCTCTCGCTGTGTCTCTCTCTGTCAAATAAATAAATAAAATCTTAAAAAAACAAAACAAAACTAGGCACTAATCTCTTGGACATCACCCTTAACAACATATTTATAGAAATGTCTCCTCACGCAAGAAAATTAAAAGCAAAAATAAACTATTGGGACTACACCAAAATAAAGAGATTTTGCACAGCAAAGGAAACCATCAACAAAACAAAAAGGCAAGCTAGTGAGAAGATATTTGCAAATGATATATCCAGTAAGAGGTTAATATCCAAAACATATAAAAAACTTAAACAATTCAAAACCAAAAAGAATCCCCATACAATCTGATTTTAAAATGGGCAGAGAACCTGAATAAAAATTTTTCCAAAGAAGAAATACAGATGTCCAACAGGCACATGAAAAGATGCTCAACATAACCATCATCAGGGAAATGCAAATCAAAATCACAATGAGATATCATCTCACACCTGTCAGAATGGCTACTATTGAAAACACAAGAAATAACAAACATCGTTGAGCATGTGGAAAAAAGGGAATCCTCGTGCACTACTGGAATATAAATTGGTAAGCCACCATGGACAATAGTATGGAGGTTCCTCAAAAAAACTAAAAATAGAAATACCATATGATCCAGTATATAAATGGGTATTTACCCAAAGAAAATTAAAACACTGATTTGAAAAGATATATGCACCCCTATGCTTACTGCAGCATTATTTATAATAGTCAAGATATGGAAGCAACCTAAGTGTCCATTGACAGATGAACTGATGAAGAATATGTGAGATGATAGATAGATAGATAGACAGATAGATAGATAGATAGATAGATAGATATGGAATACTACTCAGTCATAAAAATGAATAAAATCTTGCCATTTGCAACAACATGGATGGACCTAGGGAGTATTAGGCTGTGAAATAAGTCAGATAGAGAAAGACCAATACCATATCATTTCAGTTATATGTGGAATCTAAACAACAATCAAATGAACAAACCAACCAACCAAACTCTCAAATATAAACTGGTTGTTGGGGTGCCTGGGTGGCTTAGTCGGTTAAGCATCTGCCTTCAGCTCAGGTCATGATCCCAGAATCCCAGGATCGAGCCCCACATTGGGCTCCCTGCTCAGTGGGGAGTCTAATTCTCCCTCTGCCCCTCACCCTACTCGTGTTCTCTCTCTCTCTCTCTTTGTCTCAAGTAAATAAACGAAATCGTTAAAAAAAACAAAAATAAAAAATAAATAAATAATCTGGTTGTTGCCATAGAGGAGGGTAGGTAGGGGGATGGGTAAAAGAGATAAAGGAGATAAGAGGTACAAACTTCTAGTTATAAAATAAGCACGGAGATTAAAAGTATAGCACAGGGAATATAGTCAATAATACTGTAGTAACTTTTATGGTGATAGATGGTGGCAACACTTACCATAGTGAGCACTGAGTAATGTATAGGATTGTCAAATCAATACGCTGTACACTTAAAGCTAATATAACATTGTATGTCAATTATACTTCAATAATAAAAAGATTTAAGAACACTTGTTAAAAGATGTTTTGTATAATTAATTAATTAAATTTACTGTATGCTCAAGAGTCAGGAAATCTGTTTTCAAATACTGGCTCTGCGACTTACTGGCTACGTAGAATCAGGCAGGTTAACTAACCTTTCAAAGCTTACATTTTCTGAACTGTAAAGTAAGGATAAAATATTTCACTGGATTATTGTGAGAATGCAATGAGATAATCCACACAAAATAATTGAAAAATTTCATTCCACATAGTGCTAAGTGAATGTGCTAAATAAAACTGAGCCATCATTAATATCACGGGTTTTTTTTAAACCATAAGGTTGGCTATCAGAAGTGATAATGAGTTTCAAATCTCTGAAGTATTAGAATAAAAAAACCCAGATCTTAAACTGACACTGCCTGACACCTGGGAGAGATTAGGAGGCGGGTGCCAATCAGATGTCACAGTTCGGAGCTGTTCTGCAGCATGTCAGATGCTAAGTCTCTTCCACACTGCCACGTATATATGGAAGGGTTCCAGACTCCACCTGCTAGTGGATAAGGCTTCTAATACTCAATTCCTGTCTTACTGATGATTAACACAGAGGCTGGATAGAACTGAGCTATACCACAGAGACACGAAGGCCTGAAAATGAGTAGAATTAGGAAGACAATGCCTGACATGAATGGGCCTTCAAAGACAAGAATTTGAAGTCCTTTAATAATGCAGCTAATCTGCCCACAAAATCAACAAAACTACATCAAACTGTATTTCTGCAATGCACTGAATGAATGTGTGTGTTTCCCAAAATTCGTATGTTGAAATCCTAACCTGTGAAGTAATGGTGTAGAAGTATGGCCTTTGGGAGGTGTTTGGGCCATGCGGGCAAAGCCATCATAAATGGGATCAGTGCCCTTATAAAAGGGAACCCACAGAGCTCCTTTGCCCTTTTCACCATTTGTGGTTTCAGTAAAAGACCTCCATCTATCAACCAGGAAATGGGTGCTCACAAAACACCAGATCTGCTCATGCTTTGATCTTAGACTTCAGCCCCCAGAACTGTGAGGAATAAATTTCTGTTGTTATATAAGCCACCCAGTCCATGGTACTTTGTTGTAGCAGCCCAAATTGACTAAGATAATTTCCTAATCTTTTCACCAGCGCTATGACTGAATTATTCTTTCTTTCAAGGAATATTAGGTAGTGGTCTAATGACCTCAGAAAAAGTCCTAGCCATGCACCAGAAATGGAGGAGACATCTATCCCTATAATACATGGTCCATATCCAAAGAAATGTCCCTGATTAGAATCCCTCCCACCTCTCAGTTTTGAGTGATTAGACAACAAAAACTACAAACACACTCACTCAAGAAGTCCAAGGTCCAAGTCACCTGTCATCCCTCAGCATGTGATTTTCTTCATCTTTTAAATGTCTTCCCTTGAAGAACAAATTACGCTACTCTGAAATGAACGCTTATCTTTTGATCCACAGGGAAAAGGCAACAACAACCAATATCCACTCATCACAATGAGCTTAAATGAAGCACGGATTTAAGCCGCTCTTATGTGTATAACCCATGATCTTTATTAGAGTTTACTTTGCATAATTACCTCAGGGAACTATGATAAGCCCAGAGCTGTTTCTGAGTCTTGATTCGTTATGTTTTGCTTTGCCCAAGGAAGTAAATATAAATTGGAGAGTTATGCCAAGCTCCCTAAGTTCCTGAATTATCCACCACAAAGAGAGAATCGTAGCATTCTAGAATCCTTTGGGTATCTGAGAATATACTCTGAGCCAAAGGAGAAATCAACAGACCATTTCTCCACCTCAGAGAAAAATAGAAAGTTGCTGAGGGGGCAGTTAAGGTTATGGCAGCAAGTATTTATACAGATTTGCTTCCCCAAAGCTAATCTAGAGAACTGAACAGTGTCCTTAAAAGAGCTGTTACTTAGAAGAACCGTAGCCTGAAAGCTATGGAAAAAAAAGAAAGAAAGAAAAGCAGGTTATCTTAGAGGATGGGCCCTGCTACAAACTGACCTCTGGAAAAATCACAAGGGATGAGAGAAGGTTTCAAGAGCTGGGAGACTCACAAGAAATGACAAACCCAAAATATCAGAAGCTGTACCCAAATAAAGACAAACTGCATAGATATAGTGTCCTTCTTTGTCTCTTGTTACAGTCAAGAAATGCCCACTTGGCCCAGCCAGTACTGTCTGAGAAAGGCATGAGACAAGGCTTTCAGCTAAGGAAGGCCTTGATTCCTGAAAGCCCCAATCTCACTTTCTACAGATCACTCCTCAGGCAAATAGGAATATTAGTTTCTCTTGTTTATATCCATTCAGGGAGAAAGGAGTTTGTGGCCCTGGAGAGACAAAATACCAAATATTTATTAATAGCTTGAAGGATTTTAAATTCTAGAAACGCTGGCAGGAGCTCAACCATAAGATTCTGAGTAAAGGATGTGTCAGAGAAAACAAGGATTCCCGTGATCCACAAGTATCTCTTACTGATAAGGCAAAATTACCCTATTGAACCTCAGTTTTAATTTCTAATAGGAAAGTATAATCAAAACTTCTGAGGTTTGGAACAGCTGGAAAAAGTCTAGGAGGTTATCTAATCCAATGGGTTTAAGTGATTTGATGGAGCTTCAGGGGACCAATAGAGAAGCATCAATGACCACCTCATTCTACAATTGAGGAATCTCACTCAGAGAGATTAAGGGATAAACTAGATTTGCCATACGTGAGCCAGAGCCACAACTCATGTTTCTTGAAGCTGACATTCCACCCACCATGCCATCCTACTTATCATGTCCTATATGATTGTTTTTTCCATGTAATGTTTCTCAGAGCTCTTTATTCAGATTTCTGAAGTTCTCAGGCTTAAAAGCATGATTTAGGGGCGCCTAGGTAGCTCAATGGGTTAAACGTCCAACTCTTGATTTTTGGCTCAGGTCATGGTATCAGGATCGTGAGATGGAACCCTGCATTGGACTCTGTTCTGGGTGTGGAGCCTGCTTAACATTCTCTCCCTCTCCCCCTGCCCCTCCCCCCTCTGCTCACACTCTCTCTTTCTCTAAAATAAACAAATAAATAAAATAAAAATAAAAAATAAAAAGCATGGTTCAAACTGTAACCACATAGCTTCCAGTGAAGAGGACCAAGGTATATCCTACAGCCATAACAGAACTTTTGGGACCACCTCAGCTACATCCAACAGAAAGAAAGAAAAAAAATCAGTGAGAAAGTTCCAAGATCCAGACTCCCATAAGAATCTTCTCTAACTTAAGACTATTTCACATTTGGGTAAGATTGGCTGTCACACAGGTGATCTGAAGTGATTATTATGTGTGTCCCTGATCCTTTATTAAAGTGGAGATTAACATTTTGGCATTGGAGAATAAGGTCGTATCTTCAAGAATTCCCTGGAAGGTATAAAACACTGATCCATCAACATGCAATAATGCCTTTTGGTAAATTAGACCATCCAATTGCCGTGAAGCAAAAGGAAAAAGAAAAAAAAAAAAAACACTGGCACACTTGAACATGAGCAAAATAAAGCAGTCTCTTTATGTGTGAAAGTATTGAATGAATGAATGAAAGAGAAAGGCCTGAATAAAAGTTGGGTGGGGAGACACATAAGCTCTACAAGTTAGAAGTGGACCTAACCTAGACACCATGAGGATACTAGGTGCTTAAAATCAAGAGTCAGAGTAAAAGATAAGTGACCAGAAAAGGAACCTAGAGAGCAAAAATCTTCACTAAGTTTCATTCTTACCCAAGGACAGGCTTGCCTAATTCTATTCCAAAACTTAAATTAATACAGTGATCACCAGAACCAAAACCATAGTGAAATTATTAAAAGGAATGTGAGTTTAAAAATATGTATGTGTGTGTGTGGGTGTGTTATCTGATTTGCTTGGCGATATTTCTTTTCTTATATCTTTCCTGTGTTTGCATATATGACATTGTAAATGACTTTGGAAATAATCTTCAATTCCATCTATTCAACTATTTTCATTTCCTCAGGACAGCCTTTTGAAATCCTCACATGATATTCAGATTGATTTGGGGCTGCCTTTATGAAACCTGCCAAGATTTCCACAAATGTCAATCAGTCAGGGTGATGTGGCCAATGGTGCCATCATGCCTTTCTGGGTGGCTTCCCCTTGTTAACCTCTTCAGTGGAAGACCCAAAACATTTCTGTGGCCGTAGTGAAAAGTCAGCTCAAAGCTTTGCTGTGGATAGGCTCCTTCTGCCAGCTTCTTCATTCTTTTTTTTTTAATCTCATCTGGACACTTTCATACTACTTCTCATTTTGTTTCTTTGTATCTTACCCCCCCTTTTTTTTGTTTACCCATGCAAATTGTTTGTTTGGTTTTTTTAAAAGATTTTATTTATTTATTTGACAGAGAGAGACACAGCGAGAGAGGGAACGCAAGCAGGAGGAGTGGGAGAGGGAGAAGCAGGCTTTCCGCTGAGCAAAGAGCCCGATGCGGGGCTCCATCCCAGGACTCTGGGATCATGACCTGAGGCGAAGGCAGACGCTTAACGACTGAGCCCCCCAGGCGCCCCCCCATGCAAATTGTTTTAAGGTATTCTTTGTGTGAGGTCTAACAGTATAAAGCAAGGTTGAATTATATGGCATGTTTAAAGCCATTTTGAAGGTTAATAGCTCTTGTTGGGCTTCTTTATGACTTTGCACACTCCTCAAAGAGACCTCCCAGTGTCCCCACGCCCACATCACTGTGGTGGTTCACGTTTGGGAGCAACAGTCCGAGTCAAATTCTGTGCAGAAATGTTTGCAACTCAGTGGTTGTCTAGTTGGACTGACCCCTGTAATTAGCACATACTACGCAGCACACTACCTTCTCAAACATGTAGGTCTGAAAACAAGCCTCCTTATTATTTTACATTTTTTGAATACCAACATTTATTAGCACATTGTCAGTGAATTACTCAATTTAAATGCTTTCCCACCATTCATAACCTTGCGATAAGAGATATTCAGTATTTTAAAGACATCATGAAGTCGGATGCTAACTGAAATTCCTGTGTCTGCTTAGCCAATTGAAGAAAAATCTTTCCTTTAAAGAAGGAGGGAAGAATGCAGTGATAGAATTTTTCACAAGAACAGCACTGTGCTGGCAATATTCTAGAGTGAGGATTTCTAAAAGCTGCCTCATAGGAAGGCTTACTTTAGAAAAGCAAAATTTCACTAACAGGCTCACGAGCCCAGAGAGACATAATTACCTTTTCTCTCCTTTAACTTATACTTTCTTCAGACTCTCAGGTTGCTATAGCAGAGCAACAGAGAGTTGGTATATCCAAAAATGGGACTCCCATTTGATGTCTTCTGATTTGCTTTTCATTTCCAACAGAAGCACAGTTTAAGCCAGTGAAGCTGATGCCAAGAGTTCTATTTGGGTAAAAATCTGGAACAGCCTATCTTGAGTCTAATTCTTACTTGATCCAGCATTTAAAAGCCTTTACATCCATTCAAAAGCAAAGTGCTTAAAATTCCTGCTTCAGACTTGGTATAGTTTGATTAAAGGCCTCATGAAGAATGTAGGTTAATAACAGATTCGAATCTCTTTTAGAACTGAGCATAGGGGCGCCTGGGTGGCTCAGTCGTTGGCTCAGGTGATGATCCTAGGGTCCTGGGATCGAGCCCCGTGTTGGACTCCCTGCTCCGCAGGAAGCCTGCTTCTCCCTCCCCCGCTCCCCCTGCTTGTGTTCCCTCTCTGGCTGTCTCTCTCTGTCAAATAAATAAAAATAAAATCTTTAAAGAAAAAAAAAAAGAACTGGGCATAAATCCTTCCCACCTACAGAAATGTTGCAGGGCACTGTATGTTCCTATGCACCAGCTCACCAAAGGAGTTCTCTTCCTTTCTGGAAGCAAAACAATTCATCAACCCCATTACCCCAAGCAAGGACAAAAATGCTTATTTCAGCTGGATAATGGGATTCAGGTGTCTTTGTGCCAAGCAGACCTCAACAGAAAAGGGGGAATTCATGAACTTCCACTTTTTATAAGGGGAATCTCAGGCTGGGGGAGTCATTTAATTTTTAGTTACAGAAGTTTATTGAGTTCCAGAAGATTCAGTACTTTCAAATGGAAAATACAATTGCTACAACAAGGATTTAGCCAATTGTGTCTTTTAAACACATAACTGGGCAGCTACATTCCACGCCAAACATTTAAAGAGATCAAGTACCCTGCAGTGAATAGATCAAAAAGATCTTATCCTTTGTAACCCTAGGTAATCTTTGATTTCATAGCAAGGCTGTGTTGGCAATCAAAAGTTCCTAAATTATAACATTTGGAAGATGGAAGAAATCTCCATAAATCTCCTCAATTACCTGAGGTCAGTGAACATAAAACTAACGGAGTAAAAAAAAAAAAGATAGGATACTCTTAATGAACTACCTATGTTATTTAAACCACTCTAAAAGATCAAGCAAAGAAGTCTTCTACCTTCATTAACTGGTGAAACTATTCAGAATCCAGTGATATTCTGTAGGGAGCCCCTTGCCTATTCAGCCTTAAACCACAAGCAATGGATACTTTGTCCATGCTCCAAGCTTCAGACTGCAGCAGATTCATTTAACTTACACTTTAGTCACATAAAACTGAGATTTATGAAAAGTTCAACCTGCCACTTCCCTAGGAATGCTTCCTGATGAACATTCATTAATGATTGATTGATACAAAACCATTATGAGAAAAAGGAGAGATGTAATATTGAAATTACATACCCCTTCCAAGGTATGTATCGTAGATGCTGTACATAGTCCTTTTTATTTATTAAATTATAAAGGAAATGAATATTAATTTCAGTTGTTGTGGTAACAAAGTAACAAGATAATTGCTTCATGCTAGAGCAAGATAAATTTTTTATAAAATTTCACAAAAGAATGAAAAAGGTATAAATATATTCTTAAATCATTGCCTAGGTAATTAATAATACAATGAAAGCATTTCACTTTCTAGCAACTGACAGGAATAGCCAGCAACATAATAAAAACTTGCAAAAAAATTCAAATGTCGCTACAGCAGAATGTGGAAAGCAGTGTTGTTCCTATGCAATTCTCAACCACATCTGCATACACAGATGGTAAATTGCCACCAGGAGCATGGGTTAAAAAAAAGAAGAAAAAGGAAAACCATCTTCTTAAAGTATCATTTAAATGTTTTAGAACATCATATACCCCTATATGGGGGTGGGGAGAAGAACAGTTTTCTTTTGTTTGGGGGAAGGAATCAATCTTCTGGTTCCCACTATAAAGGAGATACCTGCTCATAAGAGAAATTCAAAAATTCAGGAAAGTAAAAAGAAGGGGGAAATCTCACAGATCTACTATTCATACACAATTTTTATGTATTTCCTTATTTTGGCAGTGCATAGTTTGTTTTTTTTTTTTTTTAAGATCATTCTAATCACATGGACATCAATCAAAATTAAGGAATGTCCAAAAGTGGATGGTAATCGCTGGAGATTATTGTAGCTAAGTGACAAAATAATATAAAACCAATAGAAATATTTGTTATCAAAGATACAGAAGGTACTATATATACTATCTATATATGTAGGTTCTATATACCCATATATATAAATATACATAAATATATATATATATATTTGCCCCTAAGAGTTCTGATAATTCCAAATAAACATTCTGAACATATTTTGAACAACATGAGTTTAATTGGAATACACTGTGTATCTTTCCCATGAGATACAGAGCACTCAATGGCACTACTATTCCCTAGGGATACCAGTCAGCCCCTTGGTAGCAGGTTGCTTACACTGGATCTCTTCCATTATGGAGGGGGCACTGATTTACCCTTAGTGAAATGTATGCCTATTCAGTATATGACTGTACCTACCTCTCCTATAATGCTTTTGCCAGCAACAACAAATATAAACTAAGGGAATATTTCATTCCCCTCATGTTAGTCCACATGCCATTCCTTCTGACAAGGGAACACATTCCTCAGCAAAAGGAGAATGGAAATAAACTCACATCTGCAGCATTCATTGGTCTTACCCTGAATATCCAAACAGGTGGCCTGATGGAATAGTGGACTGGCCCATTGAAGACTCAGTTTACATGGTTAACTAGGTTATCTTGTGGGCTACAGTCTCCTGCAGGTTGGGTTCCTCAGCCTGAGGACTTAAGCTGACTCTGACAATCTGATCAGCACACAGGAAGTCTTGGAACCAGTGCCTGTAGAAAACATGGAAGGAAGCAGGATTGAACAGAGACCGAAGTTGAGCTGCAATATAGGCCCAACAGAAGCCTCAGCTAACTCTGTGTAGAGTACTGAAAATGAAACTGTCCAGAGCTGGAGCAAGAGGACTAAGCCTTTATAACCCCATATTAACCAGTCATTCAGTGCACTAGGCCCTGGGAAAGGATGAGACCTTGGGAGAGGTAGCCCTCTTTAGCTGAGGCAATTCCAAAAGGGGCTAAAAGCTAAGGGCTCTCTGCCAATAACGCCCCCAGCAGCTGAGGAAATGGGTATTTTGTTCTTCAAGGGAGAGTCTGGGTAATGCATCACAACATCCACCATAAGCACTGTCCTAAAAACACAATGCATGTTCTTAACCAGCAAACAACACGTGGTTCCTGAGAATTAGATGGTGGAAGTGGCAGTGATTCTTGCTAAGGGTTTGCTTCCCATGTCCCAAAATCTTTGTGCTCTGCTATTTTTGATGTCTTAGTTCCCAAGAAAGGAATACTTCCACCAGAAAACAAGACTTCCTTTTAATAGAGGGTGGGATGGCTACCCAGCCACATTTGATTCTTCATGCCACTTAACTGGCAAAAATGAGGTTTCTGATGTTTCTAGGGTAATTGATCCCTACTATTAAGAGGGAAATTGTGTTGCTTCTGTGAAATGGAGAAAAGGGGAAGTATATATGGAATCAGAAAGTGAAAATCCAATGAGTAAAAGTGAATGGGACACACTAGTAACTCAGTGCAGGAAGGACTACTAATTCTCTGACCCTTCAGGAATTAAGGTTTTGAGTCACTCAACCAAGGAGAGAAATCTAATCAGCTGAGATACTGATATATTAAAAAAAAGAACATGGAATGGCTATTGGAAGAAAGAATTCATAAATACCAAGTACAGCCACATGACCAGCAGTAGAAACAAAGACAAAGTGGCTATACATATTTTCTTCTCTGATTTCTGAATATATCTGTATTTATTAACTGGTTTTCCTCTTTCTATGTCTAATATTATGTGTGTTCATAGTGGTTAGCCTTATAATTCAATTTTTAAGTTACAAAATATCAAATGGGAATTATAACTAACCAAGAAAGCAATAAGCATCAGCTAGAGAGGCATACAGCTAGAATGCAGCCCTGCTGCATATAAAACTCCTGAAAGAGCTATCTTATTTATCAGAAAGCCATCCTATTGAACATAATTCTCACAGAAGTGTTAAAATGTAGATTTCCTATGTATGTCAGAAACCAGGTCTATACTAAGCTCATACAACTTAAAACATTGCCAATTTCTATCCACAGAGACTAATACACAGGAAACCTACACTATAAATTCTTTTCTCTGTCCCTCTTACTCGAAACATTTATTCCCATTAGCATGAAAAGAGAACGAGTGCTCCTGAAATCCTCATTTCGCTTGCCTCTAGTCATGCCATACATTCCTCCTATTTCTCTATTCATTCAAATTCTCTGCTGGTTCATCTTCCTCTACACCTAGTTCTTAGTGGTACCTTGAAGGTGAGCCTTCTTATTTTTTTCGGTCTGTATTCTCTCCATCAGCAATCTCATTAGGGCACATGGATTCACTGAGCAATCAACTCACGTGTTGTAAAATCATACTCCAACCCAGGTTAAACCTTTCCTTGAACTCCAGATCTATATATCCAACTTGCTGCTCAACATCTTCACTTGGAAATCTCCAAGGTACCTCAGACACATGTCCAAGACCAAATTCCCTATTTTTTTCCCAGAAATCTAGTGTTCAACTCCATGAACTACACCACTATAATACAATTTCTCAAGGTTGAAACGTAGATGTAATCTTTATTGTCTTCCCCTTACCCCTTATATCCAATATAGCTTTTCCAGTTGATTTCAGATCTTAAATTCCTACACCTCTGCACTTCTACTGCCACCATCCTGTTCCAAAATGACAAGGATAGCATGGCTCTCTTGAAGAAAAGTTTCTGGACTACTACAATAGCCTCTAACTAGACTCCACAAGACCTTTCTTGCATCTTCATAATCTGTCCTTCTCAACAGCAAGAAATATCTTTTCAGAATACAAATCTGATTTTATGGCTTAAAATTCTTCAGTGAGTTCCACTGTTCTTAGGTTTAAGCTCAAAATCATTACCATGAACCACAAGGCTTTGCCAGGTCTGGACCTACCTGTCATACCCTTCCTTTTTCAGGGACCGAAGGAACATGAGCCTTCTCTCCAGTGTCTATCCTCTTCTCTACCATAGGTCCTCTGTACACACTGCTTCCCTGTCTGCAATAAGCCTGTGCTCTTGTCTGAAATGGGCTTGCACATGTGTGCACCCACACTCACCTAATTAACTCCTTTTCAGGCTAATCCAATTCATGATTAGCTCTTCCTCAGAGGAGCCCACCTCAATGCCCTAGTCAAGATCAAGATGCTTTACTACACATTCAGTATATTCTATGTTCATTTCCTTCATAGCTTTTGACTAAACAATCATTTCTGTGATTATCCTATTTAACTCCATCTCCCCCCAGCTCAGACTGCAAGCTCCACAAGGGCAGGACCATGGCAATTTTGCTCACTTTATCCACAGTACCTAGCACGGTGCTTTACACAGAGGTAGTAATTTCTAGAGGTTTGCTGAATAGAAAAAATGACAAAGCAGGGTTAATAGAGACTCTTAAGTCTTGAGAGATTTCCTAACAAGAAAATAAAATGATTTAAAAGTTATAAATCACATATGTAATCTCATTTTATCTACATAATAGCTTATAAGATGAACTGGTTATAGTGCTTTGCCATTTTAGAAATCGCTGTCCCTTGCACTAAGAGAGTTTTACTCCAATCTTCCTAGGCAAAGTAGAGGCATTTCTGTTCTATGGCCAACTATGCCCTCCTGAAAAACCTCACATTCTTGTAAGAGAAACAGGACTGTGGTAGACCAGTCAAAACCCACAGGACTCTGTAGCCAAAAGACAGACAAAACCAATCCCAATCCTGACAAATCCACTAGCACAGGTAAGCCTCCATTGGCATTTTCACCTAAAACCATCCTCCATACATCCTTTGAATCTTACACCCTTCGTCATGTGCTTCTACTTTGAGATGTAGACCCTTGCGGAATTCATTTCTAATAGAGGCCAACTATGTGAAAAGTAAAAGTTCATTCCAGGTATATTCTTTTCCATTAATTTTTTCAACACTGGAGAAATGTATTCTCACCCACTGCTTCTGCATTTGCAGCTTCCCCAGACAGCTTTACACAGTGGAAATCATCCCATTTCCTGAAGCTACTAAACCAGAAAGGCACTTTTTTGCAGCAAAGGAAGTCACTTCTGCAGTATTTTTCAGCTATTTTTTTAAAGCTTCCTAATTGTTAAGACTTTCTTCTCAACTGTGAAAAGTTCACATGTGACAGCTATAAAATTGACAAGCTGGGACATAACATAGTGTACATTCCATGTTATGCTGACATCACCCCCCTACTTACCAAATGCATATGAGCTAATCTACATTAGAGAAACATGCATTTCAGCAGAAAAAAAACTGTTTACTGTTCATTTATTGTATTTCTGAGTTGAATGGAATTGTCAAGCTTATTTCATCACTGAACTTTTATTTCACTATTGAAAGTGTACCTCTTCATCTTACTATTATTTCTACAATCAAAAAAATGGATATTCAAACAACTGTAAACCCATCTTGCTTATTAAGATGTTTCATAATTGATAGCCAAGTAGAAATTCTTTATCAAAAGAGAAGACATCATTAAGCCAGTTTTTTTCCCCTTTTCAGTGGTTGGCCTGGTGTAGATCATGCCGCCAGGGGCAGCCCTGACTGCCGAGGAAACGGGAGCCTAGGACAGTTGGCTGTTAAGGGACACTGATTCTCCCCACTCCTCCTGACCCCTGAGACAGAGGCACGTCCCCCACCGCGTGAGGGGCTGGGGAAGTGGGTAGAGAATTCGAATCCACCTGGGAGGGGGGAGTGGAAGTTCCCGCCCCGGACAGTGGCAAGGCGGCAGCCACAGTTCATTATGGAAGATTCCCACAAGACTAACACTTCAGAGGCAGCCCCACAACCTGGTTCAACGGTTCAGGGAGCTCATATTTCTCCTATTGCTCAACAGGCATCATCTTTATCAGAAAGTGAGGAGTCTCAGGACTCATCAGACAGATACTAGGCTCCTCACAGAAAGCCCACGGGATTCTAGCATGGCGCCCATCTTACAGAATATGTTTGAAAGATCTAGCTTCTGAAGATACATGGGGCAGAAAAGGAGACGGAGGAAACCCTGGAGTTTCTGCTGTCACTTCTATGTCTGTTCCAACTCCCACCTATCAAACTAGCAGTGGACAGTACATTGCCATTGCCCCAAATGGAGCCTTACAACTGGCCAGTCCAGGCACAGATGGAGTACAGGGACTTCAGACATTAACCATGACAAATCCAGGCAATACTCAGCAAGGTACAACAATTCTCCAGTATGCCCAGACCTCTGATGGACAGCAAATACTTGTGCCCAGCAACCAGGTGGTTGTACAAACTGCATCAGGAGATTTGCAGACATACCAGATCCGTACCACACCATCAGCTCCTTCGCTGCCCCAGACTATGGTGATGGCGGCCCCTGTGACTCTCATGCCTCAAACAGCTAAGACAGATGACCCCCAGCTGAAAGCAGAAATAAGCTGATGAAAAACAGATTCAAGGCAGTTCCAATCAAAATCCAAACAGGTTGTTTGAAGAACTTGACAAGTGATACTAAAATTTATAGAAGAGTAGAGGGGCAAGAACAGCCAAAATATTCCAGACAAGAATAAGAGAAGCTGCTCGAGAATGTCGCAGAAAGAAGAAAGAGTATGTGAAATGCCTGGAAAATCGAGTCGCAGTCTTGGAAAATCAAAACAAAACTCTAATTGAAGAGTTAAAAACTTTGAAGGATCTTTATTCCTATAAAAGTGTTTGATTAAGAAAGAAAATATTTTTGCAGACTTGATTAAAAATTAGATGGATTTCTTTTCTTTTTAGTGGAGTTTATAAATTAAAAGGTCAAAAATGAAGCTTTTTATTTAGGCTTTTGCAACTCAAAGATAAATATCTTACGCAAGAGATCTGGTGACAGAAGATAAAGTGGAAAATGAACTCAAGGAAGTTACTGGCACAACTGGAAACTCTGTAAAAATTAAACCTACTCAAGAAGCAGGAAATGAACTTTCACCAATTTGAATTTTCTAAATAGCAAGAATCCAAAAATGGCAGATAAAATGAAATTTGGTAAATTCATTTCTAAAATAAATCAGTTTACCCTGTAGGTTTGCGTTTCTTACTCTGTCCTAAATTTTACGTTTTTCATTGTGTGTGTGTGCGCGTGCTTGTGTGTATGCTTTATTTCTGCCAATAAATTCTAAATTACAAATAGAAAAACTAATACATAACTAAGTATATAAATTATGTGTTCTGATTATGTACACTTGTTCTATTGTAAAATCTTTTAAATGGGTTTTTTAAAGTTTGTTTTTTGGACTTGAGAGAGGTTTTGAGACTTGCTTGGGTTAACTATTTTTGAGGCTTTCTCCTAAAAGGCAGCTAAGGTACATGAATGGAGTGTGATTTTGTAACTTTTTTTTTTTTATTAGAATGTAAGGAGAACTTCTGTTTAAAAGTTTGATACTTTTAAATAGCTTATTTTTTGGTTACTCTGGGAATGGAGATTTTCTACAAATATATAATACATTGTTTTTTTATTTAAATAAATAAATAAATAAATGTTCAGTGGTTGTTTTCTGAAGGCCACATACACAACTCAATAAACATAAAACAAAAACCATTAGAATAAGATTATCTGTATTACAGACTAAAAGACACCATTTTGATTTTAACACAATTTATGAGCCCAGTATCTTCCATGTAATACCACATATTAAAAATGGACTCTAACTGGGGGCGGAGCAAGATGGCAGAGGAGTAGGAGACCTGGATTTCGTCTCCTCTCAGAAATTCAGCTGGATAGGGATCAAACCATTCTGAACACCTACAAACCCAACAGGAGATCGAAGAAAGGAATAGCAACAACTCTCTGAACAGAAAAGCGACCACTTTCTGGAAGGTAGGACGTGCGGAGAAGTGAATCCGAGGCGATATTCGGGAGGATAGACGGCGGGGGAGGGGCCTCCATCGGCTGCTTCTGGCAAGTGATAGAGCCGCGGAGCACAAAATCGGAACTTTTAAAAGTCTGCTCCGCTGAGGGACGTCACTCTGGTGGCTAAGCGGGGGATGGAACCCTCCGGGACAGTGTGGTCTCAGGACCCTCGGGGTCACAGAAAGACCGCGGGTGCCTGAGTGTGGCCGAGCTCCCAGGTATCGGAGCAGGGAAGCCGGCTGCAGAGGAGGAGCCCAGGCGCGGGCTCTCAGCTCGGGGTGGCCATAAACCGTGATCCGCGGCCCAGTCGGGCCCCTGCTCCTCCAGCAGGGACCCAACAAGCAGCAGATCCGGGGAGACTCCCCTTCCTCCCCCGGGAGGAGCCGCGCGGGAGTGCACCGCAGGGATCTGCTGGGTTTGGAGACTCCACCCGGGGTCGGGTGCCAGAGATAGAAACCTGCGGTCACAGGCCAGGTGAGTGAAGAGTGCGGCCGGAGACCGGGGAGACAGGGGTGACTGACTGCTTTTCTCTGGGGGCTCACTGAGGAGCGGGGCCGAGTTCTCGGCTCCTCCGGGGCAGAGATTAGGAGGCCGCCATTTTCACTCTCCGCCTCCAAAGCTGTAGGGAAAGCTCGCAGGGAACAAAAGCCCCGGAGAGCAAACCCGAGCAGATTACTTAGCCGGGAGGGGGCAAGGGCGGGGCAATTCCGCCTCCGGCAGAGACATTTGGAAACCACGGCAACAGGCCCCTCCCCAGAAGATCAGCGAGAACAGCCAGCCAAGACCAAGTTTACCGATCAATGAGAACGGCAGAGGTCCACCGCTAGGGGAATACTGCACATACAATTCATGTCTTTTTTACCATGATTCTTTAGTCTTTCAAAGTTAATTTTTTTTAACTGTCTTTTTTTCTTTTTCTTTTTTTTTTTTTTGAGTTTTTCTTTTTCCCTTTTTCAACCAACATCTTATCGATCCCTTTTTTTTAAAGAAACATTTTTATTTTTCATTTTTAGAGTCATATTCTATCCCTTCATAGTAGTTACCCGTATTTTTGGCATATATATATAAGTTGTTCTCTCTTTAAAATTTTGAGATAGTTTCTTCTAACAGATCAAAATATACCCTAAATCTCTAGTATATGGTTTTTTCTACTCCCCTGCCTGATCACATTCTCTCCCTTTTTTTTTCTTTTTTCTTTTTTAAATCCTCTTCTTTCTTTTTTCAAACAACTTCTTATCAATTCCTTTTATAAAATTTTTTATACTTTCCATCTTTACAGTCATATTCTATCCCTTCATCATATCAACCCTTATTTTTGTACATATATAAGTTTTTCTTTCTTTAAAATTTTGGGAGGCACTTTCTTCTAAAAGACCAAAATACACCCCAAATCTAGTGTGTGGCACTGATCTATATACCAGCCTGATCATATTTGATCACATTCTGGTTTTTTTTGTTGCTGTTGTTCTGTTTTGTTTGTTTTTGTTTGTTTTTATCTTTATCTTTTTCTTTTTTTTCTTTTTCTTTTTCCTCTCTTTCCGTTTCTTTTTCCACTGCTTCAGGTCTTTTCTGATTTGTTTAAGAGTATATATTCTGGGGACGTTGTTACTCTGCTAGCATTTTGTTCTCTCATTAATCTATTCTCCTCTGCACAAAATGACAAGACGGAAAAAATCACTTCAACAAAAAGAACAAGAGGTAGTACCGACTGCCAGGGACCTACTCAATACGGACATTAGTACAATGTCAGATCTAGAGTTCAGAATCATCACTTTAAAGATACTAGCTGGGCTTGAAAAAAGCATGGAAGTTATTAGAGAAACCCTTTCTGGAGAAGTAAAAGAACTAAAATCTAACCAAGTAGAAATCAAAAAGGCTATTAATGAGGTGCAATCAAAAATGGGGGCGGTCACTGCTAGGATAAATGAGGCAGAAGAGAGAATCAGTAATATAGAAGGCCAAATGATGGAAAATAAAGAAGCTGAGAAAAAGAGAGAGAAACAACTACTGGATCATGAGGGCAGAATTCGAGAGATAGGCAATACCATAAGACGAAACAATATTAGAATAATTGGGATCCCAGAAGAAGAAGAAAGAGAGAGACGGGCAGAAGGTATAATGGAGCAAATTATAGCAGAGAACTTCCCTAATTTGGGGAAGGAAACAGGTATCAAAATCCAGGAAGCACAGAGAACCCCTCTCAAAATCAATAAAAATAGGTCAACACCCCGACATCTAATAGTAAAACTTACGAGTCTCAAAGACAAAGAGAAAATCCTGAAAGCAGCTCGGGAGAAGAGATATGTAACCTACAAGGGTAGAAACATTAGATTGCCAACAGACCTATCCACAGAGACCTGGCAGGCCAGAAAGGACTGGCAGGATATATTCAGAGCACTAAATGAGAAAAATATGCAGCCAGGAATACTATATCTAGCTAGGCTGTCATTGAAAATTGAAGGAGAGATAAAAAGCTTCCAGGACAAACAAAAAGTAAAGGAATTTGCAAACGCAAAACCAGCCCTACAAGAAATCTTGAAAGGGGTCCTCTAAGGAAAGAGAGACCCTAAAAGCAACATAGAACAGAAAGGAACACAGACAATATACGGTAACAGTCACCTTACAGCCAATACAATGGCACTAAATTCCTATCTTTCAATAGTTACCCTGAATGTAAATGGGCTACATGCCCCAATCAAAAGACACAGGCTATCAGACTGGATTAAAAAACAAGATCCATCGATATGCTGTCTGCAAGAGACTCATTTTAGACCCAAAAACACCCCCAGATTGAAAGTGAGGGGGTGGAAAACCATTTACCATGCTAATGGACATCAAAAGAAAGCTGGGGTGGCAATCCTTGTATCAGACAAATTAGATTTTAAACCAAAGACTGTAATAAGAGATGAGGAAGGACATTATATCCTACTTAAAGGGTCTATCCAACAAGAAGATCTAACAATTGTAAATATCTATGCCCCTAACATGGGAGCAGCCAATTATATAAGGCAATTAATAACAAAAGCAAAGAAACACATCAACAACAATACAATAATAGTGGGGGACTTTAACAACCCCCTCACTGAAATGGGCAGATCGTCTAAGCAAAAGATCAACAAGGAAATAAAGACTTTAAATGACACACTGGACCAAATGGACTTCACAGACCTATTCAGAACATTCCATCCCAAAGCAACGGAATACACATTCTCCTCTAGTGCCCATGGAACATTCTCCAGAATAGATCACATCCTAGGTAATAAACCAGGTCTTAACCAGTACCAAAAGACTGGGATCATTCCCTGCCTACTTTCAGACCACAATGATTTGAAACTAGAACTCAATCACAAGAGGAAAGTCGGAAAGAACTCAAATACATGGAGGCTAAAGAGCATCCTACTGAAGAATGAATGAGTCAACCAGGAAATTAAAGAAGAATTAAAAAAATACATGGAAACCAATGAAAATGAAAACACAACTATTCAAAATCTTTGGGATGCAGCAAAGGCAGTCCTAAGAGGAAAGTATATAGCAATACAAGCCTTTCTCAAGAAACAAGAAAGGTCTCAAGTACACAACCTAACCCTACACCTAAAGGAGCGGGAGAAAGAACAGCAAATAAAGCCTAAACCCAGCAGGAGAAGAGAAATCATAAAGATCAGAGCAGAAATCAATGAAATAGAAACTAAAAGAACAGCAGAACAGATCAACGAAACTAGGAGCTGGTTCTTTGAAAGAATTAACAAGATTGATAAACCCTGGCCAGACTCATCAAAAAGAAAAGAGAAATGACCCAAATCAGCAAAATCATGAATGAAAGAGGAGAGATCACAACCAACACCAAAGAAATACAAACAATTATAAGAACATATTATGAGCAACTCTATGCCAGCAAATTAGATAACCTGGAAGAAATGGAGGCATTCCTAGAGATGTATTAACTACCAAAACTGAACCAGAAAGAAATAGAAAACCTGAACAGACCTATAACCACTAAGGAAATTGAAGCAGTCATCAAAAATGTCCCAAAAAACAAAAGCCCAGGGCCAGATGGCTTTCCAGGGGAATTCTACCAAACATTCCAAGAAGAATTAATACCTATTCTTCTGAAACTGTTCCAAAAAATAGAAATGGAAGGAAAACTTCCAAACTCACTTTATGAGGCCACCATTACCTTGATCCCAAAACCAGACAAAGACCCCATCAAAAAGGAGAATTACAGACCAATATCCCTGATGAACATGGATGCAAAAATTCTCACCATAATACTAGCCAATAGGATGAACAGTACATTAAAAGGATTATTCACCACGACCAAGTGGGATTTATCCCTGGGCTGCAAGGTTGGTTCAACATCCGCAAATCAATCAACGTGATACAATACATTAACAAAAGAAAGAACAAGAATCATATGATCCTCTCAATAGATGCAGAAAAAGCATTTGACAAAGTACAGCATCCTTTCTTGATCAAAACTCTTCAGAGTATAGGCATAGAGGGTACATACCTCAATATCATAAAAGCCATCTATGAAAAACCTACAGCGAATATCATTCTCAATGGGGAAAAACTGAGAGCTTTCCCCCAAAGGTCAGGAACGCGGCAGGGATGTCCACTATCACCACTGCTATTCAACATAGTATTGGAAGTCCTAGCCACAGCAATCAGACAACAAAAAGAAATCAAAGGCATCCAAATTGGCAAAGAAGAAGTCAAACTCTCACTCTTTGCAGATGATATGATACTTTATGTGGAAAACCCCAAAGACTCCACCCCAAAACTGCTAGAACTCATACAGGAATTCAGTAAAGTGGCAGGATATAAAATCAATGCACAGAAATCAGTGGCATTCCTATACACCAACAACAAGACAGAAGAAAGAGAAATTAAGGAGTCGATCCCATTTACCATTGCACCCAAAACCATAAGATACGTAGGAATAAACTAACCAAAGAGGCAAAGGATCTGTACTCAGAAAATTATAAAATACTCATGAAAGAAATTGAGGAAGACACAAAGAAATGGAAAAACGTTCCATGCTCATGGATTAGAAGAACAAATATTGTGAAGATGTCAATGCTACCTAGAGCAATCTACACATTCAATGCAATCCCCATCAAAATACCATCCACTTTTTTCAAAGAAATGGAACAAATAATCCTAAAATTTGTATGGAACCAGAAAAGACCCCGAACAGCCAGAGGAATGTTGAAAAAGAAAAGCAAAGTTGGCGGCATCACAATTCCGGACTTCAAGCTCTATTATAAAGCTGTCATCATCAAGACAGCATGGTACTGGCACAAAGACAGATAGATCAATGGAACAGAATAGAGAGCCCAGAAATGGACCCTCAACTCTATGGTCAACTCAGCTTTGACAAAGCAGGAAAGAATGTCCAATGGAAAAAAGACAGTCTCTTCAACAAATGGTGCTGGGAAAATTGGACAGCCACCCGCAGAAGAATGAAACTGGACCATTTCCTTACACCACACACAAAAATAGACTCCAAATGGTTGAAAGACCTCAATGTGAGACAGGAGTCCATCCAAATCCTAAAGGAGAACACAGGCAGCAACCTCTTCGACCTCAGCCGCAGCAACTTCTTCCTAGAAACATCGCCAAAGGCAAGGGAAGCAAGGGCAAAAATGAACTATTGGGACTTCATCAAGATAAAATCTTTTGCAAAGCAAAGGAAACAGTCAACAAAACCAAAAGACAACCGACAGAATGGGAGAAGATATTTGCAAATGACATATCAGATAAAGGGCTAGTATCCAAAATCTATAAAGAACTCATCAAACTCAACACCCAAAGAACAAAGAATCCAATCAAGAAATGGGCAGAAGACATGAACAGACATTTTTCCAAAGAAGACATCCAAATGGCCAACAGACACATGAAAAAGTGCTCAATATCGCTCAGCATCAAGGAAATCCAAATCAAAACCTCAATGAGATACCACCTCACACCAGTCAGAATGGCTAAAATTAACAAGTCAGGAAACGACAGATGTTGGCGGGGATGCGGAAAAAGGGGAACCCTCCTACACTGTTGGTGGGAATGCAAGCTGGTGCAGCCACTCTGGAAAACAGTATGGAGGTTCCTCAAAAATTTGAAAATAGAGCTACCATACGATCCAGCAATTGCACTACTGGGTATTTACCCCAAAGATACAAAAGTAGGGATCCGAAAGGGTACGTGCACCCCGATGTTTATAGCAGCAATGTCCACAATAGCCAAACTATGGAAAGAGCCAAGATGTCCATCGACAGATGAATGGATAAAGAAGATGTGGTATATATACACAATGGAATATTATGCAGCCATCAAAAGGAATGAGATCTTGCCATTTGCAACGACGTGGATGGAACTGGAGGGTATTATGTTGAGCGAAATAAGTCAAACGGAGAAAGACATGTATCATATCATCTCACTGATATGAGGAATTCTTAATCGCAGGAAACAAACTGAGGGTTGCTGGAGTGGGGGGTGGGGTGGGAGGGATGGGGTGACTGGGTGATAGACACTGGGGAGGGTATGTGCTCTGGTAAGCGCTGTGAATTGTGCAAGATTGTTGAATCTCAGATCTGTACCTCTGAAACAAATAATGCAATATATGTTAAGAAAAAAAAAAGAAGAAGAAGAAGGTAGCGGGAGGGGAAGAATGAAGCGGGAGAAATCGGAGGGGTAGACGAACCATGAAGACGATGGACT
This sequence comes from Mirounga leonina, assembly GCF_011800145.1. Taxonomy (NCBI): domain Eukaryota; kingdom Metazoa; phylum Chordata; class Mammalia; order Carnivora; family Phocidae; genus Mirounga; species Mirounga leonina. Next base: position 44,360,224 of record NW_023270316.1, read on the forward strand.
CTGAAAAACAAACTGAGGGTTCTAGAGGGGAGGGGGGTGGGAGGATGGGTTAGCCTGGTGGTGGGTATTGAGGAGGGCACATTCTGCATGGAGCACAGGGTGTTACGCACAAACAATGAATCATGGAACACTATATCTAAAACTAATGATGTAATGTATGGGGATTAACATAAGAATAAAATAAATAAATAAATAAATAAAAATTTAAAAAAAAATGGACTCTAACTAATGTGTTTTACAATTTGGAGCTGTCATATAGTTGACAGTAAGAAAAATCATACCACTAGAATGTATCCCTGTGACCACAATGCTACTACACACACTGGAGGTCAAAATCTTCCTGCAACACATTGTCATATGCTCATTTTACCTGACATATGACTTATATTGAAGAAAATGGAGGGCATTTTGCTGGGCTTATTCTGTTGACATTTTATGAGATATTCTAAAATGGAATCCCATTTTGTAAGCCCTTCAAAATAGAAAATTTAATTTTCCTGAAATTCTTCTTTAAGTAAGGAGAGTGCAATGGATTCTGAAATAAAATAAATGTATTTCACCTTTCTTTTAAACTACAATGAATACAAAAAAAAATGCTTAATATTGCATATACACATAACACTTTGTAGGAATACAGCAAAGTGAAAACATCTACTCCTCCCTATTCAACCACCATATTAACAATAGAAAAATCTAAAACAAACAACAAATTACAATAGTTACCAAACTAACAGGCTGCAGAAACAATGGCAATGTGAATAAAAGCCATGTGGATGTAAATCCAACACTCATGGTGGCTTTGAAAGACAGTGTGAAGGGCAACCATCAGAATGGAAAGAACTTTTGAGGGTTATGGCCAATTTTCCAGTTCTTGTGGAATGAGAGATAAAGTATGGCTCCACATTGGTTGATGAGCAGAAGCTGGCTGAGTGACAAGGATCTTAGAAAAAATAAGAATAGAAGATTACTGACAAAAAGGCCTGGGGAAGAGGGATGGAATTGACTTCACAGAAAGGACACAAAGTGTGAAAATTCTTATGTTGTATTTGGGTGTGTGCAGATATTCACCAGACATCAAAAACAAAGCAAGTAAACAGGATGAGCCATTCTGTGGATGTCAGTTAGCACGTTTTCAGTGCCACCCCAGTATTTAATCAGTGGGACCATGTGAAAGTGGCCGTGGTCATATGAGAGGATGCAATAGATGGAATCAACAACATAGTTTTCTTATCACCATTGTTTATCTGGTACTCTAACTGCTGTGTGCCCTATTTGCAACCACAGATTCCACAACAACTCTCCAGCCATCTGCCTGCATGATAATTATAGTCAACTGTCATCACAGAGAGCACTTGTCTACCTTGCAACAAAGACCACTGTTCTGTCAGCAACAATATCCATGGGCTTATGAAACCTTTATTGCAATGCCATTATTGTTACTCTACTATTGATGGTATCCCAAGCAGCTCTGCTTCTTGACCAAGCACTGCATTTTATGACCAATAACAGTGAGGTAATCAGCTGACACCTATGATATTCTCATGTATCATCATGCAACAACAGGTGACTTCACAGAACATACTTGCTTCTTGAAGACTCAATTATAGCATCAGCTTCTAGGCAATACCTTGCAAAGTAGGGGTGTTCTCCTACTGGAGAACTGGATATGGTATATGCTCTGAATCAGCAATCATTATATGGTAGTTTCTTCTAGAGATAGCATTCATGTGTCTAGTGGGGGCGGCACTTGTTATATATAATTGCAAAACAAAAGTTTTGCTTCACAACACATAAATTTAGGTTTTACTGGTTTATCTTAGTACACACGGAAAGAATGCTTCCAGAGGGGACCAAATTACTGGTTCCACTGAACTTGAAGTTGAGGCAGTCATATGACCCTTATAAGCATTTTAAGCAGCTTATGTCATGAGACAAACAGAAAAAAGAAGAGGAAGGTTTTTGTGGTGTTTGAAATAATTGCTCTTGATTATCAAGGAGTAATATTTTATTCTACACAAAGAAAGTGGGGAAGTACATCTCTTTTCTGGTAATGACATGTCTACTGATAAAAGTTCACAGAAGATAGAACAATCCAGTACAAGGAGGGCTACCGAGGTCTCCAGTGCCTCGGGACTTAGGTTTGGAGTCATCTCAACTAACCAAGGTTTAAAAAATAAAACAGAATAAAAATTAAAACCAAACTTAGTGGGGCGCCTGGGTGGCTCAATCAGTTAAGTGTCCGACTCTTGATTTTGGCTCAGGTCATGATCTCAGGGTCATGAGATCAAGCCCCGAGTTGGGCTCTGCACTGGGTGTGGAGCCTGCTTAAGATTCTCTCTCCCACTCTCTGTCTCAACAAAACAAAACAAAACAAAACAAAAACTCAGGTGCTGCCTTTGGAAAAAAGAAAAGATGAAACAGTCAATAAGATATAAATATCAATTATACCCTCGTGGCCAATTGCAGAAAAAGACTATAAAAGCTATATATTTTTCTTCTTTGCTCTTTATATATACAATATCATATATATATTATTTGTATTATATTTTTTAACCATGTTCTCTCTTCCTTCTCTCTTTTTCCCCTAACATTTTATATAAATTTTTGCTGATGTTGAACTTACAATCTAATCCTCAGGTTAAATATATCAATATAGGATTGTGACTAAACTAGAAGAGGAATAAAGGTCACTGACATAGTATAGTGACTAATGGGACTTGAAGTCTTACCTTTTGGGGAAAGGGCTTCATATATATGAAGAACAGTTGCATTATGTAGGCAGGATCATGTATGTTGGGCTTTTTAGAAGGTTGTTTGTTGGGGTGCCTGGGTAGCTCAGTAAGTTACATGCCTGCCTTTGGCTCAGGTCATGATCCCAGGGTCCTGGGATTGAGCCCCGTGTTGGGCTCCCTGCTCAGCGGGGAGTCTGCTTCTCCCTCTGCCTACCACTCCACCCCACTCATGCTCTCTCTTATAAATAAATAAACTCTTAAAAAAAAATAAAAGAGGTTGTTTGTTTTCAGGGTACCTGAATGGCTCAGTTGGAGCATGTGACTCTTGATCTTAAGATGAGTTCAAGCCCCATGTTGGGTACGGAGCCTAATTAAAGAGAGAGAGAGAGAAGGTTATCTGTTTTAGAAGCTTTCAGCTTAAGAATAGATACCATGTCAGCTTACCCATCATTGTATCCACAGTATGACCAACCTAGTGCCTGTCCTGTAGCTGGCACTCAAAAATACTGAAGGACCCTCAATATGAACCAATATCATTGGTTAAAGCAAAGGAACTTTCAATAAAATTAGGAAAAGCAATTCCATTATAAGCAAGAACAATAATTACTGGCTTCTGCCACAAAACTATAGTCTCACTAACATGCTTTTTACCATCAATCCCATTTATCCCTATACTATGATTGAAACTATCAGGCTTTTTCTTCATAGCTTTTGCTATACAACTGACTGACTGATATTTGTAATATTTAACAAATATTATAGCACGTCATTTATTAATTCACCTGAATGGAGAAGTCACAGTAGTCCTGATACCAATTAGTCCTTTACTGGTTCCAATTGCATCTATTATTTTAGTACTCATAATTCTAGAATTTGCAGTAGCCTTCATTCAACCTTTTGTCTTTACACTACTAGCTAGCCTTCACTTATATGATAACACATATTGACACACATGTCTACTGCATAATAAATCTTAACCCTTGACCCCAACAGGAGCATTATCAACTTTTTAATAACTTTGGGGTTAATTATGTGTTTACATTTAACAACTTCATTAATTCTAGGCTTGTTAACAAATATAGTTGGCCCTTGAACAACTTGGGGGTTAGGGGTGCCAACCCTCCATGCAATCAAAAACCCACAAGTCACTTTTGACTCCCCAAAAACTTAACTATTAATAGCCTGCTGTTGACCAGAAGCCTTACCAATAACATAACCAGTCTATTAATACATACTCTATATGTTATATGTATTATATGTTGTATTCTTACAATAAGTAAGCTAAGGAAAAGAATGTATTACTAAGAAAATCATAAGGGGGCATCTGGATGGTTCAGTCAGTTAAGCATCTGCCTTCGGCTTAGGTCATGAGCTCAGAGTCCTGGGATTGAGCCCCATGTTGGGCTCCTCACTTATCAGGGAGTCTGCTTCTCCCTCTGCCACTCGCCCTGCTGTGCTCTCTAATAAATAAATAAAATATTTTTTAAAAAAAGAAAGAAAATCGTAAGGAAGAGCAAATTCATTTACAGCACTGCACCATATTAAAAAAAAAAAAAAAAAACACTGGGAGCCTGGGTGGCTCAGTTGGTTGGGCGACTGCCTTCGGCTTGGATCATGATCCCTGCGTCCCAGGATCGAGTCCCATATCGGACTCCCTGCTTAGCGGAGAGTCTGCTTCTCCCTCTGACCCTTTCCCCTCTCATGCTCTGTCTCACTGTCTCTCAAATAAATAAATAAAATCTTTAAAAAAAAAAAACACTTATAAGTGGCCTGATGCAGTTCAAACCCATGTTGTTCAAGGGTCAACGGTATTTTAACAGTGTTATGACCAGATACTGTGAGAGAAAGTACATTTCAAGGTCATCGTAAAAGAAAGAGAGACAAGTTAAAAAATTAAGGGGATGCCTGGGTGGCTCAGTGGGTTAAGCGTCCTCCTTCTGTTCAGGTCTTGACCCCAGGGTCCTGGGTTCGAGTCCTGCATTGGGCTCCCTGCTCAGCGGGGAGCTTGCTTCTCCCTCTCCTTCTGCCTGCTACTCCCCCTGCTTGTGCACACGCTCTCGCCCTCTGTCTCTGACAAATACAAAAAAACTTTTAAAAAATTAAGGTAGTAGTGCAGATGAGGAATTATGTAAATCTCATAAAGAGTAGTAGCAGCTGGATAATGAGAGAGGAAAAGAAAAGTATTTATGAGTCAAAGTGCTGGGCTGAGTGACCACATGGATAGGAAAAGAAAGATTAGGAGTCTAAAATGACTCCCAGCTTTTTGGTGTGATTACATGGATTGTGGCACCACGAAATGAGTGAGGGTGGGAAGAAGAGGTCAGTTTTGGACATACTGTGCTTCACAAGTTGGCTATATTATATGCAGCTCTCTGGAATGGAACTAATTTGAGTCATCAGTGTCAAAGTAGCAGTCATGCATTTTATAACATTTCTCCCAATAAATACAATACTGACTACTTGCTTTTCCCTTCTTCAATCTCTTTTCTACATAAACATACAAGCTATACTGATCCAATCTCAAAAAATCAATGAAAGTGAGAGAGGGCAGCCCACCCAGAAGGCCAGCAAAGTGGTGCACTAGCCACTGTTCCAGGCTTGAAAATGGATAAGTTGGATACATTATTTGCACCTTCAGATCATAAGTAGCTTCTGAAGACCCACCCAGGAGTGGTGTGTGCCCACTCCCCCACTGTGCCAGCTGCTGAACACCCTCTCCCTGCTCTGTTACATCCAGTGCCTAAACTGGGGAACTGAGTCCAACTCTAACATCTGCATGTGATCAGATTAGCTTTCCTCTACTGCCCTGTTATTAATGCACCAGGCCACCCACTCCCTCCCCCCAAGGTCACAGTTTGCTCCACCACCAGCTCTTTTGAGCTCTGGCTCCTCCGTATGCCCATGAACATTCCTTCTAGCCATCCTCCTTTCCCATGGTAAGCCCAAGGACCCTAAGCAATCACCCTCTGGGTGGCTCACCAAGACAGTGTGCAGAGATGAGGACAGAGCAAAATGTTACATAAGAGGGGAGAGAAAGAAAAGGTCCCAAAGGGAATGAACACAAATCATCAAAAGAGAAAGTTATTGATAATCAAAGGAAGAGTAGCTTTGTCTCTAAAGGAAAGAAAAAAAAATCAATGTATTGAAGAATATGAGAAAATGACTAATAGGTAGAAAATGTAGGTCATTTCTCTAGAAGCTTGGTTGTTAGTCTGAAAACGTGTAACACATACACCATAAAAGTTACTCATTAGAAGGGTGCCTGGGTGGCTCAGTTGCTTAAGTGTCCAACTCTTGATTTCAGTTCAGGTCATGAACTCAGGGTGTGAGATCAAGCCCCACGTGGGGCTCCCTACTCAGCAGCGAGCCTGCTTCTCTCCCTCTGCCCCTTACCCTGCCTGTGTGTTATAAATAAATAAATAGATAGATAGATAAATAAATAAAATCTCTTTTTTTTTAAAGTTACTCTTTAGAGTTCCTCGGTAACCATTTTCCTTTACTGTTATATTGTACTTCTAATATATTTCATCATCTGGTTTCTCATTTTATGAGAACTTATAATAAAAAATCAGAAGAGAGAACACACTAAGGATAGTAAATATAACACTACAATTTGACAAAAAAGAAGAACTAGGGGAAAAAAAGGAGCAGCAGACCTTAAATGCAACAATCCAGCATCATTTATTTAGTAAGGTTGTAAACCACTCCAAACAAACACCCAGAGAAAAACCACTGCATTTCAGCATAATACGATAAATGAAATTCTCAAGATAAATCTTAGATGTCAAGAAAATGTTAAACAGTGCTCAGTGGACTCAACTTTAAAGGACTACAAAGTAAAAAGCTTTTTACCTAAACTTACTTTTAGAAGTTTGTATCCTTAAAAGGTTGGTCTTCAATTACCTAGGAAACGCACACACACAAAACACGTCATTACCCAATGATGCTGAGCAAATGAGATTCCACTCAACACAGTACAGGAATGGTAACCAGTTATCAAACTCAGAGGCACAAAGACCAAATGAGCACTGGATAATTTTGGAAAAATTCATAAAATACTTTCTGCTATTTCATTCATTGCTGAATTTTCAGCTAACCCTTTTTTCTGCATATGCTGATTGTATTTTCTAGACAATGTCTACGTCCCATTGCTGTTATGAAAAGTATATCTTATATGGAATTTTTAAGGCAATGTCCTTTTATGAAATAGTCTTTATTTTCTCTGAAATACAAATACCATGTCCATAAATGTGGGGTTCATAAATACTAGTAAGTAGGAGGCCTCTGGCTTCACTCTCTGAATGCTCACTCTCGATACCGGCAGTCTCTTTCCATCCACTGTAATCTGCTTCCATCCACCGGAGCGACTCTAGACCCTAGCCCTGTGCTCCAGGCTAATGGCTGTAATGTTGCTCCTCAAACCAGCCCTGCTTGTTAAAATGAGATCAGTGGGAATTAACAGCATATTAGCATCTATTTGAAGCTAACTTTTTGCTATAGCACTAAAAGAAAAGCTTTGGAATAAAAGTTTGTCTTCAGGGAAAAGAAAAACTCTTACGAATAAAACTGAAATTTTTTGGCTTTATTATTTGTACAGCATAGGTAAAAGTGAATTGATTATTGATTTTTTTATGTCTGTGCTTTATGGAAAGGATTCATCTACCTCATATTTAAAATGCATCCAGACAGGAGAAGATGAGGGAGGCAGGACTTACCATAACCCCTACTTGTCATAGCCATGGTTTCTTTCTAACTGAAATAATCTATAATGTGATAATGAAAGCTTTTGATTGATTGCAAAATAGCTGAACACTCTGATATCCCTCTTTAAATACATTCAGCCTCCACTCAGTTGAACAGTTAAAACTAGCTGGGAATTGATACTTGTAGAAGCCATGGAGAAGTTTGCAGGGCTCTGTCTGGGTGCAGAGCAGAGGAGCCAGGGCAAAGGAAAAGCTGAAGACTCAGTTACTCATGGTGAGCACCAGAGAGAGGGATGCTGGGCAGAAGTGAGAGGTGATGAGACAAACATAGGGGACACCATGCATCAGGGAAATGAAACCCACTTTTGCTGCAGAGCCATAAACAGTTCCATTAATATTTTGACTAACTCAGTAAAAGGCTTTGCAACCCTGGGCATTTTGGCTTCATCTCTGCCTTCCCCAGATTCCAATCGCTTCTGTGTCTACATAAAGCTGTCCAATAAAAAAAGTATTACTGCTAACTTCCTTTAACATATTGTACTTTTCAAGGTTGCCCAGTCACAGTTATGCTCTCCTGCTGCCATTGCTCAAGTGAATTACAGTGTTTCTCTTCCTTCACCCTCCCTCTATTTTTGCCTTCCCAGTGCCAGATCATTCATGGTCTCAATATTCCCTGGATAATAATGCTGCTTTCCATCAGGTGCAGAGAAATGGAATTCTACTTGAAAAAGCAGCCCCGCTAGGTATTGGATACTCATGAATCAGTGGAACTAAGAGTTTTTGTCCATAATTATTTAACCTAGAAAAGCAACCATAAACATGTAAGCTTGATGTCAAATAATTTACTAACTGGTTGGAAGGAAGATTTTTAGAGGGGACACCTTTTCCACTGGACAGTTACCAGAAAAAGTACAACAGTGGGAAAGGGAGGTATAATAATCATCATCAACTATATTGGGGAAATAAAACAGATCATCTCTAGGAGTGAGCCATCTAACAGAGGGTTATCACACTGGCTCAGAACCACCTCAATAATGGGCAGATGTCATTCATTAGCTCTGTGACTTTGGGCATGTTACTACACTTCTCTGGGCCTATTTTCTCATCTGTAAATACAAGATTATTGTGAGGAATTAATGCAAGCTCTACGAAGACAAAGTTCTTAGACCAGTGTCTGACACAACAGGTATTCAATAAGTGTGACCTGTCATTCATACACACACACACACACACACACACACACAGACAATGTCACCACTACCATCATGAAGCTGGTTTTATTCACCTGTCAAAATAAAAGCCTGTCCCTAATGGAGCAGAGAATCTGAGAGTATTAACTGGCCATCAGCTTATGGATGGAATTCTAACTTGCCTTGCTTCTACTGGAGTAGAAGGGTATTAGGATGGAGTAATCCTAATACCACTTAATCCATCTTGATATGACTCACTTTGGTTAATTCTTCATCTTTATGGTCCTGAGGCCGTTTATAAGACATATTTTTCCTAGATATTCAGCTTCCCCTAGGCTGAAAACTTGATTAAGATTGCTAAATTTCTCACATATCTTTTTAGATTCTCATCCTCAGATTCCCATCTTTTGAAAATCTCATATGTAACAGGTGCTATATAAGGTTCTTTAAATTCATTATCCTTAATCCTCTCAATTAGCTATCATTTTCTCCAATTACTTAGCTGGGGAAACCTAACCAAAACTTTGTGTTAATTTTCAGAGTGATAACACTGAATTTGAACCTTGGCCTAATGTGTCCAAATTGTTTTGTTTTGGTTTTTCCTAGCATGTTATTGTGCCCCTGGCTCTTTTCTCCTCTTCTTGGCATTCTATTTTTAGCCCCTAATATTCTCTAACTAAATTTGTAGCAGGCCATTTTTCTGAGAAAATGGGAAATAAAATTTGGAAAATACAAAAAGAAAGTAAAAAGAAAATAAGAATCACCCATATTTTTAGCATACAAAATCAGTATTATGATCTATTTGCTTCTAGTATTCTAATATTTTCTCCGTGTCTAAACTTTTAATCACACAATATATGAATAAATTCTCTCTAAAAGAATGTGAAAATCACAAATAAAACTAAATGTCTTATTTTTAGTACAAAAATAAAACTAAAGTCTCCTTTGACCATCACTCTAATACTAATCCCAACCCTCATTTCCAAGACACTAGAAGTTTTGTGTATATCCTTCCAGTCCATTTCTATTCTTTTACATAAATACATTGAAATATAATAGTACCTTTGTGGGCAATGTTGAATATAAATATATCATGGTGAATGTATTATTTACAGTTTGCTTTTTCACGGAATGATTCTCCTTAAAGCACTTGCACTCTTTGTTGGGATTATCTCCAGACACTATATAGGTTTTGTTGCAATTCTGAATAGAATCTTTCTTGCAACCCCATTTTCTAATGGGTTATTGCCAGGATATAGGGAAGCAATTGATTTTTATATGCTGATCTTGTACCAAACAATCTTACTGTTCTCTTTTATTACTTATAAGAAGGCAGGTCTTTTCTACTGCCTTGTTATCTCTGGAGAAACTGGGTGCCACATATGTCATTTGTAGCCTTGAAAACTGGACAATCTGAGCAAGGTTCCAAAAATAACAAAATTCCACTACAATGAAACTGTGATGCCCCATGAGGTTCTTAATAATGGGAACTGCCTGTCACGCTTTGCTGATTTACAGCTCGGTCAGACATCACACACACTTGGTAGCTGCCTCTACTTGTGTATGTCTACACTATAACTGCACTGACTTTCTGCTTTTAATATCACAGCACAGGGCGCCTGGGTGGCTCAGTTGGTTAAGCGACTGCCTTCTGCTCAGGTCATGATCCTGGAGTCCCTGGATCGAGTCCCACATCGGGCTCCCTGCTCGCCAGGGAGTCTGCTTCTCCCTCTGACCCTCCCCCCTCTCATGTGCTCTCTCTCATTCTCTCTCTCTCAAATAAATAAATAAAATCTTAAAAAAAAAAAAAAAAACATGGGAAATATTTAAAAAAAAAAAAAAATATCACAGCACAAAGTTTTAGTCACTTTTCCAAGGTCTAAAGTCATGTTTAATTCTCCTCTGGTGAATTACAGTGATGAAGATGATGGTAAGCTTCTCAGAGCTAACCTGTGCGAGTTTTGTTTGAGGGGAGAGAAGTGTCCTAAGTAAATACTGAAAGTTTCTCACTGTAAACAGAAGGAAAAAAAAAAAGATGAACAAAAAATTAAACTGTTGTTGAAAAGTAACACCTTACAGATTAGTAATGTCAATTAAAGCTCTAAAGTAAAATGACTTTTTCATATATGCAGATTTCATGCCACTTCTAATTTTCATCTGCATTATTCCAAGAAGGCCAATGGACTTTGGCCATATCTACCCATGCAAGATAAACCCGTAGTACATTCCATCTGCTCATTTCAGCAGAATTAAATTCGTAAGTCTGGGCTATGCAATGGGTTGGATCCATCAGCAATGATCATTATCAACCATAAAATGCCCAAAGTTAATAAACTGGCTATCCTTTTATTCTATCTTTCTAGTCTGTATAGATACAACTTCTATAGAAAGCTTGCTTTTCTTTTCTTTTTTTCTTTCTCTTTCTCTCCCTCTCCCTGGACCTCCTCTCTCTTTCTTTTTTCCAGAAGCAATTCACTCCAAAGGAAAAATATCAACAAAAAATTAATCTTCCAAACTGATGAAATCTTCCTGAAGGATTTTTTATGTTGACTATGGATCACTCCCCACCTCCCTCATCTCCCAGTCAGATTTAGGGTTTGCAAAACACTCCATTGAAATGAACAAAGAACAATTTGCTAAAAAACCTTAAAGAAAAATTATTTGCTTCAAGGTACAATGAACCTGAGCCCTTTCAAAACTCTCAAAGGCACTGGAAGCATGATGATGTTAGGGTTCCCTAGCCTTAGGCTTCAGGGCCTGTTTTGTACAAGTAGGTGTATACTAAGTTTAAAATAAGCACACTCCAAACTATATTTTTTCATTCTGGATGATTATTATAGAAAAAACTGATGTGAAAAAAATACAGACTTGACATAGATCATCAGCATCGAGGCAGCTAGTTTTCTTTTTTACCTATTTGAAAAATGCCAAATTATCCATGACTGAACTGGTTTTCTTAGTCCTACTACTACTAAAACGGAGGAAATTCATGAGGTCTTTGAGAATAGTGGTCAAACAGTTCGAAAATTTCTAAACAGTTCTAGATCAAAATATTAAGTCCTGAAGCTGCAAGATTTTATTTTATTCACATACACACACAAAGTCAAAGGTGAAAACAAATGATTAAGGCAGAAATAAAGCAAATGGGTACCCTGTATGGTGAATAATTATGCTCTTTCTGGGTTGTAATCTGGTCCAAAGGATCACCATAATTCATGCTATGCAATTCAAAACATATCCTGTGCTCTATAGTACAACGCACAGATAGATCACAACTGAAAGAAAGACAGCATGCTTTGAATTACACACACAAGGGTCACTTTGCAGGACCTATGTCTCAAAATACTGTTCTTTACACTCAAATAACAAATGATCATTAATGAAAAGAACAATTTTCATGGATCATGGTCAAAGGTGATATAAATAAAAATTCACTAGATGGATGTTTTATTAGTCTCAATACAATTTTTAGGAGATAAGTGATACTTAATAGCATTTTTCTCTGCTTATTAAACCCGATTTTCCCATAAACTTAGTCACTATATAGAAAGATACCTTCTTCCATTATATTTTCACTTTTAATAATAAGGAATCAAAAATCTTTGTCATACACGTGTCTTTTCAAAAACATCTGACAACATGAAAAAATTATTGTCAGGAAGGTTTCTGAAACATTCTATGACTAAGAGAGAACAGTAAGTTATAACCCTTAACAAGAAAACTTTGCGGAATGCAATGGGTTTAATTGTAAAGTGTTTTAACATGAGGGAGAATAATTCTTAATGAGTCCATTGTTTTAAATAATTCCAAAAAAAAAAAAAAAAGACTTAATCATTGGACTAGGACAAATGAAACATGCAATTTTTCTCCATGAGTAGAGGTTTTTAAGTGCTTTAATCATTAGCCCTAAATTTATATTAGATTTTCTTCATGCCCAACCTATTACCGAAATGTAATAATGAGTGAAGAGAGTGAAGAGAGAGAGAAGAGCCTAGGAACGAAGTGCTTTGGCAAGCCAAGCCCTTTCTAGAAAGAACATTACTGTCAAGGTCGGTTCTGCCCTATATACAAGCAAGAATTGGAACATACTTAGAGGAGCCCTGCTGTGCTCCTTAGCAGGTGACTGAGATACTGACAGCTCAATGGCATCGGGTACACCCCCTAACAATGGCTTCTGGTGGCACAAGATGCAGTGGCTGCAAGCTGCTGGGGACCTCAAGCCAGCAATTACACAGCAGCGGCATTTCTAAGGAATGACCTTCAGCTCACTGACAATCAGCCGCTGACTGCCTTGAGCAGGAGCAGAAAAGCAAGTGAGCCTAGATGAGAACGTTAGCACCCATGGAATACACAGTTCTCAGAACGTAAAGGGGTCAGAGTCAATCCACCTCTCCGAACTTCCTTCTGAGAGACTTTTTTTTCTAGTCCAAATCAGAAACAAACAAAATGGGGGAGAGGTTAGAAAGGGTGGTGTAGTTTAGCACCTGGTCATGGTCTCTGGAGCCACTCAAGCAGCTGACATGTTGGGAAGTCAAAGCAAAGGTTACTTGAGGATGGAGGTTCTGAGGCACCGAGGACGCCTGAGACATTACAAAGCTTGGCTCAGTCCATTTTACGAAGGACCAAAAGAATCCTGGGGAGGGTTTTTGCATCTTGAAGTAAGGGAGGCTTCTGAGGCCATCTGTGGGAGTTTCTGGGCCTTCTCAAATCCAGGGTCTCACAATCCCATTGGCCTATGTCTGTACCAGCTTGCACATAGTCCATGAATTCACAATGTCACATAACTAGGCAAAAAAATTTCCACATGCTTAGGTGAATACAATTACTAAAAGGAAAAAAACCTTTTAGAGGCAAACATTTGCCAATATATAGCATTTCTTTTTAATCATTTCTGTCTTAAGGGTCTGTCAAAATTCTCTTCCTTATAAGCACTTCAGCCTATTGTAGACAAAAATAAAATGAAATCAGGGCAGAGACAGCAAGAAACTTTTCCCAAGCTGCTTTTAGGACACCATTCAATGCAGCACATGGGAATTAACTCAGTAGTTTCTTAGGCCTTTTCGAAGTTATTTCTTTTTTGTTTTGCTGAGTGAGGAGAGAAATGATATAAGCACTTTAGAAAAAGAGGGAAAAACATGTCATCACTGTGTCAAAATTATTTAGCTGAAAAGGATGCATTATTTTTAATGTGTATTCATCACACACTCTATGATGGCTCAAATGCCATGACTGAAAAATGCAAACTATTGTTAATATGCATTGGAGTTCCGCTTTGCCAACTGCATTAATTGTAATTAACTGACAGACTGACAGCTACATATTGATGGATTGTGTGGTGAAGGTTCCTTTAATGTTACTATGTATAGTGTGGATGCATATTCACAGAATAAATAATTAGCATATTTCAGACTGATCACATCTAGTCTTATATTTTTTCTTGTATCCATAAATACACCCAGTGTAGTAAAATATCCTTGCACAAATTAAGAAAAACTACATGAGCAGTAACCATTTGTCCTGCCATTTGTATCCCTAGCTGTTTTAAAGTAGTAAAATAACGGAGTCATCTATTCTAAGAACTAATAATGCATGACACTGAATTTTAAATAGGAAAGCATTTTTTATCACACACCAAAAAATCAAACTGCTATGTACTAACATGGACTCAGAAGGTACACACCTGCCAGTTCCTAAACTTGGGTAAGTTGGTAGGTAGGGAGGAACAGATGGCAGTTATGGAATTGCATGGGCTCTGGAGTCAAGCTGACATGGGTTAAAAAGTTCTCTACTGCTTATTAGCAATGACTTTGGACAAACTATTGAGTCAACTATTCTCCTTAGTAAAGTGAGAATTACAATATATACCTCAAAGGTTTGATTTCAAGATCAGGGGATAATGTGAATTGAAACATTTAGCATAGTGTCGGGCAAACAGCAGGTAATATATAAATTATAGTTACTATTGGTACTGAAGCAGTATTAATAGAAATAAGGTTTCCTGTAACTACAAAGAAATTATGGGTGGATACTGACAGCCTTTTGCAAAACTAAAATGGTATCAGCGAATAGTCAATGCAGAATACAGCTTGAAGTCCTTTCTTTCCCCCAACTATTTCAGTTTTGTCCAATTCTTACTCCATTTCTGCTGATTCCTGAGTTGGCTTCCTTCACCAAAGAGATCTTAAAATGGTCAAAAGAAAGGATTAAGACTAACACCTCACCCACAATTACCCTGTTAGAATCTTCCTATGAATAGAAATTGACAATTAGCTGCTAATTTCAACCTGTTCTAGGATAAAGAGATTTTTTTCCCCATACATCAAACCTCAGCCTGGAATTAAAGTGGTCCCTGATCACTAGGCAGTAATATGGATGAAATTAGCACTAAAAAAGTCTTTATTACAAAGTATACTGAGGCATCTTCTTGTTACTCTAGAAATTTTATTAACAAGGGTGCAAGCAAATCAAGGCATATTATAGATTCCTTATTACTTTTAATTTAAAAACACTCCAACATCCATAGTTTCATAATCTACCTGCCTCTCCTGAGGCTGTCTGTTTCAGATGCCACCATGGTTGGAAATTGGAACTTCTAACAATGCATGTTAATGAACAGTGCGTGCTAATGAACTATGACATTCAGTGTTCCAGGCCAGCACACGAGCAATCAAAGAATATGTCATTTGCTTAATTATACAGATCTTTGGGAAATGGTGAAGTGGTAGTTTCTCAGTACTCTTACCAAGGTCCGTTGCATACACTATGGCTCATCAATGCTCCAATCTCCTGAGATTAGTACTGATGTATACTTAATTTGTTTTTATTGATAGACTAAAAAACACTGGTATGTTGTTTATATTGTTGGGTGATTGATTTGTTTTATTTTTCTACTACTGTGGTCTTATCTTCAGGAAGCCTAGATTTGTATAATCCCGAAACTTGCCATGGAATTAAAAGTTTCTGCTTTGAAGACATGCCCTAATTCTGAGAGACGGACAGTAAAAGAGATCGGGCCTATCGTATTTCCTATAAAGTGGCCTACAGATGAATTAGCTGCTGCTAAATAGATGATTCACTTAGTATAAAAGCATTCGCCATTATCTTACTTCTTACTTTCTGTGGACTTTCAAATCCTGACATTGCTATAAAGTGATGGCTTTGTTCATTTCAAAGTAAAAAGACAGGGGGAAATCTATCAACAAATATTTCACCTGAGGATTTTTCTTAGTGTTTTGAAATCCAGCTGTGTTATATTCTCTCACATAAAAGCAGGCAGAGATGCATGTCATCTCAGACAAGTTTGACAAACAAATCAGAAGGTCACACAGTGCTTTCCCCATAGCTTTTAAATAGCGGTATAAGTCAGTTTCATATTTAAACTGTGGCTGACCTTCCTGATAGTGGAAACAACACAGGTTAGCAGACCTACCAACATCCTCGTATAGGTTCCTTGATCTCAAATATGAAAGAATTCAAACAGATAATTCGGAGCATGTGTGCTTATTGCTCATGAAATTTGTGCTGTATTTCTCATCTGCAGTAATCGTGTCTCCAAGAAAGGAAAGCATGAAAATCATTGCAAGTGAAATCTCAGGATAGGCAACATGTTCATCCCCTAATAGACATTAATACATTTTGAAGTATTTTGGAATTCTTGCATGTACTTGTCCAGTCTTATCAGCAAAACTTTAAGCCCATGGCCATTTGTGGTCTGGTGTGATGAGGCTAAGACAACACAAAAAGTCAGCTGTGAACTTCCTCAGCGCCCCATTGACCCAGCAGCAAGTAACTTCTTGGGGAGGGAGGCCACAGAGGAAAACTTCCAAGCTTCTTTCACTTCACTCTCTGAATCTGTAGCTAAGGCACAGGATGAATAATCTATCAAAATGAACATAAATCTGGGGCGCCTGGCTGGCTCGATTGGAAGAGCATGCAACTCTTGATCCTAGGGTTGTGAGTTCAAGGCCCATATTGGGTATAGAGATTCAAAAAAAACTTCAAAAAAATGAACATAAATCTAAAAGTGAAAGGATCCTGGATTCTTTAACTTGTTACAACCCACACAAAAGAGCTGAACTCTCCACTGCTGTCTCTATTTACTTTCAGAGAAGCTTGCCTGAGAATAATATTAATAACCTTTCCATTACTATAGCTTGGCCATATTGAATAGCTGTGAGACCAAGAGATGGAGGTTCTGGCTTTACTACCCAGAAAACTATAAACTGAATTTGATAGTCAAGAATCTAGTTTGCCTTGGAGCAAAGATCATTCCTCATATGTAGCATTCATACAGAACATAAAAATTCACTCATTTATATGTAACATAAAAAATAATAAGGCAACGTCATCTTTAAGGATTCAAGAAAATAATAATTTGAAAGCCACTGTAATGATGAAGAGACAAGAAAATATGAATATGCTAATCATTACTAAAATGGAGGATGAATTTGGCACCCTACTGGTTATTTTAAAAACCAGGAAAAACATTGAGCAAGCTGACATTTTTCACCTCATCGATTTCCACTGCTAATGAAGACATGATCAACTGTTCACTGGACTTTCATTTCCCCTAAGTTTCCTCTTCTCCTCTTATTCAGCACTTCTCTGAATTAGTGCTTCATTTCGAACTAATGACCACTGTAAGCTATTAGCAGCAGTTGATACTCCTTTCTCACCCCTCATTTCCTACCTTAAATTCCTAAATTTTGCTGCCAGCCCCTAATACAGCAATAAAAGGTAGCCACCTGGTGGGATTACAAAGAGCTTTGGGACTCCCGCTCCCACCTACACATACCTACATATATTTCCCCCACCCAGGCTGCCACTCCCAAGTACCATTATGGTCTATTAAAATGAAAAATTTCCATGAGAAGTAACACAGTAAGATGCTCAATTATGTATACCTCAGTGTGAACGAGCAGCTCATTTCTTAACAACAGGTTTTAAAGAGGAAGACCAGAGGATTCCAGACATCTTTAGTCTGTAGTTAGTGAAGGACACAGAACAGAAAGCTAACAAAGATTCTCAAAGAGATCTCAGTTTTGCTTAGAGACGTACATACACACAAACACACAAAGATGTACCCAAGTAAGAGTTCAGCTCCATTCTCTACCACAATCATTCCAGGACTCTCGGTACTTGCCCCTATCACAGCCCTAAAATACTACAGTATCATGTGTGATTTACATTCAAATCTCTCCCACAAAACTACAGATGACTTGATGGCATAGCATGTCTTAATTTTTTAAGTCTGTGCCTTAGCACTAAACATGGAGTTGACAGCACATCAGAATTACCTAGAGTTTTATAAAAGCACAGATTTCCAGGTCCTACTCAATAGGCCCAGACTTATTGAATTAAGATCTATAGGAATGTGGCCTGAGCAGCTGTATTTCTTATCGCTCTAGGAATGATTCTGATATACAGCATGAGTTGAGAATAATTACAGTAAAACAATGCTGAATGAAAGAAATAGCTCTGATTATCCTTTTTACGTACTGTCTACACTGGGAAATGTAACCAGAATTGTGATACTGCAAAACTCTAGAGGGCACCACTCACATAAACTACAGGATGGATGGGACTCGCCGGGGTTATGTGACACAGCAGCTCAGAAGGTAAACAAAGGCACGGTACACAAAGTCAACAGGGAAAAATCTGCTGATTCCTCCAAGTTTTTAGACTCTGTAACTTCAAAAACTTACCCCTGGGGAATGCAAACTGGTACAGCCACTATGGAAAACGGCATGAAGTTTCCTCAAGAAATTAAAGCTACAAGTACCATATAATCCAGCAATCCTACTTTTGGGTATTTATCTAAAAGAAACACTAATTCAAGAACTTATGTGCAGCCCCATGTTCAATGCATTATTTACAATAGCTAAGACATGAAAGCAACCTAAACCTAAGTGTCCGTCAAGTATGAATGGATCAAGAAAATGTGGTATGTGTATATAGATAGAAATATAGAACAGATTAGATACAGATATAGACAGGTAGATATACACACACTGTGGAATATGATTCAGACATTAAGAGAAGGAAATCCTTCCATTTGTGACAATATGAATGGACCTGGAAGATATTATATTTAGTGAAATAAATCAGACAGAAAAGACAAATACCATATGATCTCACTTATATGTGGAATCTAAAACAACAACAAAAAGAAAAAAAAAACAAAAACAAGATCATAGAACAGAGCAGATTGGTGGTTGCCAGGGGCTGGGAGTGGAGGGTGGACGGAATGGGTGAAGGTGGTCAAAATGTACAAACTTCCAGCTATAAAATACGTAAGTCCTGGGGATGTAACATACAACATGGCAACTCTGATCAACAATAGTGTACTGTATATTTGGAAGTCGCTAAAAGAGTAGGTCTCAAAAGTTCTCATCACAAGAAAAAAAATTATAACTCCGTATGGGGATAGGTGTTAACTAGATTTACTGTAATCATTTGTGATACATACAAATATCAAATCATTATGTTGTATGCCTAAAACGAGTATGTCAATTATATCTCAATTTAAAATAATAATAATATATTTAAAACAAGAAAACTTACTCTGGCATGGATCAAAAGGAAAACTCCCCATGAAGATCAAAGGAGCTGGCCTTTCTCTCATCTCCAATTCTGACCTCAATGATCTCAGACGACAGCAGCGTTGCCACTGCCTTATTGATCACCTAACAGTATAATTCTAAGGTATTGCATCTTTTGCTGCTAAGAGCTTGTAGGTCCTAGTTACCTACCTAATGATTGCTATTTCCTTCCTGGAGGTTTACTGGGAACTCCCCTGAGAAAACTGCAGCCCACTCCCCTTCCAAACTCTGCTCCTTTATGACCTGTCTCTTCCAAATATAACAAAACAAGCACTTTACCCAAAGCACTGATGGCTTTGGAAAATGGATTGCAGCTGTCATTTTGCTCAGGTAGACCAAAAATCAACTTCCAAATGTAGTAATGTGTTTGCAAGAACAGTAAAAGTGGCACCAACATTCATAAAACAGCGAACATTGATGCTTGGAGAAATTTTCTTCCAAAACAGGATTTGTATTCCTACCGCAAATACATCAAGTCTTGGGTGGATATTCTGAGGAGGAGGGGACTTAGAATTACAGGACAGATTACTTGGACTCATATATTATTGCTAGAGCCAACCCATCATTTTTCCTCCAAATTCTCTATAGTACCATTTTTCAAACTTTAATGTGCTTTTACTAATTACCTGGGAATCATGTTAACATGCAAATTCTGATTTTGTAAGTCTGAGACTGGGCCTAAGGCTGCAATTCTAAGAAGCTCTCAGGTGATGCTGATGCTGCCTCCCTCAGAGCACACTTTGAGTCGTAAGTACTACAGTACTGCATAGTTAGCACGCAAAGAACTCTGGTAAATTCTCTCTGGAGCTCATAAACTCACTGTGATACCTAAGTACAGAAGAATGCTTTGCCCCACAAGGTCTTCTGAAGGTAATTTGAAAAGGTGATGAACTAAAAGAAAAAACTTTCCAAACTATTTTTCAGAGGGAAAGATTGACTTCATCACTAACTTAGCATGATTAAATAAATTCTAAGGTCAGAAATTAGGTAATAGCCTCAAAGCGTCAATTGTGAAATGTCAACATTCCAATTATTCTCCCTACTGCCACTGATGACTTAAAATCTTTACTAAAACAGTAATTTAGAATGTGCATGGAAAAACTTCAACATGCAATCCAAGGTAACCAGAACTCTATTCTATGAGAAAATATCCAGTCCTTCTAGAAAGCCACTTTGCACACAGCAGGCTCTTCAAGAGCATTACAGCCACTTGTGGAGCAAATGGAATAAAATACAGTGGAAACTATGGCACACAGGCAGAATCTGTGGGCAACTCAGGTTTGCTCTGCCTGCCACTTCCAATCTTCCCCCATTTTTGTTCCTGCCTAGGCACTCTTGTTCCTGATTCTGAATTCACCCCTGTTTGCATGACAACCTTACAGGATATTTCTTAAAGTTCTATTGATGATTATCGAAACTTGCATGTGGGATGGGAAAGGTGAAGCAGATGTGTGGGAGTCTTCCTCTACAGGTATATTCCCTCCTTTTGTTGAGAGATTCAGACTGAGACCACAGTACTGATCAAAATTTTGATAGTGGGTGTGTTTTCGATCAAAATGTATCATGAATCAAAAAGTAATTTTGTACTGGCAAATGAAACCAGCCAGATGTGTGTCCTAATGTATTAATGTTACTTGCCTGCAGAAGATGAAGTGGTTAAGCCAATATTATAGATCCTGCTTCCTGTCATGGCCTGAGGACTGAATAAGCCCCACACGGTTCAACAGAACAGCCTCAGCAGTTAGAGAGAGGCTGGTATGTTTAATGCACAAAAGTGAAGTGGGCATATTGTGTACAGTGTCTACACAATGCCATATCCCTGTTCAGTGGACCATACCAGTCTGGTCAGTTGACCCCCAAACTCATCAGTCTAGGACAAACCAGGAAAATTTGCCCACCAATGTCTCAATTATAATATTAAAATCCCACATTCTGGAAACCCCCTCAGTCCTGGGGAAAATAGGACGATTGTTCATCCTAGCCCTGAATCCTATTCTACTCCTTTGGCCCTTCCTCCGATGTGAAACTAAGAAAAACTGTGCAGCTAAGCCATATTTCCCATAAAGCCTCTCCTATCCCAGGGGTAAATATACCTACATCCATGAGAATATCCCACTCTAGTGAAAGAAATGGACACAGAAGGGCAGCTGATGACTCAGGCTATTACTTTTTTCCTTTTTGATACACGCATCATGTAAGTGGAGAGTTTTTTTTTACCCTGCATGAGTGCTGAATAGTGAGGTGAGATACGGAGATCCGAAATAGTTACAAACCACTGAAGTGGGTCCATGAAAGCATGCCGTAGCACACCCCATTCTCAACATGACTTGCTTGGACACTCAGACTTTCTCCTCCATCCCGGCCTGCCTCAAACATTGCCATAATCAGTTTCAGCATGTCTGTGAACCTGTCAATTCTATATGTGGCCACCGTGCATCTCATTGCACCAAACTCCCAGCTCATCCCCAGCTCTCCCTGACTTTCCATCTCATCTCCAGGGACCATTAATGGTAGAATCTACCAACACCCACCAAAGACTACTAAATCCTAACAAAAGTAATTTATCCTCTGAAGAGGCCATAACTCAAATTTTTTAAAATGGAAATTAGAGAATTCAATTATAAAACATGTTGCAAAGGATGACATGTTGGAAGGTGAGGAGGAACACAAGAGTTTTAGGTTTTGCTTGCATGATTCACTAGATTCTCACTAGATTCATAAGGTTCATGTTTTTCTTTCACACATTCAACTGTTTATTGAGCCTCATGCTGAATGGAGAGTTGTGTCCTCTGCTTATAGTGGTGTGGTGGGGGGGGGGGGGTACAGTGTGGCTAATACCCCAGGTAATCTTTTACTACAAGAGAATTAATGAGGTGGCTTAGAGGGAAAGAGGGGTGTAACATTTTCATACTTAACAAACCTCCTACAAAATAATTTAGAATACTCCTTTACTGAGAACTCTAAGTACCAAACAAAAAGGCTTAAACTGTACTTCCAGGCCACCCCTAAACCCACACTAGCCAGTGGGAGTCCTCTCTCCATACTCCAGGCACTTGGAGTAGACTGAGCCACAGGGAGCCCTGGGCTCTCTCTGATCCAACCCACACAGAAAACATCTTATCTTAAAAAATCTGGGCACCCAATTTGATCTGAGCAACTTTGGTTCTCCTTTCCATAAATGCCCACCCCATAAGATAATGGAAAATAATAAAAGATATAATTCTAACCAAGTCATTTTCCTCTTTGGAAAATATGTCTAGTTGTGAAAAATTGCTGACCTGTCCCTCTGCGGATGACCATGTGTTGATATTAACTTGTTAAAAACCAGTAGTTAGCTCTGGTTAATTTTGTGGTTAATGTTTCATTTTCTTTTTTTGAAAGTGGGCATTTTTCCTGAACTCTCTCTGTATACCTACAACTTTGCACTCCTATGCTAAGTCTCTTCCTACGGGAGACCGACAGTCATGCTAGGTTGAACCCAAACAGATGGCTTTGTGGTGCTGTGAACTAGCTTGGACCAGTGATCATATTTTATTCCAATCCATCCATCCCAGGTTTTCCAAGCATGCACACCTGCCCCATAACTCACTCAGCCAAGTCCTGATAAAGCATTTCCTTTTCACTCCCTGTCACGATGTTCCATTCACAGAGAGAATCACACATTGAAAAGAAATAATTCATTTTCTGCAAATTAACTCTGAGCTTCATTGTGTTGGGCCAGCAGCTGGCTGTTTTCCATTTCAGCTACTCCCGCTCGTTTGCCATTCTGATTCACTGGATTCCATCTCAGACAGCACAATACACCTTGGAGCCCTGCTCAGGTGGCTCTAACCTTACATTGGGCAAGAAAAGCCCAGAGCTTCCAATTATGCCAATGGCACCAAAGCACCCTAGCCTCTCAAGGGGCAGGGGGAATCCTGAATAAAACAACCCATTTCTCATTTCAAAATGACCACAGAATTCTTTAATTGGACACTAGCCTGTTACATCAACAGAAAATCTAATTCTTCAGCAGTAACACAAGACTACTAGAGGTTGAAGAAATTCTCATCATCATTTTCAACCAATGGAATCCTGAAAAGGTCCCATAAGGCTGCCCTTGCTGAGGGGTTCTGTAATAGGTGAAGCGAAGCTATAACAAGGTCCTTCTGGCACTTAAAGGAATAAACTGCTCTCACTGCTTGAGATGGATCTGCCTTACACAAAATTTTATGCTATAGCGAGGCTCCTGTATGTTTAATGATGTGTTTGTCCTGCACTGAGCAATTAGGAAGGAAATAATGTATTGCAAGGAAAAGAACCCCTACATAGTTCCTTAAGTGCTTATTTTATGACACATAAAAAATGGGTATACAGGAAAAAAAAAAAAAGACAAAGCCCTAAGATATTTTAACCTGCTTTTTGAGTTTTGTAGCAACTTTCCTTGTGTTTTCCAATTGCTTTTAAGAGCATTCAAAACTTGACTCAAATATACTTGCATATTACATAAAACCTGACTATACCTGATTTAGTGGTGAATGTATATATGTGTTTGTAGAGCTAAGAATCTTGGCACCATACCCAAGATTGAACAGGAGCTACATACTTCATCTCTTGATTCTGAAGATGTTGTATTTGCTATAAGGGATATGCTTTGTTCCAATGCACTGGAAGCAAATATATGAACAGCAAAGCATTTATATGCTAAGCTGATATACTGCCTCTTTAATTAAACGAATTAGGATGTGATCGTTTCCCATTTATATTTTTAAACAAAAATCATACAATTGTCATTTTAATACATAAATTTTCAACATAGAAAGCTTATAAAACTGGTTGAGAATGCAACACATATTTTCAGAGAGGCAGCAGAGTGTCACAGTCAGACATAGAAGGGGTAGAAGCCTAGGCTAGCAATTCAGTAACTTTGTGAGCTGAGGCAAGTCATTTAACCTCTCTGGGCTTCCTTTTCCTCATCTTTAAAATGATAAGAATAACATCTGCCCCACCGGTGTTGTGAGGACTCAATAAAGAAATACATATAAACCACTTAGCACAGTAGCTGGCACATATTACATGCTTAATAAAAAGATATAAAATGTAAAGTTTGCCACACCCTTATAATTATTTAGTAAGATTTAAATGTGTAGCTAACATCAAAAAATATTTTAGTTACATTTATGGACATTTATTGAGAACCTGCTCTGTTCCAAGTACTACTTTAATCATGGGAACTATAAAGAATAATGAAAGCTTCTTGCTCTCAATGAAATCATTATTTATCTAAAGGGTTGCCTGAATTGTATTGAAAATATTCCTACCTGCAAACTGGTGCAGCCACTCTGGGAAACAGTATGGAGTTTCCTCAAAAAGTTAAAAATAGAACTACCCTACAAGAATATAAAAATAATAATTTGAAGGAATACATGCACCCTGATGTTTATAGCAGCATTATCAACAATAGCCAAATTATGGAAAGAGCCCAAATGTCCATCAATTGAAGAATGGACAAAGAAGAAATGGTATATATATATATATATATATATATATATACACAATGGAGTATTACTCAGCCATCAAAAAGAATGAAATATTGGGGTTCATGGGTGGCTCAGTGGGTTAAGTGCCCAACTCTTGATTTCAGCTCAGGTCATGATTTTAGGATGGTGACATCGAGCACTGCATGGGGCTCCATGCTCAGCAGGGAGTCTGCTTGAGATTCTCTCCTCCCTCTCTCTCTCTCTCATATAAATAATAAAATACATCTTAAAAAAAATGAAATCTTGCCATTTGCAACAACATGAATGGAGCTAGAAAGTATTATGCTAAGCAAAATAAGTCAGTCAGAAAAAGACAAATACCATGTAATTTCACTCATATGTGGAATTTAAGAAACAAACAAGCAGAGGGAGAAAAAAGAGAGAACGACAAACCAAGAAACAGACTCTTAACTATAGAGAGCAAACTGATGGTTACCAGAAGGGAGGTGGGGGATGGGTTAAATAGGTATTGTATGGAAATGCTGAATCACTAAATTGTACACTTGAAACTAATATTACACTGTATGGTAACTAACTGGAATTTAAATAAAAACTAAAAAAAAAGTAAAGAAAAAAAGAAAATATTTCTACCAAATAAAGAAAATGAGAAAATATGGATGCCTGGCTTTCCTTCTCACAACTTTCCATCTAAATACTAATGCACAAAGTAAAATTAAGAGTTTTAATAGTTCTAAAAACTAAGAACATTGAAATATTGACCAGTGATCTACCAGACATTAGCCAAATCAATGGTAAAGTCATGAGGCAGAAAGCAGTACCCTGAAGGAATGGTAGAGGCAGAGAACAGATGCAACCCCCACTGGATAGCTCTCCTTCTGCAAAAGCGAGTTAAATGCCCATGCTTGAGCTTTCTAGGCTGGCCAGTATCACTTCTCTGCCATTTCTATGACCCCCATCAAGTTCCCCACTCTTTTTCTACGTACATTGTTTTTCTTAACTTTTTATCTTCAAATAATTCTAGACCTACGGATGAGTTACATACTACAGAGAATTCATATATTCAACCAGCTTCCCCTAAATTAGTATCTTACATAATACAAATATCAAAACTAAGAAATTAACATTGATACACTATCATTAACTATACTACAGACTTTATTCAGTTTTCACCAGTTTTACTACTAACGTCCTTTTTCTGCTAAAGGATCTAATTGATATTGCACTGAATTGATTAGACGGTTGACACTACAACTCAAATTACATTTAGTTGTTATGTCTTCTTAGTCTCCTCTAATCTATAGCAGTTCCTTGGTCTTTCCTTGTGTTTTATCACCTTAACACTTTTTTTTTAAATCACCTTAACACTTTTAAAGAGTACTAGTCAGTTATTTTTATACTATGTCTCCCAGTTTGGGTTAGGCTGATGTTTTCTCCAAATTAGATTGCAGCTATGCTTTACTGGAAATAACACTGAAGAGATGGCAGGCCCTTCCCAGGGCCTCACCTTGAGGAATAGCCGACACCAACCGGTCCTAAATGGTGATGTTAACCTTGATCACTTGGGGAAGGTGGTGTCTTCCAGGTTTGTCCACTGTAAAGTTATCATTTTCCCCTCTGTATTTAATAAAGATTTAGTTTGAGTCTCCCTTATTTTGTTTTTTAATTTCTCATTTAAGAAACTCCCTCTGTTTCACCTGCACTTCCATGTTCTTTTTACATTTAGGCTCAACCATGACCTCACGACAGTCATTCCCCAGGTCACTGGGGTTTCATGTAAGGTTCAGGTGCCTCACTATGAGACAAAGGCAGGCAAATACTGTCTGAACAAGTTACAGAAGCCCAGGTCAAACCAGCATAAGTAAAAAAGGGAATTTATTGGTTCATGTAACTGTGAAGGCCAATAGTGGATTTGTTCAGAAATTGTCAAATCTTTGGGCTCAAAGAACAGCATTAAATCTCTCTCCTCTCAATTCTGTCTGTGTGTTGTTTCATTCTGCAAAGTGTCTCTCCACGTGGACTGGAATATGACTGACCAAGGGCTCTAAATACACACCCTGTCAACCTAGCAGCCCTGTGGATAAAGACATTTCCACTTCTGGAAATCCATATATCAGTGCAGTAAGTGATTCTGTGTGACTACTTAACTAATCTCAATGGTCCATGGAATGGTATAATCTGTGAGCTGATTTCTATATGTGCTTCTTTGGGTTTTCTTGAACTTTTACAATAAACATGTATCACTCTTAAAACACATTTTTTTATTAAGCAGTAATTGAATAAACATTGTCTTTTCAGTGAGAAAAATGTTCATTATAAAAGCTCATCAATCTTTTGCACTTCTCATCTAGAGGGTCTCAAAGTCTCATGAACTGTTTCATGGTCTTTGATGAGGTAAGAGCCTCTATTAGAAGTCCTTATTGCTGTGATCTTCTCCTTCAGGAACTTTCTCAATGCAGCCACCTCTGACAAATGTAGTCACCAAGAGGTAATGGTGAATGTCAGCACTTGTAGCTGAACTGAGTATGACACCTGAGCACCTCACTAAGTCTTCATTGCTTGATTCTCTGAAGCCTCTGTCCCTCCCCCATCCCAGTGTAATTTACCCTCAAAAGAAAAAATAAAAATAAGTATGCTTTCACTCTCTACTTAACATTCAGTTACAGGCAGAGATCACTGCCTTTTTTGCAATGCTTCTTGTTAAAGAGAAAGAGTAACAATTACTCACCAGAACACCCAGTAAGAAGTATGGGGAGCCTGAAAATCCAGAAGGAAATCTGAATCCGCACAAACCTAGTGAGGGAGGTTCATCTAGGGAAAAATAATTACTTAACCTGAAGAGACTAAAATTAAACCATAGGCACACCACTTGGAAGATTCTGGAATATTTTAAGAACCACTGACCTGATAAAAATAATTCACTGGGAATTCTCCGAACAAATGGCATCATATATTCCAGCCACAGCAAAGCCAAAGAGGCACTAGAGAGGTTTTTAACAAATGCTACCAATGCACAGGGAAGATTATACATTTGTCTATGCATCCCATGCCTTTATTGAATCAAGAACAGGATGGCAACAATGCCAGACCTAGATATTTCAGTCTAAATTATATCTCCAAGTAAAAAATGCTAGATCTTTTCTAAAGTCGGCCACAGTCCCAAAAGCATTGGGTAAATTTGAATAATGCATGGACAGAGAAGGATTATTTAGACTTTCAAAACATAAACAGCATTGACTGTTAGACCTTTAATCCTCCTTTGCCTTCCAAAAGTAAACCTTCATTAAAACAAATCAAATCCAATACAATCTCACGTGTTACACGTTTTGAAGATACACTAGTATACTCTGCAACATCGTGTGTGTAACTTTACTCATTGTTAGCCATGGCTTTGTGTAGTCAAAACTGTAACCTAGGCTTTATTTCATATTTTCTCCTATATGCACACTTGATCCTCAGAGGCCAAACATGTCTGCATTGTTGTTCATTCAAATTCCCCTGGCTAATTTCATAATTACCTTAATTAGGCATAATTAACTATTACTTAAAATAACTTTAATTAAGCTACCATAATTAGCTAAAAGGGCACTGTGATTTTAAGGGTTTCATAACAATCTTTTGTTCTTGTGTCTATCTCCTTTGTTGCAGCAGACTTACATTACTTTATTTCTGAACTCTTACTGTCTTCAGAGAAATGGGACGAAGTTAACCACCATCATAAACCCACACTGAATTAACTTCTTTTTTGTTACCCTAATTATCTAGATGTTAAATTGCAAGTGATTTCTGGAATATTGAGTTTATTGACTTTTACGAACTTACATAAAATTCATATAGTAAATAAAACTCCAAATACAGAGGACAGACAAAGTAAAAAACTGTTATCTCACACACGCATTTAGTGGTAATGATTCTGAGGTTTTCGCTGGTAAGCATCTTAGGTAAGTAAAAGTTGAGGAAAATGTCATATAAACAATTATATTCTTCTCATTCGAGAGAGAATGAATAAGACATGGGGCTTCAGTAAAAGATTACTTTGAGTTCACTTTCTTGGCTCTTCCTTTAACTTGCTAAGTTGGACAAGGTCTTTGAGCTTTACTTCAGTTTCCTTTTCTTTGAAATAAGGATAATTCCGCTTTGAAGATATATTATGGGGATTCAATGAGATAAAATTTGACAAGTACTTGGTACTCCATAACACCAATGAAAATGGTGGTATCTTTCTTTCTGCCTTCTCCATTCTCTCTGATATTAGTTCATGACTCAGAATGGCTTCCAAAAGAGGTGGAGGAAAATTAGAGATGGCTAAAGAATCTTGAATACACGAACACACAGAAAACTATTCTTTGAAAGAAGTCAACCATCAACCACCCCACTCCCCCATGTAGCACACTTTGTCTCTCTTCTGTGTTTTTCATCGCATAATTCTTTCTATGTGTAGTGCTCTCTTTCAGCAATCTGTAGCTGGTAAACTCTTTGTCACTGATTAAGATTCATATAAAGAGTCACCTCCTCCCAGAAGCCTCCTTCCTTGGTATAATCCTTATCACGTAATACCCTCAAAAAAAGGGGGAGGCAAATTAGATGTATTTTCACTAAGTTACCGTGATGGAAATATGTACAGGTCCTATACATATCTGCATACAATAGCCCTGAATATATATCCATCACTGCCTACTAAATGCCATCACCATTGCCTACTTAAGCGTCTGTTTCCCTCACTTGATTCAACTCCTTTAGGATAGAAGTTGGTGATTTTCAATATTGTATCCACATTACCCAGCATAGTGCAGGCACAGAGAACACACTGTACATATTTTTGTATGAATAAATTAATGAATGCAATACAGTGGTTTACAGCATTTAGCTTTGGAGTCAGATATGTGGGTATCCATCCCAGTTCAACTATTTGTGTGACCTTAGACAAATAACCTTTCTGAGTCTCAATTTCTTCTTCAAAAAAGAATCATATCTACCTTACAGGACTGCTGGCAGGATTATGAGGACAATAGAGTCAAAGTGTGTAAAGCGCTTAGCACATTCAATAAATCATATGGTGGGGATGGAAGTGTATGCAATATGTGTGTATATATGTGTAAGTATAATTTCACATTCTAGCACTAAAGTGAAAGATGTAATTTTGGGCAGTGATGTTCTTTCTTGTTATTTCACAGAATCAATTGCCTTGTCCTGGGAGATACGGCTCAGCAATTTGAGCCTTGGCACTTTGTCCTTTGGAATGACAGACAGCATTCCTCTTTTTAAGAAGGAATCTATATGGTCTTGTGTTCTGTGTGGAGGAGCAAGAAAAACTTAGGCTTTGAAATCAAATCTAAGTTTCAATGCTGAATCCACCACTTTGTAGCTGAGAATCTTGATAAATCACTAAACTTTTCTGAACCGGTTTTCTCAAATAAATACTAATGCCCAATTTCCATGGATTAAGTGAGATGCTGCACAACAGAGTATCCACTGCAGTGTTTGGACCCAGTAGGCAATGAGTAAGTGTGATCTTCCCTCCACCACCTCTCTCTGAACTCAATTATGGGCACAATGGTATCCACACTGCACTCTTCCCCTTGGACACAGCCTGCCTGGAAAGGCTGTTAGAGGAGGGAGGTAAGAGTGACCTGGGGCTACATCCACAGCCCTAAAAGACTGATTCCAGAAAACCCAACCCAATCTATTTTGTCACTTTTGTTCTAACCTGTATTAATTATTGTTTCTGTATTAGATGGCAGTTAAGAGGGTGTTTAAAGGAAGAATAATGGAAAAGAATTCAAGAAATTAATTATAGAAACAGAAAGGGCAGGAAAGTCTGTGATTTTTTTCCTATGTCATGACTTCCCCTCATGCAATGACCACAACACACATACTAGCCTTCAGATCAGTCCATCATCCATTTAAGGCATATACACAATGCTTTCTCCATGTTTCCTAATTCCTTGACTTCTCAGTTTCAAAACAGCTTAGCTTCAAAAGTTCTCTGAAACATTTTTCCACTTCACCTTTTAACAAGTAAACTTTAAATCTCAGTTTATAAATTATAGGAGTATAGTCCCTTGCTTATTCATCACAATTTCTTTTTGTTTCTTTTAACATCTAGTGACCAGGCAAAGAAAAATAAAATGTCCTAGAGCAAGGTGTTTGTTAAGGGTCCCTCGCCCCGTAAATCCTGGTCCCATTTCACGGCCAGCTGCCTTGCTTGGTTGGTGCTGGACAATGAAACATGGGGTTGTTTCTTCCTAGGTCTCTGCCTGTCTGCTTTCCTACCCCACTGAAATGGGCTAAACAACTACAACTACTCTTCACTGGTTCTACAAAAACAATAACTCTGGCTCTGGAGATACAACAGCAGTGAAAAGCAGACCCATTATCTGGTCTTAAGTAGCCAACAGTCTAGTAGGGAAGACAGATGTTATCACAGAGCCACATTAGTAAGTGTGTGGTTTCAGGCTATAATATGACGTCACTCTGTTCATAAAGAAGGAGGAAATGGGTGTTTGGGATATTATGACACACCTTGGCCTCAGTCATTGTTGAGAAGCAGAACAGAGAAGGAAAGAGGAACTAATATGGCTACCTACCTGTGATGGTTAGTCCTGTATGTCAATTTGGTAGATTTTGATGGCCAGTTGTTTGATCGAACACTAGTCTAGATTTATCATGAAGGTATTTTTCACATGTGATTAGCATTTACAATCAGTTGACTTTAAGTAAAGCAGACTGTCTCGGATTGGGTGAGCCTCATTCAATAAGTTGAAGTCCTTAAGAGTGAAGACTGGGGTTTTCCAAAGAAGAAATTCTGCCCCCAAATCGCAACAACAGAAATCCTGCCTATTTCTAGTCTGCTGGCCTTCCCTTCAGGTTTCAGACTTAAAACTGCAACATCAACTCTTACCTAAATTTCCAGGCTACTGACTTGCCCTAAGGATTTTGTTTGGACTTAGCAGCTCCCATGATTACATGAGCCAATTACCCCTTGCCCAAACTATTATAAGGAGCCAATTCTGGAGCAGAATTCTATTTCTCTGGAGAACCCTGACCAATATACTGTCGTCCCTACAACACACACACACAAACACACACCCCAAGGCTACAAACCCAAAACATCAAAATGCTGTCTAGCCACAGTGGTGGCTCTACCTTGATCCAAGGAATGAATTTTGACATCTTTCAATGATGGATGATAAAATAACCCAGGAAACATCCTAGCGTGTGTAACAATATACTAAGTGGAACATTTCCACTAAGTGGAAAAACAGAAAATCAGGTAGAAATGATCATTTACCAAAATGCTTATGGAAAAAACTCACATTATATAAGCTATATTTATAAGTAAATAGCTTTAGCTAAAGCCCTAGAGGTAAAGACGAACATTGTAAAGTACAATACTCCAAAAAGATATGCCAAAACACCTATAATGAAACACCCATGTATAATTTGCTAAGAACTGGCCCAAAGCTAGTCAGGCAACCTTTAACTTATTCTCCATGTCCAGGTTATATAAAGAAAAGGCTACCAAGAGATGGATGAGCAAAAACTCTTGAGTCAAGAATACTTTATGGTGAGCTGTAGAAGTGCGTATGCTGGAAACTTTCTCCTACTCCCACTGATACCTCAAGCCAAATGGTTCCCTCAAGGGAACTGTTTAGAGAGTTTGACACATAACCCTAGTATTCAAAAGGCACGGGGCTGGTGCCTGAAACAGTCCAAAGAGAGCAGGTAATCAGAGTAGAGTGAAGAGAGAGAGGGATGCACTGGAAACAGTCTGCATTTCCAGCATTTAAAGGGATATGGGGGTTGGATTTACCCCATGAGCCAAATAAGTGCTAGAGAGGGTAGGCAGAAATGAGTCATCTTGAATGATTTTGACAAGGAAATCTACCTGCCAGGTGCAGTGTCCCCCACCGCAATAGACTGGGTAGGGTTCACA
Organism: Mirounga leonina; assembly: GCF_011800145.1. Classification (NCBI taxonomy): domain Eukaryota; kingdom Metazoa; phylum Chordata; class Mammalia; order Carnivora; family Phocidae; genus Mirounga; species Mirounga leonina. The sequence continues at coordinate 44,392,863 of NW_023270316.1, forward strand.
GCAGGAAATAGGGTTGAGGTAGGTGAATCAGAGAACACTGTAGTGTTATCAGCTCTGCTAAGGTGTCACCCTAGAACCCAGAAGTGCCCCAGAAAGAGTCAGCTTTAGGGTGTCACCTCACCAAGGGCACAAATGACGGACCACACCACTGCCAATCAAATTAGTCCCTTTTCTCCAGTTCCTGCTCATTCTTCTCTCTGACCTGAAGCCCTCAGACAGCAGTGAGTAGAGAGGGACAAAAATGCCTGTCACCCTCCACTGTACATTTCTGAATCTGGGAAGAGGAGAAACTTTAAATTAGACAAGTGGAGCTGGATTATTAATACATGAAACTGCAGAAGTTAACAGATCTGCCACATCCTTTAAATAATGGTTTAAAATGAACCTTACCCAAGATTCCACCCTAAAAGAGCAGTCTTGTCCTCTCTGTATCACTTTGCTCCTCAAAAGTGCAGTTTCCTTTCCTATTTCATCTACTGAGCATGTGCTCCAAATTCCCATCTTACTCCACCTTCTAGACCAAATGATTTCCAGTTACAATCTTACCCCAATGTAATTTTAAAGCACATTTAAATGAAATACACTACCGTTTTGAAATCGAGATACAATATAACTTTTCTGCATGCTAAAAATTATGTCTGAAAAACTAGTAACAGTAATAAAAAAGATAATTTTCAGATTTTACCAAAAAACAGGAAATCAGGTAGAAATGATCATTTACCAAAATGCTTATGGAAAAAACTCACATTATATAAGCTATATTTATAAGTAAAAATGCCTATGAATACTTTCCTAACAACAGCACATTTAAGGCCAGTCAGGAAAAGGAATATAGCTACATAACCACATAAATGAAATAAGTAATAGTTGTTTTTGTATTATTTATGCAATGACAGATTGGATGATAACGATGATAGATGATAGATGGATGGATAGATAGATAGATAAAGCCAACCAGCTATCAGAGCACTATTTTATACTGTAAGAGATTCAAAGTTCAGAAAACATGAAAGCATCAGAAATCACAGTAAAATGAGTAGAAATGGTGAATTTGGGTAATGAGCAGAGATTCTTCTAATTAAAATACAATAATAATAGTAATTATAATAATTACTTTTTATAGCCTTTTAAATGTTTGATTTGAAGAGCATTGGACAACGAGCCAGATAATTTGACAATCCTGGCTCTTTCATTTACTAGTTAGGCCACTTTAAACAAGCTACTTAAATTCTCTTGACCACCATTTTGCTTATCTATAAAATGAGTATATTAAATCAGACAATCTTTACAATTACATCTATATATATTCTTCCACAAATCAATTTCATACCTCACCCCTTCCCTTCATAAAGTTGTGCCCCATTTCTCTTAACTCTATCTTCCCCTTCCATTGGTAAAGAATGTTATATGGTGACAAAGATAGGAAGTAAGGAGGCCTGCAAAGAATGTAAATGAAATCTCAACCTCTGTCTTAACTGTACTGATTTGTGCTGATTTGTTCTTTTTTGCTGTCTTCATTTGATCTCCTAATGGGGTGCCTCAACAGAGAATAAACTTGCTTGGTTTTCCTCCTTTGAGCTAGTTAGAGAGGAGGTGCTAGAAGGTCCCCACTGGTCATTCTAATGAAGCAATCTCCTTGTTGTACTGAAGGCAGCCTGCCTCCAGAGAGTGGATGTAGGGCTCTTTGAATGCAAGATGCAAAATTATTCCTAGAAGGGTAGGTAGGAAATAAAGTGCAATCAGACCCTTTTTTTCTGCAGTTTGAAAAAAGAAATCTATAAATTCAATACAATTTCAAACAGAATCCCAATGGATTTGTCTTGCTTTGGATCTTGACAAGCTAATTCTAAAATCTCTATTAAAAGAATAAAAAACTATTTGAAGTATGAGAAGAAGAGGGGAGTCACTCTGCTATACAGCAAGTCTTATTATAAGCTATATTACTTAAGACAGTACAATACTAAAGCAGAGACAGATGACTAAACCAACGGAAGGGATGAGAGAGCCCAGAAACAGACCTGTACATATCTGGTAACTTGATGTAGGAGTTCACTGCAGATCAGCCAAGAAAACACAGACGATTCAATAAATGGTGCTCATGCAAGTGGTTAGAGGCGTGGAAAAAAACTGGATTCCGTGCCTCACCTCATAAGCAAAAATAAATTCTAAGTAGTTAAAGACTTAAATGTGGACAACACAACTTTAGAACCATTTAGAAAAAAACAACAGAATACTGCTTTTTAAAAGACCAAAAAAGAATCATAAAGGAAAAGATTAATAAGTTAAACTACATTAAAATTAGGAATTTCTGCATAACAAATGGCAATATTAAAAGAAAAAAAGTCAAAAGTCAAGCCTTAGACTGAAGATACCTATAACCAGTTTAACCCAAAAGAGATCAATATCCAGAACAAGCAAACCAAGAGAGAAACACAGCCATCTAACATTACCAAGTGTTGAGAAGAATATGGAGTAACAGGAACCTTCACACACTATCACTGACAGTAAACTGGTACAACCACTTTGAAGAGTAATTTAATAATAGCTAATGAATTTGAATATTCACAGATCTTTTTTACCCAGGTAATCCATTGGAACAGACCACAGGAGTGAAATCATGAAAGCAGAAAAGGTCTGACATTTTGGGGAAACGACAATGAATTCATTTTGGCTGGAGCTCATGTGAAAACATGTTGGATGAAATAAAATCTTTGGTTTGGCAACAAGGCACTCTAACCTGGCTCCAAGCTCTATTTCCTACTCAAATTCTATTCCACAGGCAATGAGGATCATTTGAAGACTGATAAGCATAAGGACAGCAAAATCAGCAGAGCTTTGAGAATTCAAGCTTAGGACAATGAGGAAACCTCTGAATGATTATAAACTGAAGAGTGACATGATCCAATATACACTGTGGAAAAATAATTCAGACAAAAAATGATTATTTCATCTTTGTGTATTTGCTGCCAATCAGAGTTGATGCTTGGTATAATCTGGTGGAGACAGGGCAAAGGGACAAATGGCCAGCAGAAAACGGTAGGAGACCAGATCACACTAAAAGGTAAATCATGAGATCTTCAATGTGAAAAGTTTGTCCAACACAGACCAAAACACTGGAGAAAATTCATTGGTGGATGTTAAGAAACAGAGCTGTTATGGGATCTTAAGATACTACAATAATTTGCCTATTACAGATTTTTACTTTCTTTTAGTAAAACCTTCCTCTTACAGTAGAAAGCTTCTCCCTTTTTGTCAACAGGCATTTCTGATACAAGAAATATGTAAGTAAAAATGTTTCCCTTGTTACTACTCATGTATTTTTCACTCCCAGCTGTTTATACAGCCCCTAAGAGAATAATCTACAGAAAAAGTACAACAATGTAAATGCAACAAAAGAAATATATGCCCACCCTAATTCTACCTCATAAATGAACAAAGGTCCTTTCTTATAATTTAATAATATTCTTTTTTAAGTTTTTTTTTTTTTTTGAGAGAGAGCGAGTGAGCAGGGGGAGGAGCAGAGGGACAGAGAATCCTGAAGCAGACTCCCCACATAGTGAGGAGCCCGATGCAAGGGGCTAAATCCAGGACCCTGAGATCATGACCTGAGCCAAAATCAAGAGTCAGACGCTCAACCAACTGGGCCACCCAGGTGCCCCGAATTAATAATATTCTTTATAGAGGCCTGTAAATAAAAGAACTTTCCATAAGCTAATCCCAAAACTGTAAAGTATTGCTTATTATATATTATTACTTATTAATACAAAAGATATTATAGAACTTACTATGTTGAAAACAATGATATCACATTCTTATTTTCTCTTAAATACAAAAGGACTCAGTATACATAAATGAGGCATGTTGTAATTAATTCAGGAATATTAACAATTCTTCTGAAAATAGTCCTATAGCAACTGTTAGGTAAAATAGTATAAGTGACTCACATAGTTATTTTTACATCATATCTATTTCTTTTGCTTATTTTCTTACAATATCTGAAACTGAAAGAATATTTGAAAAAGTTTTCTCAAAATTTATCATAAAGAACTACTTATTCCATTTACTAAAACCCACTCACTAATTTCTACAAAATACTAGAACAGATTTCTGCTTTTCATCTCAAATATGCCATTGAGAAATAAATAAAAATCACCAGCTTTTACATGAACACTTAAAAAATTAACAGTCACTCTAAGCAAAATGTAATTGGTCTCACAAATAGCGCTTTGTCTAAAATGTTCATTAGTTTCATTTTAGTGCTACTTTTTTAGTATTTTAATACTATATTATTTGATAAGTTTCTTGATTATTTCCCTACAATAAGAAACCCTGAACTTGGAAAAGAACATCTAAGTACCATGAATTCGAGGTATGGATTCAAATATCCCATGTGCTTCCTTTTTCTTTTCTTCCTCCCAAAAAAACGGCATCAGTTAGCCATTGTTGGCAAACAGATATAGATACCACACTTCTTAATGGGCTCTACTTTTTCAGATGTTCTTTTTCAACTACACATAAAACTACAGAACTAATATAAAATTACTTCCTCCAAACACAGCAGGGGTTAGGTTTAGATACTATCAATATTTTGTCCAAACCTATTTCAAAAGTGAACAAGCTAGAAAAATGGAGCATACATGGGGAACCTTGGATCACAGTTCCATGTGTAATTATTGTCATGACTATTGTTATCATCATAAAATATATAGCATGTTAGCACCACTAAGGAACACAAAGAAAAGGCTGAATTTTGGCTTCAATTTTTAACATTTTTCTCCATTATTCTTCTTGATCTATAACTAGCTTGTTTCTGCTATTATAATAGGGGAAAAACACTTATGCCCCATATGAATGTAGGGTATTTTTTTCTTTCCCTTCCATAAGTATCTCCTGAATACCCACTTCAGAAAATCACAGGATGACTTATTCATACAGGTATTTTCCCACAAAACCAGCTTCTGCTGAGATCCTTAGTAAAAGGAGAGTAGTATCATTATTATAGTCACATTTAAATGCATTTTAGGAGCTCATCAAAAAATAAATTAGAAATACCACCATTATCTTTCAAAATTGCTAACATCATTCTATGAAAGAATGGGCCTTCACTTAGGCTTTCAAATTTCTAACCATGAAATCTGACCCATTAGTGTCATTTTGATTAGAAAATATTGCTTACTCAGTAAAGATCATATCTATGGAAGTGAAAGTAAGTTTTTCTGATATGTAGAACTTTGTTTTCTTCAGAGAAAAAAGCCCTCTCATGAATATCTAAAGGAAATTATTTTACCTTTCTGATGTTCTCAACAACCTTTCAGATAGAAAAACCAAAATTTTGGCATTTCAGCACTAAATAAAAACAGTAACATTTAACTTTCTGGGGCTTTTTTCTTCTTGCTAAAGAGCTGATAATTATTAATATATCAACATGATATATTAATAGATTAATTTATGTCTATCCCACAGATTATGACTAATAGATATTTTAACACACTAAGGATCTACAAAACCTTGAATCAACTTATTCTATGTCTTTTGTTTTCCAAAAAAGGAACTTTTGCCAGAACTTTTGCTTTGTTTGCATATAGAAAAAAATTTTTAGGGGTGCCTGGGTGGCACTGCCAGTTGAGCATCCAACTCTTGATCTCGGCTCAGGTCATCTCAGCAGGGTCATGGGATCGACCACCACACTGGGGATCTATGCTTAGCATAGCGTCTGCTTGATTATCTCTCTCTCCCTTTCCCTCTGCCCCTCCCCCTGCTCGTGCTCTCTCTATAAATAAATAAATAAAATCTTAAAAAATAATAATTTTAATTGCTAAAGGGCAAAACGTGCACCTTGAGTTGTGCCATGCTCTACTGAAAGCCGTGTCCCCATGAGCCCATCATAAACTGGATTCTGATTACTGTCTCCATTTCCTACAGTTGTGTCCTTTCATCTTACATCCCTGAAATCGCCATTAGGATGGAAAAGCTGTAATTTCTTTCCCTTTAAAAGTAATTCATAACTCTAATTTAATATATTTAAACTGTGGGCTAAACATTCAGATGATGCACCAGGGTTACAAGATCCAGCCCTTGCTCTCAAGGGGATGTCCAATGCAGCTTCGTAATGCTGTGAATTAATTCTAGTACACTGTCAAAAAGAAACAAATAATTAAGTACCCACTGAAGCAAAACAAATACTCCAGTATCAATACAGCACATAAAACACCACAACTTGTCAGGTAATTCACCGTGCTGGAATTCTTTCAATATAATTGCCAGCGGCAGCCCCAATTCTCAAGGTAATCTGGAAATTTTATCATGTATTGAAATGCAATTCCTTTTAAATGTTGAACACTGCACATTTTAACAGCAGTTATTTCACAGCCTCATGCATATCCCCATTTATTCTGCTGTCAGAACCTAGAGCCAAGAAAGCTAGGGCCAGGAAAAAGCACCAAAGGAATTCACATATAACTCCCTTCCCCTTCAGAAGGTCCCTAACTGAGAGCCACTTAACATTCATAAAGAATTAAAATTATAAGAGCAAACAACAGTGGGATTTTACTAAGATGACACCTGTGACTGAAGGTGTTATAATTTCCCTCATTAACCAAACACAAAACAAGAATTAATGAGTAGAAGCAGTAGAGGTTTGGAGATAGCCTGAAATTTTTTGGCCTCTCTTTTTTATTGAATTATCCACAGTGCCTATATACAGTAGGCATTTGTTGAATGAATGAATGAATTGAATGAATTGAATGAATGAATATGCTTGAATCCTACATTGGCCCCAATTCTAAAAACTAGTTTACAATAACTTCTCTTGTCTTAAAATTGAAATGGATTACACATACCTTTCTTCCATAGTTATCTTCAACAACTTAGGAACCAAAGTAACTTCTTTTCCCTCTCTGGCAACCTTTTCCCTGCCTTTAATCCAGTTATTAGGTTTGGCCTATAAATGCTTGGATGAATTTACATGCTTTATTAGAGAAACCCTAGTAGCTTTAACAACTAAAACCAAAAGTTTCAGAGACTCAAAATAATTAAAATTTCTTTCTTGCTCACCTAATAATACTGAACAGGAAAACAGAAGGAATAGCCCTTCCATGAGGCCATAAGAACTCAGGATTACATAAAGTCTGCCACTTCACCAGAGAGCTTGTAAATTCATCCTGGGAGTTATCACCTTCCCAACTAGCTAGAGGGAAAGAAGAGCCTGGAGAAAAGTATGACAGAAGAGTATGTGTACATCATTTCCAATCCCTTTCCATTTGCTAAAAACCGATCAGTGGCTAGATCTAATTACAAGAAGGTCTTGGATAATGCGGTCCCCAGCTGAGCAGCCACTTCTCACCAACAGCTCTACAACATGTAAGGTGAAGGGCACAGGGACAGCACAAATATTTTGCTTGACAGTTCCGTGTTTCCGTCACACTTGTGTCCTCATTCGAGACATGAGCTCTAAGGCAGCTTGGGACCAGGACTGGCGGGCTGCTGCCTGATGCTGTCAACCTCGGTTTACCTGTAAGCTACCTCTGAGACACATGTCGAAAAAGAAACCATGGAGAAACTCAAAATGACTACTGATTTTTTTTTTCATTTGTTAAGTAACTTTGAAAATAAATGTTATTTGTGACATCCACAAGCCATCAAGTGTTATAATTCATTGATAATACAATTCTCCTGTTCCATGTGACTACTAGCTTCGATGCATAGGAAACTAGAAAGTGGTAACAGAAAGCAACTTTTATCTCCAGAAGTGGAGTATGTGATCTCCATGGCACTTCCAGTTTAAATCAGTGAAGAAGTGGGTCTTAAATATAGTTCTTTAATGATCTTTAATACAGTCATAGATCTCATACTTAAAAAAGTTATATGCCACAAATATGACCTATTCATTTTCTCCCAAAGGAAATCTGACCATAATTTCAGCAGAAACTTGTAGTTCTAGCAGTCAAATTTGAAGAGTTTCACAAAGGTATTTTTGAAACTTTTTAATGATATCAACCTCTGCCTCTGGCAATTCCAAGAGGATTGAATAAATCTAATGAAACATTGAACTCTTTCAAGTGGTCAGTAATCCATAGAAAATGCACTAGTTAGAAATCATTATTGCCTAAGCTATTTCAAAAAAAAGAATTGAGTAGAGCACTAGGTCATAATCTTCCGAGAGGAAGTTATAAATAATTTGGTCTACATCTCATGAAAATCATCTGCCACAGGAAAAAAGAAAAATGAATACTATACAGCTGTTTCTGCTATTGAACAAAACTGAAGAACAAAGTAATTTGCAAGAGTGGCAACTGGGGGGTAAAATATTTGCCATGGTAAATGATAAAAATAACTGAGATTTAAAATTGCTAGAAACAGGTTAAGTGTTATAATCCCTGAGCCTTCTTTGTATGTTGCACAACATCTCACCCATGTGAGACAGAATAAAAGGATACAGGAAACCTATCACTTCTCCAAACAACACACATCACTAACTGCCTGTGCAATATTTTCTACTCACTCCACTGAATTGTATGCATATCCTTGCAAAGTACTTCTCTCTCTGAAATTCACAACAGCAACAAATCTACATATGAACTCTAACTCTAATGTGAATTTAATTTAACATTGATTTGGTTAAGTATAATTAAGGGCACCAAGATTGGGGGGCGGGGGGAATGATGTAAGAGCTGACAATATGTTGTGCATAGCAACTTGGTCCCATTTAACTTTTGATCAATAGTGTTGTTTGGGAGTAAAGAGAAAATAGACTGAGCATATCAATTAAAAATTGGTCTAAAATAACAGGAGCTACTTCAGATGAACTTCAACTACATTTAAAAATGTAATTTCTAATAGGCCAATACAATGCCTGGCTACTGTCTACAGATTACACTTTCACATGAGATCTAGAAAACTGGAGACCCAGTGCTGGTCTATGCAACATAAAACATTTTCCATTTTGATTTGAAAGAGAAATATACTGGTACTCCATCCAGATGAACTATGCAGTGAATGGCAAGTACTCTCAGGCAGAAAACCACATGTTGTGGATTTATTTTCACTTGTGAGGCTGCTCCAACATGTGCTTCAACTCAGTTTCCTGGGCATTCTCTTGAGGACTCTCCAACCAGCCACTCAGCAACCTCATCTGCCCTTTTCAACATAACACATTATGGTAACAATGGAAGCTGATCCCCAAAAGACAGCAGCAGTATAAACTCTGAAACCTGTTTCTTCTCTCTGTATTTACAATTTGTTCCCTAGGTTAGCATGGCATGACACTTCACTTATTCTTGTTAGCCTCTCAGGGGAAAAAAAATCATTCTATAATCTTGTTCTAGTCTGTTTTTCCTTTCATATATAAATATTAGAGCCAGTTAGCCCTGAATAGCAGGAAGAGTGTAAGCAAGAATACATTTTTGTTCCAAATCGCTCAATGCTATTTTGGGTCTTGGTGGGGGGGTCTTTTTCAGTGGGGGTCTAGCATAGCTGACCCACAATGTTAGTTTCAGGTTTACAACACAGGGATTCAACAAATTTATACATTATGCTATACTCATCATAAGAGTAGCTACCATCTGTCCCTGTACATCACTATTACAATATCTGACTGTATTCCTTATGCTGTGCCTTTTTTTCCCGTGACTTATTCATTCCATAGCTCAACATTATTTTGATTGGAGGAACTTTAATTTTCTAATGTGAGGTATTATCAAATATACTACATAAATTATTTAAACCAGCAATCTTAGTGAGATAATTCAGTATCCTTGTTACCCTGAAATACCTCCACAGTAGATATATGATACTTCACACATAAACTCTAATTACACTAATTACAATGCAGGGGGGAAAGAGCCTTTGTTTTGTAAATGCCTAATAAAATTGAGCATCAGAGCATTCCAAATGAACACATTAGGCATTGGTTAAGCAACAAGTCTCTTTGTCAGATTATTTACAGGGGCCAAGATAAACAGCCTTCTTCAGATATTTCCTCTGGCCATAATTCTCCAACCTGGCCCCAAATATTTAATGACTAAACTTAAAATTTACACTGGGAGAGAAAGCAAAACAAATTGCTACCTATATTTATAGGCCAAACTAATTTTGCATAATTATCTTTGATGAGACTAATCAAATAAAGTCACTATTTTATTCCATGAGGCATCTTACGTATCTATATGAAGACAGGCCTGGGTTGAATTAGGGAGAAGTATAAGAAGAACATCACCGGTTCTTTATAAGCTACTCCAGGGAAGCTATAAAGCATTGAAAGATGTATATACCACCCTGGAAGTAGTAGGACATTATCTAGAAAGAGAGAGAAAAAAATATATAGAAAAGCAAAATGATTTGGGCTCAGGTCATTGAATAAGGGACAGACAAGGCTAGGTAGGAAGACACAGTAAGGGACAATGTGACCAGGCTTACCAAGGGGGCTACCTAACTAACCAGGCTCACAGAAATCCCAGATGTGAAGTAGATGAAATATTAACCAAAGAGAAGGGATGTTTGTTCTCATGATATTTACAAGAACACTTTGTTAGTTCTAAATATATAGGATATTCTCATGATATTTACAAAAAGAGAAGGGAAAGTAAAAAATCCAGGATGTTGGTTCCAAATATAGACAGGATATTCTCCTATTTATGAATCCACCATGTTGACATGAAATTTACCAAGTTTCCTGGTCAGTTTTCTATATAAGATGGACCATAAAAGCCCTCAAGAGCAACCCATTCAGTGGCAACCCATTCGGGACCCCTCTCACTCCAGAGAGCTATTTTTCCTTCCTTTCTGTTCTCACCTTCACTTCATAAACTTTCACTTCACTTCACCCTTTCCTCCATGAGATTCATTCTTCGACTCCTTGAGACAAGAATCCTGCATTCCTGCAAATCATGATCTCAAAGTCCTGTGATTGAGACCCTTGTCAGACTCCATGCTCAGCACAGAATCTGCTTGGGATTCTCTGCCCCTCCCCCTGCTCACACATGCTTTCTCTCACTTCCCCCATTCAAATTAAATAAAATCTTTTTTTAAAAAAGGAAAATGAAAGAAAAGAATGACATATAATATTAATATAGTTGATGGTGATCCTGTGATTTTAAAAAAACATTTTCCAGAAATCATCTTTTCATGCTATGATTATACACCAACGGAACACTATACTATTCATAAAACTACTGAACTCAAGCAAAAGATCTAAAATGCCTAGAAGCAAAGAAGCAAAATTAAGGGCACTATTTTTCTTCCTATTTTCACTCCACCAGAAAGGAAATATTCTGGGAAGATGGTGGCCACATAGTTTTTGAATCTCCTTTAATCTTCACTTAAGTTGTAGGGAAAAAAAATCAGGGACAGCATTGCCAACAAGCTAAGTGACGACATCCCTACAAACCGTCAATTTCAAGACAATGAGGACAAATTACCAACCACCACAAGATCTCCAAGGTATCAGTGTTTGTACAGAAGAAAGCAAAGCAATGTCTGATGGTCCCAAGCACAAGAAATACCAATAATAGCAAACATATGCTCAAGAAATCACAAGTAAATTTCAAAACAGCACCTGAAACTTGAGGGATTTCGTCCAATATTACGGTAGGAGAGTACAAGGAAATGGTATCTAGGACTAAAGGAAACAGGGGCAGTCTAGACAGGCTTTTCTTCTGCAATAGACTCCCATGCTGAAAAGAAAATTTTAAGGAAAAGAAACTAGTGGGAATTGAATCAAAATTTCACAGAACAAGGAAGACAGACATGAAGAAAAGTGAACGTCCAGAGGAAACTGAAGAAGGAAAACCACCAGGTTTTGAATACTACTCAACAGCAGTGGAATAAGGAGCACTCTGAAGTTAGAAAGCATTATTAGCAATAAGACTGTGGTTTTGAGTTACCGGTTCCTATTAAAAAAAAAAGGAGGCTTCTTGGACAAATGGCTGATTCCATGTCTGGGGGAAGACATACACAAAATGATCTTGAAATACCTTGTTTAAAAAAAGCAAGACTATCAGACCTGTCAAAGGGCTCAGTAGACAACTTTATGAGGTTTCCGAAGCTGGCCAAAGATAGGACAGTTTCACTTCACAAAGGAAAAGGGATCCCATGGATGTAAACCCATTCATTAATATTTAAATTACTAAAAATTAAATGATCACCTTCAAAGGATAGTAAAGAGAAAGAAACAAGCTTTTATTTTGTCTTTCCTATATGACTAGACCACTGGATAACCAAATAATAGATGAGAGCAAGTGTCTACTTATAAAAAATATTTAAGATAATTTTTTAAGTGATAGGCTATCATCATTTGCAACCACCCTCCACTCAATGAATTAATAGATTTATATAATAAGTATCAATGTCTGCTGACAAAAAGAGACAACCAGACATATGTACCTTTTATTGACTTGCTAAAATGTCAAACATGAGTATGACCAACCCTCTGAAGCCAATTTTTAGGAAACAGAAAGGAGAATAGAACATGTCAACGTAGCCAAGAATATATAGTTAGCAAAATCCAGACAATAGAAAACTTGACAGTTCTAATTATCTAGGTCCTTCAATAAGAAAATTTTAAGGAAAAGAAGAGGATGAGGTACATAGGGGTGGAGAGAAAAACTGCAGATTAAAAGAGAATCTAAAGACATCATTTTTAATGAAAAAGACTAAGATACAGTATATAAAGATGCACTCTTGGGTGGTAAAAAAAAAATGCGAGGACATAATTACTGTAAAAGTCAGGATAATGGCTATTCTGACAGAAGGGAGTGTTTGTAACTGGGATGGGCCTCACCAAGGGGTTTCTGAGATGGCTGACAAGGTTCTATCTCTTGCATTGGATGGTAGTTACAATGGTGACTGTTCTAAAATAATTCACTACTGAAAGACAGTATTAGTAAAAGGAGAAATGAAAGAAAGAAGGGGGAAAAAGCAACAGGAGACCCGTGGCAGTTGGGAAGACGGTAGGGGCTATGCATAGGTTGTGTCTATGCAATCAGAAAGCGATTGAATTAAGACTCTCAAACTTCCACCTCCCACCTCCAGTGAAACCTGAAAGAATATCAAAGCAGAGGTCAGCAGCAGGTCTTTAGTAGAAAGTGCTCTGTTTCCCCAAAAGCTCTGCGTGTTCAGATTTTTTTGTCATAGTATTCTTGTAGGACTAGGTTACAGCATTCACTATAGATCCCACAATCAAGGAATGAAAAAACTTCCCTAGGAAAATTATACTTTATACTGACATGAAGAAAAGAATTTGCCTCAATGTTCCATCATCTCATGTAAAAAAAAAAAAAGAAAGAAATTGGAATTGAAATGTTTCAGATGATTTTATTTTATTCTATTGTTTTTTTCTTTCTATATACCTAACTTCTATAACAATAAAATAGCTTTGGCATGGCAATATATTGTTATGTATTCTATAACAATATGTGAAAGTATAATTTGATGAAATGACAATTTCAAAGCCTGAGGCAACTACAAATGCTTAACGTAAGACAGGGGAAGATGGAAGAGGAGGAATCGAATTTCTTGAATTGAATTTAAAACCATGCTGTGGTTGTTACTCTTCTGCTGCTCCAGAGCATTACCTGGACATGAACCCTCTTACTGTGGAAGGAAACAGTGGCACAGTCAGCAAACAACATACTCTGTCTACTACAGTCTGATGGGTCCCCTTGCAGGTCTTTTCACCATGCTGCCTTCCACCTGAGGGAGTCTGGACATGAGCTAGGGAGAAGGAAGAAAAGAGCATCTACCACCTATTTAGGCCATGAAGCACATATGCAGAATCTTAACTAATGTCCAGTTAGTTATCTACTGTAGGTTCAAACAATACAGTGTCTACAAGGGGGGCAGAGATCTAGGAGGTTTCCTACAAAGGAGTCACACAGTCCTACTAATGGCATGGGGCTGCATTCCTGGTCTCCTGGAGGACAGCATGCAAGCTCTCCCGTACCTGAAGAGACTCTCCTCCAGACCCGTCCAGGAACTCTCTCCTGCTCCTCACTGCCATTCACTCCTTTTAACCTCTCACTCCCACACCCTAATCCTAGCCCCTTGTTCTCTTCTGGTTGGCCTCCTCAGAGAGGGATTTCAATCAACCCCTTCCCTGCTGGTTCTTTCACTGCTTAGGCAGAAATTATGCTTCTTATTCTCCACAGTGGTCTGATCTTCAAGTAGGATATCCAAAAAACAACCAACCAATCCTGGAACAGGAAAGATAACCTCCTGCTAGCATACCTCTTCAACCTTACTCTGCTAAAGCAGAAGCTTTTCCTTTTCCAGCTTTGAGTTATTTTATCAAAAACTTCCATCTACTGCTTTACCCTTAACATCCAGGAAAAAAGGTGGGGTCACCACGGAGCTAATGCAAGGGGAATCAGTGTATTTATGACTTAGTAAATTTTCAAATTTAGATCATATACATTTACAGATATAGGCCTACCACACCTTCTGTGTAGACTATTGCTTGAAAAATAATAATGGAAATCCCCAGGAAAGCAGTATAAGGCGGAATTATGAAGAGTAAGGAACCTCTGCTGTAAGAAAAGGTAGGATGGGTTTCAGAAGCTGGGCTTTAGAAGGCCTCCATGAGTCTCCAAGAGAGCGTTGGGTCACAGAAAGAGTTGTTTCAAAAAGGGCTTTGAAACATCAGCAAGAGTTATGAGCAGAATTCCTGTATATAGTAGATGACCAATAGATAGTTGTTGAATGACTGAATTATTAAAAATACATTGATGACACATGCCACAATTCAAATGTGCAAAACAAACAAACAAAAAAAGGTAACTATTTTCTGCAAGGAATCTCATCTTGCTTTTGAGCCCATTGAACAGAAACAACCATCTTTGACTCGTCAATGATTATAACTCAGTCTCTTCCAGTTTTAGCCAATACTTTTCAGGTATTATCTCAGGTGCTTCAGGATTTAATCTCAGTAAATTACATCTTTTTCCTCCTTCCTTCTGAGAACCTCCTTGCCAGGGACTTTCTAAGTTCTTACAGACTGGAGGCAGAGAGGTTTTGGCAATAATGTGCTCTGACCTAGCTTTGTCCCAGCTGGCTCGGCATCCTGCTGAAGTGACAGTGGTCCTGCCTGTTTCCAACTGGCACCCAGTGTTGAAAGGGGAGGCCCTCCTCCAGACTCCAGCCACACAGCCCCACGTTCTGCAGCCTCCTTGTCCTGACCCTATGCCTCTTCCGGTCCTCTTAGCATTTGGGCATCCCCCACAAGCATGATGACACACGTATGCCATGGGAACTAGAAGTGCCAGCACAGGCTGATTTGCCTAGACCTCTTCTTCGACATTTCAAAGCAGCAGCAGTGGGCAGCCTTGCACACCAAATATGCTGGATGTTCAACTTCATTTAAGGAAGTGCAGTCTCCCCAGGCCATGCCCTGAGAAACAAGGAAGCCCCCCTCCCCCATTCCAGAGTCCCCAGATCTCTCCAGCCCTCCCTACCCTTTGCCTCCTTCCAAAAGATTCAATCATGGAAGGGATATAGGGGGATAGATTCAGGAATGAAGACAGTCTCACTTTTGGCTTTTCTCCTCTTCCTTCCTCAGAGCCCTTGCATCAGAAGCATTTTTCTTCTTCCCTTTGGACAACATTTAACTTATTTGTGACACCATTTTCCATTGGTATTATGAGGATATTAATTCCTACTCCATTGGTAGTTGTAAGACTTGAAATAATATGCAAAGCTTTCCTGCCTCTTCAATGCTCTCCTAATTTTACCCCAATATTGAGCTGTCCCAATCCCAAAATCTGCTCGGACACTTATATGCCCAAACCTACAGGCACACGTCCAGTCTCCCACAGTGAGCCAAGGACAGAACCAGAACTAAAACCCAGGACTCCTGGTGTATAACTAAACTTCTCAAGATTTTCCACAATAAAAACTGCTTCCCTAAAAGATTTTTCAAAAAGAAGAGCAGAAACATTTGTTTATTCTTTCAGGAAACACATCTACTGAGAACCTCTGGTATATGAAGCACAGTGCTCATTACCGGGGGAAAAAGAAAGTAGTAGGGCAATGAGGGGTCAAATTCACAAAGATGAAAAGGCACTTTTGTGTGCTCAAGAGAACTTTGAACATCTGCTATTGCTTGAGCATTCCAGTGAGATTCCAGGCCGGAGAGGTAAGAGATGTAAGCGGGGAGAGCCAAGAAGCTACCCTAATGAGCTCTAACTTGGGTAGAGGGGGAAATGTGCTTAATACTGGCAATTAACCACTCTGGTAACAGTGCAGAGAATGCTCTAAGGAGGACAAGATTAGAGATGAAAACATTTTTCAGGCTGTTGTAGTAACCCAGGTCAGGTATTATATGGGCTACAATGAGTAGGAATAGGGATAGAGAGGGTGGGAAAGATAAAAAAGAGGAAATGATTTTTAAAAAGTGAGTCAGATGGGTAGTACTATTTTTACTTTCTTTCATTGAAGCCATAGGTAAGACCTTCCCACAAACTGAACTTGTGTAATTAAAGCACATTTTATATTAAGGCATGTTACAGAAAAACATTCCGTAATCAATGAATGTGGAAGTGTAAGAACAAATTTTGTGACTAAAAAGGCATATATTTTCAAACAAATCTTTTCTTTTACTATATTGGCATGTTTAAATCTTGATTTTGGTAGAGAAACCTGGATTTACATTTTGGTTCAGATACTTTTTTAACTGCTCTGAGAATTTCACATTTATGAAATTGGTATAATTATTATTCTATCAAAGGAGAGTTGGAGAACTAAATGAACTGGCAAATGAAAAGAGAGTTCCCCACCAGGGAAGAAAATGTATCCTATTTATCTTAAACTTTTCCTAAGTATAGAAACAAGAAAGCATCAAAATTCTTCTCCAGAAGCAAGCTAACTTCTATACCAATATCTGATTAAGAATAATGGTTAAACTGAGTAATACTATTTTAAGCATTTTTCATGGATTATCTGTAATCCACACAACAGCCAGTAAGTGGTAGAGCTAGGATTCAAATGCAGGCTGTCTGGCACTGACCCGTATGATTTTACCCATTATACTCACAGCCTCTTAATAATAATCATTGTTATGTGACTCAGTGGGGAGGCTGCCTCTTCCTCTCCCTCTGCCCCTCCCTCTGCTCAAGCTCTCTTTCTCTCATACAAATCTTAAAATATATATATAACTACCATACAATCCGACAATTCCACCTCTAGGTATTTATCCAAAGAAAACAAAACCACCAATTTAAAGACATATATGCACCCCTTTGTTCATTGCAGCATTATATACACAGTCAAGATATGGAAGCAACCTAAGTGTCCATCCATAGATAAATGGATAAACAAACATATATATGTATATATGCACATTTATATATATATACATACACACAATGGAATATTATTTAGCTGAAAAAAAAATGAAATCTTGCCATTTGCAGCAAGACAGATGGACCTAGAGCATATTATGCTAGGTGAAGTAAGTCAGACAAAGACAAATACCACATGATATCACTCATATGTGGATTCTAGAAAACAAAACAAATGAATAAACAAAATAAAACAGAAAGAGACTCACAGATACAGGAAACTGCTGGTTACCAGAGTGCGGAGGGCTTATGCAGATGAGTGAAATAGGAGAAAGGGGTTAAGAGGCACAAACTTTTAGTTATAAAATAAGTCACAGGGATATAATGTACAGCACAGGGAATATAGTCAGTAATATTGTAATAACTTTGTAGAATGACAGAAAGTAACTACACTTATTGTGGGGATCATTTCATTATGTATAAAAATATCAAACTGCCATGATATACATCTGAAACTAACAGCATATTGTATGTCAATTGTACTTCAATAAAAAATGTAATATATGCATATATAAAATCTAAAGATGACCTAATTAAATGATCCTGTTTTAGTCTTGATATCTGCTTAAGAAATCAAAACATCATTAAAAACTAAAGATATTCAGATGTCAATAATATTTCCATTCTAAAATGAAATTTAAATGTTCCCTTTGCCAAAAATTAATGTTGAATATTTTTTATACTATTACCAAAGATTTTTAATGCTGGTATTTCTTCAAAAACAAAGAATGACAAATAATCAAAAGAACACACTCATATGGAAGAAGTGCTGCTAATTTATGTTGCTTATATGTCTATGTATTTTTTGTGGTATTTATCACACTCTGTGTTATATGGTCAAGATTATATTAGGTGGTGAATTTAATTTGGACATCAGTCATGGTATGCCTGCTAATCTTTGCATCCACCACAGAACCAAGCACAAGCTTCTTTGACATGGTAAAACTCTGTAAACATTGTTATGTTGATTTAAAAAAAAAAAAAGTTATGTTGATTTAAAAAAAAAAAAAAAGCACAGGAAGAGGCACTCTTTAATCTCACAACATCCCAGTCCCTATACAGCAGGAAATATTGTGTGGCTTCATAATACCTCACTGCATATCATAAATATAATTCTACCTGTGTTAAGTTCAGGCAACACAGCAAAGAGGAAATGCACTTTGTGCATAATGGAAAAATGTATTTAGAGCAATTTGCCTTCTGAAAAGTTCTTAAGGCACTAAGGGATGCTGCCATACCCAAAGTGACAGACAATTTTAAATTATTCATTGGTTTAATCATTTTCATAGAAAAATTACTGACATTTCTCTTAGAATGGTTTTCTCTAAAAATGAGATGTTGTTACATTATACCACAAAATAACTGAGTGTTGGCTACACCATACTACTTATATCTCTATCTGGTTTTCTCTTAGAAGAGTGTTCTGCTGATCCTAATCTAAAGAATCTGTTCATTTTCATCCATTGTATTCTTAACAAATATTATCAAGGGCGCCTGGGTGGCTCAGTTGGTTGGGCGACTGCCTTCGGCTCAGGTCATGATCCTGGAGTCCCAGGATTGAGTCCCACGTCGGGCTCCCTGCTCGGCAGGGAGTCTGCTTCTCCCTCTGACCTTCCCCCCTCTCATGCTCTCTCTCTATCTCATTGTCTCTCAAATGAATAAATAAAAAAATCTTAAAAAAAAAAAAAAACAAATATTATCAAATACCATTTTTACTTATAATTTAGCAAATAGCAAAAAGGAGAAAATTTTTGTGCCATATAACTATGGAGAAATATATATTTGCATACTTTGTTGATGGAAATGTAAATTGTACTTTTTGTTTAAAAAATATTTGAAGGGGTTCCTGGGTGGCTCAGTTGGTTAAGCGTCTATCCTCAGCTAGGTCATGAGCTCCGGGGTCCTGGAATCAAGCCCCTGCTCAGTGGAGAGCCTGCTTTTCCCTCTCCCTCTGCTCCTCCCTTCTGCTTGTGTGCTCTCTCTCTCTCTCAAATAAATAAAATCTTTAAAAAAAATATTTGAAGACATCCATAAAAGTAAATATACATAAACCATTTTAGCTGAGCAATGTTACTTCTAGAAATTATTCTTCTCCATATACATGCACATGTGTGCAAACACAAACTTTTGAGGATATTCACTGCAACACTACTTGAAATGGGGAAAAAATGGAAACAATCATCATTGTAACTGTACTTAAATTATGATTCATTTATGTAATAGAATAGTATTAGCTATCAAAAAATAAACAGGCTTATATGTACTAGCATTAAATAATCTCAACTAAATATCCTTAAGGGGAAAAAAATAGTAACAAAATAGAAAACAGTGTGTATAATCCACTACTTTGTATAAAGAAAGGATAGATTACAGTGGTTAAGCCCAGCCCTGGTGCCAGACATTTCTAGGTTCCACCACTTACTAGCTGATCATCAGTAAATGAATTAACTTTTCAGTTCCCCAGTTCATCAGTCTGTAAAGTGGGTATAATAGTAGCCCCTCGATCATAGAATTGTTGTATGAATGAACACATAAGGCAAAGACTACTCCCTGATCACCAAACACAGTTCCTCTTTTTCCGTGTGTACACTCAACTATACTCGCCAGCCTCTTTTGCACTAAGATATGGGGATGTGACTGAATTCTAGTCAATTATTGGCAGAGCTGGCCTATAAAAGCCTCTCATATGCCATCCTTTATGCTCTTTGCCCTTTGGCCAGGCAGATATTACTGGCCAGGTCAGTCTCAAAGACACATTATTAAAGATTGTAGGGCCTCTTTCAGTTGGGTCCCTTAATGACTGACTGGAGCAAAGACTCCCCTCCCCACCATACACACACACATTACTGACCTAGATCACTTTCCATTGGGTCTGAAGAATAACTTTTAGGGTCAATATTACAGCAAGTTCTTACTGTGTGCTGCCATTACTGTAATTATACTGTTTTTGTTATTAGCACATAACTTATCTCTGAAAGATAGATAAGAAACCAGTAATAGTGTTTGCCTCTGACAAAGGAGACTGTCAGGCCTTTTACATCTCTTGAATTGTGTGCATATGCATGTCCAATATGCATTATATCATGTCTGAATTAGCAGGCTAGCCTGTAATAGGCTGTGATCAATTAGCCCTGAAATCTCAGTCTTAACACATGAGAAATTTATTTCTCATTAACATCACAGTCTGACAGGGAGCTAGAGACTCTACTGCCTGCAGCTCCTCCAAAAGGTGACTTAAAACAGTGTTTCATCTGCCACCTCCTTCATTGACTGCAGTACGGAGGGGAGAAAAAGGGATAGAAGAGCACACCCTTTCCTAACTGCCATCACCGCTCCCGTTTCAGTGCCATGACCCCACTGAAACGCTGGGACCTGAGAAATGTAGTTCAGCCCTGTGTTCTTGGAAATTAAATGTCTTGTTGAATACCTATGCTTCCCCATCATGTCTTGAGAACCCTGACAATACAAAAGAAACAGGATGAGGAGGGTACTGTCTTGGCCATTTGCTATGCTATAATGTTTTCTTTAACTGTGAACATATAGATTTAGGAACCTGTCTCTACAAAAGGATGGTATACGAAGGCTTAGGCTATTCCAGCTCTATCAGATAATTTATATAAGATACAACAACTAAAAAGAATTAGAGCTTAGGAGTTCTTTAGTCTTTATATCTTGCACTCTATCATAAGAGCTTTTGTGTATTTTCTATTTTGATATCTCTAGTCAGGAGTTGAGGAAGTTCACTTCTCAGCACTTCAAATGAGAAAGTTAAAGATGCGATTAGAGGTTTTCACTGGCAATTTTCTCGAGTACCAAAAAGAAAGGCAGGTCACCTTTCTTGAGGTGAGAAGCAGTGACCAAGTTATACTGACCACAGTTGTCCATGGATGGGCCACTTTTTGCCCAAATGTCGCCGTACTTTGAAATGAGAAGAGAGGTCACACATCTCTGCTTGGACAGAGACCTCATCACGGGGCTCAGAACTAGTAAGAGTAACAGCTACTGACTTGGTATTATCATTAAAGAAAAGTTTTGGGGCTGCAAATCATTCTAACTGGCATTTGTCTCTTTCATTTGCTAACTCGTTTTAAAAACTATTAATTTGGATACTATCGATTAAAGGAGTATTAAAAAATAATTGGGGGTGCCTGGATGGCTCAGTCATTAAGCGTCTGCCTTCGCTCGGGTCATGATCCCAGGGTGCTGGGATCGAGCCCCACATCGGGCTCCCTGCTCTGCGGGAAGCCTGCCTCTCCCTCTGCTTGTGTTCCCTCTTTTGCTGTGTCTCTCTCTGTCAAATAAATAAATAAAATCTTTCAAAAATAATAATTGACAAAGGGCAATTAATTGGATTCTGTCAATTACAACATATACCCTTTTTAACGAGGTATAACTGACATACAACATTATATTAGTTTCAGGTATACAATGCAATGATCCGATATTTGTATATATTGCTAAATGATCACCACAGCAAGTCCAGTTAACAACCATCATTGTTACAAATTACATAGTTACATTTTTTTTTACTTGTGATGAAAACTTTCAAGATCCACTCTCCTACGTACATTTGGGTATGAAATACAGTATTATTAACTACAGTCACCATGCTGTACATTACATACTCGTGACTTTCCAAATGTCCAGTTACAAAATGAGCAAGTCGTACCTGTTTTTATATCGCAGAGGGCCGCCTCTCACTGACAATTTCATTGTTCCGCCTGATGACGGGGACTGGGTGAAGACGCCACCTTCCCCATCACAGGGTGCTGAGAGATGAGCTGGGTCAGAAAGAGCAAAGCTCTGAGACGTGAGGTTCAGGGGAAAGGTTCAAGCAACAGGCAACAGTGGTCCCCTGAGATGAATTTTAGACACCTTACAGCCGCCTGGAGAAACAACTGGCACCACGGACGTGCAATGGTGCGGTGGTTTGAGGCTGCCGGAGGCTAAGGCTGGGCCGTCTGGGGCCCACGGGGCTCCCCGCCAGAGGCCCCCGGCTGCCCGGCTCTTTGCAGCTCCAGGAAGGCGATAGCTTTGCGGGTCACGCATGCGCAGTTCACTCCGCAGTTCCGGCCTCAGGCACGCTTCCCCTGCTCCGCCTTTGGGCCGGAGTCGTTCCCACGCAACTTTCCCAGCCTGTGACTCCGAGTGAGGGGGCAAGGCGGCCACGAGGAGTGGGCTTTGCGTCAAAGGTGGTATGAGCCACCGTCCTTCCGGACAAGTCTGAGAGGAGGGCCCTACTGCACCTAGGGCATCCCGGTTTTTCTCATCCCAGGACTCTCCTGAGATCCCGCGATATTAGGCTTCCTCTGGGAAGTGTTATCGGGGCCACAGGCCACGTTGCCTCCGCCCACCCCGATTGTGCCATTCTCTGGACCGCCCGTGATGCTCAGCCTGTTCCAGTCCACGCTCTCCCTGCTCCTCCCTCAGGAACTACACTTACTCCTACCCCCACACCCTCCAAGTTCTGGAGCCCACACTCTGGGATTCAACTGCACCTTGTTTGCCTTCCTGTAAAAAAGGGGGGGGGGATCAATTCCCTGATCTTTAGGTCATGAATTCTTTTTGAAATAATGTGTTACCATTAAAAAAATAAAAATTTTAAAAATTAAAAAATAAATAAATAATAACGAATTACCATTTTTTAAATGAAAACGTAAGACTGAAAACTAGGGGGGCGCCTGGGTGGCTCAGTCGTTCAGCGTCTGCCTTCGGCTCAGGTCATGATCCCAGGGTCCTGGGATCGAGCCCCGCATCGGGCTCCCTGCTCCGCGGGAAGCCTGCTTCTCTCTCTCCCCCGCCTGTGTTCCTGCTCTCGCTATCTCTCTCTGTCAAATGAATAAATAAAATCTTAAAAAAAAAAAAAAAGACTGAAAACTAGGAGCTCCTGGGTGGCTCAGATAGTTAAGCGTCTGCCTTCAGCTCAGGTCGTGATCCCAGGGTCCTGGGATCGAGCCCTGCATTGGGCTCCCTGCTCAGCGGGGAATCTGTTTCTCCCTCTGCCTCTCTCCCCTGCTCATGCTCTCTCTCTGTGTCTGTCTCTCTCTCTCTCAAATGAATAAATAAAATCTTAAAAAAAAAAACTGAAAACTAAATGTAAATATTGATCATTGGATCCTACTTTGCTCTCTCCCTCAATGGCAGAAGCATTTCCTGCTCTTCTCTTCCACATTTCTCTGTCCTCTTGCAGGTCACTTGTTCTGGCCAAAAGGCTATGAGCAGAAGTAAGGTGTGTCAGTCCTAGACCAAAGTATTTGGGAACCAGTGCATGGCTCTCTTTTCCTGCAATGGGGACCTGGAAGCCTCCTGTTCTAGATGGCAGAGCTACAGGATGTTACAGGCCTGGACCTTGGAGTCACCATTTGAAAAGGAGCTGCTCTACAGAATTATCAGATCTGTGGTGCATTTTGCATGACTGAGAAATAAATTTTTTGCGTTAAGTCACCAACATGTAAAGGCTTGTTTGTTACTACAACATAGCCTAGCCTAAACTGACTAAACTATTTCCAATTCTTTAATACATCTGAAGAGCCTATTCCACTATAATTCAATTAACACCACATATTAAATATCTACTATATACAAATATGCTAGTTAGGTAAATATATGCCTGCATAAAGTAGATATTCAATAGAAACAGTAAAAATTAGTCATGGTTAGAATAAGGAAATAAAGCATTATCATTCCAGGAGTTTCCAAACTAGTTTTAACACACCTTTATTTTATTTGAATAAACATTTATTAAATTCCTGTTATGGACAAACTATCTACTAGGCAGATGGCTACAAAGATGAAGACACAACTCCTGCCTTCACAGGTCTGTCAGACCAGTGAAGGAGACAGACAAGCTCATAGACAATTACTAAACAGTGTGTCAAGTCCAGCAGAAGTCAACATGAGGTGCTATGGGAGGAACATCTAGCTCAGACTAGAATCCTGGAAGGCTTCCCCAATGATACGATTCCTAAAGAGCAATAGTTACATTGATTCTAGTTCTTTGCTTTCCACGGAGGACAGTTATCAAAACCAGATGTTGTTTTTCTATTCAGCTGGAATTTGATGTGTGTAAAATAGTTGGCTCTTGAAGAAAATGGGGCAAAATACTGACTTCACAGTTCTTGGGATTTCAATTTTCTTTAAGCAATCAGGAATGAACATAAAACTCTTATCAACTCTCGAGGCGCCTGGGAGTTTCAGTCAGTTAAGCATCCAACTCTTGATTTTGGCTCAGGTCATGATCTCGGGGCCATGAGATTGAGCCCCACATTGGGCTCCATGCTGAGTGGGGAGTCTGCTTGGGATTCTCTCTCTCCCTCTCCCTTTGCTCCTCCCCACGCCCCCTGCCCCTGGTGCCACAGGACTAGGAATATAGGAATAAGGGATCCATTCAGTGGTTTTGTGTCTTCACAAATTCACTGCCTTGCCTATTTAAGTAAAAAGGTGCTGTTGAGAAGAATATGAACCTCAACATTCTGTCAATTTCATGTCCGTGGGAGATGCCATCTCTGGAACATGTTCTTTTCCACCTGAATAAACATTGATTAAAAAAAAAAAAAAATCCTAAGGGGCACCTGGGTGGCTCAGTGGGTTGAGCGTCTGCCTTCAGCTGGGGTCATGATCCCAAGGTCCTGGGATCGAGTCCTGCATCGGGCTTCTTGCTCAGCGGGGAGCCTGCTTCTCCCTCTGCCTGCCACTCCCCCTGCTTGTGCTCTCTCTCTGACAAATAAGTAAATAAAATCTTTTTAATAAATAAATAAAAATTAAAAATTAAACAACCCTAAGGTTAAGAAGTCATCCAAAATAGTCCCCTAACTTTAGTCAAATTTAATTTTAATTGTTTCATTTTACAGATTATGAAGTGAATTCCAGAAATGTTAGCATTATTGGAAATTAAGAGTTGAAACAAGGATGAGAACTCGAAATTTCTCTCTGGGAAAAATAGCCTCACCAGACTTTAACTTCAACCATACAGAACCCAAAGTGTAATACCCCAAGAAAATGAGGAGGAAAATAGATCAGTTGAGTGACTATAATCCTGGAAACTAATAAATCTGAATGTTAAACACTGTTCTGGCCCTGATTTGTTCTATGCTAACGTCCAAGTCATTTATCATTTTAGGATTTCTCATACTCTAACAACAGAAAACCAAAGCACTTTATAAGGATATTAATCCTACCTGCTTCTTGGGGATGCAATAAAAATGTAAAGTTCTTTGAAATGGCAAGTACTAGAAGGAAAAATATCTGATTCAATGTTCTATTCCGATTTCAATATTAAAGCCCAATCCTGTGAGTTAAGGACAGAATGAAATCACTTGAAATCAAATGGTTGATGAAATTTCCCAAAGCTCAGCTATATCTCATTACATCAGATCCTTTATCTTTTTTTTAAGATTTTATTTATTTATTTGACACAGAGAGAGCGAGAGCTGGAACACAAGCAGGGGGAGTGGGAGAGGGAGAAGCAGGCTTCCTGCCGCGCAGGGAGCCCAACATGGGACTCAATCCCAGGACCCCGGGATCATGACCTGAGCCGAAGGCAGACGCTTAACAACTGAGCCCCATCAGATCCTTCAGTTACTAGGCTTTGCAACTATTACAGAAAAAAAAGGGAAAAAAAATTACCCTGTCCGTTCAGCAGACAGGCTGACATTCTTCCCTTCACTGTGCATTAACCTCATACATTTGGCTCTTAACATTATTCCAGACCTTCTTAGATTTAATGATAGGTGTGTGTGCATATGCGTGTGTATGTGTGAGAGAGAGAGAAAGAGAAAGCACAATGTTCAAAGCAAAGTGGGTGCTCACAGAATCTGAAAAACCCACTCAGAATTCCACTTCTCCACCCTTTTAAATATTTTTTTCGAAAAGTTTTTTTCTGCTTCACTTAAACAAAAACAAAAATTTGACATCAGGATAATGGGTATTATAAAAATGGAAGGTGAACAATACAAGCGCTTTAAAGCAGACATTATGGGTAAAGGGCTAGTATCCAAGATCTATAAAGAACTTCTCAAACTCAACACCCAAAAAACAAATAATCCAGTCAATAAATGGGCAGAAGACATGAACAGACACTTCTCCAAAGAAGACATACAAATGGCTAATAGACACATGAAAAAATGTTCAACATCATTAGCCATCAGGGAAATACAAATCAAAACCACAATGGGATACACCAGTTAGAATGGCAAAAATTAACAAGACAGGAAATAACAAGTGTTGGCAAGGATGTGGAGAAAAGGGAACCCTCTTACACTGTTGGTGGGAATGCAAGCTGATACGGCCACTCTGGAAAACAGTATGGAGGTTCTTCAAGACGTTAAAAACAGAGCTACCCTACGACCCAGCAATTGCACTACTAGGTATTTACCCCAAAGATACAGACGTAGTGAAAAGAAGGGGCACATGCACCCCAATGTTCATAGCAGCAATGTCCACAATAGCCAAACTGTGGAAGGAGCCAGGATGCCCTTCAACAGATGAATGGATAAAGATGTGGTTCATATATACAATGGAATATTACTCCGCCATCGGAAAGGATGAATACCCACCATTTGCATCAACATGGATGGAACTGGAGGGTGTTATGCTAAGTGAAATAAGTCAAGCAGAGAAAGACAATTATCATATGGTTTCACTCATATGTGGAACATAAGGAATAGCACGGAGGACCACAGGGGAAGGGAGGAAAACTGAATGGGAAGAAATCAGAGAGAGAGACAAACCATGAGAGACTCTGAGGGTTACAGAAGGGAAGTGGGCTGGGGAGATGGGATAACCAGGTGATGAGTATTAAGGAGGGCACGTGTGGTGATGAGCACTGGGTATTGTACACAACTGATGAATTGCTGAACACTACATCAAAAATTAATGATGTATTATATGTTGGCTAATTGAGCATAATAAAAAAATTAAAAATAGAAATAAAATTAAAAATAAAAAATATAAATAAATAAACAGAAAAAAATAAATAAATAAAGCAGAGATCCATTTAAAGGACTGGTCAGCCCCATCTCTAAGTGTTTGCTGCTATTCCACTGCAGAATCTAGAGTCCTTCCTTGTACAGTTCTGTATAGCCACAAAGCTTCCATGAGTTTACAGGTATTTTAACTTCTAGCATGTGACCTAATGAAATAACCACTCAACTGTTATCCACAGAAATACAAAAGCCAACATCATCAACCCCAGGTTTCAAAAGCGCCACATTATCCTCTGTGATTCATGTGAAATTCATTTCCTAAATATGGAACTGATAATGGAATTAAATGGATTATTTCAAAAACTGCAAGAGTAAGGCAGGGGGAAACTTCCAAGAAAGCAGGGAACAGTTTAGTAAAGATCAGATCTTGGGAAACTGGGAACACAAGTAAATGAGTTTAAACTTTAATCTGCTGGGTATTTTGAGCAAGAAATCAATGTAATAAGGTATGTGTTTTAGGAGCATAGATTATGCAAAAAAATTCAGAAAGAAAAGTCAGGAGGTTAATGTGCTATTTGGGGAGAAGTTGATGAAGAGTGAGTCCTATCATTGACATTGGGGATAAAGAGGAAAGGATGAATTCAAGAGATAGTTAAGAGGTAGATCTGAGAGGTGGGAGTGAAAGGACAGGTGAAAGAATCTCAAATTCCTGGAAATTTGGCATCCATTTATACTCTAAGGCTGGACAACTTACTGAAGACTGATGCCATTCACAGAAAGAATAATTGCATGATGAAGATAAGGGACATGTATTGAACACCTACCACGTGCCAGGTGGTGTTTTGGGAGCTAGTATCACCATGTTGAACAACACTGTAGGCAAATGGATAAATAAACTGTGGCACATCCAGACAATGGAATGTTATTCAGCCCTAAAAAGAAATGAGCTATCAAGCCATGAAGACATGGAGGAAATTTCAATGTATATTGCTAAGTGAAAGAAGCCAATCTGAAAGGGCTATATACTGTATGATTCCAACTATATGACATTCTGAAAAAGGCAAAATATAGAGACAATAAAAAGACCAGTGGCTGCCAGGAATTTGGAGGGAGGGAGGGAGAGATGAATAGGTGGAGCACACACACAATTTTTAGGGCAGTGACACTACTGTCTATGATACTATAATGGTGGATATTTATTTGTCAAAACCTGTAGAATGTACAACACCAAGAGTGAACCCTAATGTCAACTATGGACTTTATACAATAATGATGTGTCAGTGTATGTTCATCAATTATAGCAAATGGATATGGATAATGGAGGAGGCTTTGCATGTGTGGGGGCAGAGGGTATATGGGAAATCTCCCTCTCAATTTTGCTGTCAACCTAAAACTGCTCTAAAAAATAAAGTCTATTTTATAAAAACTATGTCCTCTGGGAGAAGAGGGGAGCTGCACACATTCTAGGAGGGGATCTTATATTCTAGAAGAAAAAAACAAAGACAAATCACTGTCTGATTGCCAATGAACTTAAAGGCAAAGAAGAAAAAGAAGGAGGAGAGGAGAGGAAGTTGTTTCTGTACTGGATATCAGGAGAATAACTATTACACAACTGGGTCAGAGAAGAGTATGTGTGGAATGTAGGAGATCCTCAGAGTACACCTTTTAGTACTCCCATGTTCTATGACCAAAAATAATGGATATACTATGTCATATTAGATATATTATTTCCTATATATATCCAATTCTTTACACGCACACATTGACACACACCACTCTGTGAAGAAAACATACAATAGGAAAAGGGGTTAGGCAATGCAGGGAGGGTAAGGTTGCTCTTTAAATAAGGTGGCCGTTAAAGAAAGTGATTATGGAAGACCTCATTGATTCAAGGACATTTGGACAGAAACCTAAGCACTGTTGATATCTGTGAAAAAGCATTCCAAGGACCTAAGTATGAAGTCTCTGAGGCAAAATTATGTTAACATGTTCAAAAAATGACACAAAGTCCTATGTTCCTAGAGTGGAATGAGCTAGAAGTTTTAGGACAGAGAAGTAGATTAAAGTAGACTGTTCCAGTAATTAAAGGATTTTGTAAGGATTTCAGAACTTACCCTGAATGAGATAAGAAGCCACTGAAAAATCCAGAGCAGAAGAATGGCATGATGAATCTTACATTTTAACAGGCTCTTTCTAGCTGCTGTCTTGAGAACAGATCAGGAGGAGAGGAAAGGCAGAACCAGAAAGAGTAATTATAATTATGAGTTGATGGCAATTATTCAGGCAAGATATGATGGCAATTTAGACCACCATGGCAGCAGTGGTGAGAAGAGATTGGATTCTACATGCATTTCGAAGGTAGAGTTGGCAGATTTGCTGATGCGTTTGAGATGGGCTGTGAAAGGGAGAAGTCAGAATGACTCCAAGTTTTTGGTCTAAGCATCTAGAAGTTTGAAGTGGTCATTTACTGAAGAGGGAAAGTTGTAGGAGGAACAGAATGGGGATAGGTAGGAAGATTAGGAATTTGGGTTTGGACATATTAAATTCTTGGTAGACATTCAAATGAAGACATCCAAATGAAGACGGGAAGACCAGGGTTGAGCCTGAGGTAGAGGATTAAATTTTGGCATCATCAGCACACAGAAAGTTAAATAAGGCCATGAGAGTAAATGTACTTACCTAAGAAGTAGAAGTAGAAAGGGAAGAAAAAAGTTCAGCAACTGAACCCTGGGACACTCCTTGAATAAGTTTGGAAAGATACAGAATAAACAGAAAAAGAGATTGAGAAGAAACAATCTGCTTTACAGAAAGAAAAAGACAGAGACAAACAGAGACCTTGGCCAAGTGAAGAAATGGTTGCAAGAAGGAATAAATGATCAATTGACAAATGAAATAATATGAGGAATTAGAACTGCCTGTTGAAATTAACATTGGAACAGTCATTGGGGAACTTGCAAAATAAATTTCAGGAGAAAATGCTAGGGAAAAACCTGATTGAAATGAATTCCAAAGAAAAAGGAAAGGATAGGAACTAGACACATTGATGATAGACAAATGTCTTAAAGAGTGTTACTGTAACTAGAAGCAAATAAATATACTGGTGGCTGAAAAAGGATGTAGAATTAAGAGTGTTTGTTGTTTAAATGGAATAAAACTGTATCTTGTTTGCCTGGTGAGAATGATCTACTCAACAGGAGATAATTTATGATACAGAAGAGAGAGGAGACAATTGCAATGTCAATGTCCTTAAGGAAGATAATTGTTCAGAATTCAGTCGAGCAGAGACATGATGACTAATATGGGAAGAAAAAAATTATTATAGAAATTAGAATTTATACTTATGTAGGAGATGCTGAAGAAGTGAAGGTCTTCAAGGGAAATTTGTAGGGCCAGAGCAAAAGTTACTAGTCAGCCTGCCTAGATGGCATAGGTTGATAGCTTGGAGCTTCTGGGAAAATCCAAGAAACCAATTATTTCTAGTTGTCAAATTAGGACCACAAAGGAGGAGCTCAGGGAGGGATCTATGGGAAGTCGTTGTTTCTGTGTAGCTACCACCTGTGTGGGCTCACAGCCAAGCATCTGGTGGTTGTCTGGGGCCACTGCTGGTCAGCAAGGCCAGAAGTTAGGAAGACAAGCTGGACATGGAACAGAGAAGAGTGAAGACCAGCTGAGACCCACTAGACACCTCCACATCTGACGGTCACAGTATTTGAGCACTACAACCTTCCAAAAGCAATGGTCACTGATTCACTTCTGAAAGTGCCTCCGAAATCTTGTGCAAATTCCCCTTTTGGACACTTCTAATCTAGCCACACAGGAACTCTAGAAAATATAGTGCAATCCAGGACTTTTCACTCCTTTCATCTTAGCATCCACATCCAACTCTTTTAGCCATGCCTAACTTTCAAATAAAGATGGTGGCAAAAAGATGCTTCTACTGAATATGATGCAACTGTCACACAATCAGGAACTGTCAATCCCTCTCCCCCAAAGAGAATACATATACTTAATCCATCTCTAAGTGAAATTCATTCCTCTTCTACCTGAGTCACACCCTTGCTTTGTTTGATATATTGCAACTTAAATACTGAGATATAAAATCAGTCACTATTAATTTTATATTAGTCAATAGAAAGACAAGTTGCTACAGTAATCAACCTGTCACCAAGTAGGAGAAGAGGGAAAAAGAAATGTTTTAAATGGTTAATTGTATATACAAATATATTTATATAGAAGCAAGGGAGAAAAACGCATAACTATAAATTCTATAACTGGCCCCATAGTCATACTGGTATTTGTTGTGTCCTTCCTCTACTACCTATTCTGTGATGATTTTGTCCTCACCAAGTACTTCCACTGGTCATGGATCCTTGCCTGTGGAGTGACAGAGACTTTCATTTCAGTTTGGGGTGGTGTCCCATTACTTCTATTACAGAACATGGGACTACTAAAGGGTGCCCCCATGGATCTTCAGCATTCCATATATACTCTTCTCTGGCCAATTGTGTGATAGCTATATATATATTATATATATATATATATATATAATATATATATATATTAGTGGTATATATACATAGCAATTTTTTTTGTTTTGGGGGGTTTTATTTTTTTTACTTATTAACATATAAGTGATAGTTATTTTCTTGGTAGGATAAATTACCCCAATACAGTAGCCACTTCTTTTTCTTCTTCTCTTTTGTTTCTTTCTTATTTATTTATTATATATTATTGCCTGTTGTTTACTAGTGTGAGAAACACATTGTCAGGTGACTGCCAATACTGAATAGGAGAAGCAGCACCATATACTGGTCAATAATACAAAGCGTATTCCATATCCTGGAGAACATCACCCCAGCCTCACAAAGTTTTATTACCCTGAAGGTGGGGTAAATGCGTCTTAAAAGGACATTTCACCATCTCACCCAGTAAGTTCCTTTAGGGTATGGGAGATGGTGGTAAGACCAGTGAATTCCATGAGCACAAGCCCATTTCCTATAAAATGAGTTGCTTTGTCAGAAGCAATGTTTTGTAAAACACCATGACAGTGAATAAGGCATTCTGTCTAGGGAAAAACCTGATAGAAATGAACTCCAAAGAGAAAGGAAAGGATAGGTAGATTTGTCAGAAGCATTGTAAGCAGAGAAGGCAAATCCATATGCAGAGTTATCTATTTTGATGAAAACAAAATGCTGTCTTTTCCAAGATGGATATGGTCCAGCATAATCATCCTGTCACCAAGGGGCTGCCTGGCTCCCCCAGAAACTGGTGACAAATCAGGAGCTCAGTGTTGATCTTTTCTGTTGGCATATCGGACATTTAGCACTGGCTGTAGACAAATCAGTCTTAATGAGTAGAAGTCCATATTGCTGAGCCCATGCATAACCTCCATCCCTGCCACCATGGCTCATCAGAAAAATGTGGGTGACTGGGAAAAGGGTCTGACTAACATCCACAAAACAGGTCATTTTTTCCCCCACCTAATAAATAGAATCCTCCTCTGCTCAGGTTTTTCTTTGGTGAGCACCCACATGGAATATCAAACACCCTGTACTGTTTTGGATAGAGATCTCCTAGTTCTCCCAGATCTCCTAGTTACCTATTTTCTAATCATGTTCCTTCAAAGTCTCCAACCACCAAGCCAACTGTTAGCCACTTACCATGACATATTGTAGATCTCTACCTACCTCCGATCATCTCACCTTCCAAGAAAAGTGGAAAAACAAAAAACAAAAAAAAACTAGGGTGGTACTTAAAATTCTGCCAATTGGTTGGGTGGGGAGTGGGGTTCCCTTCACCACTCTTCTTCAAAGACATCCTGGAGTGGGGCTCTAGTGCTATGACTGTCTACTTTCGGGTGATGCCAGCATACTGTGCAGAACCATCTGTAAATTAGGCCTTCATTTTCCTTCCTCAGTCATCAGTTAATGGGGAACTTTCCATGAAAGGGAGGCAGCAATGTGGCAGGAGTAGAGACCATGGGCAGCTGGGCTACTCACCCATGCAACTTTCTTGAGCCTTCAAGATCTGCTCAAGCCCGATCTCACATATATCACCTGTAGTTGATGACCAGATGCTGTTAAACACACCCAACGTTGTATCTTATTGAGTCAGACAACAAGCAGTTTATGATAGTTATCTTGGTGGTCCATAGTCAAGTGTAGAGCCCAGTAGTAAGCCACAAGTTGTTTCTCAAAAGGAGAATAGCTGTCTGCAGAAGCTGGCATAACTTTAAACAAAATTCTAAAGGTCTATGATGTGAGTCACATGTAATGTCCTCTCAAAGGCTCCACAGAACATCCCTCTCTGCCACACTCACTTCAAGCACAATCAAATGGATCTACTGGGTCACAGAGCCTGAGTGGCAGAGCTGTTCGGCACTTTCAACCAACTGCAGAGTTTCTCTTGTCTGGAGTTCCTCAAAACTGACAGCTTTTCAAGTTATTTGATCAATGGGTCTGAGTAGCAGGCTAAAATGAGATGCAAGTTGCCTTCAAAAATCCAAAGAGACACATTAGATGCTATGCCACTATCATTGTTTTGCAGGAGGGTCTACATGCAGCAATTTATCCTTCAGTTTGGAAGGGATATGTCAAGGTACCATGAGATGCATGGAACCCTCACAAGGTAGAAGGCCTCTAAATTGGGCGGGGGAAGGGAGTTATTTCCTACCCTATGTTTTGCATGTGTTTTAACAAGATGTCTAGAGTTGTTGCTACTTTCTGCTCACTAGTCCAATTAGCACAATATCATCAAATTAGTGCAGCAGCATCGTGTCCTATGGAATAAAGAAGTTATCAAGGTCCCCATGGACAAGATTATAACAGAGAATTAAAGAATTTTAATCCTGAGGTAGCACACTGAAGAAGTATTGCTGGCTTTGTCTATTGAAAGCAAACTGCTTCTGATAATATTTATTAACACATACAGTGAAAGAGCATTCACCACGTTAATTGCTGTATCAGTCAGGGTTGAACCAGAGAAACAGAACTAGTAGGAGATATATGCTGAGAGATTGATGGCAAGCAATTGGCTGCTGTGATTATGGAGGCTGGCTAGGCAAGTTGAAAATTCATAACATAGGCTATAAGGCAGGGCAAACTGGCAGGGGCTGATGCTCCTACCATAGGAAGAAATTTTTTTCTTCATTAGGGAACCCTCAGTTCTGTTCTTGAAGTCTTCCAACTGATTGAATCAGGCCTACCCAGGTTATTGAGAATAGTCTCTCTTACTGAAAACCAACTGGCTATCTAATCATATCTACAAAATACCTTCACAGGAACACCTGCATTAGGGTTTGGGTGGACCACTAGGGACCACAGCCTACCCAAGTTGCATATTAGGTGCCAGGGGGTATTGATTTTCCCCAGCAAAGGAAACATATCTGGAACAGCAGTTGGAATTTGATTCACCACTTCATTAAGTTTATTAAAATCCCATTGTCATTCTCTAAGATCCAAGATCCATCTGTCCTCTGCAAAGGCCAAATAGGTGAGTTGAATCAGGATGTGGTAGGAATGACTCCCCCTGCATCCTTCAAGTCCTTGATCAAGGCACAAATCTCAGCAATGCCTGAAAGAATGCACTATAACTTTTAGTTGGTGTTAGAGGCCTTTCTAGTGGTTTCTATGCCATCTTTCCTACCACAACAGCTGTCTCTTCACGGGTCAGGGAATTTGTGTGGAAATTCTCCTAGTGGCTAAGTATGTCTCCTCTAACGATAAATTCCAGACTTGAAAAAATAACCACGAGAAAGGTTTGGGGACCAATTGGACCACTCTGAGATGGACACAAGCCAAGATTCCATTAATTATCTAAACTCCTTAAGCCCTTAATCTTACAGGTGAATCATGGAGGTGTTTTGAGTCTCCAAGAATTAGTGTCAGTTCAGAACCATAAAGTCTAGTTAGTTCTCCTTCCACACAGACACCAGGTAAGTAACCATGGTCCCTTTAAGGAAGGCTAGGAGAAAGATCTGCAGTAAAATTTTTGGCATTGTAGCAGAATTTTTCCTCAAAGGGACTCAGTCTCCCCTGCATTTCAGAGGATCTCGATCGGTGAACTGGCTCCATCCAGGAAACAATTGAAGGACTGCAACACTCTTCCATGGTGACGAAAGTCAAGACTACTGTTTGCAAGATCCAGAGCTCTTTACTTATTTGAATCAAGTACAATTTTAGTAGCCTGCCCATCGATTTCAGTCCAAAGGACACCATGATCAACTAGCCAATGCCAAAAATATCTATAAATCAAACCATTCTGTTACTATTTTAGCTCTGTTGTTTATTACAGTAACCATGCCCCCTTTGTCTCCTCTGACCATCTGACCACCATCTGACCCTGCTTCATTATTGCCATGAACTCCCCATTATTGCCATGAACTCCCCATTATCCCCATTGACTTCTAAGTGGACTTCTGGAATTCCTATTATCCCTACTAAAGTCAGAGAGTTTATTTCAATGGCAGAATTTCCCATAGTCATTTCTGATTTATAGAGAATGAGCCACAGAGCTCTCCAAAGATATTATTTCACCTCTCACTAATGTATTCTTCATGCCCTAGTAAATAGGTTGCCTTCTGGACCACTCTCCCCCAGATGGCATTTTTTTAAAGATTTTATTTATTCATTTGTCAGACAGAGAGACACACAGAGAGAACAGAGAGAGGGAGAGGGAGAAGCGAGCTCCCTGCTGAGCAGAGAGCCTGAGGTGGGGCTCCATCCCAGGACCCTGGGATCGTGACCTGAGCTGAAGGCAGACACTTAACAACTGAGCCACCCAGGTGCCCCCAGATGGCATTTTTAAAGGGTGGGTGAGCATGTATTTATAATACATCTATGATAGAGATATTTTCCCCCATTTTGCAGATGTGGAAATTGAGAGATACTGTTTACTCAAGGTCATTCAATTAATTGATGTATTTGGAATTTGAACCCTAACCTATTTGACCCCAAATTCATGCTTCTTTTAATTAGACCTTTAGCTACACAGATTATGAGTTTACTCCAGTTATACCTTTTAAGGGTTTTTTAAAAAATAGTTTTAATTTATTTTTAGAGCAGTTTTAAGCTTATGGAAAACTGAGCAGAAAGTAAGAGATTCCCATGAACTCCCTGCTCCTACACAGGCATATCCTCCCCCATTATCAACAATCCCACTGGAGTGTATATTGGTTTCAATTGATGAACCTCCATTGACAAATCATTATTACCCAGAGTCTATAACTGACATTAGAGTCCACTTTTGATGGTGAGCATTCCATAGGTTAGGACAAGTCTAGGATAACATGTATCCATGTAGAAGTAGCGTCACTGGCTGAAAAATCATCTGTGCCCTACCTACTCATCTGTCCCTCCCCTGACGAACACTTTTTTATGGATATTTATGAAATAAACATAGATTTTATTCCAGATTTCAAGCTCAAACATTCTTGACAAATTCTTTTTTGTCCCCCCCCCAAAAAAATCACATGAATAAGAATATTTTCAGATACTGTTAAGATACTTACCTGAACTAGGCAGAACCTGCCAATTATAATCAGTATCTTGGTGCACATGATAGGCAAATCAGGTAAGCAGCACTTTGAACAGAATGCTCCCTAAAAGAGCTTGCTTGCTTGCTTACTTTCTGGTTTTGTTTTGTTTTGTTTTTTGAGCCAACTTTTATTGTACTTGTCGCTGGACAGCCCCAGTCACACCTGCTGCGTGATATATACAAAGACACACATGTATACACACAGAGCCCACACC
Organism: Mirounga leonina; assembly: GCF_011800145.1. Taxonomy (NCBI): domain Eukaryota; kingdom Metazoa; phylum Chordata; class Mammalia; order Carnivora; family Phocidae; genus Mirounga; species Mirounga leonina. Next base: position 44,429,862 of record NW_023270316.1, read on the forward strand.
TACAGCACAGACAACACCAGCTGTGCTTGCAAAGACAGTGGAAATGGAGCTTTTGCCAATTCCACAGGAGAATTCACAACCAAAATAACAAAAAACAAACACAGTGGTCCTGTGTCACATGGGCTCGCAGATCCGCACGTTGAGAAAGGAATGTCAGCCACTCTCTCCGTACTCTGACACCTGTCCCTCTGGGGGGATATGCTGAGAGCCAGGGAAGGACAGGCAGGGCCCCGAGCTCTGCCTGGGTGTTGCCTGGCCCCTCCAGTGTGAGCCTGCGTGCCGGCGCCCACCCCACCTGCTGGCAGTCTTCCCCCAAGGGCCAGGTGCCAGGAGGCCACGCATGTCCCCAGACCACCAGCAGCACCAGTGGGCCCTCCTCCAGCACGAGCTCACCTGAACAGCCCACCTGCAGTTAGAACATGCGACAGCAGTCCTGAAAGGGCCCATCACAGAGCAGGAGCCTCATGGCCACGCCTGGTGGCCAACAGTGTGGAAATGCCACTTGCTGTAACCACAGCACCCTCTGGCTTCTTCCTCTGCTGAGTCCCTGTGGGTGCCCACTGCACTGACTGACCAGGGAATAGGAGGCCTCACACACTGAGCAGTCGTATCTAAAGCAGCTTGAAAACAGAATCAAGCCAAAAGGAAGGCAGGAGAAGAACTGTACAGGCCGGCAGCCACCGTCAGACACGCCACAGGTCCCTCACGTGCTTCCTTCCTGTCAGCCACAAGTGGTCAGTGCTCATCCGGGTGCCTCTCAGGGCAAGCCCCGGGCTTTGTGAGGCAGGGTGGGCTTCAGCCTGCGCCAGCCCAGCATTCCCCGGCCACACGTGGCCCCAGCTCCGGGCAGGTGCTCTCGCTGCTGCGCGGCAAGCAGAGGGTCGCCCCCATGTGGCCAGTGAACAGGGTGCCCCTCCAGACTCAGCTGCTCTGCTCACCAGGGAAATACACAGATCACTCAAGAAAAAGGGAAACGCAACCAGGGCTGACAGTGAGTGGAACAGACTTGGGAAGGGCCTCTGCCTTCTGAATCACCAAGTGGAGATGCCTTCAGGGCCAGGCGGGGAGAGTTCTAGGCACCCCCGTCCGGATCCCAGCATCCCTGGCTGGGCCTTGGGCAATTATTAACATCACTGGCATGATTTATTTAGTTTTGACAAATTCTGCAGGAAACCGGATTCGACACACTCCCAGACCCGCCCCTCTTCCACGCCACCCTGGCCTCCAGGGGAGCTTCGTGTGTCTCTGAGTGGAAGACACCTGGTGCAGGACTCACTCAGACACCTCTGGTGGGCCTTGGAGTTTTTTGACACAGAGCTGCAGGGGTCCCTGCAGACCCCAGCAGCAGGATAGCCACTGCAGAGGGGGAGGCTTTCCACCTTAGGTCCTGCTTTGAACTTGGCTCTTGGCCAACTTGGCCAACCACTTGGTCCTCGGGGAAAAACAGAGCAAAAAGTTATTTCCAGAAACATCACAAAGGCTGACTGCAGCCTGCTTCTCGGGCTGAATTCTTGCTGCTGTCCCGGGACTGGCACAAAAGACTGCCCTATGGTCTCACCACCTCCCTTGTTCCGGGGGGCGGGGGGGTGGTCAATGAATTTCTTATTCTTTCATGATGTCTGATTTTAGCAAATTATTTCTAATTTAGTATCACAGTGCGTATTTTCCCTCTCATTGAATGTCTTCATGATCGTGTTAACGAACAAAAAACAAAACAACCAAATGGGACCCAAAACCTGCCCAAAGACCCGGCAGCGGCCTGCAGTTGAAGTGGCTCTGCCAGAGGCGGCCAGGGGCCCTCACCCAACACTGCTCCCAGAGCGTGGCCGCATTCTGTATGGACACTGCTGTCCCTTCAGCCACTTCCTGGCCAACAGGGAGCATAGCTGAGGGCTCAGCAGGTGGCTGTGGGGGGAGAGGAGGAGACAGTGGGCATCAGGCACATGCTCTGGTATGTCTGAGCCAGCATCGTCCTCCTTGTTCTGCATCGGAGAGAGATGCTACATGCCAAACTATGCCCTTCATGTTTCTCTACTTTTGCACATGTTGCTCCCATCTTTACACTGCTAACCCTTTATTCTACCTGAAAGAATGCCTACTCATCTTTTAACACTTTAGGCAAGTGGGCAAACATTGGTTTTAAGGGGCAAAAAAAATCTTGCTCTTTTTTGTATAAAGCACAGATATACATACAGTTCTTAAACAGATATACAACATGTGTGTGGTATTGAAATTTAATGTGGGAAGAAGTGATTGAGATAAAAATGTCTAGAAAGTCTCTTTGGGCGGGGGAGAGGGGAGTAGATGAAAAAAAAGGTTAAGAAACATTGCCCCAAGATGACATTGTATATGTACATATCTGAATTTCAGTCCTTATAATGCTTTATTGTCTCTATCCCCTACTAGATTATAAGATCTTGAGGGCAAGATCCAGATTTTATTCTTTTTAGTCCTGCCTGATATACAGTAGACACTTAAATACATGTTGAATACATTAATGAACAAACCATATGAATGACTATTTACAAACTCACGATGAGATCTCTATCTGGGAAAACAATCCCTCATCCACGATTTGTCTCCAGTTTAGAGAGTAGAAATTCCAGGTACTAGAACCTCCCCTGTCAGCCCCCAAAATCCCTCTTTCTCTTCCTCCAAGGATGTTTTGGGTGTAGAGCTGTCGACAAAGGAGTGTCCTCATGAAATAGCTAAGTACTTTACACACATGGAGAGTTCCCAAGAAAAGTATGTGGACTAGTAACTTTCCTCCTTTCTTCTCCCTACCCTTTAAACCACTAGGTATTAAGTAGGGTCATTTTAGGACATGACTGCTTATAAATATAATTTTTCAAGTTATTACCAACAGTACAGAGCCCGATCCCAAATCACTTTCCAGGTGAAAAAAAAAAAAAAAAAGCTGAGGTGCAAAATTGGACACCCTAACTGATACAACATGTCCGAGAGAAAAGAGCAGAAATATTGCTATCAAATTGGATTTTCTGTGTCCCAAAGGCAGTGTTATTTTTGATAGGGTTTGATACAAAATACTTCTACAGTTGAAAATGTATCATTCCTAGCACTGCCTTTACCCGCAGTCTGTGGGAGGGCAACATCAAAAAGCCACCCGGTGCTCATTAAAGGCTGCCCTGAGAAAAGAAGGAATCGTCCTCTACCAGCCCACGGTAAACAGAAAGACGGAGCAATATCTTCAAGGGTTTCCGAACAAGCAGTTGCTACTCGCTGCCAACAGCAATGGTCTCTCAAACGGGACTGTGCATTTGGCCTCAAATAAAGAGATTCTGTGCACTTGATGCAGTAAGTGATATTAGAATAAAAACACAGCACTCATTGCACCATTTTTCTTTCTTGGAGAAGCCAGGCTGGGGATGTACAGGTGTAAAGCAATTAACCTTTTAATACAAACATGGAACATGCAGCTAGAATTGACCCAGGAAATAGTTGATTCCATTCCCCAGCCAAGATGCGAGAAGCCACGGTAGCATGCTAGCTACTCGGTTCACAGGAAGGGAAGAGCATCTCAGGCCACGCTAGGGCATCACGCCACAGGCTCGGCACTCACTCACCTCAGCCCACCCCAGGCTCGGCGCCCTCACACGTCTTACAGAGGAGCTGGCACAGCTCAAAAAAGCTCAGGTGGGAGGACGTTCACCAGGCTGGGGGATGGCTGCGCTAAGTGTGACAGGCCCCAGCTCTGCAGGGAGCACAGCTCCTCCAGATTGAAAAAGGAAGTGACAATACTCAGTAAGTCGCCCAAATGAAGCACAGATAATAGAAAAAAATCCACTCCTTTGTTCATCCAAACCTGAATATATCAGAGGCTATACTTAGCACTAGGAATATCATGGTGAAGTTTTTATATATATTTAATTTAATATATATAAAATATAAATATATATTTTATATATTTATATATCATTTATATTATATATCATATATATATATATATATAGGAATGTGGGCCTTCGTAGAAGAACTTTGTATGACTCTGTTACCTCTTTCTCAAGAACTTGCAGACTATTTCACACTATGGAGTTGAAGGCAGAAAGCTCAGTTTTGAATATTCCATTGATTCCATAGGTTCCTAAATGGATGAAGTCTCAATACAAGATTTCTCAATGCATCTTGTTTCCTCACTGTTTGGCGACAGTGTTTTACTGTTTGATTTGTTTTCACAGTATCTCGAATGCCCTGTGTTATTCCTATATTAATACATTTAAGGTCTGAACTTGAGCCAGTGTTTTTATTTCCTTCCATTTTGCTTAAAAATGAAATAAGGATGCATTTATATTATATATCATATATATGTATACATATATAACTATATATATATAACAGAAACAAGGTCTTTGCCCTCAGGGTGCTTAGAGCCTAAATGCACAGATAGAAAACAAACAGTAAACTAACAAATGAGGCCATTTTGATCAAGGATTGAACAATAAAGAAGAGAAGGTGTTCTGAGTGAGAATACCACAGCCCTGGGCTCGGAAGGAGCTTGCCTTGCAGCTTGTTTCCACCCTGCATTTCATGCAGTTGGCAGGCAGGGGGCCAGAGAGTCTGTCTTTTCTCCTGAGCTGATTTCCTTTGGGAAGAGGTCCATGTGGGTGAGCTCTCTCCATATACCTGGGGAGATGATGAATGTGGGAGATAGAGAGATGTTTCCAGCTAGAGCCCAGAACTCAGTGGCAGAGCAAATATTCAAAACTGGGCTTTCTGCCTTCAACTCCATAGTGTGAAATAGTCTGCAAGTTCTTGAGAAAGAGGTAACAGAGTCATACAAAGTTCTTCTACAAAGGCCCACATTCCTAGCCTCTCTCGGCTCCTAACTTATACTTCAAACATTCAACATCTAAAAATCAGTGATTTGTTTCTATTTTCTCCTCTCCCTCTCCAACATCCTCTCATCTCTGCTCTGCATTCAAAGAGAGTCAAGGCTTTGGTATAAGTCCTTCCATCTTAACTCCCTACCCAGGAGGATGGTTATAAAAAGTGGCAGGCAGAAGGGCCTGTTTTCTGGTCTGACTCTATTAAATACTAACCTTGGGTTCTAAGAAGCCACTTTTCACCAGAGAGCCACCTGATTCCTCCCCCAAAAGAACATGCAATTACTCTTACTTCGCATGGAGTATGCCTTCCATTGATTCCATAGGTTCCTAAATGGATGAAGTCGCAATACAAGATTTCTCAATGCATCTTGTTTCCTCACTGTTTGACGACAGTGTTTTACTGTTTGATTTGTTTTCACAGTATCTCGAATGCCCTGTGTTATTCCTATATTAATACATTTAAGGTCTGAACTTGAGCCAGTGTTTTTATTTCCTTCCATTTTGCTTAAAAATGAAATAAAGATGTCATTAAGAATACACTTATTGCTGCAACCATATTTGATATTCTTCTAAGAAATTTGAGGTCTGTAATAGAAAGAATTATAGACATCACCAAGTTTTTTTTAAAGATCGCATTTATATTATTCACAATATTTTTGCCAGTAAAGCTCCTTCTAATGAAGAGAGTCAGGAGATTACACAGAGGTAGTTACTGCCAAAAAGTTGACTGTTGCATGAAATAAAACTGCCAATTTACAGTTGATTTCCAGCAGTTATGTTGTGTTTCTACATTTGATAGCTGATACTAAATATGTATTCCTTTGCAAGTGTGTAACAGCTGTATAGATGATGATGATGATAGAGGAGGTAAACATCAGACAAAGAAGTATTGAATACCAGAGAGGTAATAGATTCATGTTGAAGTGTGAGTATAAAGATCCAAGAACAGAGCAAATCTTCTGTCTTCAAGGGAATATGTTGAATCAACATTCCAGATCACCACCATTAAGCACCGATGTGTCACGCAGACTCACTCTGAACCGTGTAATGTTTGCCTTCCTTTAAACACTTGAACATCGGTTTAGAGGTCAGCATAGAACAATCTAGTAGCAATCTGTGCATTGGCAGGAGGCTTTTCAAAAGGAAAGATAATATAAATGTAGGAACAGATTCAGGATTAGAATAAAAGCAGCTCGTTGAAGCCAATCAGTATGAAGCTCGCTGGCTCCTCTGCAGCTTCCCGTGCATCTCCAGCGAATGTTCCACCCATGCCGCCATAGAAGCAGGCCTCCCCTAGCTGGCGTGCTCGGGTAAAAACTGTGCAAACAATCCCTGCATCTATATTCTGAAAACCGACTCCCACATCAGGTACCTACTGGCCCCAAAACTCGGAGCCTGACTCGAGCTGACATTCAAGGCAATCACCTCAATCCTTCTTGGCCCTCATCTCTCCTCTCAGCCCCAAGGAAACTTAGACCTTCCCTGATCCATCAGTTTCCTCTCCTCTTGCTTTCCCACCCATGCGCACAGGCAAAGCTAGGCACAGGTCACTGCAGTATGCACACAGACACACACATTTTGCATATATATATCTACATACAAAATACAGAGTACTTGTATTTCATAAGTGATGCCTATAAATATCTAAATATATGTTCACCTCAAAGTATATTTTGGTATTCTATTAGTGTTGCATAATTATTTATAATAGCTTGAGTTTTAAAAAGCAGTTAATACCAGTCGTGTCCTATTACGGATGTCAGGTGTTAGCGAAATCAGCAGTTCTGCAAACATACTGCTTCTGCTCCTCGTTTCTGAGCTACTTTAATCTGTGGAGTCGTTCCCAATATGTAGTGAGACCCTGACAAATCTAAAATCAAAAGAGATGGCATCGAGGAACAACTGGCCTTGGAGCTAGAATATCTAGATTCAAGTTTGGACTAATTCACTTCAAATATTCCTCAGTTATAATATGGGAGTAATATCGCCTGCTTGGCCCTGCTTTCCTCAGAGAGATGTTGACAGTAGAAGTAGTAATAGTTTCAGTAGCAGCAACGTTATCAGAATTGGCTTCCATAGCAAGAAGAGTGACAATAAGAAGGTAGAAACTACATTTATTATATAAACAGTACACTGGAATGAATTCATTCATTCATTCAATTGTACCAGGAACCATACAATTGGCTAGCTACACAGAGTCACTACCCAGGGAGTCACCATCTAGCTGGGGGACAAAATAGTGCATGACAGGGGGGAAACTGCCCAGACACATAGATATACAAGGATGTTTTCTGCTTTCCTTCTCAGGGTGAAATGCTATACCATGATCCTCAGGGAAAGATAGCTAGCTCCTTCACAGTATTTCTTTTCCCTGCCATTTCCTGGAACAAATGTCTTACCTTAGATAACTTTTTTCCTCTTCTATTTACCTAGGTCCTCTTTTGACAACCCATTCGTTGATGTACCTGCTAAGTACCAGGCACTTTGCTAAACCCCCAATTTCAGAGAAAACAGAATCCCTCTTCTCAAGTATTTTCCCCATTGCCAGAAAAGCAATAAGAATTTACCAAAGGGACCACTTTGAAGATAGCTCAAAGCTCACTTTGAAATGAAGTATCAGTATTGAGAGGCATAGTGTCAGGCTATCTAAAACTTACCTTCGAATATTACAGCAAAAAATACGTGGGTACAGAGTAAGAGGGAACACAAATACAACCAAATGTTCAAAACAATTGAGTTTTGAGGGTGTAAGTTCATAATATTATTTCAACTCTTCTGTATGTTCAAAATACTTTGATAAAAAGTAGGAGCTAAAAAGAACAAAACCTGGGGTGCCTGGGTGGCTCAGTCGTTAATCATCTGCCTTTGGCTCAGGTCATGATCCTGGGATCGAGTCCCGAGTCTGCTCAGCGGGGAGCCTGCTCCTCCCTCTGCTTGTGCTCTGTCTCTCCTCTCTCTCTCTCAAATAAATTAATAAAATCTTTAAAAAAAGAACAAAAAATAACAAAACTTTTATTGGAATCAGATCACCATTAGTTGAGGTCTGCCTCCAAAACAGTCTGGCAGTATGAAGTGGGAGAAGTTATTAACCTCTTCAGACCTCAGTTTTCTCATCCCTAAAATGAAAATAATCATTGTACATACCAGGATGGTCTGTTATGAGCATTAAATTGGGTTATACATGTCAAGCACTTAGCCGAGTCCTAACACTTAAGTAAAATAAATATTAGCTTCTCTTATTTTATTTTAAAGTAATACTTCTGTGAAATGGTATAGTAGTTAAGATGTAGAAACCAGAAACAAAAAGAAATTACAAAAAAGAATGAATAGAATAGACTAGATGTCCAGAAAGTCCTCTTAAAAATATGTTTAAAAATCTTTACCCAGCATTTTAACCACATGGCTGAGCTAATAAATAGCAAGCTGAGGGAAATCTGCAGATGTCAGAACAAAAGTAGAAAGTTTCCAGAGAGGTAAGCAAGCTCTAACTCAGGCACTTCTCTGAGGGAATATGCTAACCTCTGGTGGTTTCAATACTGAGTTTTAATGGTCCCATGACTGTGGCGAACAGGAGGCAAACCTTGCAGCTTGCAGAATGTACAAGTTTGTATCAGAGACAAGGGAATGAAGTTAGGGCTTCCGTAAGGCAATGACAGCAGTAAGTGATCTCCAGGAAAGCCACGCTGGACAAAGTGAGATGGGGAAGTTACATGCTTCGTTCTGAATGGAGACCACAGTCACATGAATTTAGAATTAGAAGTTATATCCCTGGGGAGTCAAAAAACCACAAGCTGAATTTTATTGGAAAATGGGCTCATGTTGGTAGTATCTTCTAATACCTGGCAGACACAAACACAATCCTACGTGAGAGAAGGTACTTTAAACCCACACTTCAAAGAATTCCTAGACAGAATAACCCAGGGACATGAACTCATAATCAAAATTCGTGGAACACATAAGGACCAAAGTAACACAAGGAGAGTCGACCTGAGCAACAAAGTACAGAACGAGACTCACAAAACTATGTGCTTGTTAAAATGAGTTCAATACATTTTAAAAGTAAATAAAAGAGGTTATTAAAGTATGGCAATGGAGTAAGACACTTCAGAAGGCCAAATTGTGACCTCTAGAAGTAAAAAAATTAAATTAAATTAAAAATTCAATTAGAGATTAAATAGCAGGATAGGACACAGCATAAAAATTATTTAATGAATCGGAATATAGATTTGAAGAACTTACCCAAAATTTAATATAGACAGTCAAAGGGGTAGAAAGCATATAATATCATATGGCAAGAGAAAAAAGAATAGAATTTAAGAAATATTCAAAGAGAAATAACTGAAAAATTTCCAGAATTTATAAGACTGGTCCTCAGATTCAGCAGCAATGTGTCTTATGCAAAAACAAGTGGAAATAAACCCACTTTATATTGTAACTGCTGAACACAAGAGAAAGAGACTATCTCAAAAACAGGCAGGGGGAAAAAAGATTAATAAGATAAAAGGAAATTATAAAAACAATGAAAGATAACTTAACAGTCACAATGGAAGCCAGAGGAGAATGTCATTGTATTTTCAAAATGCTCAGAAAAAATAACAAAGAATTATAAAAACAAGAAAACTGTATCTCAAAAAAAAAAAAAAAAATCAGAGGAGAAAAGAAAAACAAAAAACTGAGTATTTACTACTCTCAGAAACTCCAAAGCAATTTCCAAAGGAGGAACACCAGTAAGAAGAAAAATTATCTCAGAAGGGAGGTCTAAGATGCAAGAAGAAATGGTGAGCATCAAAAATGATAAACAGGGAGTAAATGTAAACAAACATCAACCTTGTATTTTAATAATCAGGGAAAAAAGTCTACTTTTTAAGGCTTTTAAAAAAGCAAAGTAAAACTAAAATACCACATTGGCATAACACTAGCAGATTATTAACATGAGTGCTTTTTAGGAGAAAAGTAATGATGTTAATGTTAGATTTCGCTAAATTAAAAAAAGAACTTTAGAATTTTTAAATTCTACGTTCTCTTCACTAAAGGAAGAGAATTGCAATATATAACTTCCCCACCTCCTGGAGTTTTTAAAAAATTTTGAAGAAATTTATATTAGGATCAATGGTTCTAACAATAACTAAAACACTCCTGAAGGGGGCACCTGGGTGGCTCAGTTGGTTAAGCGACTGCCTTCGGCTCAGGTCATGATCCTGGAGTCCCTGGATGGAGTCCCGCATTGGGCTCCCTGCCCAGCAGGGTGTCTGCTTCTCCCTCTGACCCTAACCCCTCTCATGTGCTCTCTCTCATTCTCTCTCTCTCAAATAAATAAATAAAATCTTAAAAGTAAATAAATAAATAATAAAACACTCCTGAAGGGAAAAAAAAAGATTGGAGGTATTTGTCCTTCCAAATATTGACTTGTTGTAAAATAAAACTAGAGTAATTTAGCACTAAATTAGGTATTGAAACAGGAATAAACAAACAAAGACAATGTCTTTAAATACTAAAAGAGAAATATTTTCAAACTCGATTAAATAAAAACAAAACCCAGTACCTGTCATTTCAACATCATATTGGAACGTCTAATAATAACATTTAACACTTACTAGGGATACCATGTGGCAAGCACTGTTCTAAGCACTTTACGTGAATTAATTTATTTAATCCACACAAAGTCCTACGAGGTAGGTGTACTGTTATCCATTTTTGCAGATGAGAAAACTCAGGTTATATAGCTTGTCCACAGTTATATAGCAAGTTAGTAGCAGAGGTGGTTGACCCAGACCAGTCTGACTCCAGAATCTATGCTCTTAACCACCATACTATTCTTTCCCAGCAAGCAAAGTAGAAAGAGGAAATTTAAAACAAGAATTGTAAAGGAAGAAACAAAACTGTCTCAAATGATAATTGTCTACATAGTAAATCCAAAAGAATGTACAGATAACGTATTAGAAATATTAAGAGTTTAGCAAGATGGACGGACATAAAATCAATATATAAAATCCCATTGTATTTCAATAAATCAGTAGAGGTTAGAAAAGTCTACTTTTAAAACAATATCATTTAAAATAGTAACACAAAATAAGGTGCTCAGTAATAAATCTAATAAAAGTTGTACAATGCCTTTATTCAGAAAATACTTTTTTAATGTTTAAAATATTAAAGAGGTAAATAAAGAGATATACTGTGTTCATGGACAGAAATAAACAGTATTATAAAGATACCTATCTTTCCAAAATGTTCTATAGATTAAAATACAAGTGCCAGAAAAATTCTAACAGTGTATTTTGTGGAACTTGCCAACCTGATTCTAAAATGTATTTAGCAGATCAATGGTCTGAGAATAACTGAAACTCTCCTGAAGGAAAAAATAAGATTAGAGGTATTTTTTCTTATGAATATTGGTTTATTATAAGGTTAGAATAATTTAGGCACCAACATACTAACACATGGATAGACAAATAAACCAAGGAATTAGAATAGAGAGCCCAGAAATAGACCATGCATATATAAAAACCTACTATAAAATAGAGCTATAACACAACTAAAGAGGCAAAAAAAAAAAAAAAAAAAAGGGACTGAAAAGTTAAGCTGGAACAATTGTTACTTATGGGGGAAAATGGATTCAAATACCACTTTGTCATTGATAAAAAAAAAAAATCTATCCTGGGTGGATCAAAGACTTAAATATGAAAGGAACAACTTTTAGGGAAAAAAAAATCAGGAAATACATTTATGGCATAAGAAAGAATTTCTTTTAAAGAACTCAGAAAGCGCAAACTATAAAGAAAAGATAAATGAATTCAACTACACTTAAAGGACTTTTATTCAGGAAAACACACACACATACACACACAATAAAGGTGGTAAAAGACATGTGACATTCTGTGAGAAGATATTTGCACCATGTATAATTGTTAAAAGGTTAAAATCCAGAATATATAAGAAACTCATACCAAAAAAATAAGAAAAAGACAATCTTTTATAAAAATGGTCAAAGTACATTAACAGACATTTCACAGAAAAGGAAACACAAGTGGCCATTAAAAGATATTCAAATTCAGTATTAATCAAGAGAAAGCAAGAAAGCTTGTTTTGCTCCATTTATTAATGTATCATTTTTTTATTTTTTAGTCTGTACAAATATGTTAAATATTCCCCTGTGTGTACGACCTATTTCTCCAAAATAAAATAAAAATAGAGACCATCCAAAAACTTGTACATTGTACTTTGACAATACTTTCCATGAGTATCACCTTAAGAAACTGCTCAGATTTCAATACAAACAATAAAAATTAAAATAAAAAATAAAATTATGTGGGAAAAAATTGCTCTTTGTAAAACACCCAATACATTTAAAGAATTATTATGATCGTTTTAGCACTTTGCCCAATAGCTTACATTTGGCACCATTTACTGATAGGGTAATAGAAGTAAGGCAAGAGTTCTATCACTGCAGACAGCCTCCTCCTCAGCGCAGGTAGCAGACAATTAGCACCCCCAAAAATGGAAATGACTCCATGATATTTGATGATCATAAATAGTAAGGCTATCTCCTGCGATAGAGGCATTGTCTGCCTTTGCTGAGCTTTTAGTCTACTGAGTGAAACAGATAATAAACGAGGAAATGGACGAATGAATTATGAAGAGTGCTGTTAAGAAAATGAACAAGGTTCAGTAATAGAAAATAACAGCAAACAGGTGCATGGGATAGGATGCAATCCTAATAGGCTGACCAAGAGAAGCCTCTCTGAAGAGATGGCAGAGACATGCAGATCTGAAGGAGGAGAAAGGCCCTCATTTGAAGGATGGGATGGAGAGAGAGTTGGCCACAACTCCCTCACAAGGGAGGGAGGATTCCAGGCTAAGGGAAGCACACCTACCAAAGCCGGGAGAAGCGATTTTGGTCTCTGGGAACGTGGGAGCCGAATGATGGAATGTTGAGAAGGCCAAATGTGGGATTGGAAAAGTAGGCTGGAACCTTGAAGGCCATGCCAAGGGAGTCTGATTCTTTTCTCAAAGGTCCATAGAAAGAAACTGAAAGGGTTAGTGTAAAAAAGCCACATGATTCAATTTCTGCCTTCAAAGATTACTTTGCTAGTTAGTGAATAGTAGAAACAGGGAGACGATTACTGTGGTAATAGTAGAATGGAAGTGAAGCAGGGGGTGGAACTGGGATTGTAGCAATGTTAGCAGAAATCCAGTGAACAGGGACGTCTGGGTGGCTCAGTCGGTTAAGAGTCTGCCTTCGGTCTTACACAATTCACAGCACTCACCATAGCACATACCCTCCCCAATGTCTATCACCAAAAACTAATGATGTAATGTATGCTGATTAACATAACATAATAAAATTAAAAAATCTGTTAAAAAAAAAAAAGAGTCTGCCTTTGGTCATGATCCTGGGGTCCTGGGATCGAGCCCCCCATCGGGCTCCCTGCTCAGTGGGAATCTGCTTCTCCCCCTCTTCCTCTACTTCTCCCCTGCTCATGCTCTCTCTCTCTCTCTCTCAAATAAATAAAATCTTTAAAAAATTTAAAAAAACTCAAGTGAACAGATTCAAGGTATATTTTAGAAATGGAACTAATAAGATATGTTGATAAAGTAGATGTGGAGAAAATGATATGGAACAGTGATATGTCAAAAATGTACATAGCTCTCATTTGGTAAGGGTACGTCCGTTATTTCAACGGCTTTTGTCTTCTTTGACAGAAGTTAAAAAAAACCTAAAAACAAAAACCTGATGACTCATAGCGTTTTGACAGCACCCCCCATGCCGCTGGGCACACAGCTTCTCCCAGGGAAGAAACACAGGGAACTATCACAAACATGGCAGAATGTCACAAACCCTTTCAATCATCCATATATGTTTATAAAACTATATGCGTATAAATAACATGTCATTATTTTGTTTATTCTCCGGTCTCAAATTTTCATGAAGGCAGACGATTTGAAGTCTCTCACAGGCACAGCCAAGTGATCCGTGCCCCTGTTTCCAAACACATGTATGACACTCTGACCCTACTCCCGGAATAATAATAATAATAATAACACTGGGAAATATTAACAGGTTTAATCCTCACTTCAGCCCTGAGAGAAAGTTATTCTTCTTATTGCCATTCACTATACGTGAATTGAAACACGTTTACTGTTTCTGAAACTTTAGGGTTTAGACCGAGCTATGAGCCACACTGACACCAAAGAGTGTGTCGTAAGCTGCTCAAATTACACTTGAATCTTAAATGTCTTTGCTGATGAATTTTGGTGAAAATAGCCAATAAAAAATTTAGGAAACATACAAATATTGGGAAAAATGAATCAATCTCTCACCTGATAAAGACTGGGGGGGGGAGTGATTTGTCTATCACAAGGAGATAAAGAGATGCAAGCAAATTTCAAGGAAATAAACTCTTTATTACCAAGTATTCCAAATGTTACAGAGTATGTAGAAGGAAACCAGACAGGATCCAAAGATCCCACTTAAAATGGGGAGAAAACAGTCTAACATCTGGATGTATAAAACTTAGCTTTTATTTCAGTTTTGTTTTCTTTTGTTTTTTTCTCAACTGTCACACTGTAAAACAGAGAAAACTGAAATCTTTCTCAGGAGCTGTAAAATCGACGCAAGTGTGTTGACAGCCAGAGGAGACATGGCCTTTGGGGTGGAAGTCTCTCACTTGTGTTCAAGTACTAAGCCTGTAACGAATGGTTTATAGTGGTTCTCCACCTTGGCTCCACATTCAAATCACCGGGGGTGCTTTCTTCAAATTCTACTCCCAGAGATTCTTTTTAGCGGTTCTCAGGTTGGCCCCCCGTGGAACCAGTAGTTTTTACAAAGCCCTAGCAGATTCTAATGTACAGCCAAAGCTTGAGCAGCACTGCCTGGGACCCAAGCCTGTGGGCATTCTCATGGCTACAACAGAACCACGCTCTTGGGCTTCTCACTGCTGTAGAAGCTAAGAAAGTCAGCAAGAAGCTAAAGGCATCTTCTGAATTCCTACAGCCCCGATGAGGAAGCACTGTGGTTAGACCTCTCCCACCCCTTCCTGACCTGGCAATTGGAGCAACTGCTTACCAGCAGCGCCCTCTGGGAAACGTAGCTGTCAGCCCAAATAGCCACTGCTGACAACTTCTTTTAGATTTGTTTCAATATAACATGGTCACACTCTGAGCATCAATAAACAGTATAGTTTTCTTCGCTGTATGAATTAGGCAAGGAGAGGCGCCATGTAGACACATGGAGTACCTAGTATGCGTTGGACATTTTCTTTAGTTTGCTTCTAATGCTTACCACAACCCTCTGAGGAAGGCATTATTTTATTTTGGCCCTCCAATGAGGAAACTGAGGTTCAGTGGGATTATTAAGTGATTTCTCAAGATCACAGGGCTGCTGAGAGGAACACTGGGGAGGAGATCCCTCCTGATTTTTACTATACCACGCTGCCCCCTAAGGCTGCAGGAGTTAATGGCAAGCACAGGACGTTAAAAAAAAAAAAAAAAAATCTTGAAATGCCAGAAGGCAGTAAGCTTGAAATAGCCTGGTGGACCTAATTGGCTGTGATTGCTCTTTCCTCTGAACACTTAGAGCCTTTTCTGTTGGTACCACCAGCTTAGCACTTAACTCTTGCCGCCTTTTGTTAATTGCCAGCTCATGTGCTCTCAGCTCATTGCCATTACAAGCAAGCTGGGGCAGGGCAAAGATGATTCTTGATATTTTTAAATCCACCTGAGAGCCTAAATTTGCCTTAGAGCAGAGCTTCTGTAACTGTCATGTACTTACGGATCACCTATAAACCTTGTTAGAAAGCAGATTCTAACAGAAGGGCTGGGTGGGCCTGAGACCCTGTATTTCTTTTTTTTTTTTTTTAAGATTTTATTTTATTTATTTATTTGAGACAGAGAGAATGAGATACAGAGAGCATGAGAGGGAGGAGGGTCAGAGGGAGAAGCAGACTCCCTGCCCAGCAGGGAGCCTGACATGGGACTCGATCCCGGGACTCCAGGATCATGACCTGAGCCGAAGGCACTCGCCTAACCAACTGAGCCACCCAGGCGCCCGAGACGCTGTATTTCTAACAAGCCGCCAGGGATACCAAAGCTGCCAAGGAGAGGATCACACGCTGAGAAGCAAGGACCTCATTATTCCAAATAAGTGCGGGGATTTTTTTTAACTATAATTTTGAAACAAGCAGCTGTGCATGTAGTTTGGTAAATTACATTTCACCACGTATTTCATTTCTTTAAAAAAAAAAAAGGTTTCTCATTATCCTAACAAGGCTGTCTAAAGTCATTCCTTTCTCAGTGAATCTTTGCAGATTGATTTGTTGATAGGTAGGACATCTCAACAAGAAAAGAAAGCACCTACAAATTACAGTTGAATTTCTTACGAATAACACAAAGAAACAGCTGGTTAATCAATGGTTTAAAACAAAGAAGATGATAGTACACCCCTCTCACCATTTCTCCTATTAGCAATGGACCCCCACGTGTGGAGCCGTGACATCCTTGGGATGTTTCTGATGAGAAGCCTGTGGGTAACCCTACTAATGTACTCTGAGTAAGACCCAGTCATTAAGAATATCAGCTTCAGGGTTGGTAGCCCAGAGTTGAAGCCCTGGCTAACATTTTACTTTTCAAAGCTCATTTCTTGTCCAGTACCACCCTAAAGCAAGACTTGTAACTCTGACCCATCCTCAAATAGTCCCAACTTGAAATCATTAACAAGAAACATATTCATACATACCCATAGAACAGCTTTTTTCATTCAAAACAATGAAATATTTCACTATTGATTTTGTGGTCAAACACATAAAAAGGGTTTATGTTGTAGTTCATACTATAAAACACTATAAATCCACATGCCTTATTGTGGTTTGGAAAAGGACATCTCTTTTCCATGTTCATCTTTGTGTCCCCCACCCCCAACACACAAACACACATCCTGCTATTCTGGAATAGTGCTTTACACGGATATACTTGTATGCCTCGGGCAGCCTCAGCTTCCTCGGCTTATAAAAGGGGACTAATATTACCATTTAGGTTTCCACGACAATTGAACACATATCTCTCTTCAAAAGTCCCTAGCAACCCCAGCCAGCAGGTCTCCTCTCTAGACCATTTCCCCCCATGCACCCTTCTAACCTCCATCTTACCATCCATACCCCCAACTTTCTATGTCCCTTTTCTTTTCAGAGAGATTTGCTGGTCTCTTGGCTTTTCCAATTGGGATCCAATCTCGTTAGATGACCAGCAGAGAGTCAGAATTAGCAAATAAATAACTTCACACACACAGTTCTCTCTAAATATTTATTAAATGAGTAAATGGCTGGCATTCGTATAAGCCAGTCAACCCCAGTGGATCCTCAATATTGAGTTCTAGAAATCTCTATTAGAAAAATCAGATGTGGAAATATTAAGAAGTGATAGCTATCTGTACTCCTCTTAATGGTGGATTTTCTCCAAACAAATCAAGGGTAACACCAATAGTTAGATGGAATCTCAGAAATAGTGCGGCAGCAAGGACATCGGGATATCAGAAGTGCTGTTTGATACTGCCTAGAGCTCACTTCTCCCTATGGCAGTCTTAAAAAATGTATATAGAAACATATAAGAAATGCCTAGTCCCATAAAATCCGTGTGATTCATCTGATGCACACTGAAGCTGTCTCATGGGTGAACTGAAGATATTACTACTTCATATACACTACAAAGGGTAATAGAAATGGCATGTATGTTTCTTACCCTGACTAAAGTACTAAGTTAACACTTAGTAGATATTTAGTAAGTATTCCATTCCAGCTTATCTGGGTAGCACTTTTCATCCCAGAGGTGTGGGAAGGAGGGTGGGAAATGCTTGGTCAATGTCTGTGTTTGTTGAACTTGTGAAAAAAAGAAACTCTGACCATGGCAAACAGTTTATATGTTAGGCAATCTTAGCTCTCGTAGCTTTCCACAATCTTATGAAAGGAGGTGTCAAGTTCTAAAAAATATAGTTGTCCATGTACAATCAAATTGTACTCAGTGGCAGCGAAAGAGGAAATGATAAAAACAAAGCAACGACAGAAAGTCCCATCACCGCAAAAAACCTTCCTAAGAAAAGATCAAATCATAGCAGCAGATAGCAGGCACTCTAGTGAATCAGTGACATTAAAATAACTATAAAAGAAAATCTGAAAGAAAACCATACCTAAGGAAAAAGTGAGAAAAAGGAAGTAATGACTATGAATTGAATAAAATGTAGGCTATAAATTTAAGATAAGCAAACAAGGTATCTTCCTCAGAGAGAAATGTTTAGTAAAATTAAAGTCATATATAATTGTCCCATTGAGTAAGAATATCTACAAACAAAACCTACAGCAAGATGTCAGAGTTAAATGATTGTGCCGCAAACCAAAACAAGAAAAGAGTGCAAGATACTTTACATTACATATTTATTTAGCAATGAAATCACCTTTTTCTATGTCTCCCCTAAAACTCTCATGTATTCAAGTAGCAATTGCTCTTTAAATGTACTAGCTGAAAATCTATTCTATACTTCGTTAATTGAGTTACACACAATAAAATCCAGGGGCTACAGTGAATACATTCA
The DNA here is from genome assembly GCF_011800145.1 of Mirounga leonina. NCBI lineage: Eukaryota > Metazoa > Chordata > Mammalia > Carnivora > Phocidae > Mirounga > Mirounga leonina. Next base: position 44,448,282 of record NW_023270316.1, read on the forward strand.
AAGTCAATGTGCTCAGTACAAAATCCAGTACATGTGATTACATTCCTAAGGCCAGAAAGAAAGCCCATGGGAATGAAAGTAATTTCCACATTTTATACGTGTGTGGAAAATGTCACACTATCTCCTCTCCTGGAGGTTTCTGAGGAATGCATTTTATTCGATTTGAAGCCTATGGCTTCTTAGAACTTCTCATCCAATGTGCAGTCTACCCCTCTGTCTCACCTGCACATGGAGCCTGGTTCCTTATGCACCTTTATAAACCCTATATAAATTATTATGCTCAGGGGAGTCTTCCGTTTTCCGGGGTTTTGTTTTTTTTTTTTAATTCACATGCCCATCCTCCTGTTGATGATCTTACTAATGCTATAACTTCGATAAGCCACTGCCATCTAGAGACCTGGGAGGTCTATTAAAAAACATTCTCCAATCTTGAGCTGAGAAAGATAAACACTAGCTAAACATCATTAGGGACTATTGTCTCAGAGAAAGTCAGATACATACCACAGCCTGCAGAGCACACCTCTCCATATTCTCTACTGAAAAATGAAACTTTAAAAAGAGCAAATGTTAGTACTGAAAACACAAGTACTTTGAGTGAAACCAGCACAGAAACTGGAGATGGTGGGGCACCTGGGTGGCTCAGTTGTTAAACATCTGCCTTTGACTCAGGTCATGATCCTGGGGTCCTGGGATCGAGCCCCTCATTGGGCTCCCTGCTCAGTGGGAGGCCTGCTTCTCCCTCTCCCACTCCTCCTGCTTGTGTTCCCTCTGTCACTGTGTCTCTCTCTGTCAAATAAATAAATTATAATAAAAAAATCTTAAAAAAGAAAAGAAAGAAACTGGAGATAGCTCACCTCAAACTCAGCTCCAAATAAAGATGGGGAATCATGCCCTTGACTTCAGAAGCAGGTAATCATTTATATAGTAAATTCCAAAAATTCCAGAAAATTATCCCCATCCCAACCACATCACATACCCACATCTACTAAAAAGGCACCACCTCTTGGATGATGGTTGAAATTACTATTTTTAGAGCTGCATTTTTGGTTTTCGGTTGTTGCCCTCCACTTGGATGCAGGTAGTCTTAGAAGCATAATGCTTCCATCTTACGTACTCCTGAGTTCTAAGCTATCTGTCCCTTTCTCAAGAGCTGCAGTTGGTGAGAAGATCGAATAAAGAGTGCGAGAGGACAGAAATGCCCAGAGAGGAGACAAGGAGCAGGAGGAGAGCGCTAAAGCCTCTGAAGACTAACTGATCTCTCCACAATTTTACCTAAGGCTTCAGCAGGGCAAATATTTGTTTAATGAAATCATACATGGAACAACAACAACAACAACAACAAAAAACCATTTGAAACAGATAGGCCCAGAGCTGCTCTGATCGATGTTACACGATTGGAGCCTGGACCTCCCCGCCCACTGTACCTGTCCTTCCATTCCTGACGCAGTTCAGACGGCGCCAGGATTCCAGGAAAGACGCTTGGAAAACCACTAGCCTATTGGAAGTCGGTGTAGTGAAAGAGATCCTCTCTGATATAAGAACCGTTCCTTTCTTTAAACCTATGATTATAGAGCGGGGAGGCACAGAGGCGTGGCATCAGTCAAGCCCAGTTCCGGGCCAAGGTCACACACAGCGCCCCGCCTGCAGGAGGAGCCGCCGCGCCAGAAAGATAGACGGAGTCCCAGACAGCCGCTCCGTGAACCGCCCACCCCACTTCCGTGAGTCCTTCCGAGCCCTGGGGGGAAAAGCCCGGGAGGGCTGCTGAGCTACCCCTGGAGGAGGAGCGAGTCCGAGCCCGAGCCCGGGGCGCCACCACCCCAGGCGTAGCGCGCAGCAGGGGTCGCCTTCCTGGCCCGCTCACCGGCGGCTGTCCAAGGTCCCGGGAGGCAGAATGACAGAGCCGATCGAGAAGCACTATTCACAACATTAGAACACATTGGGAAAGGCTCCTTTGGAGAAGTTTTCAAAGGAATTGATAACCGTGCCCAGCAAGTGGTTGCTATTAAAATCGTAGACCTTGAGGAAGCCCAGGATGAAACTGAAGACATGCAGCAAGAAATAACTGTTCTGAGTCAGTGTGACAGCTCATATGTAACAAAATACTATGGATCATTCTTAAAGCATTCAAAATTATGGATAGTAATGGAATACCTGGGTGGTGGTGGTTCAGCACTGGGTCTTCTTCGAGCTGGTCCATTTGAGGAGTTCCAGATCGCTACCATGCTAAAGGAAATGTTGAAAGGTCTGGATTATCTGCATTCAAAAAAGAAAATTCACTGAGACATGAAAGCTGCCACCGTCTTGCTGTCAGAACAAGGAGATGTTAAACTTGCTGACTTTGGAGTTACTGGCCAGCTGAGAAATACACAAATTAAAAGGACTACCTTGGCGGGAACACCATTTTGGACGGCTCCTGAAGTTATTCAACAGGGGGCTCATGACTCAAAAGCTCACATTTGGTCATTGGGAATTACTGCTATTGAACTAGCCACGGGAGGGCCACCTAACCCTGAAATGCATCCAATGAGAGTTCTGTCTCTTACTCCAAAAAACAATCCTCCAACTCTTGTTGGAGACTTTACTAAGTCCTTTAAGGAGTTTACTGATGCTTGCCTGAACAAAGATCCATCATTTCCTCCTACAGCTGAAGTATTTCTGAAACACAAATTCATTGTAAAAAATTCAAAGAAGACTTCTTTTTTTCAAAGATTTTTATTTACTTATTTGAGAGAAAGAGACAGAGATAGCAACAGAGGTAGTGAGAGAGAACACAAGCAGGGTGGAGAGGGAGAAGCAAGCTCCCTGCTGAGCAGGGAGCCCAACCTGGGGCTCGATCCCAGGACCTTGAGATCATGACCTGAGCTGAAGGCAGACACTTAACGACTGAGCCATCCAGGTGCCCTTCAAAGAAGACTTCTTATTTGACCGAACTGATAGCTCAATTTAAGAGATGGAAGGCAGAAGGGGACAGTGATGATGAAATTGATTCTGAGGGCTCTGATTCCAAATCCACCAGCAGAGAAAATAATACTCATCTTGAATGGAGCTTTACCACCATGTGAAAGAAAGCCCAATCCAAAGAAACCACAGAATGGGGCAAAGCAAGATCTTGTGCAAACGCTGAGCTGTTTGTCTATGATAATCACACCTGTGTTTGCTCAAGTTAAAGAGCAGGGTGAGGATAACACTAGCAGGAATCAGGAAATTGAAGAACTTGAGAAAAGTGTTGCTGTGGCAGAAGCCACCTGTCCTGGCATCACAGATAAAATAGTGAAGAAATTAATTGAAAAATTTTGAAAGTGTTCAGCAGATGAATCCCCCAAAGGAACTTATTACTGGCTTCTATTACATACAGAACCAGAGAAACCCACCAAAGTTACTTCAGGCTTAACAATGCTTAACTCACGAGCTCTATGTACCTTTTGGATCTTCGCAGCATTGAAGATTTGGAAGAAGCTATTCAACTATTTGTGATGGTGTTTATCACTTTATATTTTAAAGAGACTATTTACTATATATAGTTTCGCCTGTATTCTACTAAATGTTGAGATCCAGTTTTGCTTTTAGGTATCATTATTACTTAAGTTACTGGGATGAATACCTTTCACGTCGTGATCTTTAGTTGAATGAACACTCATGAAACGTACAGGTCTTTCAAAGTCATCCTAAACATTCAACTTTTGTAAATTATCAAGCTGCAAAACACTTTTGTTTTAACACACAACATATTCTAAAAATGACTATTGGCAGAGGGTGGAAACAAGTCATACCTTCTTAAAACAGAGGCTTTTCATAAGCTCTTGGAAATAAATCTGGAAAAGTATTAACTACCAAGTTGGGATGATCTCCCAGGCAGCTCAGTGATGATCACATTTGAGAGCCATGTGTTTGAAATATTTATAGGCAACAGAGGTATCTCCTGGTGTGCAGTATTTACCTTCTCTGTTAGAAGAAGCAATTAACCCTATTTGACATGTTTGGAAATGTAAAGCAACACTAATTAGCCATGGATGGGATTTTGAAAATACTAGGTGAGTTAGTCAGGCTTCATTTTTAAAATCTTCAACTCATATCGCATATTATATGCTTGGATTTGGGGAGCTTAAAAAAAGCTGAGAATCATGTAATTAAATGCCTGATCGACAGGTATGAATATAATTCACACCAGCATATTTTTTTCATGGGAGTAAAATGTCCTATAAACTATTTATATATTTTTGTTCTTCGTAATCATCCAGTATATAAACATGATGTATTCATTTTTGAAAGGATATTTAAATAAGCATTTTCTAGTTCATGTGAAAATAACCATAGTGGGCACCTGGGTGGCTCAGATGGTTAAGCATCTGCTTTCGGCTCAGGTCATGATCCCAGGGTCCTGGGATCGAGTCCCGCATCGGGCTCCCTGCTCGGCAGGGAGCCTGCTTCTCCCGCTGCCTCTGCCTCTCTCTCTCTCTCATGAATAAATAAATAAAATCTTAAAAAAAAAAAAAGAAAATAACCATAGTACAGGCTGATCTCTGCCCCTACAAAGTTAGACCGTACAGTTAATTTTCAGTTATGGTACTGTTACGTGGGTAATACCTTTTCTCTTTTAAACCCAGTATATATATTATGCCTGCCTAAGTCCCGAATTGGATCTATATTTTAGTAGTTGTAGAATTATTGATGTTAATTAGTTTTGATAGTCAATGTTCTATTATTTGGATCTGCACAGGTTTTTTTTGGCCCAGAAGTCATTTTAAAAAAATCTGAACAATTGCCAAATATCAGAAGAAAGATGTTCTTCAAGTAAAGAATACAGTTTTTTGTCAAAGGGCCATTACTTCCTCTTTTTCTATAATAACACAGACACTTGAGTAAGTTGTGGTTGTGTCCTCTGCCAAGAAATTTCTCTTCATTGGTGTCTATACTGTAACAATTATTTTTAACATACTGTATTTTGAAGTAATGGTTCAGTTAAAATGTTCACCTGCTATGTAACTGAAACTCAACTACAGTTTATAATCTATAGAGATCTGGAAATAATTTTGCAACTCATATCATGGATTAAATGAATACTTTTATAAAAGTAAAAGCAACAAATTTATAAATTGATTATTTGAAACTTTATTATTATTATTTTTTTTGGTTATTTGAAACTTTATAACACAGCTGCCTCATGGATAGGAATTGTATTGCTTATTCATTATTAAAGTTATTAGTCCTATAAACTGTGTCTAGGTGAAACACACTCCAGTGTTTTGGGGGGTTTTAAAAGAAATATATAAATTAAAAAACCCTATAATAAAAAATTTATGATTTTAGATGTTAATTTCTAAACAAATAATTGGGAAGATGAACACAGAAAAGAAAGGTGTGATGGTTATTTTTCAGTCGGATCCTTTGTACTATTAACATCTTTATCTTTTTTTTTTTAAAGAGTTTATTTATTCATGAGAGACAGAGAGAGAGAGAAGCAGAGGGAGAAGCAGGCTCCCAAGGAGCAGGGAGCCCGATGCGGGACTCGATCCCAGGACCCTGGGATCATGACCTGAGCCGAAGGCAGACGCTCAACTGTCTGAGCCACCCAGGCGCCCAACATCTTTATCTTCAAATAACATGGTGCTAGCTAGCTTAAGCAAAAGTAAGGTAGAGTCAGGCAGTCTCTCACATCCATACACAGAGGTACTCCTCATCTCAGATACTAAAGAGCTATAGAAACCCAATCACTTCCTTCTTTGTATCTCCTGTTGCTGCTTCTCTCTTGCTGCAGATGGGTTTTTCTATTCTAAGTCCGTGGAAAGGAAATGGCCACTGTAACTCCTGATCTACATCTCTGTCCATGACATCAGCCAAATTCCAAATCTAAGTTTATTCTTAGAAAGTACTTTGCTTGGCCCAGCTTGAGCTGAGCACCTCTAATCCCATCAGGATAATCCAGCTGACAACTCTGCCGGGGGTAGGGCAAGTTTCCGAAAGAGAGCAAGGTGCTGGTGGTGCACAGCACCCCCTTCCCGGAAGCCTGTGCCCCCTGACACAGCAGTGATATGCTGGACCAGCTCATACTAAGCGGCTAGAGCCAATTCTACCCATCACTTCCCAACTCCATGTTCAGTGAGGTTATATGGGTAGCTTGAAATCAACCAAGGTTAGAGTATTTATACCACACAAACTGACAAATGCTATAAATCAGAGATTACTTTTTTCAGAGTCCCTTTACCAGCACCCACACTGTCACCTAAGTCTCCATAATTTGTGATGTTAGAGACAGCCACATAACATCTACTCACACACTGTGAAGCTCTGCGGGGTTCAGTCCTCTAGAAGGCGCCTAGTAGATCCGTTCGCTCAGGTATGTTTGTACGTTTAAGAAAAAAATAAAGCAAGACACGTGCGTCAGCACTGGTCAAATGCAGCACATCTGATTCCACACAAAGTCGTCTTCTCTGCTATACTTAATACAGGGGCAGACATAGGTAAGAAGGATCCTGAAAATCAGCCTCATTCTTGGTAAAAATAGAAAAGTAGCAAATGGAGAACTCTAGTGCAGAAGATGAAAAGAAATGGTATAAAGAATTTACAAGAGGGCGCCTGGGTGGCTCAGTTGGTTGGGCGACTGCCTTCGGCTCAGGTCATGATCCTGGAGTCCCTGGATCGAATCCCGCATCGGGCTCCCTGCTCAGCGAGGAGCCTGCTTCTCCCTCTGACCCTCCCCCCTCTCATGCTTTTTCTCTCTATCTCATTCTCTCTCTCAAATAAATAAATAAAATCTTAAAAAAAAAAATTTACAAGAACACTTATTGGAATACAGCAGGTGCTCAGTAAGTATTTCAGAAAGGATGAAGAGAAGAAAGGAGGTGGGAAAACAGGTACAGGTGGAGGTACAGGGGCAAGAGGGAGAAAAGGAGGATGGAAAGTGTAAAAGGAAATAATGAGTCATCAATCAAAGTAGACAATCCTCCACTGAGAGTATAAGCAAAAGATATGTTAACTGATAAATACAAAAGCGTTCATTCAACAAGTTGTATCAAGTGCTGAACCTGGGACAGGGCTGGGCATACAACAGTTAGGAGGACACAGTCCCTGCCTCAGGTACTGTGCAATTCAGTGGAAGAGAGATTCAAATAAATCATCATCTCAATATTGGTACATGCTATGATTAGTTAACCATAAGATGCTGAGGGAGACCATAGAAAAGCTTCTACCCCAAATGTGGGAGTCAGAAAAGACCTCCCAGAAAGGGAACATATAAACCAAGCCCTGAAGAACACATAAAAGCTTCACAAGTGAATAGGATGAAGCAAAAGACATTTCAGATGGAGGGGAAATAAAACGCGTATGGTTGTGAGTAGAAATAGGCAATCACGAGTCTGAAGGAAGTTCAAACTGTCTGAGCATAGCGTGCAAGAGAGTGAACTGGAGGTATACACCACACCAGGTCATGAAGGCCTTGTAGGCATACTTGGAACTGGGACTTTCAGGACAAAGGGGAGGTATTAGGGGGTCTAAGGAAGAGAATGCTTTCGAAAAACCACTCAGATTGGTTCACTTCTCTTCTTACTGACACTACAACCTCCAGCTGGTCCCCCTGCCGCCCCTCTGTCACACCTCTAAACTATTCCACAGGGAAAGGAGGGAGACCAGCTGGTGGTTGTAACATCAGTGCTGTTGAGAGAAAAGCATTGTGGTGGTAAAGAAAGGAGGTGGAGCAGTTCAAGAGCTCTTTGGGAGGTAAAGTCAGCAGGATTGGATGATTACCAGGCCTTGGGGGATGAAGGAAGCAGGCCTTTAAAGAGTATCCCAGATTCCTGACTTGGGCAGGTGGATGGATGGTGGTGCTACTGACTATAACAAGGAAATAAAAGAAAAACAGGTTTAGCAAGGTATACCAGGAGTTTAATTTTGAAGTGCTGTGGGGCATCCTGACAGAGATGTACAGTGGGCAGTTAATTAGTAAAGCATGGGAGGGATTACCATGATTTACAATTTTTTACATATTAGGTTTTGAGAGGGTCAATAGCATTGCTTTCCCCCATCCAAGCTGGCAATCAAATGAAACATGGCCATGAGCAAACAGAAGCAAAATATCACCTTTGAGTATAGATACATGCCATGCTTGTGTGAAAGGATTTCAACCTAAAATGGAAACAGAAGATATGAAACGGAGAATCTCAACAGGTGCCTTCAGAAAAATGGAACTTAAGAACCAAGAGACTGGGAGCACCTGGGTGGCTCAGCTGGTTAAGTGTCTGCCTTCAGCTCAGGTCATGATCCCAGGGTCCTGCTTCCAGTCTGCATTGAGCCACACATCAGGGCTCCCTGCTCAGTGGGGAGTCTGTTTCTCCCTCTCCATCTGCCCCTCCCACCCAGCTCATGTGTGTGTGCGCACACGTGTGCCCTCTCTCTATCAAATAAATAAATAAAATCTTTAAAAAAAGTAAAGAACCAAGAGACTGATTGGCATTAAGTGCTTGATTTACAGAAGACCAAGACTTACCTCTTGATCTGTGAACATCTGCCAAGAATCTTTCTACATCCTCAAGCCAATGAACTTACTGCTTAGACTCTGGCTAGACTTCCTCCTCTTTGCATTCCTTGCCCATAAATACAGCCTACCCCAAACCTTCCACAGATTCACCTGTGGCTTGTTACAGCGTGGGTTTCCTGAATTGCGATTCCTCTGGTATTCCCAAGTAAACTTAATTTCTGGTAATTTTAGTTTGTCTCAGTTTACCTCTTTATTTAGGTTGACATTTGGGAAACTTACGTGGCCAATATTTCCTTTCTGATTTAGAGAGACTAGGGTAGTCAGCCTCCAAGATGGCCCCCAAGGACCCCTGCCATCTGGCACTCATGTCCTTACAAAGCCCTCTCCCACACTGAATAGGGCTGAATTGTATGACCAATAGAATACTGTGAAAATAGCAAATGTGATTTCTGAGGCTGAGTTATAAAAGATGCTACAACGTCTATCTTGTTTTCTTTTGGGTCTCTCACTCTGGGGCAAGCCAGTTGCTATGTCATTAAGTTATTCAAGTAGCCCTATGGAGATACTCACATGGTAAGGGAGAGGTCTTGCCAACAGCCATGAGAGGGAGCCATCTTGGAATCAGACCCTCCTAGTCAAGCCACCAGATGACTGAGGTCCCAACCAATATCTTAACTATAACCACATGAGAACCAGTGCCAAAACCATCCAGCTAAGCTGATTCTGAATTTTTAACCCATAGAAACTGTGAGATAACAAATGTTTATTATTTCAAGCTACTAAATGTTGAGGGAAATTTGTTACACAGCAACAAATTATTAATACAGAAACCGACTTATCAGGTCATAGGTCACATACTAAAGAACTAACTGCAGGCCTGACCAAGGGTGTCCTGCCCTGTAAAAGGCTAGTGGCTCTCAAACTTCAGCATTCAACACAATCACCTGAAGGGTTTATTAAAATACGGATTACTGGTTCCCACCTAGGAGTTTCTGACTCAACAAGCCTGAGGCAGCACCTGAAATCTGTAATTCTGTAGTGAGTTCCAAGGATTTGGGAGTTGATTAGGGAGCAGATGTGATACATGTGACCATTGCAATCATACACAACAAGCTTTACTTGGGTGACACTTTGACAGGTTCACATGTGGGGAAAGTCTCTCACAGCATGAGACAATTCAGAGACCACTCCCGAGGGAGGGGATCATGTGTCTAGGTGATGTTGTTCAGCTGCCCATGGCGAGAATCTGGGTCATAGAGCTCTGAAGTGCAGCAGCGTCTTGGAGTCTTCTTTATAGCTCCAGTGTTTATCTTATCTATGGTCAGCAGATGTTGTATGCAGTTTCATGGGATTTGCAAAGCAGGCAGGATCTATATGGCTAAAAATCTGCTCATTTTTTAGGGTTCTGTTTAAAACAACTGGATGTGTAAACAATTAAGTTTGGTGCCAGTGGGCTATTGAGCTAAGTGGTCCCATACTGCTGTGAAGGAGAAAACACATAGAGCCAATATTCAGAGGCCATCTTTGGCTTGTTTGGATAACAAATTCTCACAAGTCTCCAGAGAACCCTGATGCCTTTGGTCTGAGAACACACTTTGAGAACCACTGACCTAGAGGAACAAGTAATGTAGGCTTCTTGTGAGCAGGGTCACAGTGGCTTTAAAAAAGAGGGTGAAGTTCAGTTTCTTCTCCCAAGTTGGCATATCAAAAAAAAAAAAAAAATCAAATACTTATTTTCCTGAAGAGAAGTAAAAAGGGAAGAAGAGGGAGATTATTGTAATAGAAGTTCTATCCACAAGGAAGGAAATACTAGGACTCAGGAATAACTGACTGTTCTCTCCCCATGAAGATACCCTCCAAAATGATGATTCACATCCTAAAAAACATGTTTTACGTGGGGACTTTTTGTTGTTGTTGTGCTTGTTGTTGAGAAGAAATAGTTCCAATGAGGACTGCCTGGTTTTCTCTAAGCAGAAACCAGTTTCATTACCCTGACAAACAACAGTACTTTGCCTGTGGGTGGTACAAGCTGTTTATATACCCTTACCTTAATCAAGTAATCTCTAACTAAAAATGATTATCTCGTAAGTGTTCTCAACAGAGTTTTTTTTTTTTTTAATTTTTTAAAGATTTTTATTTATTTATTTGACAGAGAGAGACACAGCGAGAGAGGGAACACAAGCAGGGGGAGTGGGAGAGGGAGAAGCCGGCTTCCCGCTGAGCAGGGAGCCTGATGCGGGGCTCGATCCCAGGACCCTGGGATCATGACCTGAGCTGAAGGCAGTTGCTTAACCAACTGAGCCACCCAGGTGCCCTCAACAGAGTTTCCTTAAAGAATTCCAAGAAATACATCTATTTTCAGCATTGTAAAAGGTATAGAAATTGTGTCAACCTTGAAAACAAAAGAGCCAGTTATTTTAACGGCAAAATGGGTTTATTCCTGAATAGCAGAGGAATTGGAATTCAGGACAAGCAAGCTATGGTGAACCATAGGCAAGTCCAAAGAACAAAGGAGAGGAACCCTCCTTTATAAAGGAAAGGGGGGGGAGTTGGGAAAGGCTGTAATAAATAAACAGTCCCTTGGAGTAAACTGGGAATTGGGAACGTAGTGTCTTTTCATTGGCTGATTTGTGACAGTCTCTCATTGGCTGGGCTGTTGCTGGGCAAGGAGAAAAATCTTCCTCCGGAATGGGGTAGTAGACTAGGCTTTTTCCTGTTGGGATCCTCAAAGAGCTCCAACCAATGGTATGTCTGTGAGAGCTTCCCCCTCCTGGCCCCCCAACTCCATTTTAAATGAGGTTTCCTTTGTTCAGTTTCACAACTGAGATCTAATATTGAAGCTGTTTCCCTCAGGTCAGTTTTTAGTTTCTTTCATTTCTCCTTTACAACATCATGTCCCCATAATCATCCATTCACTCAACCATTAATTTATTCATCAAGTCTGAATAAGTATGTTCTATGCATTAAGAACTGCCCTGGGTGGTTTGAGATGATAGATGTTGAAGACAGAGCTGGGAATTAAAAAACAAACAAAAATAATTTTATTTATTTATTTATTTATTTATTTATTTATTTATTTATTTATTTTAATTTTATTTATTTTTGACAGAGAGAGAGACAGCACAAGCAGAGGAAGCAGCAGGTAGAGGCAGAGGGAGAAGCAGGCTCCCCGCTGACCAGGGAGCCCGATGCAGGGCTCTATCCCAGGACCCTGAGATCATGACCTGAGCTGAAGGCAGACGCTTAACTGTCTGAGCCACCCAGGCGCCCCATGATTTTTTTTTTTAAAGGAACAAGAACCTATATAAAGAATATTTGGTTCCTGGGAGTTTTGACATGTGGTCTCAGCTATTTTTTTCCTTCTCCCTCCATTTGCATTTTGGGAAATTCACACTAAATTGGCACAAAAAATTCAGGAGGGAAAAGACAACAGAAGTACTAACCTAACAAAGAAAAGCTCCACCTTGAGATTTAATGAATAGAAACGTGTCACTTTACACCAGTAGTTTTAATGACAGATGCTGAATCTTTGGTAGGTGTTGTGCATCTCCCTTCTGGCTCCAGCCTCTTCATTCTGTCAGTGTTGATACCATTTGCATAAGTACCTGTCATTATCCCCTATCAAGTGCCTCCTTTCCAACCTTGAATGTTTCTTCTTGATTCATTATAATTAAAGAGCTAATGTAGCCATTCAAGTTCACATTGTCAATGACCATTGTAATCATCTTCCCTAGTGACCAGAACTCCTTTCTTTTTATGAGGTTACAATTAAATTCCTTCCAGCCATAAGGTCAAAAGAATCTGGAACAGTTAGCCTTCCCAGTGACTAATTTCACACCTGTGACTCTGATACATATAAAATAAGACCTCTTAAATGGAAGGTGTCAAATTAAAGAATAATATACATTTGACTACACCTCAACTGAAGTCAATTAGACATAAAAATTAAAGACTGTGGAGTCTTTTCCTGTTACTGGAAGTGATGCTTGACACTCCACTTATCAATTTAAGACACATCTGTGTCCCTTAGAAATGTTAAAGTAATTTGCAAATTGGAAGGGAATTAAAATGGCCCAAAGCCTGGGAAAATACTGGCCAGGAGATTAAGATAATGTTCTCATGTCTATTCCATATAATAACTCGTCTATCACTCTGTATTTTTCCCTTCCTGAGATTTGCTTAAGTTCTTCTAAAATAGATTTTGTTACTTTTCCTGCTACTGAGGCTTTTTGTATTTTGTAAAAGATTCTGATTATTAGATCACTATGTGTGACTAAATGCCATGAACAGATTTAACCTCTGGCTTCCAATATGTAACACTGACCATCGATGCCTCTCTTTTTCCTGTCATCTTGAAATCTATTGTAGACCTTCATCTTCACCTATAGCTTTCAGTGGTCCTCAGTTTAAACTCTCGCACACAGAGTGTGTCTTTATCTCCCTCTCTCCTCCAAGACAGGAGTTGTTTTCAGCAGTGAGGCTATTTACTGGAAGCCCTGTGGCTCTAACTTCAAATGGAAGTCACTGTCAACTCCCCATCAGTATATGTCAAAGGGACTCCCCAAAAGGAATCTGTCTATGGCAGCCACAGTGCTCCTGTCTACAAGGCGCAGAGGGCTCCTGGAATGTGTGGAGTGTGACCCACAGCCAGCAACCTCCACACTCTGCAGCTCAGCTGTCCCGAGATTCCAAGAAGTCAAAGTGACCATCTCATCAGGAACACAGGCAGATGACCTTCACTCAAAAACATTTAGGTGAGGACTCTGTGACCTGAAGAGCAAACAAGATTCAACTTCTGTGCTTCTTGAAGTTGTTGGTGTCATAAGAAAAATAACTATTGTTATTATTGTCTATCTATTGTTCTTGCTGCCCAGATTCCATTCACTCTCCTTTGGAGATATATCTATATCTATCCATGCCTTGATTTCCCTCCAAGTAAACATGCCTTCCCTCCTCTCAGCCCATATGCTTTGGATAACATTTTGCATGCTGTACGAGTGCATGCACCCAAATGTGGTGACAGTGGACTGAGCAAAATGAGGTCTGGTTCCCTTTCTCTAGCACAAAGAGAGAGATGTCTAAGAATAGGGCCAAAACAAAGGAAGCCGAGTCCAGAACTAGAGGAGAGAAAAAAAAGATTCTGGTGATGTAGAGTCCCTTCACCAAGATAAACCTAAAACCAAGCCTACTTGCAATAACTGACTTCTTTATTCATGTTTTCACTGAAAAATATCTATGAAGCCCTTCTATGTATGTTGCCCTCTGCTACAGCCAGAGATATGAGATAGTTCTGGATTTCAATCACATGTAAAAGGGCAATGACCAACCAGGTTGATAGGTGCTAAGACATGACAGAGCCACATGGGGTGCACCTAGAACAGCAACCTCACTCAAGAGAGGTGATCTGTGTCCTAGAGGAAGAAGAGTTTGAGCTCTTTGGTTGAATTTTTAGTGTAGACTCTGATTATTATAAATAATATCAGCATGTCGATGAGTCATCCCAGCCTCTGACCTCTCAGTTCTTTGACCTATTCCTAGATAGCAATTTTCTCCAACAGGTCATCCTTCGACATAGTACATCATGAACTTCTCTACCTTCAAAAAAATAAGCCAAACACCCCACTCTCTGAGCACCATTTTAATTTTCCAATTCTTTCACTCAGTGCTTCCTCCAGACAATACACCCCCTCCCGTTACTACACTCTATCCTCAGGGTTTCCTTACCCGCTACAATCCTTAGATCCTTACTTCAACCCTCCCTAGTGTCTCCCCTTACTTCATTTTCCATCGGCCTCACCAACCTGGCACATGACTTATCATAGTCCATTCGAATTGCCTATTTAATATTTTATCTTCTTTGTGAAACTATAGCCTCTAAGAAGCAGGGGCTTCATAATCGCCATTGGATCCCCAGCACTTAGCATCATTTTCCTTTACAGATAGCAGACAGTTAACAAACTCACCCACCCAAAGCATATCTCTTACACACTACTATGGACGGACATCATGCTGAGTCCTAGACTTTGATGATCTGAAAATAGGAACTCAGCCTGCCCTCCCAGAGCCTACAGTAGTCTACTGGGCATGAAAGTAAGGTGCTGGCAGCACTGCATTGAGCAGGACGTAGTCCAAGAAATCAAACAGCAGCAGAGTGGGGTTCACTGCAGAGAACTTGCCCCTCAAAGAATCTGCTGCCAAGTAGACAACTCCCTGATAAATACATGATAAACACCTTCTTTTCTCTCTTCAGAAAAGCTGCCCCTTGAAGTTGGAGACTTTGACACTTACTACATATGTACTAAGAACTGGCCAAAAATCATAAAAGCGATAAGTAAGTCTTGATATGTTTCCTTGACAACAGGGCTAAGGGAGTGAAATCAAACAAGGAGGTGGTAACTCTTTTTAAAACTATCCTGCTATTGTGGAATCATTTTCAACAAGTCCTACTGAGCACATGCATTATGTCTTCCCATGGGATTTTCCTGGCCTGTGCCTCTCAAGGATCCATAAACATTGAACACTAACAACAGAAAAGGAAAATAGAACACACTAGATGAAATGTTTAGATGATACTAAACTGGAAGAATATACAAAGGCCTCAAAAAATAAAAAAGGAAGAAAAATTACAAATGGCAGTCATATGGAGCTAAACAATAAAATAACACCCAAATCTCAAGTTTACAAAGTGATATACTTAGGGAATAAGCACACACTAGAAAAGAGAAAATACTAAAATGAAAACTGCATAGTAACAAACACTAAATTAGGTAAAAATTTAAAATATGAAAGTGTAGGGGCACCTGCATGGCTCAGTCAGTAGATCATGAGACTCTTGATTTCAGGGTCATGAGTTAAAGCCCCACGTTGGGTGTGAAGCCTACTTAAAAAATAAAAATAAAACAAAATATGAAAGGGTAACCACAGGTTAACTTTAAATCCAGGGGCCCAAGAAACAAAATATATTGAAAAGGACCCTGTGATCAAAACAGAATGCATTAATAGCATCCTTTGTGGGAAGAGGGTGCTCTTAAATGTGAGTCTGGGCAGAATTCACTGTTAAATGAGGTAACAAAATTAAAATACTAGTTGATTTCTATAAAAAAAAAAAAAGAGAGAGAGAGAGTTTCTCAGGGATTCTAGGGAAAGCTGAAACTCCCTGTACTGACAAGCAGCTCAATGTAGAGGAAAGCGAGCAAACCTCAAAACTCAAGAAACACAAGAGAAAGGACTAAATAAATATAAAGGAATTTAAGGACATGAATATCCATGTTTAGTCAGGATTCAGATCAAGCTGGGGGGCTTGACTTTGAATAATATACAGAAAACGTCTCAAACATCAAAAAAAAAAAAAAAAAGAGGAGGAATAGATATAGATATAAGGTATAGATAGATCCTACTATTAGCAGAGCCCCGAGTACGAGAACAGCTGGCCTGGAGGTCCCAAACAGACCAGGTCGTGCCTCTCACTGCTAATGAAATGCAAAGGCAGACAAAGGGTGATGGAACAAGAAAGAATTCTACTTCAATGAGGCCAACCCCAGGAAGACAGCAGACTGGTGTCCCAAGAACTGCTGAGACTACTTCTAAATTTATTTAGGGAAAATGCAGGACGAAAATCGGTTGGCATGTGCAGCTGAGCAACAAAAGTCAGGTCGATCATTGTCTTAAGGTCAATCACACGGGGTCTTGCTGACATCAGGGCAGTCGTCATTGCCCACGGGGTTAGTTTTGGTTCTCATCATGGGATATTTGCCAGCCGTGTCCCCTTCCTGAGTTAACAGAGAAGCTGGAGGGAAAAACAAAGCCATTAAGGGGAGCAGGTTGGGGATGCCTGGCTGGCTCAGTCGGTAGAGCATGCGATTCTTGATCTCAGGGGCCTGAGTTCAAGCCCCACTTTGGGCATAGAGTTTACTTTAAAAAATAAATAAAATATATTTAAAAAGCTAATGTTTAAAAAAGGGGGGGTACAGTTTGAAGGCAAAATGGAGTCAGTCAGCTCAATGACTGGTTCTTCCTTCACTATTTGTTCTGTTTCTCCAGAGAGCCCTAACTAATCCAGCAATCATCCTTCCTGTTGTTTATGAATCCTTAAGTCAATCTCTCTCTCTCTTCCTCACTCTTTCTCTCTCTCTCTACTTATTTAATTATCCAATAATCCAGGGCTGCCCAGCTGCCCAGGTCAGATGATGAGCTGGATAGTAGTGGCTTCGGCTTCCCCATGCCAGTCTTTCTAGTTGTTGAGCAGCATCTCTCCATCTAGTGTGGACAGTTCAGATAAGTCTTCACCTATGAGGTTTCACATGATCCCTGGCCTGAGACAGCTCTGCTGACTCACCTCCCATCTGCTAGGAGTGGCACTCAAGGTCCTGTGTCCTGAGAAACCCCTCAGTCCTGGGAAAACTGGGATGTTTGGTCATACCACCCAACACATTGTGTTCAAAGACCTCTCCTCAGACAGAATCCTGATAAAGGGGCACCCCTGGGGCTTACATTTGGGGTATGAGAGCTGACGGGACTCCCTCAGCCACTGAAGAGCACCATTCACATCCTTGCCTCTTTGTTAATGCAGCAGAGCCTGAATGGAAGAAGCATTGCCTCATAAGAAACTTGCTGAGCTGGTAAGAACATGCTGTTTCTCCTTCTGCGGTCTGGTTTTGAATAGGATTATGGAATAAAAGGAGAAGAGAGGGAAGAATTTATCCTGATACTCACAGTTAATTAGACAACCATACCAATTTAATTTTGCGATGTAACAGATATTTTCTGCAACTGAAAGCCAAGTGGTGAGGCAAAGCATCTGCTTAATGATGTGCAGAGCTGTAAGTCTGACCTTAGTGTTTAAGACGAAAGGCAGTCACCTAGCCACAAAGTGTAATTCATTAACATTAAACTGGTCAAATTCCATTAATGTGAACTCCCACCAACGCAGAAATAAGATGGGTATTAGCTAAGCCTTGTTAATCACTTAGGTGTATGGGGATTTTCAACAAGAAAACATCTGTTGCTGTAGGATTTGATTCCTAACTTAGCACGGAAAAGACAGAAACTCAAGTGCCTTCAGAGGACAAAGGTGGAAGCCTGCGCAGTCCTAGAAATCAGAAGTAATACAGAATTCAGGGCACCTGGGTGGCTCAGTCAGTTAAGCGACCGGATCTTGGGTTTTGGCTCAGGTCATGATCTCATGGGTTGTGAGTCTGAGCTCCACATTGCTGCTCCGTGCTCAGCAGGGAGTCTGCTTAAGGATTCTCTCTGCCCCTCCCACTGTACACACACACTCTCTCTCTATCTCTTAAAAAAAAAAAAAAAAGGAACACTGAATTCAGAGTGCACTTCAAAACTAAATACTAGGATGGGTGAAAAGCCTCTTTAAGAAGCAGGCAGACCTTCAAGTTCCCATTTCCCAGGCTGTGTGGTTAGGCATTCCCCTTATGCTCACTTCTGAGGAGACCAAATGTTTATTCTTCAGAGGAACTGAATCGGAGCCACCTTAGACTCAAGGACACCTCATACAGGGAAGGGCTGAGGCAGAGTGATTCATTTAAAGACTCCATACAGAATTACTGAGAAGCCCAAGCCGTCTTCTCTTCTTCTGCCCAGCCCTAGAGCAGCAGCGGCCAGACTCATACAGCTAGGAGTCTTCCCTGAAAACCTGAACTCCAAAAGAAAGACCTACAGATACTGATATTTTGAAACTCCAAAGAAAAACTCAGATGTGCCCAATAACCCCATGGCAAACCCACCAGCCAGTCAGCCCTGCCCTTGCATACAGAGCATATAGAGCTTCCAAAGAGCATCTTAGTATTTTACTCCAAGTATCAAAAGACAGCCTAGGAGTGCCAAGTAGCAGCCAAGGAGCAGAAGAAAATTTTAAAGAAACAGAGAAAGACAGCTGGTCTTTTTTTAATCTATAGAAGAGATGGAAAATAAAGCCAGGAAATCTCTGTGAAAGCAGAGCAAAAAGACGTAGAGATGGACAACAGGAAAGAAACAATAGGAAAATCAGAATCAGTCCAAGGGATTCCACATTCTGTCAATATACATTCCAGAAACAAAATAAAAACAGAGGGGACATTTCTATCAAGGAGTTAATACAGGAAAATTTCCCATTCAAGGAGGGGGTCATGGGAACCTCTAACTTAGTCAGAAGTACAGGTAACAACCTGGATTCACCACTGACGTCTGAAGGGGAGGGCAGTATTATGGGACTGAGCCAGTAAGCTGTGGAATCTGACTCTACCTCTGGCTAGATGGTGTCAGAATTGAGTTGAATTGTAGGATACCCAGCTGGTGGCAGAGAATGGCTTAGTGGTGTGGGGAAACCTTCTCACACATACTGGAATTGGGCTTAGGCTCCACTCAAGAAAACTGACGGAGTCTCTATCCCAAAACATGTTCCCATGATTTGAAAGGAAGGAAAAAGAGAAGATACAGACACATATCATATGCCTTAGTACATCAGAGTTGGATTATATAGTCCACTTACAGGAGGGAACATCACTGGGCCCACATTTATTTTTAGCAGAAATCTGCAGGGGCCAAGTAGTAAAGACTCCTTTAAATATGTATGCACACTCAAATTTGCTATAATTTTCACTACACCCTAACATCTGCCTGACACTGAGACCAGTATTAATTGCCATTAATGATTACATTTTTTATGACATAGTATTTGCAGTTCTTTGCAATTTTTCATAGTATAGTATTTTTAAGAGTAGATGTAAAAATAAGTATCTCTCTATACATATTAAGTAAAAAGAAAAGTAGAGCAAGAGAACTGAATGTTTCAAGGAAAATGGAATAAATATCGTATTGCATCACAGAAGTGAAGAATATACCTATGAATTTAGTCTGCAAACAAAGCATATTTTCTTGCACCATCACTTGCTTTACTTTCCTGTTATGGTTTGAATTGTGTCTTCCCAAAACATATGTTGAAGTCCTAATTCCCTGTACCGCAGAATGTGACCTTATTTGGAAATAGGGTCCTTGCAGATGTGATTAGTTAAGATCAGATCATCCGGGGGAGTAGGGTGGGTCCTTAATCCAATATGACTGGTCTCCTTAAGAGGAAAACCAGGAGGTGCCTGATTGGCTCAGTCAGTTAAGCATCCCACTCTTGGTATGGGCTCAGGTCATGATCTCAGGATTGTGAGATCAAGCCCTGGGTTGGGCTCCATGCTTAGCGTGGAGCCTGCTTAGGATTCTCTCTCCCTCGGTCCCTGCCCCCCTCAAATAAATAAATCTTAAAAAAAAAAAAAAAGAAGAGGAAAACCAAAGACAGAAGGCCTTGTGACCATGGAGGCAGAGACTGAATTTATGCCACCACAGGTCAGAATGCCTGGGGCTACCAGAAGCTGGAAGGGGCAGGGGAAGATTCTCTTCCAGAGGCTTCAGAGAGAGCATGGACTGGAAACACCTTGATTTTACCTTTTTAGCCTCTAGAACTGTGGAAGAATAAATTCCTTCTCTTTAAAGCCCCCAGACTGTGGTACTTTGTTACAACCACCCTAGGAAACTTCCTAACCCCTGCAGGACCGGACCCTCCAACTTCCGACGCAGACCGACGCAGAACATTTCCGAATGACAGAGATGGGAGAAGACACCACAAAACTCCTTACTCAAGTTCTGCATTTGTCTCTTTGAATAAAGACTTCCTTCTTTTGCCACATATTTAATGATGACACAGCAGACTGCAGATATCATTCTGATAGCATCAGTCACCAGTGATTCACTCCCAATTAGTTCAGGTGGACCCAGGACTGCAGATTTTCTAGATGGTCAAGCGCTGTGCAAGCCACAATCCCATTAGAAAACTGGGTTCTCGGGGGCGCCTGGGTGGCTCAGTCATTAAGCATCTGTCTTCGGCTCAGGTCATGATCCCAGGGTCCTGGGATCGAGCCCCACATCAGGCTCCCTGCTCCGCGGGAAGCCTGCTTCTCCCTCTACCACTCCCCCTGCTTGTGTTCCTGCTCTCACTATGTTTCTCTTTGTCAAATAAATAAATAAAATCTTTAAAAAAAGAAAAGAAAAGAAAAGAAAGCTGGGTTCTCCGAGGAGGGCATGTAAGCATTCCATATCACCAAGGTCAAAAGCGAGAGTTCTGAGCAGCTAAGAGTGAGCAGATTCCAGGTAAACCAGCTGGGGTTAAAATCCAAACAGAAGGGCATGAGCCAAAAGATCATTCCAGAAAACAAGGGTGGGACTATAGTCTTGGGCTCAGAACAAAGAAGTAAATCCTCATAAGGAGCAGAATGGGTGATGACAATTTATTCTAGGAGAGAGATCAGCTGCTCTCTGAAGAGATGGATCTAGTAGGTCAAGGCTGAGTGTAGGTGTGGTTTGGCAAGGCCAGGCAGCGATGGGGAGGCCCAAGGGAGCACATCCACCGGTGGTCTTCTGGCGTGTGGTGCCTCCTCTCAGTGCTACCATCAAGAACAATCATGCCAACCAAAGTGAGATGAGCTTATCTATTTGAGTCAAGTACCTAAACCATGGCCTGGAGATTCGCCAACAAAAAAGTGCTGTGTTGTCAATAGTAAGAAATCACACCTTAGGGGCACCTGGGTGGCTCAGATGGTTAAGCGCCTGCCTTCGGCTCAGGTCATGATCCCCGGTTCCTGGGATCGAGCCCCGCATCAGGTTCCCTGCTCTGTGGGGAGCCTGCTTCTCCCTCTCCCACTCCCCCTGCTTGTGTTCCCTCTCTTGCTGTGTCTCTCTCTGTCAAATAAATAAAATCTTTAAAAAAAAAAAAAAGAAATCACACCTTAGACCTATAAATGCCATGTTGTTTGGGAAAATGATGTTTTAATTGCCTGTCAGTAATCTAGCCTCTCTTTTATCTCACAATTTGGGGCTTAATGTCCTTTCATTTGTGTTGTGTCAAAACTGTCCTCACTGCATTGTGTTTGTTATGCTTTCTCTATTTTTCACAGATCACATACTTTTTCATTAGGGGATTATAATGTCTATCTTTATTTTCCATCATGTTCCATCAGTTATAAGTCTCCTAAATCATTTTTTCTCCTATATATACAAAGGTACATCAATACTAAAAAGCTAATTAATTTGGACTTTCATCCTGTGCTGTTTTCCTGTCCCTTTTAGTAAAAGACCTAGAGCACATCATTTGCTAGTCACTTTCATAATAAGCACTAATTTTCACTCTTTAATAGTTATTGATCTGAAAAATCAACCATAGGAGAATCATTAAGAAAATGAAACAGTTCTCCATGATGGAAGATTAGCCACCACTAAGCATGATATTTCAACATAATTCTTCACATCTTGGGAAAAACTTGCAATAGGATAAGTGAAAAATCAGAATATAAAGTACAAATATAGTATTGTTCCAATTATATTTAAAAAAAAACTATGTATTAAAACCTAGGTAGTATTTTCTTTTCTTGTTCATCCTGTCTGTGCTTTTCAAAATTCCAATAATGAACACATGTTGTTTTTATAATCAGAAAAAGATAAACTTCTTTTTTAAAAAATCTGGGGACTATGAATGGTATTCACATTACCCAATCCTATAGTACTACCTTAGAAGAATTCATAATTGCACTCATCATATTTAAACAATTTTTCCCAATAAAGAAAGAACAGAAAACAAAACAAAAAAAATCTTTACATTTGTACCTAAGACCACAACATCCACACATGGCACACAACCTCCCAGGAAGGTATATCCAGAATACACTGGAGGTGAGTCTTACAAACAGTTTCTTAAAAGGCCAGTTAGTATTTCAGACCTTGCAGCCAGACAGTCTCTGGTAACTCCTCAGCTCTGCTGTTGTAGCGCAGCACCCATAGGCAACGTGTAAAGCAATAGGTATGGCTGTGTTCCAATAAAACTTTATTTACAAAAACAGGTAGTAGTTTGCCAACCCTGCTACAGAGCAGTGTTTCTCAAGCTTTAATGTGCACATGAATCACCTGGGGTTTTAGCTAAAAAACAGATTTCGACTCAGGAGGTGTGCAGTGGAGCTTGAGAGTCTGCATTTTTTTGAAGATTTTATTTATTTATTTGACAAAAAGAGACATAGCAAGAGAGGGAACACAAGCAGGGTGAGTGGGAGAAGGAGAAGCAGGCTTCCCTCCAAGCAGGGAGCCCAATGCGGGGCTCGATCCCAGGACCCTGGGATCATGACCTGAGCTGAAGGCAGACGCTTAATGACTGAGCCACCCAGGCGCCCTGAGAGTCTGCATTTCTAACTAGCTTCCAGGTGATGCCACTGCTCCTGGTCTGAGAACAACACCTTCAGTAGCAAGACGGAGCATCCACTTTATTAGCCACATAATATATAGGTGAGAGATTCATGAGACAGACCTCATTAGGAGACAAAAAATACATTGTGGTAAAAATAGTTTACCAAAGCCCAATGATTAGTTGATTCTGATACAGACAAAACTTTATTTATTCCCTCAATAAGCATTTATTGCATGTGGACACTAGGTTGCTGACTGCTTGAAATATAGAGATAAAGTGCTACCTTCAAGGAACTCATAATCAAATGGGAGAAGTAAGCACATGAATAAATTATTGCTTTCATTAAAAAGAAAATGGGAGGATCCAGAATAGTTTTGCCTAGAAGCACTCAGATCCTTTTACAAAGAGATGTCATTGCCCAGCGCCGAAAATCGAGCCACTTATCAAACTGTGCCATGGATACATCCAACTTCTAATAAGTCCCAATAGCTACTTCTGCAAAAAATCCTTTAAACCTTGCTAATTTAAGAGCATGTGATGGATGGAACCCAGATTTCCCCAGGATTCATCACTTGGGGTACTCATGAGTTCACAGTAACTGAAATAATTCAATTATTGACATCTCCACCTAGATGACCAATAGAGAGCCCAACCTCAGTATGGCCAAAACCAAACTCCTGAAAGCCTTGAATCTGCACCAGCACCATCATCTGATAGCATTTGATAGAAACTTCATCCTTCCTATTGCTCAAGTCAGCCATCCTTGATGCTTCCCTCAGCACAACAAATCTTGGTGGTGTTGCTTGCAAAATTTATCCAGAATCTAACCGCTTCTTCCCACTTCCAGTGCTACCATCTGGTCCAAGCTTTCATCTACATTACTGCGATACTTAATTTTGTCTGGCCTTCCAGATTCTATGCTAGTCTCAACAGAGCAACTCAAGAGATCTTTTTAAACTTAAATATAATCATGTCATTCCCTATTCAAAACTCCGCAGTATCTCCCCATTTCACTCAAAGTAAGTCCTTACAAAGGTCTAGGAGGCCCTTGTGATCTAGACCCAGATCATTGTTCTGACCTCATGCTTACTTCTCCCCCTTGTTTATTCCCCTCCAGCCACACTGGCCTCATTGACATTGCTAGAACATGCCAACCACCTTCCCCCTCTTAGGACCATGGCTCTAGCTATACCTGCTTCCTGAAACGCATTTCCCTCGGGTACCTGCTGGGTAAACTCCCTCACCTCCTTCAATTCTTTGTTTAGGTATCACCTTCTTAATGAGTCCTAGTCTGACCACCTTCGTTCCCCACACTTATCTTCCTAACCTCACTTATTCTGCTTCTTTAAAAAAAAACAACAACACAATTCTATAGCACGTATCATTTCCTAACACACTAGATAACTTACTTATGTGTTAGACCCATTCTTTATTGTATTAGTCAGCTTGGGCTGCCATAACAAAATATACCAGACACTGGGGGACCCAAGCAATAGGAATTTAGTTCTCACAGTTCTGGAGCCTGAGAATTCCAAGATCAAGATGCTGGCCGATGTGATTCTCTGATGAGGGTTTTCTTCCTAACTTGTAGACAGTCACCATTTCACTGTGTCCTCACATGGTAGAAAGAGAGGAAGCAAGCTCTTTGGTGTCTCTTCTTAAAGGTCACTACCACCATCACGAGGGCTCCACCCTCCTGCCCTCATCTGAACCTAATTATCTCCCAAAGGCTCCATCTCCAAATATCATCACATTGTGGGTTAAGGCTTCAACATTTACATTTTAGGGGGAAACAATTCAGTTCATAGCATGCATCATCCCCTCTTTCTCACTTTGTGTAAACTCCACAACAGGAAACTTTGTTTTGTTCACTGCTGTATCTCCAGCCCCAAGAAGACTGCCTCACGTAGGTTTGCTGATGACTGAATGAGTTCTATCTATCCCACTGTACCAATCTAGGACCTTGTGCATCCCCCAAAGTCCTGCCAGTAATTTGGGGGAGGCTCCAGGGGTGTCTCCAGTAAGTTCATGAGTATCTCCCTCTGCTCTTTGCCCTGTTGATGGCTGTGTTCATGATGATTCTTGAGGGAATCCCCCACCCACACCTGTAGCCAGTCCCACAACCACCATAACCAGCCCATACCTGTGTCAAGAACGAAGCCTCTCGAAGGTCCAAAGCAGCAAAGCTGTGTGGCATTTCCTGCAGCCCTTGCTGAGCTGAATATTGTGTTCTGGAAGCAGCGTTGAGAGTGCTCATCTCTCTCATTGTGGCCATGCATTGTCACTGAAGCACCACAGCAGAAGCCCGTGGGCAACTGGCCCTGAAGACTCCTTTACAGGGTCAGGATTGTCTCAATTCTACCAACAGACACAGCTTCAAGTTCTTCACGTCCAAGATAGCGCTTCCAAATTGTGCTGATGGTTGAAGTAGACAACGTAAATTTCTTCCTGTGTCAAGATGTTCTCAGGTTGTTCAGTGCTGATGCTATAGGTTCTAGCCATTACTGTGGTATCCAAAATGTTAAGGTTAAGTGAAAAAGCATGTACCCAACAAGCCATACCTAATTTAAAGTACACAAGGTACTTGTAGTTCCTTGAAAAAAAGGCACTACATGAATAAGTGTTCTTATTATACATTATTCAGAGGCAATTTGAATACACATCTTGTTATACATTATTCAAGTGCAATTTTTCACAATAACAAATAAATACTCTAAACCGCCCCAGTGCCAAAGGATATATCAATATTGGATGAAGTTCATTCACAATATTTTATTTAGAAACAATTTAAGAATCAAAGTCTTTCTATTACTTTTATAAATGTAAATCTGGTGGCTTTTTCTCTTTGTTGAATTACATTTAAGTCCCCTTTTCCTCAAACCAATCTAACTGCAGTGTTTCTGTTTTCATCGGAGGCCAGGTAAGTGCCTCAGACTTGAAATCAAGCATCCTGGCTCTGGTACCAGTGGGCCCACGGGCACAGTTGCAATTTCTTAACTTCCTTGTTGATAAAATAAAATGGTTGGATCAGATCATCTCTAATACCTTCTCCAGCAATATATTTTCATGATTCCATGTCTTAAGAAGAAGCAACACAATGTTAAGGGTTGGAAATGATCTACTGTTAGTGTACATTCAAACTCAAGATCAAGTAGTAAGGGCGCCTGGGTGGCTCAGTCGTTAAGCGTCTGCCTTCGGCTCAGGTCATGATCCCAGGGTCCTGGGATCGAGCCCCGCATTGGGCTCCCTGCTCAGCGGGAAGCCTGCTTCTCCCTCTCCCACTCCCTCTGCTTGTGTTCTCTCTCTCGCTGTGTCTCTCTGTCAAATAAATAAAATCTAAAAAAAAAAAAAAAGATCAAGTAGTAAATTGCAATTCATCTTTAAAAATTAAAAAAATTACTTATTTCTATGCATTGTTTAAAATTTCTGCATATATTACTGGACAATAGCTTTTTGAGGTACAGATTCATTCATTTGATCAGGAGGTTGTTCAACATCTTTTGAGCACCTACTATGTACCTGGTATTATGTTAGGTCTTCTGTATGCAAAGTTACAACATAACCTCTGCTTTTAAGGATTAGATGAATAAGATAAAGTAATAGCAATAACAATACTGCAAATGTCAGTGGGGTGGGGCGGGCCTGGGTGGCTCAGCCTTTAAGCGTCTGCCTTCAGCTCAGGTCATGGTGCCCCAGGGTCCTGGGATCGAGGCCCACATTGGGCTCCCTGCTCAGTGGGAAGCCTGCTTCTCCTCCTCCCACTCCCCCTGCTTGTGTTCCCTCTCTCGCTGTCTCTCTCTCTGTCAAATAAATAAATAAAATCTTTTAAAAATAAGAAAAAAAGAAGTCTATACAGGGTCCAAAGTGAACATAAGGAAAGAAATCAATTTTACCCGGAGGGAGGAGCTAAGGAAGTTTGCCCAGGGGAAATGGGCTTTGATCTGAGACTTGAAAATGGTGAGAAGGGTGAAGGTAATCTGAGTAAGGAAGATACACATGCAGAAACAGTAAATCATGAACTAGGCTCCCCACAGGCAAGGGATTTTCCTTGAGTAAAAAAAGACCATACTTTCCCAAGCTGAGGAAGGTAGGTGAAGGTGGATTCTGTGGGATGAAACTGGGCTCATAAGGAATAGCATGGAGGACATTAGGAGAAGAAAGGGAAAAATGAAGGTGGGGGGGAAATCAGAGGGGGAGACTATGGACTATGGGAAACAAACTGAGGGTTTCAGAGGGGAGGGGGCAGGGGCATGGGTAAGCCCAGTGATGGGTATTAAGGAGGGCAGGTATTGCATGGAGTACTGGGTATTATACGCAAACAATGACTCATGGATCACCACATCAAAAACTAATGATGTAATGTATGGTGATTAACATAACATAATAAAATTTAAAAAATTAAAAGAAAAGAAAAGTGAGCCTGTCCCAGGCTATCTATATGCACCGTGTAGGAAGTGGGCAGAGATGTTCTTACTCCTGGACCATCTGGAGGGCTCATCCTTCCCTCCAATCCACAATAAGATAGCCCCTTTTTAGATCTTATTCACTTCCTCAGAGATTCCATCCCAGACTCCATAGTTTAAATAAGGTTCCCTATACATCAGTTAGAAATGTATTCAGCTACAAATAGCAAAAGGGCTTACAAAGAACAGGGAAGCCCCTTAATTATGGTATTAAGGCCTTATGCTTGTCCAGTTCTTCTCCTCCACTATTTTCATTGGTGTTTCATCCTCATGGATACAATATAGCTGCTGTAGCACCAGATATCATGTCTGGAGCAGGAAAAAGGGGGAGAGGACAGTACCAGATGCATCTGTCCCTTTTATCAGAGAAAGCAAAGGGTTTTCCCTCAACCCTCTTGCAGGCTTCTGCTTGTAGATACTGACCAAACCTACGTCACTTGACCATTCCTAGCTGCAGGGAAGTCTGGGAAAGTGAGTACTTCATTTTGCCAAACTGTGTAGTAGAGGTGGGCAAGAGCAAAACAAGGCAGGGAGCAGCTATACACAGCTAACCAATGATATCTGTCATCCTCTGTCACACTTTCTTACTAGGCTACATGCTCCCTGTGAGCAGGGCTCGTGTCTGTGCTTCTCACTGACATACGCCATCACTATAGTCATGTTAGGGGGCGGGGGGCTTTCTGAAAGTTCTGCTGGCCCAGCATCCAGCCTTTGTCTTTCTTCTTGGCTACAGAAACTTGATATTCCTTTGGGGAATGGCCTCTCTCCCACTGGCAGTCAAGGGGTCCTTCCAACCCTTCCAGCCAAGGCATGGGAAGTGACACAAGATCGTCACTTTACCTCCTCTCCTAGAAAGTTAAGACCTCACGGGGTGAAAAGGTTGGGAGGCAAGGATGCTGGGAAAACCTCGCTCCTGCTCTGGCTCCTGTCATCAGAGCCCTGGGACCTCCCCAGCTCCTGGCTTGGGAACTGGCTTGTTCAGCTTTGCCTTCTATGCCCCACCTCCTCCCCTGACCACAAGTTCCTTTTTTCTTATTTTGTTCCCTTTGTTGACTGCATCAAAGAAGCCTACCTGATAAAAGGAAGCCTTTCATTATTGGATGAAGGACTCCGGTTTTAACTAGAAGCAAACTATAAACCAGAGGATCCTGGAACCAAAATGAGATAATAAAACTAAGTAACATTCCAACTTTTCATTTTGGGCCAAACGTCTTGATTTGCAGTAAGTTTCACTTCTGCGATGACAGAATGTTCCTCTTGGTCAGTCTCTTCATCCTACCTGTCCATGATGGTGTTTTTTTCTGTCCGATTTACTCCTCGTGGTGTTTCCATTCTAATTCCCACTGTCTGCCAGGCGCATGCCCTCCTCATTCCCTCGCCTCACTCCCTTGAAAGGCACACTTAACTCTAGACAAGCAGCCCTCAAAGGAATGTCTTCCTCACAGGTCTGTGAGTTGTCAGAATGACAGACTGAGGGATGTTACATCACGGCTTCCAAGGCTGAAGGGTACATTTTCTTTTCCTTCAGGTTTGTCGCCTGGATTTACAGTTTTGAGGTCATCTGTGGAAACCTTTGGCTCACCGTCAATTTTTGCTAAATGTTCTTAGAGCTTCTAATCCGGTCTGATGGAAGGGCAGAGTGGGGAGGCCCTTTGGAGGATATTCTGTTCCAATTCCCTTCCCTTTGTAGGAGAGGAGGGAGGCCCACCGGCGGCTGGGACCGTCCGAAGGTTGTGCATCCAGCTCTCAACAGAGCCTACATTGAGCACCAGATCTGGGAATTCCCCAGCAATTATCCTTTCCACCAGACTACAGTGTTTCATTGGGTTTTATAACTGTTTATTCTCCTCTAGAACTCCACACCATTTAAGATGTTAAAATACTTCCATCTAAATTCTCCAGCCCACTCCCTAATGACTTATTATCCTCGGCTAAACGGTGTTGCAGGGAGGGATCTCCAAGAAGCAGTCTCGGATGGGATGCAATTTAGCAAATAGAGCGCACATCAGCCAGTGCCCTTGGGCCAGACACCTGTGGAAGCGAGGGAGCAAAGACGGGAGTGGACAGAGAGAAAAGTCCATTGGCAATGTGGGCCACCAAGAGGCTGGCCAGCCCATGGAGAGGCTCTGGACCTAGAGCAGCCCTTCACAGGGCTGGGATGGGGGGGCCCTAGTCCTTGGAGCTGGGCCACCCCGGAAGGGTGTGACTTGGGGCAACAAGGCTGTCTGCAGCTGAGGCTATCCCCGAAAGGCCCAGAGCTGAAGGCCGTCAACTGATAGCACTTCCAGCTGCCAGGGTAGCACGTCCCTGAGCTCCTGGAAGGGGGTCGTGTCCATCAGACACTATTACTCCTTCTGATGACTAACCTTTACCGTCCTAGACGCTCGTCTTGATTCCTGCCCCTGAGGAGCTTATAGTCTGATGGGAGAGACAGTTAATAAATCATGATGACAATGTGAAGCCGAAGATCATACACATGAAGGTCTACAGACACACACGGAGGAAGTGGCTGTGTATAGACACACAGTGGAGGGGGTGACTGACTCAGGACCCGGAGAACCCAGGGAGCCGCAAGGCCAGGGGGCCCATTGAACAGCCTCTGCCTTCCTCAGCGAGGGCATCTTGCTACCCATTACGGTGTAAAATCTTCATTGTCTTCTTTCCTTTTAGTGTCTCTCCCCCAGTATCCCCCAATATCTCTCCCCCAATATGAGGTGGATATAATCCTCATAATTTTATTTCTCACTCATTTCATGCATTTTCCTTATTTCTTCTCATGTCTAGGGAGCCACTTTTCTCTATTTAAAAAGCTAGTCCCTCCGCCTGTTTTAGGTTAAGTTTTAAAAAGCAGTTGGGCAGCATTTCTGCACATTCACTGTGATTGCCCACCTGGCAAACAGCATTTTCAAGGGACCCATTGACTTACCGGGTTCAAGTTTCAAATATGTACATAATTAAATTTCTGATCTTAATAAAAGACATTATCAACTAGATGCTAAGTAGAAATGAAACCCAGGACAGGGAGGGGAGCGGGGAATGGAGTAAGTGAACAGGTATTGACGCCGCCAGAGTCGAAAGGTTATATTGCGAATCTTACAAAGAGAACGTCATTGGGAAATACACAATTGGGACTTACAATTCTGTGCCTTAAAAAAGAGAAAGGGAAAGAAAAAGGAGAAGGGAAAGAAAAAGAGAAAGCAACTTGCTAGGTTCAGGCCGGAGAACAGGAAGACAGGAACCCACCGAGGTGCGCGGGACAATAATTGGCAAGTGGCCGGCGGGCTCTCCGGGAGCCGCCGCCCAAGGTCTTGGGTAAGCGCGGAGCCGCCGCCTCCTTTCCCAGGGGCACTTCCCACACACGGCGAGCACGGGGGAGGGCAGACCCCCAGCCCCCCGCACACTGCGCTGGACCGCCTTCAAGCCAGGCACTTGGACGGCACCCCGGCTGCAGGCTTTTGGCAAGTGACAAATGGAAACGCCCCGAAGCCGGGGCTGTCGGTGCCAGGAAAAGCCGGTGCAGTCGGGGAGCGACCTGGACCCCGCGCCGGCAGGGCCCTGTTGGCAGGTAGATGCCCCGGGGACACAGAACCCCGTGGCTCCGGCGCCAAGCCGGCTTCGGAGCGCTTTGACCTTTACATGTGGAATCCCTTTGCTCCCAAGATGAATTAGAGCCTAATACAGCGGAAAGGTGTGGCAGGCCTCCCTAAATCCCGGAATGAGGTGCGCTCCCAAGAGGAGGAAGCAGAGGATTCTGCGCCATTTAAGACTTTGGCCCCTTTCCCTGTTGCCTCTGAGCTGGGAGAGTCAGCCTGCAATCCCCAAGCCCACCGCCTGGCATCAAAACCCAAAGCCAAACCTCACCCAGGAGCACCAGGTGCTGTTAGAACAACAAAGAACAAATATGTGTGCATCTGTGCCCATGTCCAGGTTACTGGAAATGGGAAAACAAAGCCAGGAAATAAAATACCCAGCTGGCCCCAAAGACTGAAACGTTTGCATTTAAATACTTCAACTTAAAAAGCGATTTAAAAAATGTTTTTAAATAAACAATTCCTGAACACGGCTTCAGTGCGGGTTGCATTTGGTATTTTTATTTTATTCTAATAAAATATAGATATAATTATATATATATTTGCATATAAATATATATTTATATGTAAAAATATAAAATATAATAAAATTTTTATTTTTTTCAACTTAACCATCATTCAAGGACATGTTTCATGTATCAGGCGTGGTGCCAGGTGGTAGGAGAGGGTAAAAAGAGCTTATGTTATACAGAATCCTGGGAAATCATTTTGTTCTCAAAATGGTCATAATTGAACTTGGAATGAAAACTATTATTTCCTTCAAAGAGGCACTTTGGTAGAGATCATGGCCTCCACCCTTGGGACATCCCTGAATATGGACAGCATCCCCACCTTATAGAGGGGGGGGCTGTTTCTGCTCCTGTGAAGTTATGATGAGAGGGAACAGTAGTACCTTCCTACTGGTTCCTCTCGTAGCCCCAGCAGATACACCTCCCCAAAGTAGCAATACACCAGGGACAATGGGTAACCGGGAGCTCCTAAATCATAGGGCTGATTGCGCCTTTTTACTTTTGCCATTGTAATTGGAACACATTCCTTTAAAAAGAAAAACACCTTTTTTTTTTAACTTGAGAGAGAGCACGAGAGTGCGAGGGGCGGGGGGGGGGGGGAGTGGGGGGAGCAGAGGGAGAGGGAGAGAGAAGCAGGCTC
Source organism: Mirounga leonina (assembly GCF_011800145.1). NCBI lineage: Eukaryota > Metazoa > Chordata > Mammalia > Carnivora > Phocidae > Mirounga > Mirounga leonina. The sequence continues at coordinate 44,480,163 of NW_023270316.1, forward strand.
CCCTCTGAGCTTGGAGCCTGTGTCAGGCTCAATCTCACGACCCAGAGATCCTGACCTGAGCCGAAATCAGGAGTTGGAGCCTTCCCCAGCTGAGCCACCCGGCGCCCCGAAAAACACCTATTTTAATGTTTGCAAGAATACTCGGCAAGTAATAATAGCAGCTAATATTAAATATTTAACATGTCCCAATCACAGAATTCCGTGTTTTATGTAAATTTTGTTTTCATGTCGGAGTCAATGAGATAGGTGCAATTATCATCCTCCCGTGAGGAGCTGGGTGCTCAGAGAGGCGAAGTAACCTGCGGACAGTTCAGAAAGGACAGAGCACAGATACGGACCCCAGCACTTGGACTTCGCATTTCTGCCTCTCCCTGCTGGCAACCATTTGGCTTTCTTTGCCACTTTCCCCTAGTGTCTGATAAGTGGGAGGATTTTTTATTTTTTTTATTATGTTATGTTAATCACCATACATTACATCATTAGTTTTTGATGTAGTGTTCCATGATTCATTGTTTGCATATAACACCCAGTGCTCCATGCAGTATGTGCCCTCTTTAATACCCATCACCAGGCTAACCCATCCACCCATCCCCCTCCCCTCTAGAACCCTCAGTTTGTTTCTCAAAGTCCATAGTCAGTGGGAGGATTTTTTAAAGAAGTGCTAGGACTACTTGCTTGGAAAAAGTCTCCATTTCGATACATTTACGGAGCACCAGTTGCCAAGGCAGCCACAAATCTGAACTCTCCTCTCCTACCTTTGAGGGCAGAGGCACTGTGTTCTCTTCGGGACCCCTTGAGCCATTCTACTCTTCTAGTATGCTCCACTGTATCAATTTATGTATTGGCCTTTCTCTTCTAGTAAATGATTAAGCCCAGCAGGGATTTTGAAGTATTCATCTTTGGGTCCCCAGCCCCCATCACAGTGCCAGGCATATCGTTGGTGTTCAATGACTAATGACTGAATAAATGAATTGATCCAGAGGTTTAGATATTAAAAAAAAAAAAAAGATCCAAACGAAGAGAAATCAGATGAATGGAGTGGAACTGGAATTTATTGAGACCTACTAAATGCAAAGGAGTGTGATTTGTGGATTTTAACTCAATTAATCCTCAGAACACGGTTGTGTGATAATGCTATCACATCTCTCATTTTATAGGCAATGTAATTAAAGCTTAGGGGTTTAAGCAGGTTGTCCAGGATCACAGAGCCAGGAAAGAGTAGCACTAGAAATTAACCCAGGTCCTCTGGTTTCAAAGCCCATGCTTTTTTCTGTCTGTCCTTCTATCTCTTTTAAAGATGATCTCTAGGGTGCCTGGGTGGCTCAGTGTTTGGGCGACTGCCTTCGGCTTGGGTCATGATCCCGGAGTCCCAGGATCGAGTCCCATGTCCCGCGTCGGGCTCCCTTCTCAGCGGGGAGCCTGCTTCTCCCTCTGACCCTCTTCCCTCTCATTCTCTCTCTCACTCTTAAATAAATAAATAAAGTCTTAAAAAAAAAAAGTAAAGATGATCTCTATCTTCTCAAATGTTACCTCCAAGTTTGAAGAAATCTCTTCTTCCTCTGTTGCATCATGTCTCATCTTCTGTCTCAGATTTTGTAAGGACAGTCTGCTAATGGTAATCCTTTTAGAATCTAGCAGAATCTCAAGAACAGGTGATGTTAAGTTCAATTAGTGACTGTTTACTGAACGAATAGCAGGATGGATGGATGGATGGTGGATGGATGGTGGATGGATGGATTCATTAACAACTTTCTTAGCCTTACTAATACAACACTGTTGTAAGAATTAAACATTTAGCTGTAGAGTAGGATTTTGGTCTCTATTTGCACAAGTGTAATATCTCCTAGATTTTCATTAGTATTTTTGAATTTCTTTAATTGATTTTATAGTAAGCCTGGAAGTTAAAATTTATTTTTGCCTGTATACTCCTTAAAATGTAATTAGGGTTTATAAGACATATAAATTGCACATTTAGCCACTTTAAACAGTGCATGTAAAATGTCATAATTTTAAATGAAATTGCAACTGAGTTTAATAATATAATCCAAATTCTTCATATATTTTGTTAGAAAGTGCTAAGTTAAATGAATTCTCAAAAGACAGTAAGTTGCTATTTAGTACTCAAAAAACCTGGTAACTCCTGCCCTGCTATTCATTAAATTGTACTTCAGAATATACAATACACTTGGAGAATTTTAATTTTGGTTTGTAAGGCAGTATTAAGATTTTTCTCCTGAAATTTGTTCAGTGAATTTCATAGGTCTTCCTCTGCCCCTTACTAGGGAGGTGATTAAGAGCACTCAGCGGGTGAAGACACTGAACCAGAAATGGACATTAACAATAAAAAACAAGTTGATCATTCAGACAACACAGCCCTGGGAGTAAGCGGCAACATGTGATTCCTTGAAACAGGAAGTATGATGGATGATGGGTCTAAGGGGTGGGCAGTGAACCCTGTGGTCCTTCAATATGGGACAGTTGTCCCATATGGGACACCATAGATACTGGACACGTGAGAGGGTCCAGCTTTAAGCCAGGAATGCCAGGCACCGACTGTGTATGCTCACTTATATTTGGAATCGAAAAACAAAAACAAAAACAGAAAACCCCAGGCTCACAGATAGAGAACAGATTGGTTGTTGCCAGAGGTAGGGGGTAGCGGCAGGCAAAATGGGTGAAGGGGATCCAAAGGTACAAACTTCCAGTTATAAAATGACTAACTTCTGGGGATCTAACGTACAACATGGTGACTACAGTTAGCAATATTATATACTTGAAAGTTGCTAAGAGAACAGATCTTAAAAGTTCTCATCACAAGAAAACATAATTCTTAATAACACATGGTGATTAATGTTAACTGGGCTTATTGTGGCGATCATTCCACAGTGTATACCAATATGGAGTCGTTACGTTGTACGTTTGGAACCAATATATGTTATGTCAGTTATGCCTCAATTAAAAGGAGAAAAAAGGGATGCTGGGCACTGGCTGATTAGTGTTGGCTCTTGCAAGAGCAGGTCCCATCTGATATGTGTCTGTCTCATCTAAACCTCACCGCTGCCCTCTTGGATGGGGACTGAAGGGGTTCAGAATGAGCCTCTTCACCGTATGCCATTTTGGTATGTGGATTATTTTGAGCTGAGGACAAAAAAAGGCCCAAGAGACTCAGGATGAGCTTTTGACCCCCTCCTTAACCCCTTCTAAGAATTTAGCAAGAAGACCTGGTCCAGGAAGAGAGAGATCAGCAGCAGTAACTACGGAGTGTGGGTGTGGTAAGCTGCGGGGAGCCCAGCCCGGCCTGGTTATTCAAATTCCTGTGTCTCGCTGTCTCTGCCTGGCATGACACACATCTGTTTATCAAACATTTGCTCTTCCCATCTTCCTGTGACTTGTCGTCCTTCCCTTTGAAGCCCTATGCTCCTATTCCTTTCTCCTTAGCTCACAATGATACATACACCTCAACTGCCTGACTGTCAGGGAGCCTCTCATGTGGGGCTCCCCTATGTACGTAATTAAATTGGTTTTCTCCTGTTAGTCTGTCTTATGTTGATTTAATTCTTAGGCCAGCCAAAGAACATAGAAGGGAAGAAGGAGAAAGTTTCCCTCTCCTACAGTACTAGTATTGCTATGCTCTATGAACTGAGGCTCACAGCAGTTAAATGACTAACATCTCACCAGGGAGTGGTGCATGTGAGATTCGAACCTCCAACTGGCATCTCCAAGGCTGCACTCTACCACTAAGGTGTATTCCACAAAGTTCTGCTACACCCAGTTCCACTATACCATGAAGTGTCTCCTGCTCTACTACGGAAGATCCACTCTACTACCGAACACCGGGTTTTCCTCCAGGTTATCCAGATAGTTCACTGGGTCAGGTCTTCTCTTGATCCTCGGACCCAGCTTGCTGGCATCATTACTGAATGAGCATTAAACCAGAACGTGATGCCCATCACAGGCAGTCTGTTGAGAGATGGCAAAGACAGGAAGCAATCTCATCCCCTTATCTAGACAAGCATTTAGAACCCATTACATACGTGTTCTCAAGATGTCCTCAAGTAAGGGGATAGCATCATTTGTTACATAGTTCATCCTTGACTCACGTGGTAAACAGGGCTGTTACCAGAAACTGGGCTTGCCTCTTGGTGGAGGTCGAGCCAGAAGACACAACCAAGCCAAAGAAAAGGAAAAGGAAGGGTTTTACTTGCAGCAAGTAAAAGAGAACACTGGGGCTATTTCCCACAGTAGTCTCCCCAACAACCAAACTGGGGAAATTTTAAGCTAAGGTTGTGTACATATTTATGAAGGGGCTTGTGTAATGGGGAATACAGCATGAAACTGGGGCAAAAGTCATCTTCAGGTGACTGAGTGCAGGTCAGCCTCACAAGGACCGGCAAGGATCAGCATCACTACTTCTCTGGCTTCAGGTGGTCCAGTATTTGAGTGCTCAAAAGTGTGCGTGAGGTCAGTCTTTACTTCTGAATACGGTCAGGCTATCTCCTGGCCTCATAGCATTACAGGATTGCAGGGTTCTTGTCTCAGGGAGTCAAAGAATAAGTCTCACTGAAACAAAAGGGTGAAGTGAAGTGAAGGTTTATTAAGTGAAGGTGAGAACAGAAAGGAAAGGAAAAGCTCTCTAGAGTGAGAGGGGTCCCGAATGGGTTGCCACTGAGGGTTTTTAGGGCTGGTCTTTTATTGAAAACTTGACCAGGGAGCTTGTGGTCTTGAGATACTTGTGCGGTCTTGGTCTGAGCAAGGACAATTGATAACATCTTTAATGACTTAACCTCTTTGAGGTCTGGTCATTTTCTGTGATTACACTGTAGCTGCCAAAGAAAAATACCCCCTAACATCCGGGGCCAGGTGCGCTGGTCTATTCCCCTAGCTCTTGTTCACTCTTTCAGAGCCTAGTCAAGGGCACCCCCCCTCATCTCTCCCTGCTTATACTTTAACCCTTCCTTACTCAGTAGTGGCTGTTTGCTCTTACATCTGTCACAAGATGGCGGGGGACCTCAGATGATTTTTCTTCTGTCAAGAAAGCTATGTGTTGTCTTTTTTTTTCTGGGGACCCCCAACTCTGCTTACAGGGTGACTGTCTGTATTAGCTTCTTAGCTTTATCTAGTGGAGAAACAAATTCTCATATCTTTATGATGGGAGGTTATTTGCAACTTGCAACAGGGTACCTCGCCTCCCACAGAAACTGGGAGATGGGGGGCTATATCCCTCGTTTACATTTCAAAGAGATGCCTCCCAGGTTCCTGAGAACGGCGTTCATGGGTCATCAAGCTGACAAAGGCCTATCTAATTTTCAAAGGATTTATATACATTTCAAAGAGAGAAGAAACTACTTACAAGTTTTCTGAAGTAGAAGTCTGAGAAAGAGGAGGGAGAGGAATCTCTTCCTTCACTTTCAACAGGGAGAATTACTCCTCTTATTTTTAAATTTTTCTTTTTCCTTATTACACACCCCACCCCCAAGTCTTCTGATTCTGAGGCCGCGATCGATCTGCCTTTCTAAAGCTCGCGGGGATTCTGCTAATCAGTTCTGAACAGCTGAGAGTTGCAGCCAGCAGGGAGCGTCCCGAGGAGACAGCCAGAAATTCTATTCCCTGGGCAGGAGCCAAGAGCCACAGCCGCAGAATCTCGGGGGTGGAGCCCCAGCCGCAGGTAAGCCGGCCTTCTGGAGGATTCTGCTGGTTTCTAAAGGTGGGGCATTGCTGCCTTAGGTGACAGCACTGATTTTTCCCAAGGGGATACCTATATCTAGAGAGACCAGATGATTTCCACAGGCCGCACAGACTTGCGTAGTTGAAGGAATCATTTTCTAGATCCTCAGATTTTCATTTTTATCCTTCCCCAAACTGATCTCTCTGAGCATATTGCCTGTGTCTCCTTTGCCACTTCTCTTCCTCCCATCTGTTCAGGGTCATCCTTCTCTCTTTCTTCCACAAAGGAAAGGCATAAAAAGGAGGGCTGTGCATTTATGGTTGTCCAATACCCCTCCTCAATCCACTATGCTTTCCATACAAACAGGTACATTTAGAAGAAGAAGTAGGAGGGGCAGAGGGGAAGGAGGAGGAGAAAGGCATACCTCTTAACTTCCACGAATCTTAAAATGATGCTTTCTTCCTGGTTGGGTGGGGAGAAGGGGCTGCAGTGGAGACAATTCTAGAAGAACGAACTCCCAGGGGAGAGTCCTGGGGCTGCCGAGAAGAGAACGTGGCCAAGAAGTACTGAAGGCATCTTCAGTGTGACAAACACACAGCAAGGCTTCCTCTATCGTAGAATTCAAGAGTGGGATGAATGTTTAAAAGAAAGGTACTGGGGCACCTGGGTGGCTCAGTTGGTTAAGTGCCTGACTTTTAATTTCAGTGCAGGTCATGATCCCAGGGTCCTGGGATGAAGCCTCACGTTGGGCTCTGTGCTCAGCGGGGAGTCTGCTTGAGATTCTCTCTCTCCCTCTTCTTCCCCCTCTTCTTCCCCCTCTCTCTCACTCATGCTCTCTCTCTCTCAAATAAGTTAACAAAATCTTTAAAAAAATTTTAAAAATAAAAGAAAGGTATTATACTGTGTTTGTTGATTTTGGGGAAAATAAATTAGACACTTTCTGACCCCCCAAAACCCCATGCTTTTATTTGCCTGACTGGTCTGACATGGGGACTGGCTTTGGCTAACCTATGGAAAATGGAGAACACTGTCCAAAAACTGAATGAGTTAAATGTGCAGCTCCAAGGCTTTGAAGAAAATACATAAATATATTAAAAGCACTTGTATAACATGGTAGGGATTAAAGCTTTGCAACTTATAAAATTCTCATAAAATTCTTATATCACCTTAAAAGTATGTTAGAAGTTATATGGTTGGTTTTGTTTTATATTATAATGTTTAGGGATTCTGTGGGAAAAGAATGCGGAAAAAGCATAGCCTTAAAAGACTGGGATGCTTGAGACCTTATGCAAACACCTCATTCAGGGCTACCCAGCCCAGAACAAGCAGAGACCAGAAGAAGGGAGCATCCCCCCAACACACTCCCCCACCCCACCGGCACCACCAGCACCAACAGCTCTATATTTGTGGTAAGTGTAACAAGGTCTTGAAGGGGCCTAATAAAAAAAACCTTGTGAAAATTCCTGATAGGAAGCCCATATGATGCTGAGTAGGAACTTAGAAAAGAACAAAAGTGGAAGAGTACAGAAATTAGAAAAAGAAATGCCAGCGAAAATTGTCTCATAGCTAGAAAATATTACCAATTCCTTGAGATACGAAAGGTGCTTCTGAACTTACCTAATTAACATTTACTACTTTGTTATAATTAATTATCATATTAATTATATCTATTACGACTTATTTTGGCTGAAAGTAGCAACCTTAGTCTCCCTTAAGCAAACTGTATTGGAATTAATTAGAATCTTAGAGTAGAATTCAAGAGTGGGATGAATGTTTAAAAGAAAGGTACTGGAGTGCCTGGGTGGCTCAGTTGGTTAAGTGCCTGACTTTTAATTTCAGTGCAGGTCATGATCTCAGGGTCCTTGGATGAAGCCTCATGTTGGGCTCTGTGCTCAGCGGGGATAGAGATAGCCCTAGACTCAAGAAATGGGCATAAATCAGGTATTGGTGAGGAAACCAGGAAATTCTTAGTCCTTCCCTTCTGTGTTTCTCTGTAAGCATTAAATGCTTTCTACTCAGGGCGTCTGGGTGGCTCAGTCGGTTAAGCATTTGACTCTTGATTTCGGCTCAGGTCATGATTCCAGGGTTGTGAGATCGAGCACCCCGTCAGGCCCCCATTGGGCTCCGCGCTCTGCAGGGAGTCTGCTTGAAGATTCTCTCCCTCTCTCTCTCAAATGGATAAATAAATCTTTAAAAAAAAAATGCTTTCTACTCTATCACAGTAGATCGGCTCTAGTTCCTCAACAGAGAAAATGGTAAAACGGGTTCAGTAAATTCTAAATTTCACTTGTTGCAAGTCTATTTGTCTAAAGAGAAACCTCACTGGCCCACCAAGGTCCTCTTCTGGGCCAATGAGCCCTGGGCAAGGGAATTAGATCACATTTTAAATAATGTCATTGAAGTGTTCAAGGTTTTCAGTCACTGGGCTTTACAATCATCGCTTCACTTAACCTCATATTAATGTCCTCCAGCTGAAGACCACAAAAAACATACCTGCCATTGAATGAACTTGGTTTATTGGCTCACTGAACTGAAAGAGACCACATGCCATGGAAAACTGTGGGATGTCTTAGTAAGAGGATGCTGGCAAGAACGTACAGACATTTTAAAATGTACTTGCAATTTTGCTTTCATTCAGGTTTGGTGAGGACAACAGATCAGAAGACAATTGCCATTGAAAAGACAGTTTATTATGTGCAGTTGCCCAGAGTAGGGGGTATGCCACAGGAAAGAACACTGAAGTTGGTGGCAGGCAGAGAGCAAGGGAAATGGGAAAAGCCTTCATTGTGGTTTTCCCAGGAAGGGATGGACCAGGTTTAGGACAGTTCGAATAAGTTCACTGGCTTGTGGGGTTTAGGGGCTGCCCTGGGTTGTCTGATGCCTGGTGCTGGGAAGATTAGGACAGGGGGTTAGTGTCTCACCAGTGTACACAGGCTTTGGATGGGTTTGTTTGCATATGAAAGAGGGGATCAGGGCAGCAATGCCCCAGATGTCAAAGCATCAGATACAGAAACTAGAAAATGTGATTAATACAGTAAGATCTGACCTTATGTTAGGGAACCTTAGGGATGCTACAAGAAAAGTGGGCTTTACTCAGCCCTGGATGTTGTCAAGAAGCAAAAAACTTTTGTGATTGGATATCTATATAGTTTCTATCTAGATGGTGGGACGAATGAGGTAGAACTTAAGCCGTAACCGGGAAAGCAGCTGCGGGTGTTCAAATTATAGCCAGAAAAAGGGGATGTTTGGTCTTTTTTTGTGGTTTAGACAATATTCTTATCTTGGTTTTGGCTTTTTTTTCTTATTTCTGTTGTTGATTTTTGACAGACGTGATTATGGAGCGCTTTTCCTTTTTCTTGCTTTAGCATGGTCATAGTGATGTTGTCTGATGTTGGTATTCTTTTTTTTTTTTTTTTTAAAGATTTTATTTATTTATTTGACAGAGAGAGAGAGAGCACAAGCAAGGGGAGTGGCAGGCAGAGGGAGAGGGAGAAGCAGGCTGGGAGCTCAACATGGGGCTCGATCCCAGGACCCTGGGATCATGGCCTGAGCCAAAGGCAGATGCTTAACCGACTGAGCCCCCCAGGCACCCCTGATGTTAGTGTTCTGTGAAATTGTTTATGGGCAATGAGAGAGTTGAGTGCCAGGCCGGCCTGTCTCTCTCACAATAATCCTATAAGGTAAGTACAGTTGACCATTGGATGAAGCAGGAGTTGGGGGCACTGAACTCCGTGTGTAGTCACAAATCCACGTATACCTTTGGACTCCCCCAAACTTAACTAGTAATAGACGACTGTTGACCAGAAGCCTCACCGATAACATAAACAGTTGATTAACACATATTAACAGTTGATTAATACCTTTGGACTCCTCCAAACTTAACTACTAATAGACCACTGTTGACCAGAAGCCTCACCAATAACATAGTTGATTAACACAATATGCATTATATGCAGTATTCTTACAATAAAGCAAGCTAGACAAAGGAGAATGTTATTAAGAAAATTATAAGGAAGAGAAATATATTTACAGTACTGTACTGTGCTTACCAAAAAAAATCTGCATGTAAATGGACTCATGCAGTTCAAACCCATGTTGTTCAAGGGTCAACTGTACTACTATTATTCCCATTTCCCACATGGGGAAACAGACTTAGGGAGGTCAAGCTTATTTACTAAAGTCACAAAGTCAAGAAGCTGTAAAGGTTTTGTTTTCAGCTGCCTCATGATTGTACTTCCTCCCTACTATAAATGCTGGGCAAACATAGAGGTTCTTTCTGAAAGAAAATACATGCTGAAGATAAGGGGAAAAGCAATACCAAGAGAAGAGGGGCTAGGTCTGGATAAACAATAAAAAAGATGTCCACTGTTCTGCAAATGTGTTTAAGTGAATTAGTAAGTAATTCCATTGGTGCATCATAGTGTTACTCTGATAATATAAGTCACCTTCTTTTACTGGTGTCTTAAATCTAAGTAAACAATCAGATTCAGGGCTTAGATTTGAAACATTTGAACCCAGAAAATCCCAGCTCAGTAACTGGACATGACCTTGTTAGGCAGGAATTATTTGCCGTAATGAATCTAAGAACTGAGTTCCAGGAAGTGGTATAAATGGCAGTTGGAAGGAACAATTGCTATCAAAATAAGCTGGTTTTATATAAGCAGCTTACTTATAGCATATGGCACAATTTTTGACTAAGGTGATTAATTCATGGAAGAAATTATTTTAGGAGATAACTAAACTGTAATCTGGCCAGGCCAAGATGTTTCTGCCCATGTTGTCCATGAACAAGGACATAGCAAATGGCCTGAGTTTCTGGGTCTTGTTCCTCAGCAGGACAAAAATGAAAAATGACTTCTCAAAGCTTTTTTAAGGGATACAAAGAAAAACTTAGATGGAAGCAGTTGTATATACAAAGGGGATTGTTGTTTTGCGCATACCATGAAGACATGGAAAAATTACTATGTTTCATCCCAAAATGAAATGTTTCATATAAAATGGTTATGAAAATCTTCAACCTTGTGATTATCACATGTATCTGGATTCCTCTCTTGAGTTTATGAGTGTTATAAATCCAAAGCAACAGGTTAAGACAAATGTGTGAGTTATTTATTCAGTGCACATAAACCTGAGCACAAAGAACAGAAGAGTTCCAGTAAGTATGTAAATACTTCTCTATAACTATATTTGTTTTAGCATGTATATGCCCATACAGATCGAGCGTGAAATCAGTGGGGAATTACTGCATGTTTGAAAAAACCACCATGTAAAGCTTAGAAAAATTCAAAGCACTGTAAAAATGCCAAAGTTATTCATCTATGAGCTGTCTTTTCCCAAGAGATCTAAAAGATTTATAAAATTAAGACAAGTACCTATTAAGTAGCAAATTAAGCCTCACGTACTAGAGTTACTTCTGTCAGCACTTGAAAACTGTAAAGTAAATACAAAGAAAAAACACTGAAGGGGCTCAGAAAGGCAAATGTTTATCCAAATTCCTAGTTCTTTTAAAGAAATGACTGGGGTTTCTGACAGATTAAAGTTTAAACAAGAGAAAATTTAGGCTCACTTACACATATATAAAACCTCAGGCCACAAGAAGAGTTAGTCTAAGCAGTCAGTAACACAACAAAAATATCAACGGTTGTAACAACCTAACTGTCCTCTGAGAATCATGAGCTTTACAAGTAACAGCAACAAATTAAAGAGTTTCTAAAATGATCATAAAGAATTATTATTTTTATGTGAAATATTTCCTAACAAAGACAATTATAACTGTCAACATATTGTTAGCACAACCCAGTGAGTGAAGAGTGAAAAGTTACGAGTGTTTCATTGAATGCAGCCGTAATGCCCACTATTATTTCAGCGAGTTAGATAAGGAGCAAGAAAATTCCCACGTTGGGTTCACAATTGTTTTTATTGAGGTATAATTGGAATACAGTAAAGTGCGTATAATTAGTGGTACCATTTGATAAATTTTGACATATATATATGTATACTCATGAAACCATCACCACAATCAAGAGAATGAACACATCCATTGCCCCAGAAGGTTTCCTCATGCCCTTTGGTAATTCCTCCCTCCCCCAACTCCCTACCACTCCTCCCCAGCCTTGGCAAACACTCACTGATCTGCTTTCTGTCACTATGGATTACTTTGCATTTTCTATAGTTTTCTACAAATGTAATCATACCGTATGTTTGCTTTCTCGTTCTCTTTCTCTCAGGAAGGGGAGAGGGGTCTAGCCTCTTTTGCTCAGAATAATTATTTTGAGATTTATACACGTTGATGCTTTTTATTTCTTTTTATTGCTAAGTAGTATTTCATTTATGGATATCCTACAATTTGTTAATGCCCTCACATGTTTATTGCAGAGGAAAAATTCTCCTTTACCCTTCAAAATCCTCTTGGCTGGTCTAAGAATTAAATTGACATGAGACAGGTTAACAGGGGAAAATCTAATTTAATTACACACATAGAGGGGCTCCATAAGAATATGAGGCCCACAGGCAGTCAAACAATTGAGGCTTTTTTGCCACCCAGAGCTAAGGAGAAGGGGGTTTGGGTCTGAGATGGCAAAGGGAAAGGAGACAATTTACAGGAAAATGAAAAAGAGTAAATGTTTGGTAAACAAATGTTTGCTGAGCCATACAGAAAACAATGGGTGGGACACAGAGAGGAATTTCAAAAAACAGTTGTTGCCAAGTTCCTCCCCGTCTACCACCCCTTGTTCATATCACATTGTAATTATCTATGGTGATGGCTCCCTTCCTGGAGCAGGTCCTCTATCGAAATTCTTTTAAACAGTTAGAGAGAAGGTTAAAGGTTCTTCCTGAGCCTTCTGTTTCTTAAAAATAAACAGCCTAAAATAATCCACATGCCAAAGAAACACATTTTGGGGTGACAAATTTTGCTCCCCTACATGTTAATAGTTTGGGTTGTTTCCAGTTTGGGGCTACTACAAATAAAGACACTATGAACATTCATGTACAAGTCTAAGTATGAATCCTAAGTATTATTAGGATAATGACTGGACAATATCATAGGTACTTTTTAAGAATCTGCCAAACTGTTTCCCAAACAGTGTGTACCATTTTACATTCTTACCAGCAGTGTATGAGAGTTCCAGTTCCTCCACATTTTGGTACGGTGGGACTTTTCAATTTTGGTCGTACCAATATGTACGTAGTAGTTACCTCATTATGGTTTTAATTTGCATTTCCTTGATGATTAATGATATTGAGCTTTTCATGTGCTTTCTTGCCATTTGTTATCTTCTTTGGTCAACTGTATGTTCGAGTCTTTGGCCCATTTTTAATCGGGATGTTTGTTTTCTTACTAGGTTTTGAGAATTCTTTATTCATTCTATATAGAAGTCCTTTATCGTATATGTGATTTGCAAATATTTTTTTTTCCAAGTCTGTGTCTTTTCTTTTCATTCTCCTAACAGTGTCTTTGAAAAGCAGAAGTTCTTAATTTGAGTAAGTACTATTGATCAATTTGTTCTTTTATGGGTCATGTTTTCGGTGTTATAGACAGTGTTTACAACTCTGTCTAAATGCAGAGTCATAAAGATTTTCTATATTTTCTCCCAGACATTCTATAGTTTTAGGTATTGTATTTAGGTCTATGAGCCATTTCTTTGACATTCTGCCCTGCAAAATCAACCCACCTGTCTCTCCTAACCCCCCTCCTCCATCTCTCAACTCACAGAGAGCAGCAGGCTCCATGGGCTCCCCCGCCGCCCCACGCCACGGTCTTGAAAGTTTCTCCAGGCAGGAATCTGGAGCAGTTATGGAGCTCACCGGGTTCTTTCCCATCTGTCAAGACTCACTGTACCTTGTTGCCTTGTGTCCAACGTCTTAAGTTCCAGTTGTATTTTGTCTAGTTTTTTAAGTGTTTCAGGCAGGAAGGTAAATCCATCCTCTGTTTCTCTATCCCGACCAAAAGCAGAAGTCCTAGAACTCTTGAACTTTAACAAAATTGCTTTTCTTTAATGACAAAAAGGCAAGAGCTTGTCACTCAGAATATGTCACCACATTCCCCTACGCTTTGTTCTTTTCCTATAAAACCCCCCAAGAACTTAGCCTTATGGATATTTCTACACTTCCCCAACTAGTCAACATAAAAACGGGTACAAAACATACATACATACATAAATAAATAAATAAATAAATAAATAAATAAATAAATAAATAAATAAATAAATAAATAAAGTCCTGTCTGCCCTTTCCTAAGGGTATTTTTCCTAACTACAGCTGTTCTAAATTTATTATTAAAAAAAACCCAAAAAACAAAAACAGAAAGAACAAACCCTACCTAGACCCTACAAGATGGAAAGCTAGTCTCTTAAAGCTTTTTATAAGACTCACTGAGGGTGCTCCAGCAGTCTCTGAATTGAATCATTATATTACTTCAGTTAAGGCCACCTTAATATGAAACAAAATATGATGCCATTATAATTCTCTTAAGTTATAATGTTCACTACCCTGGATTATACAATGTGCACCTGATAATACTAGCAAGCAGTGTCTTAAGATTTTAACCTACGTTATCAGTCTAACCATGGCCATAAACTTTGCTATCTGGAAGGCAGGCAGATGGAAAAATTCGTAAAGAAAAGACAAAGGAGTTACCATGTGCCGGAATAATCCATCCACTGTCCAGAGACCACCTTCGGATCATTAAACAAACTCTTAACAGAAGAGGTAATAATGCTCGGATTTAAACATCCTGGGTGGGGGTGAGGATTCTCTGATATGCAGATAGCCTCCAATCTTGGAGAATGAGAGCTGAAAGAGTTGGCTCTTTGTTTTCGAGTATTTCTCTAAGAGCTCTTTCCTTCATATAATATCCTTATTTTGACTTTCTGCTTCCCCTTTGACCGCTGTGCTCCTGGTACCCACTAGCCTTTGTCAAGGGAGACAGTTTCACCCCCTTGTGAGCAGAACCTCTAATATTTATAGTAAGCACCTTTTTAAGCCCCATATTCTCCAGGTAGCAAACTGCTTTTCTTGGTATTTCTGGAGCCCGGAGGGAACCCAAGTCTTTTGTAGCAGGCGTGGTACTATTGGTGTGTTTCATGCCTGTCTTCTCAAAGGAGAGAAGATAAATGAGAGGAAAACAGATGTTTGCCAAATGTGTCTCTTTATCAACCTTGTCATTCCTCAGATTGGGAAACAGTTATTAGTTAGCTGTGCTTCCAGAATGAGGGCCCAAATATCCCTTTCAGGGAAGGCCTCTTTTACTGAAGTGGTTCACTGTGACCCTATTTTCTTTTAAGTAATGTGCCAGGCCGTCTGCCCACACTTTTGACAAATCTGACAAAAGGGGATCCTAGAGGATTGAGCTCTGGTGCATGATCCACCGAGCCTGCACCCTATGCCCTGTGTTTCTCCTCATGTTGGACCCTGTGGGAGCTCTGGGACCCCCTGCCTATCCAGCAACCCTTCCGGAGCCAGCCCCGAGCTGCCACCCACCCTTCTGCTAGGTGTTCACTGGCACTGAGCAACAGAGGGTCTGAGTCCACCTCAGCCGCAGCGAGGGCCTGGCCCAGCCATACTCGGAATCTCTTCCTCCGGCTAAATGCCTTCTCAACTGCATTCTGTCCTTCCCATGTATGTAAAGTATGTGACATCAAACTCAAGATTTTCCTGCTGTAGTTAAAACAACTGAGCTGGCCCTGTTCTCTTTCCTCTTTCTATTAAGCCATTTTTTGATGTCTGTGGCCTTGTATTTCTCCTCATGCAAACATATTATCTAAATGAATTTTTTATCTGCAGCATTTCACCTCAAGAAGTATTCCTGGCATGCCAGACAGAGCAAAATGGTAAACACTCTGGCACATTTTACTTTTGAAAAACTGCATAAAATATCCACCCCCAACAGGGACAAGAGACAGGGCCTGTGACAGGTTCTCCAAGTCATGCACTGACACTCTAAGTCACTCACACACAGGATAGGATCTTGTTCTCCTGTGTGTGCCAGTCAGGGGCAGGGCTAGTCACAGGGTGAGCGCCTCTGCGACCAGCATCAGGCATTTTCCTCCTTTGTTCCTTGTGGTTACTCCTTGCAGTCAGCTGAATCAGACATGGGAGTTAGGGACGGTGTGTTAGCTAAGAGTCACAGAGAAAGGCCCACAGGAGATGTAACTCTAGAAACACTAGAAAAATATGTGAACTTGAGAGTGTTGCCCTTATGGTCCAAGCCTGGAAGGTCAAGTAAGCTACAAACTCTTTATTTAATCGGACAGAGACAGTCTCCCCATATTGTTAGTCTAAAAAGCTCGAAGTGAATAATTAGGGAGAGTGAAAGAGGGAAGGAAAGAAAGAGGGAGAGAGGAAGAACTAGGGAAAGGGTAGGAGGGAGGGAAAAGAAGATTGGAGGGAGCTCAAGGGAATTCTCTTCTGGCCAAAATAAGTGACAAAATTTCGGGCTCTGCTTTGAAGAGGGCATGAGAAATTCTGTCAGAGCTTACCAACTCTTAGTTTTCTCCATTTTTTAGCCAATAGTTGTTTCTACAGTATCTTACTAAGTGAAAGGGGCATGGGTGGGAAGGACACGGTTGGCGGCACTGACCACCCCTCATGTCACGTGTCAAGTCCACCCGGAGAAGTGGTGGAAGTTTGGAGGCAGCCTCAGGTGCTTCCCCAAACTTTGAAGACTTTTTTCAGAAAACTAATACTCACGGCCCAGAGAGGGAAAATATTTTAAAATTAAAAACATTAAAAAAATGATAGTGAACAGAAGGTAAAATATTAAAACTATAAATGGATAATTTTTAGAAGTTTAGCCAAAATAAAAGTCAATGAAGAACATTTAAGAGATGAAGTTTATAATAAAGAAAAGGAATGTGAAAAAGGATAATACGCAGATAGCAAAGCAAACTGATAAAGGGAGCCAGACTGTGAGAGCTATGAGACTGGAGATCGTGTCGGTCTTCTTTACATCACGGTGCCCAGGATACTGTCAGTACTCAGAAAATAGTTACTGAACAAATTCATAAACATTAATTTTTGAACTGTAATAAAACCATTTTTTTCTTTGAAAGGAGAAAAAATAATTTGAGCTAAGAATATGGATATGGAAGGTCAAAGGCAAAGGCAGGCTTGCCACAAGAGGAAGAAAGAAGAGGGAGGGTGAGCAGGGGAGAGAACCTGGAGGAAAAGCCAAAGCTGAACCTCATCCTTTACTGCATTATCAAGTTGTAAAGCAAACCTAAAGGGCTAATTCACACGACAGAAATATATCCATAATGCAAACCGAAACAGACAGTAAGAGGGGGAAAGGGAAGAGAAAAGGCACTCCCCCAAGGTGGGCTTCTAACCGAACTCCTTGGGGGTACTTGTCGACTGCCTGCTTGGAATCCTGACTCTCACACTTGTACTTTGTGGCCGCAGCATGGACCTCTCCGAAGGAGCTCCCAGAGCCGCAGGATGGAGATAGAAGTGCATACCTCACAGAGCCGTGGTGAACATTCCAAGAGGTGATGAACGGAAAGTGCTTAACCCCGTGCTGGCACCTAGGGAAACCCTGCAAAGAGTAATGATTCTTTTATGATTACACCCCCATCCTCATATCCGGGCCCGCAGCTGGCCATCAGTAACAGAAAGTCACAGTGCGGCTCAGCTTTTGGTAGAGTTAGCCCAGTTAGCCCAGGATCTGTCAGCAGTGGGCTCCTTCCCCTCAGGGCCCCAGCAGCCACCAGCAGTCAGAAGGACACACAGGTGGGCCCACTTGCTGTCCAACTTAAACTTTTCTTGAGATCTTCAGGTCAAATCAGATATAGCTCATATTATCATTCAGAACTGTTCTTAGCGACTGTTGAGTTTTCAGATAACCACTAGCCAACACTAGTGCCATCCACTGAGGTAACACTGGGTATTACTAGGTATGACCGTTTCCATCTGTTAAACAAGAAAGTGTGCAGAACCAGTACCTCTGTTGAAGCTCTTCTGTCTCTTCCCTCGTTGACTTATCAGCTGTCAAATTCATTAAAACTACCACGGGTCTTCCTCCGGTTCTCAATCCAGGATACACTTTAGCTTACTTGGAGATCTTTTAAAAAAATACCATGCCCGAGCCATCCCCTTCCCTAATGATTTATGATGCACAGTAACGGTAAAGAACAAAAAACAAAAAACTCAACACTGCTAGCCATGTCATTTTCACCTGTATCCTTTCACTTATTACAATGCTGTAGAAACGATCAACTGCGGGTTAATAAAGAAAATGTAGAATTCACAGGCCCTGAGCGGGGGCCTAAAGCCCTCTCCTTCAAAGCCAAGTATGACATTCTGTCAATTACTTTGGCCAGAGGATTTTCTTTCCTCCCTCCCTCCCCCCCTCTTCTTCCCTCTTATTCTTTCTTTTTAACTCTTCTCTTCTGGCTTCACAAACTGAGACTATGGGAAGACTGTCTTTGTCATATTACATAAAGTTTGTAGTTCAGACATATTCCTTCTCTGTAATGGATGTTCTGGTCTCCCTCTCCTTTGGCAAGAACCTTGGCTTGTGGACACATATCTTCTGTCTCGAAACATGCTCCCGCCCCCAGTTTTAATGTTGGGGCACTTGGGTCAGTCCTAAACTAACGCACAGACCCTTGCTGAATGAAGTCACTGGTTCACAGGCAGGAAAGTAGCACAGTATGGGTAAATGCAGCCTCAGGAGGAAGGCTTCTTTTCTCTTCTGAGTGCCCTTCTGGAAGTGACCCCAAGCCCATCCCTGGACTCAATAGCTCTGGGAGTTGAAGCCGTCTCATGATCCCATGGGGCAGTCTGCTGTAGAATGCAGCTGATGCCAGAGAAAGCAGAAATGAAAGATGCAAAGAATCAGGGTCTTGTGTGACAACTCTGTGTCACTGAATTAAATCAGCTGAAACTTATCGAGCTTCTGGTAGTTCAGTCAGCCGGTAAATTCCCATTAGTGTTTAAGCCGGTTTGAGTGGGGTTTTCCGTTATCAGCAACCAGATACATCTTGAAAGAGCCACTGCAAATTTTAAAAGGAAGGGAATGCTTGGTTTTGAATTGAATTACACTTGAAAAAGCTAGCCGAGTGCTAAAAACAATATATTCAAACTTTAAACACTTTTTGCTATCATATTTAGTAGCTATTACCTTACCAAGAACTGCTATCCAGTTGCAGGTTGTTTTTGCAGGAAATGTGGCAAGCTGTGTCAGTCAGTTTATTCTGTAATTATGGTGGTGGGGGGGACTTCAGTATCCTGTGATTGCTATTCGATGCTATGCTATGGGATTAATACCAGACGAACAAGAAAGATACTATTCAGCAAATAAAACATACAGTAAAACAATGTATATAACAGCGCATTGGTTTTATTGATGGCAGAAGAAAAAATTCTCATTCACTTGTAAAAGGTACTTGCTCTAGTTAACTTAGTATTTTTTCCCATTCTTTGTATGAGCTGGATTGTTTCCCCTCTAAAATCTGCTTTTCCATTCTCCAATAATATTCGTCACGGCTGCACCTTATTCTGAAGAGAAAGTAGGAGGTCTATCAACAGCTCTTGACCGGATGTTTCAGTCAATGGCTCCTTTCTTCACAAAGGCTCTATTTAAAAAGAGAGGAGGAAAGTGAGATTGGATCCTCAAATTGACTTTTCTGTACTCAGGATACACTTCTGCTGAGACATATGTAAATGTGAAGTGCTTGTATAAATATTAATAGATCTCAAGTAGAATAAATTGCATACTGCTGTCTAATTTATAAACATAATTTCTATAAATCAGTATATAAACAAAAAGCAAAATCAAAATAATTTTTCTTCTTGAAATTCTTAGATACATCTCCATCATTGCGAGCCCCATTATTGCTGGCATGTTGATTTCAGGAACTTGGATTAACTAAACGGTATTTCACAGAAGAGGACCTGGAACAGATGCAGTCTGCCAATGGGCCACTTCGACCCCCATCCTACCCGCCTCCGTTTCCCCTTTGAACGCCTCTGGACTGGCTCCGTCCACACGGGTAATTTATGTGAGTCTGTCACCTGCTCCTGCCTCCTCCCAACCCCTCCCGGCACCGCTCCAGTTGAAGCACTTGGGGTGGTGACCACAGAACGGCTGAGAGGAGCAGGGAGAGAAGCCCGTGTGCCAGAGCCGCACGCCAGTCGCGGGCGTGCAAGAGCGCTCAGGCAGGGAGGGCAGAGCGCCCCCGGCTGCACCCCAACAGCTCTGCTCGTCTTCGGAAGTGCACAGTGTCCTGCGTGGAAGATGAAGAGCTTCGGGCGCTGTTACCCTCGCAGGACGCCTGTCCTGCTGGCATCAGTGGGTTCTGCGACAGCTGTCTTTACAGCAAGCATTTCCCTGACCCTGATTTCAAAAGTTTTACAGAGGGACGCTGGACCACATTGTTAAAAAAAGACATTTAAAAATGTATCTTTTTTTTTTTTACCAGCTGAAAATGGTGTTAAAACCTGGACTTTAGAAAATAAAGTCATGACATTTTTATGCAGTAGTCGATGCTTAGCTCTTGGCTTCAAGGTTCCTGGTTGATCTGTGAAACTGTGAGGACCGTTCTTTCATCAAACCAGTAAGAAACTGGAAGTGAGTCCTCAAGGCGACTCAACATTTATTAAGCTGCTTCTGGCACGAAGTGTTAACTTCGGCGGCCCTCGGGGGCTCCAGAGTGTCCCCACACAGGTCGTCTCTGTCTTTTCACCGCAGGACGTGACACTCTAAGCACTCCTGACTGCCTACTGCGACAGCTTCTTAGCTTCGTCGCCTCCCGAGCTGTGATCCCACAGCCAGCAGCAATACTGCCTAAGCTTAGTTTTGACCCTTTACTCTTACTCCGAAGTTCAGAGCCACCAGTGCAGCTAAAGCCACACTCATGTCACCACCAGCACATATGTTTAGCATCTACTGTTGGGTTCACAAGCTCTACTGCTGCCACGAAAGCCGCTTGCTGTGGACTCTGCTTCTCCCCTCTTTAAGCGTTCCTCGGCCTTTAGAATGTCTTCAGAGGACTCTACCCCACCATGAAAATGAAGCTCCAACTTTATTCCTGAGGCCTGCCTCTACTCATTGGCGTCTAGTTCCCAGGCTCCAGTCATGTCAGAAACCTCTTCCAATGCATGTAGTTTTGGCCAGCTTCACGGATTAAAGAACTATGTATAATTCCTCTATCCATATCTACTCATATTTCTGAGTTACCTGGGACGATTATGGCAAGCGCAGGAACTAGAAGTTTGGAGTTTAGGCCCTCTTTCCCCTCAGGGCTCAGATCTGACTTGCCACCATTTTGTCCCAGACTTGGGCCTATTTCCCCACATTGCTCCCCGATACCTCCTTCTCTCACCTAGCCTGGACTCCCAGGCATCTCCTGCTTTTCTAGTCTCTGATGTTGTGCTTAGTACCAAGACCAAGTAGAATCCAAATCCCTCTCCACCTTGGATGAGGTATATATGCGCATGCGAAGGGGTGGTGGTGGGATAGAGGGCTTGCAAAGAAAACTTTTTAGGACAATCAAAGAATGTGTAAACTACACATCAGAAACTTTATCAAAATATACTTACTTAATAAACAGGTACTATGTGTTATTCATCACCTAGCAAAGTACCCAAAACATTATAAAAAAAAGTATAACTATGAAATTATGGTTTTTAAGTGAGAATAAAAAGTGCCTTAAGTGTTTCTTACTATCCTGAATAATTTTAGATAACAAAACCTGAGAAAAATTTCAGCATATATTAGAATTCATACTTATATTTGCTGGAAGTCAAATGGCAGGCTACAATGTATATCTTCTTTTTAAACACTTAAGTTAATGGAAACCAGGAATGAGGAAACAAAAATATCTTTTCTCTCAAGAAGAAAATAACATATTGGTTGTGTGACAAGAACAAAAGGTATAATTCTTAGTGTTGGTGAACCTCCCATTAAAGGTAGTATATCAAAAAGATAATTCTACTTCATAATCTTTCATGTTTGAATTAAAATAAAAAAAAAATTTTCAATCAAGAGCAGATGTATTTTGCTTATTTATTTACTTTTCAGAGTAAATTTTGTAGTGAGAGGTTTTTTTAGTGATACCATCATGAGACTGTCCCCCCTTCCTCCCCCACGCAGCAAAATTAATCTTCTTATCAATGTCAGGAATCCAAAATCTCTGTCATACATTTCCTGCATCAAGAGGACAATCCAAAGCAAGCACCTGGGAAAAATGGGTGTTTTAACTTAGGGAACACAGAAAACTATTAACATTGTGATGTTTCAGTTGATTGGGAGCAGCGTGCGTCGTAGTATTTGGTATTGATGAGCTATAATTACTGTGGAGCTATGGTTTCTGGTTTACTTTAAGCAGTATGTTCTTTTTCAGAGGACATTTTCTGTGGAAGCCTAATCTAGAAAACATATGAAAGAAACCAAAGACAGGCCGAGACGATAGGAGTTCCAGCCTTCTGGCTGCAGCCTTACTCACCCTCACAACCTCCTCTCTACTCCCAGCCCTGCCAGGCCTTACCCACCTTCTACTCTGCAGCCTCAGGATACCGCTGAAAAGTCCTAGTCCTGCATCCGCTGTTAGGCAACCTAGAGCAATCAGGGAGTTGAGAACCTTCGGCCCTATTTTAAAACCTTGGTTTAACCAATTTAGAAGCCCTCAGGAAGCTATGAGGGAATTCTCAGTTTTCATTCACCTTAAAAGTGCTTTAATTGTAAGCACACTGAACTTACGTTCAAAGTGGATGTTCAATCTTGCACAATGTAAAGTTGTGGAAGTCCTTATATATTCTTGGAATCTGCTCTGGTCAGTGCTTGTTACAGAAAAATGCCCAGTCATGAAGTAGTCCTTCTGTGATAATATGGACAGTAAGTCCCGGCTGTTTACTCAGTGGCCTTGTATTAAGCACAAAGAAAAGCCAGTGATAGGACAAAGACGATGCTACTCAGGCCTGCTCAGGTAAATCAGAAGTCAGGTAGCATGAGACTTCCACTCCAGGCAGACTACTTTATAAGGAACGAAGGACTAGAACATAGAAGAAAACGTTCCTTCACTTAGGATGACAGAGCTAATTTGTAACCAGCGAAGGAGCTTTGGGAAAGCTGAAGGAGATCTAAGACTCTGGGACAGTGCTGCCCAGCACAAACACAATGTGAGACACATATGCAAGTTTAAATTTTCCATTAGTCACATTTTAAAAAGTACAAATAGGTGAAATTAACTTTAGTAACATATTTTATTTAATCCAGCCTATCAGAAATAGTCTCATTTCAATACATAAACAATACAAATTACTGGTATTTTATTTTTTTACCTAAGTCTTCAAAATCTGATATGTATTTTTCATTTATAGCACATCTCAATTTAGACTAGCTGCATTTCAAGTGCTAAAAAGCCACAGCTGGTTTGAAAAATTGAGAGGGTCACTTAGCAGGGGGAAAATACAATGTGGATAACAACCTTAGCAAAATGAATAGCTGAAATGAGAAACTGAGAACAATTTCTTAAAAATTCTCAATGGTCTTGTTACTGAGAAGAAGAGACTGAGAAAAAAGATACAGTTAAGTCTAAAACAGCCTCATATAGTCTTTAGAGTGATATATAAAAGGTGTAATGGGAAAACTCTGAAACTATTCAAAAGTCTGGGCATAATGAAAAAATAGAAATGTTACCAAAGATGACAAAAGTATTTCCTTCTAATAACATATTAAAAAATAAGGTCTTTGTTGATCAAAATGAGATGCCTTAGATTGGTCCCATAATTTCCTGACTTCTTTGTTATATTTCTCATCCTTCCCATTGGAGATAATTTTCAGAGAACAACTCCCTGAAACTCTAAGATGAATGTTTCTGGATCGATAGCACAGGGCCCCCAAATCCCATCTCTGTAAGCAATCACGTTATCTTCATCCAATTCCTGAAGATACACTATGAAAACATTTCCTCTTTCTTGAAAAGGATTGAAATTAATTAAATAAAAAACTCAATTATCCAAGTTGGTGATTATCTGGTCCTTTGTTTCCTTTTATTTTCTTCCTGCTTTCAAACTTAAAGACATTTCACTGATTGGCATCACCTCCGATAGAAGAAAGTGGGAATAGAGAAAAAAGGGGGTTAGAAGTAGCATTTGTGGGGAAAGGTTTGGTGGAAAAGTAGCTCATAACTATGGTATAATCTTATGTACTTTATAATTGAAAGGTTTGAAACATCAGTTTTTTCTATTACATTATTATGAAATATTAACAATTGGATTTACATATTCAACATAAATGCCATCTCACAATGCCAATTTTACCTTCTCATATTAGTTCCGGGCCCGGGGAGGTTGGTAAAACTGCTGCGTGGGCCGAGTGGATCTTCTTGGCTGGCCATCACCTCCTCTACGGAACTCAAGTGTTTGGTCATAGGTGCCTTCTTCCTCCTATTTGTAAAGAGTAGTGATTTAAACATGTTCAGAATAGCTCCAAGTTTCCTAAGTTAAATACTTTATGGTGCCGATTTTGATATGCCCTCTTAAGCTGCCCTGGGATTCATATCTGTCAACTTTTATAACAGAGGGAAGCAAGGGGAAGGAAAAAAAAAAAAGCAGGGACATTGTTAAAACTCTTCTGGTCCTTGATAATAGAAGAATGAACTTGACGTGGTAAGATTAGAATCAAATTTAATTCTAGAAGAGGAAACTATTTCCACATAATAGCATGATTATATCACCAAATGACTTGACACAAGGGGGTGAGATCACAGAAAAGCCAGCATTATAATAAAAATTTTCCTGAATATTTGGGCTTCTAAATATTTCTAGGTATTTGTCATGGAAAGGGATTTTGGTAAGATATGGAAAAGGGGTTGAAGAGCCAGAGAACGTTCACCAGCTGTCTGTCCTCATCTGATGAAATCTCCAAGATCGTTAAGAACCTTACATCTAGAGATAGGAAAAAATAATGGATTGGAATGAGGAGGAAATACAATTTACATATAAAGAAAACTTCATGCAAGACATAGCAATCGCCACAGTAAAACACAAACTATTTTCTTCTCATTTTCTTTCTTACTGAGGGGATAGATCTATCAGCTCAAGGAATAGCATGGAAAATTAGGATAAGCAGATTAAACAGCAGAAAGAATACAGTTAATTATAATATTTGAAAAGAACTTAGAAGCAACAGAAACGTAGCCAAAGCCACACTGGTTTCTTACTGAGTGCTGCCACCCTGTTATTTTAGTATTTTTAAATTAATACAGCTATGAAGTATGTTCCCTTTTAAAGACAGGGAAAAAAATTGGCTCTCAGTTTTGTTTATGAAAGTAACTGCTTCTATTTCAAAATTAGGGTTTAAATTCCAACTGAATTATCAGAGCACAATAATTTGCATGATTTTGGAAATGTATCCCACTTCTTCCTCCTCACATTATCTCTGAATCTTCTTTCCCAAAAGATTGCTTTCCTTTGACCCTATTAATACCATAAGAAGTTATATGAGAGACGGAGTTCTATTCTTCAAATTTTACAGATCCAACTACTGCAATTTTACCTGAGAGAAGCAGAAAGATGCTAAGATAATTTGATCAAATCCTATCATTTAGAAATGATATTTAATATTTGGCATGAACATAACTCTCATTATTAGGCATCCTCCATGGTATTCTTAAGAAAAAAACCATCATTTCCATTTTATACAAAGGACACTGAAGCCCAGGAAAACTTTGTGACCTTGCCCTGATACTTCTAAGGCAAACTTGGGTTTTGATTCAAATGCAACTGCTAAAATCTTTACATCTCAGTCTGCATGTCAAAGAAATAAACCAAAAGCCAAAAATTAATGATCATCCTTAAGGGGCCATCATCACCTAAATAAGAGAATGGAGAAATGTGACAATCTATTGACATCACTCTATAACTGCGTTTTAAAGACAAACTCCCAGATTAGCTCTCCTTTCTCTATGTTCCTTTCATTAACAATCAATCTCAAAATGGTTAGAAGTGTCAGATATGCCTATAATTTAGCAAAGCAATTAAATGCAGGAAGAGAAATTAAAAAGTGTTCAGGAAAGGAGAGAATTATTTTTTATTATTCTGGTCACTGTTCTGAATGATGATTGTCAAATATTATAGCTAAATTTGAAAAGGAGCTAATTTTATGACATATGACAACACTTGAAGCTCTGCATATTAACTGAGAAGTATGAAAATATATTTGCTACTGTAGTAGATGAAGTAATTATTTCAGGAATTAGAATCAAATGCTTTTTTTCTCCATACCCAGCTGCAGAACTGGCTAGAGGACATCTAAAAATCTATACGTTATCAATAAAAAACACTGTTAAAGGTAGGAAACTACATTTGCTGAGGGAGTGAGCTGGATTTATATAATATGGCATTGCTGTTTGAAAAGCTGTCTCTACTGTGTTTAAAAGATTCACAGACTATTAGTCAGAGCCCATTAAATGGTTTTATAAAGATGACCGACCATGAGATTTCTTTCACATTATTTGATGTCTTCACAATCTTTTTATACAAAGTAGAAGCAAAAAATAAAAATGATCCTGACAGCTTGGTTTTCAGTTATTGTCAAAGGCACAATCTTGCTTTTTTAACTTTTAAATATTCCTCTTGCAGAATACTTGAGGGCAAAACTAGTCACCCACAGAAACTACTTCCTATAGTCCATAGCTAGTAATTGTTAGCATTGAATAGGTACCTCTTTCCATTTTACATAATACAAGCTCAATTTAATAGATGAGTTTATTTGGAGTCATCTTTGAATGACATTTATACCTAGTTCTTCCTTCTAACTTATCTCCTCCCTTTAGGTATCACTACTCTGTAACAGATTTATTTATTATTTTACTTATTTATTTTAAAAGATTTTATTCATTTATTTGACAGAGAGAGACACAGTGAGAGAGGGAACACAAGCAGGGGGAGTGGGAGAGGGAGAAGCCCAGGTCTCCCATTGAGCAGGGAGCCCTATGTGGGGCTCAATCCGAGGACTCTGGGATCATGAGCCAAAGGCAGACGTTTAACGATTGAGCCACCCAGGTGCCCCTAAGATAAAATTCTTATTCTGTTTTATGGCATACAGATGGAGAGGAGAGGTTAAACAGATTCAAAAGCTTGCCCAGAAATCAAGGCAGAGAGCATATACTGCTCCCAAATATGCCAATCTACTCAAAGATTTCCTTGAGAGATACTTCATGACATTGGTATTTGAGACTTCGGTCTCTTCAGTCAGATCGAAGTCTGAGTTTAGACTCTACCAATTTTAAGCATATTACTCAATTTCTCTTGGTCTCAGTTTTCTCACACAGAAAACAGTAATGAATTCATAGGTTTACATGGGGAACTATAGGAGGTAATACCTATAAAGGGTTTATGAAATAAGCCTTCTATATTGTCTATTATTCTGAGATAAGTAACCCTTTGACAATACAATATACAAGCCCACTTCAATCAAACAATCTAGACCCACAGACTTTGCTAAATTCAGGAAGTTTGTTGCTAAAGTATTCCTCAAATTGCTTTGGGCAGATAAGGAAAGTGGAAAAGCCACTGGGGGGGGAAAATGGAAGAGCTAATGCAAGGAGAAGGATTCTTGCCATTTGCTCTCCTTTTATTTCTATGGAAATTAAAAAAAAAAAACTATCTATACACTAAAACTATAATTTAATATTCTAAATCACTCTATTTTTACCACTGGTTTTATTTCTTTGGGAGTAGGTCTTCTTAATTACAGATAGAAAGGGCAAATAGAACAAAAACAAAAAAAAAAGGGGGGGGAGGGGAGGAAATTAGCAAAGAAGCATTCTTGAAATCAATCAAAAGTTATAGACACTATTTGCATAAAATCTGAATATTTTAAGAGGAAGCCAAAAATAAGTTAACATGATCAACCTCTTTGAATATCTTGCCTTTTAGATCATACCCTTGAAATTTTGGTAAATGTTATAAAAAGGAACCAGTTAGAAACCCTACTTAAAACGTGGAAATACAGCAATGATTATTAATAATAGAAAATGCCTATCTATGTTGCTATGTTTTCAGGTCAATGCCTACAAATTATCTTTGCAAAAACAACTGCTTTCTCAAATATGCTAACTGAACAAATATGTTTTAGAGTATCTTATGGTTAAGACATATGAGCATTAACCACAAGTGGTTAATCATTTCACTCTCATAATTATATCATTTTTACATCTTAAATGGGCAGGCTAATATAATTTAAGATAGGTTAACCCATTCTTTCTCTGAAAGTAATTACTGCACCATCATGACAGACTACTACTTAAAAGTCAGCCCAATGCATATTATGTAACTGACCACCTGAGACAAACACTTATGGTATGCTGCAGTGACCTATAATACAGATTTAAGAAACAGAGATAGAAAAAAAAAAAATCTCCATGTCAAATTGATGAAATATAGGCCAGATCTTTGCCATTAAAAAGTACAGAGGCTTGGAGTGGGGATGACACATGACTTGACACGCTTTATAAAACTACAAGAAAAAAATTGTCATGCCTAGCAACACAGAAATAAAATCATTGCTGATATTTTCACCTACTTAGTGAAAGTAAAAGAACATAAGACTAACAGGAAAAGAGTTAAACATTTAAATCTTAAAGCAGATAGCACCCAATGTGACGAACATCCTTTTTGCATTTAAATCCCATTCACACCTAAAAACCCATACTAACAAAGTCTGCCTAACTAACTAAAAATATTTCTCTTTAGTGAGACATAATGATAACAGATGTTTAGAAACCCTTATCAATAACAGGCTAGTTAGCAAAGCCGCGGGTTTAGAAATGCAAATTAGCCCAGGAGTCAGCGATCTGAAGTCCCAGGTTCCAGAGAACTCTGGTGAGGGGAAGTCAGGCTTCCTCAGGCAATCAACTCAGTCAACTCCACTGTTCTGTGTCCTGTACGACAAAGGACAAATCTGCATTTCTACCTACATTCTCTTATTGAGCCTATTTCCTTTGCCATATGAAAGACTTCATGCTATTTTAAAACAAGCATTAGTCTTCTATTTTCTAGCATCAAAAGACTCTTGGAATCACTCACTTGTCAAATACCATTATTTCCAGAATCTCCCATCATCTTGATCGTCTTTTCCTTTATGCATTTTAATATTTACTCTTCAATGTAACCTAGTTTTCAGACTAACATTCCAAGTAGGGTCTGCTTGGAACATAATACTATTATTTCCCATGATGAGCAAACTCTATGTAAATCTATTAGTGCAATCTAACTTTGTTTTAATGTTTTTAGCAGCTGCCCAATCACTGCTTGTTCATATTGTGCTTGTCATCAAGCAAAATCCCTACAATCTACTCCTCGGTTTATGTCATTCTGTGTTTGAAAATAATTATTTTCCCAATCTAAATCTCAACCTTAAATTTAACCACCATTGAAATCCATATACTAATGAAAGATATTATTTTGGCACAGTATTATCATTGGTGTATTCTGAATAACTATAATATTAAGTTAGTTTTTCTGACAAGTTATTTTGATTTTTTTTTTTTTTTTGCATAGTGAAAATCAGAGGACTACCATCTAAAAGGGTAATACCTAAATAGATGACTAAAATGTCATTTAATCTTGAAACTAGATTCCAGGGAAATTTAGAAGATGAAAAGAGTGTTTCGGTATGAGATTAAACTCTCTTAGCAACAGAATAGTAGGTTAAAGGAATAGGTTGATTTTTTTCTGCCCTATGTAAAATGCTGTCTAGCCTCTTGGGAAATATGAGCTGATACTTCTACCCACATTCAGCTTCACTTTTTTATTTAAAAATTTTTAAATTCATGAGAATTAAGATTGAGTGAACTAAATGTTTGAAAGATATCTTATTTAAAATGGTATATCTCATATTGAGCACAAACTTACTGCAATGCTGAATATTTTTTTTTAAAGATTTTATTTATTATTTGACAGAGAGAGAACACAAGTAAAGGGAGAAGCAGACTCCCGCGGAGCAGGGAGCCCGATGTGGGACTCGATCCCAGGACCCTGTGGTCATGACCTGAGCTGAAGGCAGATGCTTAACCGACTGAGCCACCCAGGTGTCCCAATGCTGAATATTTTTATACACAGTACTTCATTAAACTCCCACAAAAATCCTCAAGTAGTTTGGTATCATTTATCTTCATTTACAGGTAAAATGTAGGATCACGTGCTATGGTGTCAATGAGTCTGAAACTTGAATATCAGCTCTGCAACTTGCTAACTTAATGATTTTAGGCAAGTTACTTCATGACTCTGAAGCTGTATTCATAGTTTTCCTTGTATGTAAAGTGGGAATACTAATAATTATTTCATAGGGTTCCTGTAGGTATTAAATCGATTAATGCAGGTCAAGAGTGCCTGGTGTATAAGTGTTCCAATTATAATCAGGCTCTAAAGAGGACTCTAATCTTCACATTCCCAGCCATTTATTCCCCTTTACCTCAATATTAGTAGAGAAATAACATATCTCGCTGTTATCGAAATAGAAATTACTCTCAGTATGCTTAAATTTATGGATTTCTTTTCCTCATGTTGAGATTTCAAAATGTTCAGTATATGAGGAGTTAGCTTTAAAAAAAAAAAAAAAGAAAGAAAGAAAATCATTCTCTTTCCAAGTTTAGGAGACCTTCTCAATCATTTTTGACGGTAAGATGGTTGAAGAAAGAAAATGGTATCACAAAGATTTTCTCCAAGAATAATAAGGGAGGAAACTTATCTCTCTCCGTCAACTTAGGTAAAGGAAAATTATACAGTATATATCACCTGATTTAATTAAGGCTATTAAACATATTATATTTTCCTGTAATAATTTCTACGTCTACTGAAATTCAGGAACCCTGTTTCAGATGTTCAACACAGGCTAGGGGAACTGATAATATACTCTTGAGAGTAATATGCTCATCATCTTACACAAAGGGAGAACATAATAAAATATGTGTTTTGTTCTCCTTGTTCAAGAATGAAGCCATTTCTCCTTGTCCGTAGAGCCACAGCGGAACAAAGGCAATAAGGACAAGTTAGGAAGTATTACTTTGGAGTCGAAAGAGTTTCTTAGGTTTTTCAAGCACTTAATATGTACTTTTCTGAAAAGTATTAAGGTAAAACAATCAACTTTTTTAAAATTCTAAATTCATCCAGAAGATAATTTAAAGTATAACTACTTTATGTAACTTAAAACTCTTTCCCTCTTCTCTCCCCCATCCCACCCCACACACAATGTAAGCTGCTTATTAAAATAAAAAGTAAGATGGGGCACCTGGGTGGCTCGGTTGGTTGAGTGACTGCCTTCGGCTCAGGTCATGATCCTGGAGTCCCTAAATCGAGTCCCGCATCGGGCTCCCTACTCGGCAGGGAGTCTGCTTCTCCCTCTGACCCTCCCCCCTCTCATGTGCTCTCTCTCAAATAAATAAATAAAATCTTAAAAAAAAATAAAATAAAACGTAAGGCAAGTAGATCCTACTGGACTAGAAGAAAAGGACAGTAGACAATCAGTGATGATGTCATTATTGTACAGGAATTTGTAAAACTGAGGATTACTAGGGGTGCCTGGGTGGCTCAGTTGTTAAGCGTCTGCCTTCGGCTCAGGTCATGATCCTGGAGTCCTGGGATCGAGCCCGGCATCAGGCTACCTGCTCCGCGGGAAGCCTGCTTCTCCCTCTCCCACTCCCCCTGCTTGTGTTCCCTCTCCCTTTCTCTCTCTCTAATAAATAAATAAAATCTTAAAAAAAAAAAAAACAAACCTGAGGATTACTAATTAAGGCTTAATGAAAAATCAGTAAGACTTGGAAAGTTTATGGTATTCTTAACAGTTTATAAACTCTGAAAGTTATAAAGTGTATGATGATAGTCAAATTCCACTTTCATTGTCTATGAATAAGGACATGACAGTCTTTTTTTAAAAGCTGAAATGAAATGAGAAGAAAAGCCTGTCCAGGGTTAAACACTAATTTATGCAATCCCTGGTTCTGACAAGAATCCTGTCAGTGTCAAGCAGCAGGTACATTGACAGCAGGATGGGCTGAACAGCTTTGTGTCAGAGCTAGGACGGAAGTCACCAATTTATGAAGGCTGTTACAAACACAGGACTTCAAAAGTGTGAAGAAAAATGGTTTCGCACAAAGGAAATGATGGAAATTTTTATAACTTTGCAGGCAACACTATTAGCTTAAAGGAACACAGTTCTTTCATTTTGTGGGAAAAACTGGTTTACTTTAAAAAAAGATTTATGGATTTTTATTTTAGGCCTGCATTTTAAGAGTCCTAATATAGAAGTTAATACTAGTAACATTGTAATAGAAAAGAAAATTTTAAAAGGAAATATAAAAGAAAAAGGAATTAATTCGAAGAAAAAGACGGTGCAAAGAAGCAGTTTGGGTTTCCTTCCAAGGGAGATAATTTGGGATGGATACCCAACTCTTGATTTGAAAGTTCCAATCAACAGCTGCTGATGTTGCAGTCCAGGGTCAGCAAACACCACTTTGAAAAGATGGACAATAAGGGAAGCTGCTCTTTCCAAAGCCTTGAAAGAAAACTACAGAAGTGGAACCAACAGAAATTAAGAATCTATGTGCCAGGCATTTCAATTATTCAATGATTGAATAAAATGTTTATTGAGCAGCTACTATACGATCTTTTCAACAACTCTATCAAATTGCATATTTTTATCGCTATTTTTCAGAGAAGAAAACAAAAGTGAGGTTTAACGAGGATGATATATTTTGCCCAGGTTATGTTGCTTTTTCTGCACATCCCAGTGGATGCAGAGGCTGAAGGAGAGAATTAGATTGATCATGTGAAACTCTTCGAGGTTTATAGAAATAGATCAAAATCAAGTGTTTTCCACCTCACTTGCATTTTAAACACATCATGAAATTTATAAGGTAGGTATAAGAACACTAAGGTGCTACTGTTCTTACAACAAATTATCCATACTGCTAGCTACTCTGAAGGGCTCAATTGAAGGACAATTGGCCCTGAGAGGACTACACTCTCCGTAAACAGCTGCTACACTTTAAATGAATTAATGTAAGTAAAGAGCTTAGAATATGTCTGCTGCAAAATTAAGTATTCAATAAAGTGCGCTATTACTGCTTCACAAATGTAAAGTTCTATTCTTTATAATGTCACATAAAACATAAACAGTTTTTCTCTCACTGGTTTGAGTCAAGCGATTTGACTAAGTTATCCTAGTGAATTAGAGAGGTTGAAAACCTAACACACAACGCTAAATGAGCCTTTAGGTGGCACTTTCCATTTCCAAAGTGATTCTTAAATTATTGGTGTTAATAATCAATGTAATATAAAAGAGAGGCTAAGAAATCTGGTCAATTAGCAACATGTTCATTTTTCTTCCAATGAAAAAAGGAACCCAGAGGCAATCTTCTTTACTGGGGCAAATCTTACCAGCTTACCAAATAGAGTAATTGTCTTTATAAAATTCATCCAAGTTAATGTTCCCCATTTTGGTATCTAGAGACAAGCAGCATTAACTCCCCAGAGAACATGACTACTGAGAAGGAAAGTATAATAAAGCAGTAAAATGTACCAATACAAACTATTACATGTTCCAAGATATTTATCGTAGAGGCTTAGGTTAACACAAATAATTCTGTTGTATACTTAATTGTCAATATCTAACATTACCTAAGAACTTAGAACTATAATACATTTTAAACAAGGGATGTTCTTTAATTTCATAATTTGATAAACCTCATAGTATTATTATGCTTCTCTGAGTGTTATCACATTCAGCAGCATAAACTTTGAGAGAGACTATTTTTCTCAGCTCTCTCTGGTCCCAGTGAGAGACTATAAATTGTTTAGGCTCTTTTTAGAAACTTTATCAATATTGTGGTGTGGTATGTCCATGATGGGCCATCTCCTTCAATGCCAAAACAAGAATATTGCATGATAGTTGATAAATTAACTCTATGATTGTGAAGAGCATATGGTCTTAACAGGATTACCTAGTTTCTTATTTAGATTTTGTTTTATATTTCCAAAGCTAGTAGGGGACAACTCTTTATAATAAGTGTCATACAAAAATTATGAAGGGCATTAAAAAAAATTTCCTCATTTAAAACTGTGTTGGTGTTAGGAAAATCTCTCCCCATGAATAGGTCAGGAATAGATGGATAGGTCATAGACAGATGAGGTCTCATGCGATTAATGCTTTTCTTCCTTTAATTTCCTACCTTATTTTGTTCTCTAAACGAACAATTTAGTAACTATCACAGCTTTTTAAACACTGATATCTTTCATGTGCTTCCATGTGCACGCACGTGCGCGCGCGCACACACACACACACACACACAGAGTCTTAGAATGTTCATGTACCTAATTTTTTAATGTATTTAATATATCACTACCTGGCATGAAGATGAGTTCAAGAAGCCCCAAAACTTTGTTAATAGTCCTAGGATTAATGTTAATGGTTTATGCATAAATGCCCACCTTTACAGAGCATTTTCCAATACTGAATTTTGCTGAAGTCGTAGGGCAATAATATAGTCATTATGTTTATGCAGACTTTCAAGTATCAGGCTCCTAGTGAGAACCTCTATCGAAAAATGGCTAGGGGTTAACTATTAGCTTCTGCTTAATATACATGGAAAGTTCTCATTTGTACATCCACTTAAACTTTTCTAGTAGCTACTGAAAGACTAGAAACTGAGAGTGGACTGTCACAGTATGCTTTACACATGATTTTTACTAAGGGTTGAAAACTTTTGCTGTGAAAACACATTCTTGGTCAACTCCCTCTGCCATGTTCCTGGGCAGTTTCTAAATCTTTACTTTGCCCTTCAAAATTCCTCTCCTATTCTTGACCTCATTACTTTCAACTGATGACCTGCTTTTACTTCACAGAGAAGAGAGTTCATTAGAATTATTCAGCTTCCTTCCCTGAAACCCAACAATTTAACCTCACCACACCTATATTTACTTCTCTTTCCTCCTCTCCCCAGTGTTCCTCAGACACCCAAAGTCACATGTGATTGTGCCCCACTTTCTTATCATGGCCTGGGTTTTTAAAAATCTTTACTCCTATTTTTACAACCTCTCCTTCTCTCTTTGCTTCACTGCGCCTTTGATGTAAACAGGCTTGGGTTTTACCCTGAGTTCTTTTACTCTTTATTCTCATCCTCTATGCTTTTTATCTTCACAACCAAGATCTTAAAAATAGCCTACACCTCATTTTCTTGTTTCCCACTCATTCTCAAGAAACCGTAAGTTGCGATGCACATGCACCATTCCACTGGAAATGCATGCTACAGTTAAAAGTCACCTACTGATAGCCAAATCCAACAGGTGGTTTCCAGTTCTTATCTTTCTTGATGCTTCCAGCACTATATATTATGGATTCAGCACCTATTCCTGCTGTCCTCCCTGGCTATTCCTTCTCAGTGCCCCTTCCCACCCCTTAGTGAAATTCCCCAGAAGTCTGACCCCAGTCCTTGTCTTTCTCTTTTTGCACATTTTCTCTAGGCAATCTCACCCATACTCTTTACTTTTGCTTAAATTCTAATGACTCCAAGGTCTTCACCTCTTGCCTTAACTATTGTAATAACTGGTCTCCATGCTCTCTGCTCTCTGCTTTCACTGAAACCCATTTTCTATACTAGGGCAATAATCTCTCTCTTTTTAAGATTTTATTTATTTGAGAGAGAGAGAGAGCACATGTGCTCAGGGGCGGGGGGGTAGAGAGCGGGGAGCAAAGGGAGAGGGAGAAGAAGACTCCCCACTGAGCAGGGAGCCCGATGAGATGCGGGGCTCGATCCCAGAACTCTGAGATCCATGACCTGAGCTGAAGGCAGATGCTTAACTGACCGAGCCACCCAGGTGCTCCTAGGGCAATAATCTCTTAAAGCAAAGATCACATTATGACACTCTCCTGCCTAAAATCTTTCAGTAGTCCCTATTCTGAGGGATAAAATTCAAACTTCTTACCATAACCTATCTTAATCTTCATCGTTTGACCCCGCCTTCCTTTTCGGCCTCATCTACTGACATTTACCAGACCCACCTATGTTGCCAATATACCTCGCTCTACCATGCCCTCTAGAATTTCCCTGACTTCTCCCTTTTCTTACTTTCCTCCCTTTTCCCCCAAGCTAAGTCCTAACTACCCTTCAAGACTTTCAAGACTCACATTAAACTTCAGTTATCCAGATTTAACAAATATTTATTGAGGGCGCCTTATTTTCCAGGTACTATTCTGAATGCTGAAGTATTAGCTGAGAAAAAGTCCCTGTTCTCATACTGATTTCACTTAGGGGTTGGAGGCCGGAGCAAGATATGCAGAAAATAAAGCAGGGCAAAGGGGCTAGAGAATTTTTGTGATGGCACACTGCTGTTTTATAATCGGATGGTCAGGGAAGGCCTTGATTCCTCCATGAGTCAGTTCCTGACTGAGTTAGGTACTCTGTCCTCTGCTCAGGATAAACAGATGCTGGCTTACTTCCTGGGTTCCTCTGCGAGTCTAGGACTCCTTGAGAGCAGAGACTGCTCATCTATGCATTTCCATTGTCTAGCACATAATCATTCTAAGGATATGTGCCCAGCACTGTCCTCAGTGGCGAGGTAAAGCCACCTAATAAGTGCTCAAAAAAAGGATTTCTGGAATAGACTGATACAAGTTTGAAATGATAATAGGAAAACCTCAAATATAAAAATTTCACTTTGTACTTAATATTTTAATAATGTATCAATACTAAAACAGGGACAAAGAGTAAAACAAAATATTATAACTACATAGTAACATATTCCTGAAATTATGCATGGTAGGGAAGT
The DNA here is from genome assembly GCF_011800145.1 of Mirounga leonina. Taxonomy (NCBI): domain Eukaryota; kingdom Metazoa; phylum Chordata; class Mammalia; order Carnivora; family Phocidae; genus Mirounga; species Mirounga leonina. The sequence continues at coordinate 44,516,596 of NW_023270316.1, forward strand.
ACAGATTAAAGAAACATTTCATAGAAGAAATGTATTTTGCCTGTATTTGAAAGCACTTGGAAGAGACTAAATTCTGAAGGTGCGTAAGCATTTTGGGAACGGTATAATTAAGGGAGAATTTTGCAAGGAATTGGGAAACAGGTTGTACAGATAGAGTGAAGGTAGGTGATAAGACTTTGTATAGGTAACTCAACTTGTTTAGTTGTGGGAGTATTTCATTTACTAATGATAGGAACAAGTTTAAGGCTAATGGTATTTTATCCATGAAAAACCATAATCATGTTGCTGTTAACCACACTGAAGGCAAAGGCAAAATTAAAAACTGAAAGGTTGATGTTTTATCTTATGTTTTTCCTCCTATATTTTCATATCCTTTTTGCAAATTTTGGGGATTTATTTAAGACTAAAATTCCCTAATTATGATCAACTTTCTTCTTGCTAATTTTATTTTGCTTACTTTTTCAAGTAAAAAATGTAATACAAAATTACAGAAAGTTTATAAAATTGAAAAAATGTATGTATACACACACGTAGAGTATACATAATTCTACTACACTAAACCACTTCACCTTGTATATTCTCATTCAAATCTATACATTGCTTTTATTTACTCATCATAAATATTTCCATTGATATTACAGCCTTCATAATGATCTTTCATCACAGCTGTAAAATATTTCATTCAGCAGATGGAAGATCACTTATTTTACCATTCTCTTATTGTTAGGCATTTAGGTAACTTCTAGTTTTTACTATTATCACAATGCTGCAATGATCATCTCTCAGCAATTAGCTTATTTCCTTTGCTCTTTCCCTAGGAGAGATTAACAACTGTGGGATTATTGGTTTAAAGGGTATGAACACTTTCAAGGTTTGGAAAAAAATCAGAAGGATCACACAATTTACACCACCATCGCCAACGTATAAGAGTACTCACATCACGGCATCTTTGCCAGCATGAGCATTATCTAATTTTTTAGATAAACACTGTACTTAATTGTTTCAATTTGCATTTGAATACTACTAGAGTTCAGTATTTCTCTCTAATTTTTATTTATGAAAGATGACACTGCTACTTCAGCAAGAAACCATATTGAGCATAAGTCAACGGTTCAAGACTGTAAAAATAAAATAAAAATCTTTAAGTTAATCTAATCATGGCATGATTAACTGTTATTGTGCTCCATGATAATTAGGCATTAATGGCAAGCAGTTCATGTAAGTGGCTATTATTACTATTATTTACACATAGCCGGATCAAGTATTCTTAGATTTAGGGAGGGCTGGACCAAGTAGAGATATAAGGTCTTTTTAGGCCCTCGTAAAGATCCCTTGATCTGGAACCAGATGTGATCCAGAAGGCAAGTTCTCTTTCTTCCTTAGCTCCACACAGCCTCTAGAAACCAAGCACTCAGTAAAGATCATAGGCATTATAAATGTAGTTTGGCTGAGGGTGGGCTAGAACTTACTTTACTGAGAAGCAAAGATGAAGCCCAGTCAGATATAACTCAAAAAGCTGACCAAAGAAATGCCCATTAAATTCCTTGTCTCTTCTCTCTATGGTTATTCCTCAAGCTAAGGATCTAGGTTTTCAGTGAGACTTCTGAAGAACTTTTAAATTCTGAACTATTTCCATCTCCTTTCCCGCAGAGAAAAAGAAAGGACTAGAGGCTCAACATATTCCCATTTTCCCAGTCAACCTTATTAACTGATGCAGGTGTGATATGGGTAACAGGATTTAAAGGACTTCCCTCTGCCAAAAACCTTTCTCCCCAACACTGTCCAAATGTCCATGCATTAGATTCTTGATGTTTCTAAGCCCATAATTCTGAGAAGATTAAAGGAGAAAGGTAGGCATGTGAAGGTAAGAAGGGGTAACAGTAATCCACACTTCACTGTGAAATTAATTTAACTAGACTGGTTTTATATTCTTAGAATACTTTACTCTGAAGCATGCAGAGGATAGGAATAAGAATTCCAATATGGAGAGGACATAGGGAGAAGCAAAAGGAATTAAGTATTTTGAGTTGCTTTAAAAATAACATAGCTGAGGACACTATACTATAGAAGAACAGGGAAGAAGGCCAAGCTTTTGATAACAAAAATTTATGTTTCCATACACCTTGGGAGTTTACAAAGCCCATTTCCATTGATTATACTACTTAATCCTCAGAACAACCCTGTACTAAAACTGAGACCCAGAGATATTAAGTAACTTACCCAGAGTCACATAGGTAGTAAGTGGCAGAGCCGGGACTCGACCCAGGTCTTCTGATTCCTCCTGTGCATTTCCAGCTCCCCTGGAGCTGAAGCAGGGGCAAAAAGGGAGGTGGGAGTAATTTGCCCAAGACCAGCCTTGCCCTCTCCCCTTCTTTTAAAGGCCAAGCAGAGCAGCCATTTAACTCTTGCAGTGACCCCTTTCTATCAAATTCTCTCAGGATACAGCACACAGATTCTGAAAATGTGTCTCAGCCTTGGGTCAAGAATGCCAGTAAGTAGTAAATGATGTCAGAAGTAATTTTGGCAGTACTTTGCCACTGATGTGAAATTTATTGGAATCTCAAAGTATAGTAAATCTCATTTCAGGAAGTAAAACTTATTTTTATAAGTGAAATTATTTAAAGCAGTTTGTTTGAAAATTTTTTTAGCAGTTTCAGTCAAACCTTTCAAATTATACCATTATAAAAATTATTTTGAAAAATACCTAAAAACCAAAATACCAATTCAACATTTAACCTACTCTCTGGCCATTTTTTTCCCTATCTTAATGCTCTTCTCTCAGTGATTATTTTCACTAAAGCAATTATAATCATTAGAATGGACACATATCGTCTTTTTATAGCCAATTTTCAGTATTTTCAACAATAGGAAAGTGTATCATCTTCTTGAGATGTAAATCTTATGTTCATTTCTAAATTATATCTAAAATGTTTCTAATGTAGCCTTTTATAATTGATTTTCTATGACAAAATTTAGAGTTTCCAGTCTCTAGTTTCTTGAATAGTTCCTTAATTTGTCTTAGGGAATTATATATTTTAATTTCTGATCTCAATTACTTACATTTCTAAAAAGTTTTAAACACATTCAGTGAGAATTTTTTCTCTTCTTTGCTTATTTCCTAAGAATGGAAGGATACAATTCAAATCAATTGGGCATATAACCAACTTCTTGCCATTTCTAGATCTTTTTGTTCTCAGCTCCAGTACATCTCAGTCTCTAACAGTCTTTGCATTTATGAGAACTACTATCAGTAGGGCTAGGTGTTAAGTTAGCATCAATTATAATCAGGGATTATAAAAGATCAACCAGGAACATCAATTTATTTGTGCCCAAAGCTTTTAGAGGCTTTTTGAACTTGAAAAGATGCCCTATTTAACGAGACTTCATTTGAGGATTGGTCTTATCTGAGATGGAACATACCCAACCTAATAGTTAAAAGCTACATGAAACCTTTAAGATGAATAAAAAGGCAAATATTCAGACATAAAAACAAAAGAGAAAGAGGACAAGGAGGAGGAGTCTGGATAAGGGAAGAGGAAAAGGAGAGAAGGGGAACAAAATAGAAGAGAAAAAATGCTTACCTAGAATAAACAAAAAATTTCCAGTAAGTACTAACACTCTCAGGTTCTTGATATGCCTCCCTTTTCCCTTTGCTTTAAGACTTCAATTCCATATTTTAAAAATCTAATTGTTTTGCATACTCATGGTCAAATTCAGGAATTCCTAATAATAATAATAATAATAATATTTATATTCTCTGATCACTTTATGAGGTAAAAAAAATTAGTGTACTTTTTTCCATGCTATTTTCAGCCTTATTTACATAAGTCTCTTCAAGATAAAAGTCATTATATTCTCCTAAATCCCTCATTAAATAGTACCAAAAATGGTTACCAACATTTAAAAAAAGAACACAAGTCCATACATTTTAAAATTTGAACCATACAGAAACAGAATTAAACTGACTCCTAATATCTTACTTTCTATAGTAAGTTCTTGGTTAAGCATGACCAAGAGGGCTTACCCTAATTTCTTAATCACAAGATCTGGGAAAAAATGAGTGTACTTCAGGCAAGATAAAAATGCCAATAAAAGGTTGTTAAAAAGTTAATAATAGTTTCGGGGCGCCTGGGTGGCTCAGTCGGTTAAGCGACTGCCTTCGGCTCAGGTCATGATCCTGGAGTCCCGGGATCGAGTCCCGCATCGGGCTCCTTGCTCAGCAGGGAGTCTGCTTCTCCCTCTGACCCTCCTCCCTCTCGTGCTCTCTGTCTCTCATTCTCTCTGTCTCAAATAAATAAATAAAATCTTCAAAAAAAAAAAAAGTTAATAGTTTCGAAAAGTCAATGTTAGCTTTCCCCCACTTACTTCCTTCATGCTATCCTATTCGTTTAACATGCATAACAAAATTGTAATCAAGAACCATGCCAATGATGGTTCCCAGACTGGAACCATCTCAGTCTGATGGAGGCCTTATTAATATTTATTAGGTGGCTTCTGAAAGGAAAGAAATATATCTTCTACTTCTCTTATATCCTTTTAATCCCTTGGGTATATAGGGCAATTTATTTTCCAAAGTAGCTTTGCTACAAAAAGCATTCAAAGAATATTTATTGAAAAACTATCCTATTAAACTGTTATGCTCTGGCTTGATGTCTGACAAAGGACTCTTCAGTAATAAAGGTGACCACCAGAACTATATAAATCATTCAACACATAATTTCTGTCCTCCTTCCACTGTTTCAGTTATCAAGCCAGTTCATGTGCTCACTTAAAATTCTAATCCCTTCAAGTTCTAAAATACCTGGTACTTACAGTATGTATCTACTGCTTATTTATAGAGTTCCTATGCACTCCCACTAGCTATTATCCAACCATAAATTCTGCCCTTGTTTATAATTATAAGTGCCTGAAAAGGGCAGGTTTCTTAAAATAAGAATTTCCCCCCCACTCCAGGTCACTCAAGTGAGCTCTGGAATTATATCCAAGATTATCAATTCATTTCACTTAACTGCTATTACCAGGAAAACAAGAACAGGAGATCAAGAGCAGTTAAGTATAGGAGCTTGCTTATTTGCTAGGAGGTTTTTAACAAGCTTTTAACTAATTAAAACAGTATTATTCAAAAGCTTTAGGACATACTAGCGTATTAGTAAAAAAGCAATATAAATATCGAAACAAAATAGAATTTTTGGTCTTTTAGGATTCTCCTTCACTTAAGAATGTTCACTTACCCAGTGGAATTAACTTGCTTTGACACTTTCTTTTGAAATATCTTAACAAAAAGAGGGATTTCACATTTTGCCTTAGGCTGGTTTATTGGAGAATAAAAAATACAAAACCCAAATAAATGGTGAAAGTGTGTTACTGTTGGAACATGTAAATATCATGTAGGTTATTAGGTGAGAATTACAGAGAAGGACAGCAATATTATAAAAGCTATAGTGGGTAGTCTTCATAAATGACAATTTCTAAAGGTTAATACATAGAAGTTTTCAGAATTAGAGTTAAGCTAAAATTAAAAGACCAGTGAGTTATGTATAATTATATGTAACATAAGATCTTAATTTTATTTTTATGGACTAAAACACTATTACTAATGACATAAGTACTTAGAAGGGACCTAAAATTTCAGGAATATTCTGTCCTCTATTCAAAGAAAGGTTAAGAATCTTAAAACATGTTTGAGGAGAAAACTGTCTTTTATATACTTAGTCTCTATTTGTAACATAAAAATGGAATATTATGTTACTAATAAGATGTTTGGAACATCTAAAACAATATATTTAAACATAGATCTTCATCCTATCTTAAAGCTGGGAAATTTGAAAACTAGAAAGAAGGTAACAAGACAGCTAAAATCTTTTCTAAAATATATCCCATAGACTCTCTGTAACAGGTTAAAAAAAAAAAAGAATTCCATAAGCAAATTGGTTTGTGAAGCAATATACACTACTTTTCTCTCTTAGAGATTAAAATATATATCACTGATGTGAATGTTCAACAGTAATTTCTAAATAATCAAAAATAAAAGCACTCAAAGCAAATGAACATAAGCTCATAGATCTAATAAGTGATTTAGTAAGATTGCAGGATAACTACAAATCACTGATGAAGGAATTACAGAAGACCTAAACAAATGGAAAAAACAAAAAACAAAATAAAATACATATTGTCTTGATAAGTCCCATAATAAAAAAGCATACTTAATTTTTTTAACCCAGCATTTTCCAAATTTATTTAACCAGAAAGTGGAACTAATGTTCTTAGAACACACTTCAGAAAATCCTGAGCTAGATGGACTAGACATTAAAAAGTATACACAAAAAATCAGTGACTTTTGTATTCTTAAAGTAGTCTAAGTTGCTTAACGAGAGCCTCTTCAATTATGTTTACTCTTAATAAACTACATGGGTTTTCTTTTTTAAGGCAAATAAAATGTACTCACTGTTGTAGTACCTCCTTTCCCTTCTCAATGGAGCTCTCAGTCAATGACAGGTTACTAAGGGACTTATTTCAAGCCAAGGTGTAAAACTCTTGCTAGTAGTTCTCAAGTTTAATGGAATTGGAAGCTCTATAACACTGGAGCATTTCTCACAAAGAGACAGATCAACTCCACTCTTTCCTAGAGATGTGATAGTGAAGCCTATTGCTCATGATTCTAGAATAAATAGTACAGGTCCAGTAAAGTTCAGAAAAATTAGGGTAAGTAGGAAGGGTAGTCCATATACATCAAGAGATACCACCTTCTAAAGGGGGAAAAAAAAAAAAGAGTGGGAAAAAAAAAGGGAAAAAAAAAAAAAAAAGCCAAGAGGATACAAGGCTGTTTTGGAAATAGAGTGAAAAAAGAGAGAGATGACTAATAAACCAGATGACTGAAGTAAGAATATAGAAAAACAGTATTAGGTAGAGACACAAGATGATCATGTAAAATTAACAAAGAGAATGGACAACTGACAACAGACTATGGTATGCAATCAAATATGTATCCTAAGTCCCCTTGTAGCCCGTCGCCAGCAAGGTTCACAATCACTGACTTCAGAGGAGATATGCTGCGGGGTCTCCATCTGAAAGCGAATAAAGTCTGTGGTGCAATGAGCAACATTCTTTTTCCGCTTTTTTAGGTGCAGATGGAAGAGGGTCAGAAATTTACTAGAAACTAAAATAGAACTGTGTGCATTTTTTAAATTCAAGAATGCCTCTTCAGATTTATAGAAGTCTTCAAAATACACTGGCATAAGTGTCTAGTCAAGGCACATGCCCAATATAAGCGTGACATCTTTAGAAACAGAAATAAAACCAAATGAAAATATTCCTCAGATTCATTTATTTTACTACTTTATTTCCTGTGCAGTGAGTATATTAGCAAGTCTTTTGCATTATATGCAAAGGAATGGTAAAATTCAGTGCAATTGAAACTGTAATTGAAATTACAGTTTTAAAAGTGCTGGTAAGTAAAGTAAATGAAAAAACAAAAATTTACACTTAGAAGAAAACAAGGCTTGAGCCTACTGAATCAAAAAGGTCAAAAGGAAAAATAAGTTCACCTGACAATCCCAGCACCCTTCAGCTGAAGGTCTTAACCATGATGCCTCCTTAAGACTACTTTGAAGGAAAAAGTAAATCATATAATATTCAGCATAAATCTAAAGCATCATGAATTTAATTCCTAATTAACCAACATCATAATTCAGGGCTCCACCCTCTAGGTTGCTATTAATAAAGGTGAGACTTAGAAGATAAAAGATTAACATATTATCTGTTGGTATTCACTTATACAAAAAGAAAATGTTGCAGATTTTTCAGGTATGCTAACTTGATTCTTAATGTTAATATTCAAATAATTTAAGGCTTGAATTGTTTTATGAATTGTAATTAAAGTTAGAAACAAATCTCAGTAGTATGACTATAGTAACTTTAAAAAGACAGACAGCACATCTTAGGTAATACCCTGACATGTTACTTCACTTTGGAAGTTATTTCACCTTTGGAAAAAGTAACATGAAATAATAATATAATCTGTACATTCACTGCTCAATAAAGAACAACTCAGATTACCCAGAAACCTTTTAAAGATGTTTTGATATATATAGTGCCTTTAGAGTAGATTACAATATATTAAGTTATCAAATAGCAGAATTCAAACAATGCTTTTTGTACAGGTTCTTAAAATTATTATCTAGCATATTATTCTCTTAGTATTAATTTAAATGGTGAAATAAAATGTCTATTGAATAATATAGTAGGGTCAAAACTAGATGTCAACATTTTCATAATAATCTGTTAGGTTTGGCTATTACAAATGAAATATGGGCTTCAGGGGGTAGATACCAGAAGTATTAAGTTGACATATCTATGCATATGGCATGCATTTATGAATGAATAACCTCTCCCTCTATGTGAGCAGCTTTCATATCTCCAGTAAAGTCCTTCTGTATATTCCACAACCTCTGGTGGGAATTGTGAAAGGCTGGGTAATTGATGAAGAAATAAAGAATATCAAATACAACCAAACTTTATTAAATCAAAGCTTGAAGATATTGCATGGAATCCCCAAATTCCATCACCTGTGATTTGAAAATTATGTTCTTAAATGGGGCTAAGCTAGCCCTACAGTTTCATTCTGATTAACTCTGTTCACAATGCAACAAAACAAAACAGAACACAATGAGCACTGTCCATATGACAATATCTGAAAGGAAAGTTTCCCGAAATATGTCTGGTAGAAGAAAATGTATTTCAGTATTTCAGCGACCTTAATCAACTTATGCTTTTAGTGCAGAAATTTAAGTATGGTAAATTATACCCAATAATTTATTCAAGAATTTATCAGCAAGAATGAAAAACCTCTGGACTGTGATCAAATATGTGCTTGTACTTTTTACTGGATACTAACTGGCAGAACTTCACTGTTACATAATTCTAATTTTCCTTTGAAGTTAATGATTTCTATAACAATTGTCCTCTTTTTAATATCTATTATGATCTTTTGATATCAAATACAAACTAGTTATAACCTAACTTTATCACTACATCATTAAAATTACTAACATGACCTTGTTCAAATACATTTAGGATCCATTTTAACTCTCAATCTTCTTCCTTATTAAATAGGTTAGGGCTTTTCTGGTTATATGTTTCTTTTTAGTATTTTTATTAGTGATAGAATAGTTTAGAGTTTTTTGTGAACATGATTTGAGTTTGAAAAGATAACTTTCAAATGTGCTCCGAGGATGTCATTATAAAATATTTGTGCAAAGTTACTTCAAAAGTAAAACTTGAGATTGATAGTTTTTTTGATAAAGTATACTAAAACTGAAAAAGAAAATATGTATCATAATTCTTAAAAAAACAGAACCCAAACCCTCCTAAAAACAAATTTTGCTTTTTAAATAGATAGATAATAACTTTTAAAATAGATAAAATTCATTAAGTCATACTTTTTTCTTCCATATTAATCCTATCTTCAAAGGTTGAATAAAGAGACCTAAACATTAAAATTACAACTTCAGTAAACAAGATTTTTTCCACTTGTATTTTATCTTAAAGCTTCAAGAAGAAAGAAAAAAGACCCTCATGAAATATTTAAGTTTGTTTCACATAACTGGAACTATAACTTTCTTCTAACTTTCTGCAGTGCACAGGGAGTTTTGTGTTTTGTGCTCTAACAAATACCTTTCACCTAGAGCACTGCCTGGCACCTAATAGAGGTACAATGAATATTTGTTGAATAGATGAATACAGAAAAACATTTAAAATAGGATGATCATCTAAAAGGCAATAACAATCCATCTGTCCAGAATTAATGCCCAAGATGGTGTGTATGTTAAGGCCTTAGACCTAAGCATTATCTACATAATCACAATTATTTTTGTTGGAACAATAGCTGAACCAGATCTTTTCCTGATATTAAGAAGTACTATGAATTTATAAAGAAAAAGGTTAGAAATCAGCAAGTTCTAAAACACTTCTTGGGATATAAAAGCCTCCAAAGAATCCAGGTCATAAAAATACTTGGAAAATCAAGACTTGACAAGTGTCTCTCCAGACTTAGGAAAGCAATTCAGAAGCAACTAAATTCTAAAAACACAAAAGGTTTGTCTCAGCAGCAGCACCAGGGTATTTTACAGTAATTCCAAATTGCCTGTGGCATCTTTTTACTGGTTTCCCGGTATTAGTTTTAGAGTTAAAAGGAACCAATTTGGAAAGGGCCTGCAGGAAACAAATAGCAGTTTGCTCTACTCCTAATGTTTTCTCAAACAGTCATCAGAAATAGAAAATAATATTACACTTTTCTTCCTATATAATTTTACAGATAATATGAAACTCCCTAATGCTTCATTTACTTTGGAAAAATAAGGAAAATCGTACGTTTAAAGAACACTGGGGGGTGGGGAGTGAGAGCATTTACCAGTTAAGAATAAGTTATGAACCCCACACTATGTGGGATAGAGAGTTCACTATAATAAAGACACTAAAATTAAAAGAGAATATTTAACGACAGCTAAAAGAACCAGATGAAATCTAGCTAGAATACAAAAAAATCAAGGATGGGTTACCAAAAAGTTTATTGAATCATTTTGGAGGAAATAAAGTATTTATTCATAATCAGAGCATATATTTTCACCATCTAAAATATCATCACTGAGTGAGTATGTTCTGGAAGTAAAAAGATGTATCCAAATGGAAAGGGAAAATAAGTATTTAGTCTACAGAGCAAAGGCGAATAATTCCTAAACTTCAGGAGAAAAATATTAACTCTTAAAGTATTAAATTTTTATTTTAATTTTCCATACAAGAGACTAATAACTTAGTCACTGAGTCTCTTTATATTTCATGCTTTTTATTTAATGGTTTATCCTCACACCGTTAGGAGACAATCAATACAGGCAACTGATTTCTATGAAAGCTTTTGATTTATATGCAGGTTTTGGGTTGTTTTTCCTGCAAACTATTCGAAAAATCTTCAATGAATGATAATTGCTACATTTAGGAAAACGAGGTTCTTCCAAAATCTTACACCAATAACAAACACTTTAATAAAAGATACAATATAATATCACATTTAACAATAGTGCAAGAGTTAAAAATTAAAAATTACACAATCCATGGTGTGAGTGAACAACTGTGCTAAGGCTTCTAAAAACTTCCCTGTACCTTTGCAGCCCTTTAATTTTTCTAGTGGGACTTGTCAGTTAGAATTATCTTCTTTTTGATCTAGTGAATATTTATTTGCTTTTGATTAATTTAAAACTTATCACAATTCCAGTTATAAAAAGAAAAAGTGCTCATAGACCCCAACATTAATACTCTCAGAGGCCAAGAGAACTCAACACTAACTCTACATTAAATGTATTGACAACTGCATGCACTCTTTTTCTTCAGGGGCTTTTTATGGATATATGCACATATGTATTTTTTTAAAATGGAGATGAATGAAGATATGTTAAACTGGTGGCTTCTGCATATCGAGGAGATGCTTCTACAAACTAAGTCAGTTATTCATGCAGATAAAGAAGAATGATCTTATCCCCAATAATGTTTATGATGCAAAAATATATTAATTTATGCAAAATCATAAAATATCGATAATCACAGGAGAAAAAATACCAGAATCTCCAAAAGATTTAGTGATTCTATCCTGCTTCTTTCTGTAAAATATTTCAAGCATTTTATAAAAGATTTTTAAGTTGACTGCAGAAAAGTAAATTGGTAAAAAAATAGAATAAAGCATAGATGAATATTCACAAATGGGTAGAAAGAATATGGAAGTATTGCTGTGGTTCAGAATCACTACACGGGTTGTGGCATCTGATAAAGTCATTGTCCAGCTAAATTTACATGGACTTAAAATCAATGATAAAGCAATGAGGACTATTAAGGCGGGGTGGGAAGGAAAAGTCACTGACTGTAGAAAGAAAATGATCGCTCAGTACCAAACACCTTTGAATGGAAGAGCTACAATGAGGAATGACAAATGTGCTCATCAGTTATGGCCACCCTGAAACAGAAAAAGGAAGTAGAAAAGAGGTGAAGTAAGGAAGCTAAATTTTTCTCTAGGGAGAAAAGAATAAAATCACTCTCTTATCAAATCCTCTAAAAAATTTTAAAAACCTAAAGGTAAAAACTCTGTTTTGACTCTTTGACTGTAATAGTTAAACACATTTGAGAGCACATTATGAACAGCAAACCAGGACTCACCTTCTAGAAATAGACTTAATAAATAATTACTTTTACCATCAAAGTAACGTTAAGAGGTATTAACGGAAAAAAAGAGAATGAAAATAGCCAGTCATATGAGAATCAGAAGGGCAAAGATGTGGTTACATCAAGTTTCTCCAAGGAAAGAAAGACATACATTAGATACTGATGGTATTTCAGTCTTTTAGAGAAAAAGTCTCTAAACTTTAGACAATGAGAGTGAGGGAAAAGATCTCTTAAACATGTGAACCATTAGTAATATACTATAAAATATGAAATGATAAATTATCTAGAAAATGATAGTTTTTCTAGAATAAAAAGGTAAAAAATAAAGCTCCATGGCCCAAAGCATAATTATTGGTACTAGGCTTTTTGTTGTTTATTTCTCTTGAGGAGACGGGATGGGGGAGGGAAGGGGTAGGGGCCACTGAGGTGGTGACAGAAAAATGTAAGAAGACCAACAAAAGTCAGCAAATGAGAAAACACTGTATACTTCAATGTTAAGGCTAATGTCTGAATAATACATTTTCATAGTATATTTTGATATTTTAGAGAAAAAGAAACAAATTAGACTTCTAACGATAAGTTTATTACAACTACCTATAAATTGGAGAAAGGAAATTTAAAAAAACTATATGAAACTAATTTTAATATGCCTTGCCCTCCTGTTTTTCCTGAAATGTAGCTGAGAATCTGTCTATATAAAGTCACGTAAGTCCTTATATAAAATGGACTCCCATGAGGCCAACAGTTCTAAATTACATCATCAAAATTATCACAGAGCTTTGACATACATTTGTCAACAAAACCAAATAATTATTAAACAGATATTATAGTCGATCTGTACATATACATATGTAAATATATATATAGTAAACGCAGCATGACTTCACATATAATTTAAAGTGCTTTTCTTAATTTGATATGTAACTAAAATAATAAAGAATATACATGTATCCAACAGAGATTTAAATCTGACAACTGCTGGACATAATTTAGTCAAATTTAAAGGAACAAGCTGGGAAGGAACAAAATATGCATAAAAACTTGCAAATGTAAAAAAGGGCACCTATTTCCAAGGCATAATATAACAAAGCATTACACAAGAAAAGTTAATTCCAATGCATTCACTTTTATTGTAGTTCAATGCAATTAATTAGAATCTTACTTTAGGAGTAGCCAGTTTTAAGCAAATTCAAAATATTTTTTTCCACTGGCAAATTTTTTATTGCTATGACTAATCTTTTAGAGCTATCTACTTTCTTCAAAATAACTTATGCCTCCAAACAGAATTTGGATCACGTACCCATGCCTCTGTCTGAATGGGCCTGATGTTGCTTAGTAGCACCTCTTCATAGTTTCCATAATCAATGAATTTAACAACTGCTGTCATACCTGAAGAATGGAGAGCTTCAACTTCTGCTCGGTAAAACTGAGGAGACAAAAATGAGTTTTAGATATGATAATCGATATTGTCTACAGAGGGCAATATTTGATGGAAACGTAAATATTCAAAGTGTTAACACTGTGCATTTTTTTGAAAGCTCGTTTTTTAAGATTAATTTTTAGTGAAATATGTATATATTGTGAAATGATTACCACAGTAAGTTTACTTAATGTCCATCACCACATATAGTTACAAAACTTTTTTTCTTGTGCTGAAAACTTTTAAGATCTACTCTCTAGGGGCACCTGGGTGGCTCAGTCATTAAGCATCTGCCTTAGGCTCAGGTCATGGTCCCAGGGTCCTGGGATTGAACCCTGCATTGGGCTCCCTGCTCCGCTCCGCGGGAAGCCTGCTTCTCCCTCTCCCACTCCCCCTGCTTGTGTTCCCTCTCTCGCTGTGTCTCTCTTTGTCAAATAAATAAATAAAATCTTTTTTAAAAAAAGATCTACTCTGTAAGCAACTTTCAAATATACAATATTTGAAAGAAAATTTTTAAGGGAATAGTATTTTTAAGAAAGAAAACTTAACTTTAGATAATCATAAATTGGCTAAAAAAAAGAGAAATTCTCTCATCTGTGTGAGTTCTGACATATGCTGAGCAGTAGTAAGATTTCAGGACAGAACAGAGAGTCAGTAGAGAATATTCACATGTTAATGGATGTAAAAAGAACTAGTGTTATGTTTTGTTGTTAGCCACTGAAGCCCCTTGACAACATTAGTAAGACAATTCTTATGTACTAATCAGAAAATAGAACTATAGAGCAATTTATGTAACAAACAGAAATATATGACAAAAATAAATCTCAAAGAAGAAGGCTCACTGCCACAGTCACCACAGTTAGCTGGGGTGAGGTAGGGATATCAGATAAGGAGTAAACACATTACTTATATCCAGAATTTATAGGATTTGATACACTGCAAGACCAGATACATTTATTTTATCCGTTTACCTAGTGTAATTTGGCTCTGGGAACTAATTCACATTAACAAACTCACAAGGAACTGACTTATATAACTATCAAATTTTTTCTGTTAAGGTAACTAGAAGTAGGTCAACTAACTAATTGAAGTACTTCTCTACTATAGGTCAACCCATTCAGGACCCAAATTATAGGTCTGAATGTTGCTTAGTGAAGATGAAATAAAAACAAAAAACTATTTACTCTTAAGGAATATGTCCTGCAAACTAGGGTAGTTGGATGCTCTTATTATAACACTATCTACTCTAACAGTATCTCTTCATAAGCTCACCAGAATCAGAAAATGCTACAGGCAACAAAAATTCTTACTGTCTACATCCTTCTAAAATACGTTATCCTGAGTATACCAGGGAAAAAAAATCTGTTTTTACTGATGAACATCACAAAGTTTATTAAGTTAATCTATAGTGTTTCCTTCCTAGGTCTGGATGCTGGCAAGTTTAGAGACACCATGCTGGAATTTTTCTTTTCTTCCTTTTTTTTGTGTGTGTGTGTGGAATTTTTCTTATATTAGAGTTCTTGATATATATTCACATCTATCTATCCCTCCTTTATTTTTTAACCTCACACTTCTGTGATCTGTGAATTGCTGTGAGTATTTCTGGACCTACGTTTCAATTGTAAGCTTCTCAGATAATTATGTCAGTTCTGGTAAGCTCGACAAACAAGAGTCATGATATATCCTAGGAGAACAAGTAAGCTGACATCCTTGTAGAAGCTTACAACCTAATAAAAACAATGTGTATAAAACAATGCCTTCTGTATAATGTGGAGTGTACTGTACTAATACTGCAGTGATATGGCACTTTTAAGGCTGAAGAGTTCGGGAAGAACTTGCTGCAGCAGATGACAATGGATACAGTCTTCAAGGATGAAGAAGGTTTTAGCTAAGTAAAAAAGCTGAGGAGGGTGTTCCAAAGAAAGTTAATGAGATGTAAAATATGGAGATGAGTGCAGGAAACTGGAAAAAGTTTAGAGTTAATTATGGCATGATGTAAGAAGGGCCAACCAACAGGAAATGAGAAGGGACAAGAAGGCTAAGGGCCAGCAGATGGAGGCTCTGTATGCATGCTACCAGCTAGATTTGTTTCACAGGTGACAGATTTTAACTAGGAAGAATGACATGGTATAAGACCAGGATTAGTGATAGTAGTTGCAATGACAAATTTAAGAGGAATAAGGTGTAAGGCAAGAAAACCATTTTGGAGGTTGTTACAGTATTCCAGTTGAGAGGGCAGGAAGAACCGAACTAATTATGGCAGTCTAGAGAGAGAAGAAGAATTGTCCCAAATTCTCAAATCCTCCTATGGGAAGAAAGGTTGAGAGAAGGTAAGAGAGTATGAAGAATTTTTTAAATGATAGATTATACTAATGAGCTGATTATCTTCATTACAGCACTATAATGCAATTAAGATTACAGTTTCTTAACAGTTATAACTCTTTTTTTTTTTTTTTAAAGAAATCTCAGCAGGCTGTTTTCTTTAATTGATATCTTTTTTTTTTTTTTTAAAGATCTTATTTATTTATTTAACAGAGAAAGACACAGAGAGAGGAAACACAAGCAGGGGGAGTTGGAGAGGGAGAAGCACGTTTCCCACGGAGCAGGGAGCCCAATGTGGGGCTTGATCCCAGGACCCTGGGATCATGACCTGAGCCAAAGGCAGACACTTAATGACTGAGCCACCCAGGCGCCCCTATAACTCATATTTTTCTTAAATCTTTATCTTGGTTGGTCTCTGGTTAGAAAATTGGAAAGTTGACTATTCTTGACAAAGCATTTGGTGTTTTCAGAAGACAACTAAGCCCATCTCTTTTATTTATTTATTTATATATTTATTTATTTATTTTAAGATTTTATTTATTTATTTGACAGAGAGACACAGCGAGAGAGGGAACACAAGCAGGGGGAGTGGGAGAGGGAGAAGCAGGCTCCCAAGGAGCAGGAGCCCGATGTGGGACTCCATCCCAGGACCCTGGGATCATGACCTGAGCCGAAGGCAGACGCTTAACGACTGAGCCACCCAGGCGCCCTCTTTTATTTTTTTTATTTTTTTATTTTATTATGTTAATCACCATACATCATTAGTTTTTGATGTAGTTTTTTATTAATCCCATCTCTTTTATTTATTTACTTTTTTAAAGATTTTATTTATTTATTTGACAGAGACAGACACAGCAAGAGAGGGAACACAAGCAGGGGGAGTGGGAGAGGGAGAAGCAGGCTTCCCGTGGAGCAGGGAGCCGGATGCGGGGCTCGATGGGATCATGCAGGACCCTGGGATCATGACCTGAGCCGAAGGCAGACACCTAATGACCCAGGCACCACCCAGGCACCCCAATCCCATCTCTTTTAAAGGATGAATATTATTTATTTGTTTAATGGTGTAATTTCAGACAGCCCACAGTCCCTCACTCTAAAATGAAAGTACACATCCAATTAAAATCAAAATAGTCACCTTAGAAGATCATCCAATTATTGTAAGAATACTCTAAAAGCTCAAAACATTTTGGGAATTGTTAGGTACTCTCACAAACTATATGATATTATATTAAATATATTCAGAAAAGGCAACAGATGAATTCAGTATTATTGATTTTTTTGAGATAATTAGTTAAAAGTAAAGTTTTATTAATAATTTCATCAGATGTTTCAAGAAATTAGGGTAATAGCATAGCCCGAACTATCTGATATATCCCAAGCACCTGACAGTTAGCAGCTACTCAATTATTGTTTACTCAATATTTGTTGAAGAACTTATCTGTTAAGTCTAATATCTGAATATATGTAGGTCTGTTAGTATTCTGTTGCTTATTTGTTTCTCATTCATTTTCTCTATTTTTAACCATGCCTCCTAATTTTTTATAGGATACCAGACATTGCAGATGAAATACACAAGAGGTTTCAGAAAATGTTATTTTTCACAAAAAGAGGATTATATTTTCTTCTGGCAGCAGAGTACAAATGGATATCCTTGAGCCTGTAAATGGTTGGTTTTAGGCTTTGTAATGGCTTGTTTGTATTAGTTTTGCACTTATTACTAGGGCATGATCCTTGTGGGATTTCAGTGGAAAGCATGAGTCATATACTAAGCCTTTCAAAAGTTATTGAACTTGGAACTCCGTTTACTTCCTCTGCTCATCAAGATCACCAATAACCTTACATTGTCCAATACAAAAAAACATTTTCCATTCTCAGCTTAATCAAACTTTCACAGAAGCATCCGACACAAGTAGCCACTCCAAGATAGACACCGTTAGCTCTATAAACCAACACCGGTTTCCAACTACTTCACCTTTACTTGCCTTTACCACGAGGAACAGCTACACATAAGTAATCTCCCACTACCTAAATCAAATAGTTCCTGTATGTTGGAAGGCGAGTGGCCTGAGTTGTAAGGGTAAAAGTCTGGGTGTTGAAGAACACTGTACTTGCTTTCCAAGCCTTCCTAACAGCCAGGGAAGAGCCATGTAAAATAGTTCCAACCAATGAGATTGTCTGGTGGTATTTCTGGAAAGGCTTTTGCTTTTCTGGAAGGAAAAAAAAAGACACAGCTAGTGCTGTCTCCTCCCCTCCTTCTAGCCTTGAATAAAAATTCGACAGTAGAGATGCTGCTTCTAGACAGATGCTATCTCACATTCAAACAAAAACCTTGTAAGACTATGCCATCTAGTTATACCACCCTGTACCATTCTCCTTGTTATCACCAGGAAATATCTAACACCCTGCTTATGTCTCATCATTCACTGAACACAACAGGGCCTAGTTCCTGATCCCTGGCCCTACTGCATCCTTTTAAAAGAGCCAACCACATTCCCTAGCCTGAATTTCAGTTCCCTGAAAACTACAGTTAACTTTGCCTCCACCACTCCTTTTAGCCAAACACAAACTCTCATGGGCACAACGTTACCGCATCAACTGAAACTACTCTACCTATGAAATATTTATTTCAAATATTTTTTTCTTTAACTTGATCCTCACATCCACCCAGGTGTCTCACACTATAACTCCTCTTTTTTTTACTATGATCTTGCTGATATCTCCGGTCCCCTACCACCCTCCTTTTTTTCCAGTATAAGTGCCCCCTTCAGAATTAACTAATTAACATGGTCAAGAAGTAATTATGAAATCCCTCCACTGTGGGAGAAGCAGGGCTGCAGAGGAAAACTAGACAAGACACAGCCCTGCCTCCAAGAAACTGAAAATTATGGTAGGGGAAGGAGCTATCGATCCAAGAACCAAAACTAAAAATACTTACAAACTGTGTTAAGTTTTAGAAAGTGAACAAGGAACTGATGAGAAAGACAACAGTGAAGGAGGGAGGAGGGGGCAGGGCAAAGAAGGCTTCTCAGGAATTGATGTTGGAGCCAAGCCCTCAAGGACAAGAAGAATAGCTGGTAGAAGAGCATATCAGGCAGAAGGGAAAACATGTGCAAAGGTCCTTCTCTCTGAGGGTTCCTCTCTCCTCTTGCCCCTCCTGTTCTCTGTTGATCTTCTCCCTCTCAGCCAGACTCTTTTATCTGATCCACTGTATTCCTTCTTGACCTTATCTGTCTTTCCCTTCCCATTTCTTCATGATTTCTTGCTTTCTATAGCATATAACGTAGAACTAAAAGAATGTTTAAATTATTGGCTTAATAATTATCATATATTGTTAGCTAAATAATTAACTGTTCTGTTCTTATTTTTTAAGTAGGCCAATCGCATATTTTCTTTAATTTAAACGAAATCTGCAGAATTTAACTGTGACACTCAACTCATTTTCTTCCTTGTGAATCATATAACTTTACTGGAAAGAAAAGGAAACATTGACAGTTGATGATAAATGAAGTAACTGATTAACTTCACTTAATTACTTTTAAATACTGTTCTGATATACAATCTAAAATCAAATCTTACCTAACCAAATTTTGTGACTGATTCTCCCTAAGCATCCATAAAAAATATTAATATTTTATTTTTCCTATTTTATAAATTACACATCTATAAATTTGTTCAAAGACTTTAAAACAGTTACAGCCATAGAACAAAACTCACAGTCCCAAAGCAATGGCCTTCTATGGTCTCACTAGAATGTGACATTTAGTAATATTAGTATATGATAACTTTAGAACATGCATACCTTGTTGTCTTCCCAATAAAGTGCAAAACATTCATCTCCAGGTTTCCACAATTTTGCATACTCCATAGGAATAGATGATTCTAGTATTTTTTCTGGTTTAATTGGCCCAGATCTTCTTTTGGGCCCACTATTGTAAAATACTTTATCATCATAGGGTGTAGCTGTGATGGGTCCTGCTGGCTTAATAGGTCCTACTCGCCTGCCCTTCAGTGGCATGTCTGTCTCTCCATTTGGAACACCAATGAAACTATTAGTTCGGACAGGATTCTGGAAATCAGTATTTACATTAAAATGTTTTTCAATTTTTACACCACTGAAAGTTTCATTATTTATTGTTCGTGGTTTCCTGTCATAAAAATGATCAGGATTTGCTGTTTGGTTTTCTCTTTTCCCACGTTTTTGATTATTATAATCAGTGGATTCTTGAGGAAGTGGATTTTCTTTTGCCTCTGCATAAGATGGACCTTTTCCTGATCTGCTTTGCATAGAGTTATCCCTTTTTTTAAAAGCACCATCATTGTGCTGAGAACTTAAAGGGTATGAAGTATCTTTAGTTCTGTCATATCTAGAATAAAGTCTATCACACTTGATTCTCTCTTCAGCCCACACGTCAGATCCCAAAGAAGTACTTGGTCTTTCAGAACCTCTGTTTCTAGGTAATCCACTGCCTTCTAAAACTGACTTTGAATTTTGGGTGTCTCTTTGAAAACGAGGAGGTTTCTCATTTCTTGGCTGTCTGGTATCATTTCGAGGAACATATCTTGGTTGATTATTATCTTTTATTCCATTTTGCTCAGTATTTGACAATCTGTGTTGTCCCTGATGAAGCTGCTGCAGCTGTGATTTAGGTTCTGAAAAGTAAAAGTTTATTATATACATATTAAATGAAGACTCTACATTAATACCAAATTATTTAAAAATACCTAAAAATTATTATATTAATACAAATTATCAAACTACTTATTCTAGCATCTTCCACTACCTTCCCACCTCAATGTCTTAATCCCTCTCTGCTTCCTTAGAGTTCTGTATTTCTAATGGACAGTTTTCCTGGTCAGCCACATTAAGTGAAGTAAAGCAATGATATGAATCATGAGAAAATGGTGGATAATCCAAAAGGAATTTGTTTTTGCCCTTGAATGTTCGCATTCTTGTAATATAGCTATCTATAGGTGCTATTCTGGTAATTCATTTCCCCAGACATTAATGAAACAGGATTGCAAACTGCTAAGAAGCTGCTATGACACTGCACGAGTACAACAACCCTTGCTCAAATCCTTCCTGAATTCCACTTCAATTTAAATACATACGCTATCACGGTCAGTCAAGTTCTAGCCTTTGCAAAGATGTTACTCCTCAAATCTGTCTGGATCTGGAATTGCTAAGTGTTTAGATTACAAATAGATACCCTACCACAGAGAAGAATAAATTATTTTTTTGACTTATCAAAGTAACTAAGAGCACGTACTACTTGGAAATACAGAAAAAAATGTCAAAAATATGATGAAGCACAATAGTGCAGATAATGTCCAACTAGTAACCCAAAGCGGTAACATGGTAAATATATACTCATGGATAACTTAATGGCTGTATTTCATGTAGTGATTTTTATTCTATTTCGATCTGTAACTTGTCATTTACACTTTCTTCCTCCACTGTTTCACACAACATGTCTACAACCTTATTACCAAACATATTGACTGGTCTTTGCTGTACATGTCTTGTTTCTCTTGTCATACACAAGGGTCACAATATTTCTCAACAGTGGCACTACTAACATTTTAATTGAGATGCTTTCCTGCTTTTTAAGAAAATTAACCTTTCTGACATCCAGGCACTAAATGCCAAAGCATCCTCCCTAGTCACTATGACAACCAAAACTGTTTCCATACATTCTCAAACACCCACTGGAGGCAAAAGGTACCAGGTAAAATCTCTCAAACAGGGATAAAGAGAAGACCTTGAAAAGTTTCTGAGTGACAAAACAAATCACAGACTAAAGATCAAGACTCAAAATGGCAAGAAACTTCTCATTAGAACCACTGGAAGCTAAAGCCAATCTAATAGGTTTTTCATGTCTTTGAAATTAAAGGAAAATTATTTCCTAAGTACAATTCTATGCCCAGCCAAATCACCCATTAATTTTGACAAAGAATACATATTTTTTTAAATATGCAGGAGTACTACTCTCAAACAGTAGCCAAGACTATTTTACAGAGATATTTTTAAAAAATCACCTTTTCCCAAGATTTGCTTTATAAATATAACACAAATATCTTATTTTTAACAACTGTAGTCAACATTATATTTTTCTTTAGAGAGAAGAGAAATGGTCACCTGTGGTTTCTGCCAGCACTATTATCCAGGAGTGATCATTTAGGGAAGCAAGAACAGTGAACATAAGCAGGACACAAACTTTCAGCAGAAAGCATGTACTGGCCTTTGTTCCAGTCATTCTTAGAGAATAAAAATAGCAGTCGCCTCTTGCTGTCTATCTGCTATGTATTAGGCACCACACACCAGCACTTTACATACATTATCAATAGCCCCCACAGTAGTCTCAAGATACAGGTGTTACAAGATTTGAGTAATAGAGAGAGGTCCCTTGTACAGTGCATTGAAGAAAATTTTCAGCCTCCAAAACAAGTCAAATATGAAGGTATTTTATTTGCTGTCAATTAGGTTTGAACAGATATTTGAGAAGTAAGCATTTTAGATCTGCTATGTTTAGGAATCAATTTTTAAGTTATTCCAGTTAGGGCCACCAATATGATGGTCAGGATGTACAAATTAACTGAGGTCATCATGAGAGTAACTAAGTATCCTGGACTATAGATAACGATCTGGATAACCATGTATACAGAACGTAGGTGTGGGAGAATTTGATTTCAGTTCTTCTAAAAGAAAAAAAACCAAAAGGACAAGATTTCCATATTTATTTGATGACGTACATTAGATTACAGAATAAAACAAGTAATTTACTAATTTTGAATATACATCTCTATTATTATGCTGAGATAATAGTAGTGAGAGAAGAATCCATAAAAAAGTTTTTTTAATAAAAATTGCTCTTAGAAATAATTGTAATAAGGCAGAAAATACAATTGTGCCTTTAAAAGAATGTCGTTTTCGGGGGGTGCCTGGGTGGCTCAGTTGGTTGGCGACTGCCTTCGGCTCAGGTCATGATCCTGGAGTCCCAGGATCGAGTCCCGCATTGGGCTCCCTGCTCGGCAGGGAGTCTGCTTCTCCCTCTGACCCTCCTCCCTCTCATGCTCTCTGTCTCTCATTCTCTCTCTCTCAAATAAATAAAATCTTTAAAATAAATAAATAAATAAATAAATAAATAAATAAATAAATAAATAAATAAATAAATAAA